>NC_090649.1:397293303-397893303 GCF_040937935.1 Hyperolius riggenbachi
CGACCATACCATCTGCTCTGTCTACTGCCAGCTACAATGGAGCGGTGATGTATAATTGAATTACCATCTGCAAATGTCTGTTTGTAAAAACACTCCTGGAATAAATGAAGCTTCCTTATCTAGTGCCCACGAGCTTTTTCTTGTGGATGCAAAGTTTTGAATGGTCTATTATCGTGGAGGCACAGTCATAGAAGCATATCTGGTAGAGTGATTTAGGTTATCCCAGCAGTGACACATTGTGCGCGAGGTACCTTTCTGGCTCTTGTTGATTTTTAAATCTATTATGTTATTGGTCTCGGAGTCCCTTTAAATATTAAATTTTTACTAGAAGTCCCCCCCCCCCCCCCCATGATGATCCACATTCAACCCACCTGAAGAGAGGAAGTCCCCAGAAGCTGAACACTGTTCCTGCCATCCCCACCAATACAGCATCTCGGTTCCCCACCTGCCTTACCATCCGCTATCGGGGGAAGGTGGTCAGGGAGCCACATCCCTACACAAAAGGGAATGAGAGGAGCAGTTTTTGGCTTCTGGGGCACAGTTGAACCTTCTACCTGGTCTAATACTTGTAGCAGGTAGGCAGTTAAGGACAGTTTTGCCACTATACAGCAATACCCAGATTTCACAGACTTACTAAAGCAGCATATAAAGTGTAAACATCACAGCAGCAGGCACTTCTTACCTTTCTTCCTAGGTGGAAAGGGATCACAGGGTCATCTTCTGCATGGAGTATTAGCAGCGGGCAGGATATGTATTTCACACTAGCAAAACAAATGACAGAAATGCTTTAGTGTAACGCCCTGTTGAATTGTATCTATCCTCATGTCATACTGTAATTTTCCTGTTATGCAGCCTAGCATATAAGCTCTAGCCATAAAGGTGCAATGGAATAATTTGCACGTTTCATTAAAGCAGGATTCAACTCTGACATAATATTCAATAAAAATGGGGTTTCCTACTTTTTAGTATCCAGTTCTCATATTTGCTTTTGTTCACAAATATTATTGTCCATTTACAAATTACAAGTTCCCAAAGTACAGTTTATCTGCTCTGAAAGCTGCTATTGCACAGATGCTGTATTTATATACTGTAATGTTTCTAGTGAGATTTCTCTGCCGTTTTACCTTCTGCTATTCGTACAAGCTGAAGCACTGCTAGGAATGTTTACTAATTGTGGCCAATAAAGAAACAAACACAACAATGTAATCACTTCAGATATAAACTTCCCACTGAAGAAGAAAGCGCTGTTTTTAATTGTTTGAATGCTGTTTGGCTACCATTTATTTTTCTGGTAGTAGGATTTATGCTGTAAATAATCTTTTAGAGCAGAGAAGAAATGCAGAGTTTCATACTACTTTAAAGGACACCTGAAGTGAGGGGGTGTGAAGGCTGCCATATGTATTTCCTTTGACAGAAAACCAGTTGCCTGGCAGTCATGCTGATCCTTTGCCTCTAATACTTTCAGCCATAGCCCCTGAACAAGCATGCAGCAGATCAGGTTTTTCTGACAATACTTTCAGATCTGACAAGATTAGCTGCATGCTTGTTTCTGGTGTGATTCAGAAACTACTGCAGCCAAAGAGATCAGCAGAGCTACCAGGGAACTGGTATTGTTTAAAAGCAAATAAATATGGCACCCTCTGTATTCTTCTCACTTCAGTTGTCCTTCAAGAGAACCCGATGCAGAACATTTTAGTAATAACAAACACACTACCTGATCCATTGGCCTAGCTGGATCAGGTAGCGTCAGTTATTGTATAACAGATATTACTGCAGAATCTTCAAAATTCACAGTTTCAGTACAAACGCACAGAGGAAACACAGAGAAAATTACCATCAGGCCACCTCTGCCATCTGCACCACTTGCTTTTGGTTTGCACCAATGACAGTAATGCTGTCATTCTTCATAAGTTTGAATAAAGGTTAGTAAATCATAGCAGCTTTTGAACCTGTGTTAATATTGCTTCTTGTTCAGGCCCTGTGAGCGTGCTACATTAGTCCCACATCTCTCCTCTGCCCAACAGCTGCACACTTGAGTGTGTGCTCTGCTCTTTCTTCCTTATTGACATATTTTCCCAGTCCTGTGAAAGCATTCAGCAGAAAAACACATTTTATTCTGATCTCAAATAACCCGTTCCTACTCATCTGATCAACAGCACCTTCTCCAACCACTTCCTGAAGCAAACACTCAGCTGTCTAATAAGATTGCAGCCAGCAGCTCTATGTCTGGGCTTCTCCCCTGCAATTTCATGCTTAGTGAAGGAGCATCCCCAGCTGTGACACATTGTCTTCCATTACCAGGGGCGTTGCTAGGAACCTAAGAGATCGGGGGCACCGGGCCGCGGTAAAAATGGGCGTGGCCATTCATGGAGTGGGCATGGCCATGGGCGAAACTAAATTACATGAACTTAACAGTGGTGTACCCTAATATTAATGGGCCTTCCTACTCAGCACACACTGCAGCTAGTTTACAATTAGTGAAGGCACAGAGTAACAGCTTATACTGTACATACTGGAGGCAGCAGAGATCAGCACACACTGCAGCTAGTTTACTGTTAGTACAGGCACAGAGTAAAATCTTATACTGTGCATACTGGAGGCAGCAGAGATCAGCACACACTGCAGCTAGTTTACTTTCAGTACAGGCACAGAGTAAAATCTTATACTGTACATACTGCAGGTAGCAGAGATCAGCACACACTGCAGCCAGATTACTATCAGTACAGGCACAGAGTAAAATCTTATACTGTACATACTGGAGGTAGCAGAGATAAGCACACACTGCAGCCAGATTACTATCAGTACAGGCCCAGAGTAACAGCTTACACTGTACATACTGGAGGTAGCAGAGATCAGCACACACTGCAGCTAGTTTACTATCAGTACAGGCTCAGAATAACAGCTTATACTGTACATACTGGAGGCAGCAAAGATCATCACACACTGCAGCTAGATTACTATCAGTACAGGCACAGAGTAACAGCTTATACTGTACATACTGGAGGGAGCAGAGATCAGCACATACTGCAGCTAGTTTAATATCAGTACAGGCCCAGAGTAACAGTTTATACTGCAGCTAGTTTACTATCAGTACAGGCCCAGTGTAACAGCTTATACTGTACATACTGGAGGCAGCAGAGATCAGCACACACTGCAGCTAGTTTACTATCAGTACAGGCTCAGAATAACAGCTTATACTGTACGTACTGGGGGTAGCAGAGAACAGCACTGTGCTCAACAGTTTACACTATGGCCTCAATTACTAAGATCATGCTGGAGATAATAAGGCAAGAGAAAACTTACCTCCACATAAGAGAGAGTTATCTTATCTCTTCATTCCTTAAAGAGAACCAGAGACGAAGCACCCTCATGTATTTTATTACATTTATCAGTGGGAACATGACAGTAAACACCTACCCTGCTTTTAGTTTTATTCTTCTCAGTCTAATCTATCTGTTATCAACTGTGATAAGCAGTGGCGTAGCTAAGGAGCTGGAGGCCCCGATGCAAGTTTTACATTGGGGCCCCCCCAAGCACTCTATACATAACAATTGATACAGCGCACCAAAACCTGCAAATGGCAACTACAGTGGCAGAGGTGCAAGAAGGGGATGGGGAGAAGTTGGTTTATGATTACCACTATTCAAAGTATCTATAGAAGTAATTATTATGATCACAGGACCAAAAGAGAGCAAATACTGTAGTTGAGGGAGGGCCCTTCAGGGCCCCTTTGGCCCAAGGGCCCCGATGCGGTTGCTACCTCTGCACCCCCTATTGCTACGCCCCTGGTGATAAGAATCCACCGACTATTCAGTCGAGGTTTGACCTGGAATCATTATAGCTGAGTCACTCTTCTGTGAAGTCTTTTCAAGCCCAAGCCTTCCCTCTCCTGGCTCAAATTTCATGCTTTACATGCTGAGAGCTGTGATGATATGGGAGGGGCTGATGCTGCAGGAAAAATCTCTGTCTAACAGACAAGTGTGGCTGTGTGATCTGTGTGCTCTGTCTGTGCAGCCTGTCATTATTATCTACTGTATGCAGTTTCATTACTATGAGAGACACTTCCTACAGGCAGCCACAAAGCATACCAGAATAATAAAGTTGAAAGCCTACAGCAGCCCTTCTTGTCTATAGTCTCATATAGCCTATACAGCACATCCAGAACACCTCATACCCTGGAACAGAAGGAATATGAGCCGGCAGCCATATTGGATATTTCCTGGAGGCATAATGGATAAAAAGCACTCAAAAAGGCACACCAGAGTGGCGAAATTATCGGGTAGAGCATTTATTCTTTACAAGCTATCAACTGATATGTTTATTTTGTCATCTCTGGTTCCCTTTAAGTTACCTCCTCTGTAGTTATTTTACCTCATCTGTAGTTAATTTACCTCCTCTGTAGTTATTTTCACATGCAGTTAATAAACAGCCTGTCTTTAACTCTGGAGTTATTTTAAGGATTGAAGAGTTAACTTAAAGACAGAAGAGTTAACTTTAGGTTTGTCTGAGGTAAAATGTTTCCTGAATACTACATGCCTTATCACCATGGTAACAACTCTAGAAGAGTTATTAAAGACAGGAGATAAGCTTAGTGAATTGTCGTCTATGTGCGTTTCCCATAGACTTACCCCAATCACCGTGCCTTAAAAGCGGTGCTTGGGGTAACGCACTGTTGCCCTTATGTCGGATTGGATACTTCCAGCACACAACAGCCAACTGCAATAAGTGGGAAATCAATAACAATAAGTTTCTATAGACTTTCATTGCTTTTTGCGCCCCCATTGCAGCAAAACAGGGTAAAGCAACGCAGGTTTACCCCGCTAGTGTAAAAGGGGCCTTACAGTGAACTTGTGCCAAACGGTTAGTGAGGAAGTCCTATTCTTATTCCATGAAAGCCCCTTCTCCGCTTGTGCATTGCTGATTGCATTTTCAGCAACGCACAGTGTATGTGACCCTCAAGGAAATCATCACACGGTGCAGTCTATGCACTTCTGTATCCATCCATTCCTTGGGATTCAGTGTGGAATCGGAACACATGGTTGGATGCACATTTTTGTGCAAACACAGTGCGATTCCGTTCATTGTAAATGCGTGGGATCACAACCGCAATGGGGCGATTCATGAGGCAAAGTAATGCCGTGCCACCCGTGCTGCATGCAGTGCAGAAAGGGCCTAAAGCTCCTCACACGGTCACGGTCTCTAGCCACGTACTACTGGTGACAGAATAAATGGGCATCAGTCTTGTGACAGTTGGCCAGCAAAAGCAACAAAAGGAGCAGAGACTATTTACAACTCAAGATTGAGTCTCACTTCATAAACTGTTGAACACAAGTTCACTTTAAATACACAATTTCAGTTCTAATTCCTAAACAAGTTGCAGCATAGAACCTTAAAAGAATAACTTGGCGTTTTAGATCAGTGGAATATTGAGTATAGTACCTCACTGATTTCTCCATAGGGCTCTTTCAGATGAATGGCTTAACAGCGTTTTTACCATCGATTCCTGGGGTCAAGCGCCCTTCGGTTGCAAAGTAATGCAACCAAATAGGAGTATTCATACAACATGCGTGTCAGCAGTTGGCATGTGGTGCGGTTAATCCCTGGTAAAAAATTAAACAAAAAAATGCATGTAGCGCCCAGGGACAGCTAATAATGGCTCAGATGCACATGCAATGGCAGCTGCAAGTGCTGGACGCTTGCAGCTGGCTGCAGGCGCACTGCACAGAAACAGGAGCAGCTGACAAGCAGTAAAGTGCGCTGCTGTCAGCCATTCGTGTAAAAGAGCCCTTATGCTGGGAATACACGGTTCGTTTCTGGCGCTCGATTCTCTGCTCGATCGTCTTTGCTGCTCGATTCTGCAGTCGATTCTCTTCTCTTCCAGTTGTTTTTCTTATCTTCTTCCATTCACTTCTATCAGAGATCGAGCGGCAAAACGATTGGACATGTTGGAAATGATCTATAGAGTTATCTAAATGGCTCAAAAACGAACCGTGTAGTCCCAGCATTACAGTATAGAGATAAATAGAGGACGTGTCATGAATTAAGCATGTGCAGGCAAAATCATAAAAAAAAAAAAAAAAAAAAAAAGTTTGCCCATCAAGCTCATGGTAAACCAGAACCCCTAGGAGGGTGTAAAGGGCTAAAAGGGACCAAAAAGCCCCCTTACTAAAATGTTACGCAAAATAAAAATTTGCCTTTTTTAACCACTTCCCGACCGCCGTATGTACAATTGGCGGCCGGGAAGTGCACCCCGCAAGGACCGCCGTATTGACAATTGGCGGCGGTCCTTGTAGGGGCATGGGCGGAGCGATCGCGTCATCAGTGACGCGATCCTCCGCCTCCGCCTGGCGCCGCTCACCCGCCGCAACATCCCGCCGGCCATACGGAAGCGCCGGCGGGATGTTAACCCCGCGATCGCCGCATACAAAGTGTATAATACACTTTGTAATGTTTACAAAGTGTATTATACAGGCTGCCTCCTGCCCTGGTGGTCCCAGTGTCCGAGGGACCACCAGGGCAGGCTGCAGCCACCCTAGTCTGCACCAAGCACACTGATTTTTCCCCCCCCCCTGCCCCAGATCGCCCACAGCACCCATCAGACCCCCCCCTGCCCACCCCCCAGACCCCTGTTTGCACCCAATCACCCCCCTAATCACCCATCAATCACTCCCTGTCACTATCTGTCAACGCTATTTTTTTTTTTATCCCCCACCCTGCTCCCTGCCCCCTCCTGATCACCCCCCACCCCTCAGATTCTCCCCAGACCCCCCCCCCAGACCACCCCCCCTGTTTACTGTATGCATCTATCCCCCTGATCACCTGTCAATCACCTGTCAATCACCTGTCAATCACCCGTCAATCACCCGTCAATCACCCCCTGTCACTGCCACCCATCAGCCAGCCCCTAACCTGCCCCTTGCGGGCAATCTGATCACCCCCCCACACCAATAGATCGCCCGCAGATCCGACATCAGATCACCTCCCAAATCCATTGTTTACATCTATTCTCTCCTCTAAACACACACTAATTACCCATCAATCACCCATCAATCACCCCCTATCACCACCTGTCACTTTTACCTATCAGATCAGACCCTAATCTGCCCCTTGCGGGCACCCAATCACCCGCCCACACGCTCAGATTGCCCTCTGACCCCCCCTTATCAATTCACCAGTGCATTAATTACATCTGTTCTTCCCTGTAATAACCCACTGATCACCTGTCAATCACCTGCCAATCACCTATCACCCATCAATCACCCCCTGTCACTGCCACCCATCAATCAGCCCCTAACCTGCCCCTTGCGGGCAATCTGATCACCCACCCACACCATTAGATCGCCCGCAAACCCGCCGTCAGATTACCTCCCAAATGTATTGTTTACATCTGTTATCTTCTCTAAACACCCACTAATTACCCATCAATCACCCATCAATCACCCCCTATCACCACCTGTCACTGTTACCTATCAGATCAGACCCTAATCTGCCCCTTGCGGGCACCCAATCACCCGCCCACACGCTCAGATTGCCCTCAGACCCCCCCCCCCTTATCAATTCGCCAGTGCATTAATTACATCTGTCCTTCCCTGTAATAACCCACTGACCACCTGTCAATCACCTGCCAATCACCTATCACCCATCAATCACCCCGTCACTGCCACCCAACAATCAGCCCCTAACCTGCCCCTTGCGGGCAAACTGATCACCCACCCACACCAATAGATCGCCCGCAGATCCGACATCAGATCACCACCCAAGCGCAGTGTTTCCATCTATTCTCTACCCTAAACACCCACTAATTACCCATCAATCACCCCCTGTCACTGCTACCTATCAGATTAGACCCCTATCTGCCCCTAGGGCACTCAATCACCCGCCCACACCCTCAGAATGCCCTCAGACCCCAGCCCTGATCACCTCGCCAGTGCATTGCTTGCATCTATTCCCCCCTCTAATCACACCTTGAGACACCCATCAATCACCTCCTGTCACCCCCTAGCACACCTACCCATCAGATCAGGCCCCAATTTGCCCCGTGTGGGCTCCTGATCACTCGCCAAATCCCTCAGATCCCCCTCAGACCCCCTTCCGATCACCTCCCCAGTGCATTGATTGCATCTATTTTCCCCTCTAACCACCCCCTGAGACACCCATCAATCACCTCCTGTCACCCCCCTAGCACTCCTATCCATCAGATCAGGCCCAATACAACCTGTCATCTAAAAGGCCACCCTGCTTATGACCGGTTCCACAAAATTCGCCCCCTCATAGACCACCTGTCATCAAAATTTGCAGATGCTTATACCCCTGAACAGTCATTTTGAGACATTTGGTTTCCAGACTACTCACGGTTTTGGGCCTGTAAAATGCCAGGGCGGTATAGGAACCCCACAAGTGACCCTATTTTAGAAAAAAAGACACCCCAAGGTATTCTGTTAGGTGTATGACGAGTTCATAGAAGATTTTATTTTTTGTCAAAAGTTAGCGGAAATTAATTTTTATTGGTTTTTTTTTCACAAAGTGTCATTTTTCACTAACTTGTGACAAAAAATAAAATCTTCTATGAACTCGCCATACACCTAACGGAATACCTTGGGGTGTCTTCTTTCTAAAATGGGGTCACTTGTGGGGTTCCTATACTGCCCTGGCATTTTAGGGGCCCTAAACCGCGAGGAGTAGTCTAGAAAACAAATGCTTCAAAATGACCTGTGAATAGGACGTTGGGCCCCTTAGCGCACCTAGGCTGCAAAAAATTGTCACACATGTGGTACCGCTGTACTCAGGAAAAGTAGTATAATGTGTTTTGGGGTGTATTTTTACACATACCCATGCTGGATGGGAGAAATTTCTATGTAAATGGACAATTGTGTGTAAAAAAATCAAACAATTGTCATTTACAGAGATATTTCTCCCACTTAGCATGGGTATGTGTAAAAATACACCCCAAAACGCATTATACTACTTCTCCTGAGTACGGCGGTACCACATGTGTGACACTTTTTTACACCCTAAGTACGCTAAGGGGCCCAAAGTCCAATGAGTACCTTTAGGATTTCACAGGTCATTTTGCGACATTTGGTTTCAAGACTACTCCTCACGGTTTAGGGCCCCTAAAATGCCAGGGCAGTATAGGAACCCCACAAATGACCCCATTCTAGAAAGAAGACACCCAAAGGTATTCCGTACGGAGTATGGTGAGTTCATAGAAGATTTTATTTTTTGTCACAAGTTAGCGGAAAATGACACTTTGTGAAAAAAAACTATTAAAATCAATTTCCGCTAACTTGTGACAAAAAAATAAAAACTTCTATGAACTCACCATACTCCTAACGGAATACCTTGGGGTGTCTTCTTTCTAAAATGGGGTCATTAGTGGGGTTCCTATACTGCCCTGGCATTTTAGGGGCCCTAAACCGTGAGGAGTAGTCTTGAAACAAAAATGACCTGTGAAATCCTAAAGGTACTCATTGCACTTTGGGCCCCTTAGTGCAGTTAGGGTGCAAAAAAGTGCCACACATGTGGTATCGCCGTACTCGGGAGAAGTAGTATAATGTGTTTTGGGGTGTATTTTTACACATACCCATGCTGGGTGGGAGAAATACCTCTGTAAATGACAATCTTTTGATTTTTTTACACACAATTGTCCATTTACAGAGGTATTTCTCCCACCCAGCATGGGTATGTGTAAAAATACACCCCAAAACACATTGTACTACTTCTCCTGAGTACGGCGATACCACATGTGTGGCACTTTTTTGCACCCTAACTGCGCTAAAGGGCCCAAAGTCCAATGAGTACCTTTAGAATTTCACAGGTCATTTTGAGAAATTTCGTTTCAAGACTACTCCTCACGGTTTAGGGCCCCTAAAATGCCAGGGCAGTATAGGAACCCCACAAATGACCCCATTTTAGAAAGAAGACACCCCAAGGTATTCCGTTAGGAGTATGGTGAGTTCATAGAAGATTTTATTTTTTGTCAAAAGTTAGCGGAAAATGACACTTTGTGAAAAAACACAATTAAAATCAATTTCCGCTAACTTTTGACAAAAAAATAAAATCTTCTATGAACTCACTATACTCCTAACGGAATACCTTGGGGTGTCTTCTTTCTAAAATGGGGTCATTTGTGGGGTTCCTATACTGCCCTGGCATTTTAGGGGCCCTAAACCGTGAGGAGTAGTCTTGAAACGAAATTTCTCAAAATGACCTGTGAAATTCTAAAGGTACTCATTGGACTTTGGGCCCTTTAGCGCAGTTAGGGTGCAAAAAAGTGCCACACATGTGGTATCGCCGTACTCAGGAGAAGTAGTATAATGTGTTTTGTGGTGTATTTTTACACATACCCATGCTGAGTGGGAGAAAGATCTCTGTAAATGGACAATTGTGTGTAAAAAAAATTAACAAATTGTCATTTACAGAGATATTTCTCCCACCCAGCATGGGTATGTGTAAAAATACACCCCAAAACACATTATACTACTTCTCCTGAGTACGGCAATACCACATGTGTGGCACTTTTTTGCACCCTAACTGCGCTAAGGGGTCCAAAGTCCAATGAGCACCTTCAGGCTTTACAGGGGTGCTTACAATTTAGCACCCCCCAAAATGTCAGGACAGTAAACACACCCCACAAATGACCCCATTTTGGAAAGTAGACACTTCAAGGTATTCAGAGAGGAGCATGGTGAGTCCGTGGCAGATTTCATTTTTTTTTGTCGCAAGTTAGAAGAAATGGAAACTTTTTTTTTTTTTTTTTTTTTCCCACAAAGTGTCATTTTCCGCTTACTTGTGACAAAAAATAATATCTTCTATGAACTCACTATGCCTCTCAGTGAATACTTTGGGATGTCTTCTTTCCAAAATGGGGTCATTTGGGGGGTATTTATACTATCCTGGAATTCTAGCCCCTCATGAAACATGACAGAGGGTCAGAAAAGTCAGAGATGCTTGAAAATGGGAAAATTCACTTTTTGCACCATAGTTTGTAAACGCTATAACTTTTACCCAAACCAATAAATATACACTGAATGGGGTTTTTTTTATCAAAAACATGTTTGTCCACATTTTTCGCGCTGCATGTATACAGAAATTTTACTTTATTTGAAAACTGTCAGCACAGAAAGTTAAAAAAATCATTTTTTTGCCAAAATTCATGTCTTTTTTGCTGAATATAATAAAAAGTAAAAATCGCAGGAGCAATCAAATAGCACTAAAAGAAAGCTTTATTAGTGACAAGAAAAGGAGCCAAAATTCATTTAGGTGGTAGGTTGTATGAGCGAGCAATAAACCGTGAAAGCTGCAGTGGTCTGAATGGAAAAAAAGTGGCCGGTCCTTAAGGGGTAGAAAGCCCTAGGTCCTCAAGTGGTTAAAACAGAGGGTATTTGTGATTACTCAAGTTGGAGTGTGCATATATACTCACTCCAACCTGAATAATAGAAAAGAACTTATGTTTAACCACTTCACCCCAAAGGGGTTTTTACCCTAACGGACAAGAGCGATTTTCACCTTTCAGAGCTCATCCCTTTCATGTGCCAATAGCTTAATCACTACTAATCACAATGAAATGATCTATATCTTGTTCTTTTCACCACCAATTAAGCTTTTTGGGGTGGATATTTGTTTTCTGTAATTACTTTATTTTCTATGCATTTTAAAGGGAAAAACCAGGAAAAATGAAAAAAAAAACACTATTTCTCCACTTTCTCATAAGATTTTAATTTTATCCCTAGTACAAAGTATGGTGACAATATAGTATTTGGAAATAAAGGTGTATTTTTTTTTGGTGGGTTTTCTTCCCCACTATTTTTACGTGCACGGGAATGCACATGCACAGCGGCAGCAGCAGCACCAGCACCGTCTGACTTATAAAAACGTCCTGGAGCCATTAAGAGGCTCTAGCAGGACATTTTTATAAGCCAGTTTGTCAATAAGTGGTTAAAGAAAGCAAATGTCTGTTTTGTAAGAAAAAAAAAAAACACAAGAAGGGAAATGATCTCTCCTCCTTTGGTTTAAAAGGTTTCCATTAATGGTTGAAAAAATGTTATGACCAATTCATATTTGACTCGATATAGTGAATCAAAAATAATCAATTGGAAATTATCATTTTTATCCAACAACAGTACAATTTTGTAGAGGAGATCAGATGTAATAATTTAAACTCTGAACAGATCTATGAACTTGTTATTTACAAATGACTTTATGATAAGAGTTGCTCTTGATAGATGAAAACCAGACTATTTACAATTCGAGCAGATTTATCGCAATAAGAATGAAGAATTGCTCATGAAAATGTTATCGTCAGTGGACACCATTACCGTACATGATTTTATCTATTGGAGAAATCGTACAGTTAGGAGACATGAATCATTTCTAATTTTTTTTTTTTTTTTTAGTATATCCACATGATTGGGTTCATTCCATTTAAACACATTTCTCACACACCACACTTTAGTAAATTAGGATTATGTGCATGTGTGCTAGAAGGGGAAATGCATTGCCTGGGATATACATAGGCTGATTGTGGGAGCGGTTTTTGCTAGCGCAGTAGTTCTTCCGTGGCTGAGAGGGTGACTGGCTGCACATGTGCAACAAAACACAACTCGGCCAAGCTTTCGGGCCGAATTGTGGGGGACAGGAGCCTCCCGGGGAAACAGAGAGGGACGAGTGGCCTCAAGGGGGGTTTTAGGAAGCCCCAGGTAAGTATGGTACCTGAGACACTTCTAGTCTCAGGTACACTTTAAGGGCTCTGCCTCTGACACAGGAGACCAGGGTTTGAATCTCGGCTCTTCCTGTTCAGTAAGCCAGAACCTATTTAGTAAAGATACCTTGGGCAAGACTCCCTAACACTGCTTCTGCCTATAGAGCGTGTCCTAGTGGCTGCTGCTCTGGCGCTTTGAGTCCGGCAGGAGAAAAGCGTAATATAAATGTTCTGTGTCTAAAGAAAACATGTTTTGGCTGTCAAACCAACCTGAGTAGACAAGAATTGCAACATACTCTTCTCCCCAGCAATAAATAATCTAGAAACAATGTGCCCACATTGGAGTATTTACTCAGTTTTTTTAAACAAAGCATATTTACACTGTTTTTACAGTTTGTGATATCTTGTGGTAAGTCATGTAAAGCTTTCGGCTTACTTTTCATCATTGGCAAACTTGATGCCGCTGGCTGAGATGGTGTCAAGGAAGAACCAGTCGAAGCCAGGGAAGTACCTGTAAATCTAAAAAAAGCATTGAAAGAAAGTCAGCACACTAGATATATGGGATCCAGTACTTCATGACCTAACTCCTAACAGGCTGCAATTTCACATCTCCTTCTCTAATGTCATACATCACTGAAATCGCGTGCTGCAGAAATGTCCTGTGCTCTATCTGTCCACTATGACAATCAATATGAATAAACCAATATATGAGCCAGATCTTCTTTGCAAATAATAACTACTGTTTATTCAATGTCCAATGTACTTTAATTTTACGCATTGGCCACAAGATGGTGCTACACACCTGGGTTACCAGAAACTGTTTCAATTTTTTTTTTTACTCTACTTTTTACTTTCATTGTTACGAATGAACATGGCTTCTGACTGAAGTCATGTTTATATATGTTACGGCCAGAACCCGAAGTTTGGCCAGAACTAGAAGTGGCCGGCCACTTCGGGTTCTGGCCAGCCAATGTGCGAACTGGCCGCTGCGCTGCGGCCAATGTGAGAAATGCAACAATTCCTGTAAGGTTAATGTTATGTTGTGGCCGCAGCGCAGCGGGCAAATGTATCACATCTTACTTTATTCAATGAAATTAAGCCGCCCGGCTTTTTCTCTGCCTCTCTCCTCCCCCCGCCTCTCTCTCCTTCTCTTATGGCCAGCCGGAGGGGACACGCGTGTCCCCGAGAGTCGTTCCTCGCGGCAGGAGAGCAGAGCGGGGAGGCTGCAGACATTGCTTCTGCCAGCACCCGCTCTGCAAGAACGGCAGGATTCCCCTGCCGCGACGAACGACTCTGGAGGGGACACGCGTGTCCCTGCCCGGCTGCCCATAGGAGAGCGAGAGAGGCGGGGGGAGGAGGAGAGAGAGGCGGGGGGGAGGAGAGAGAGGCAGAGAAAAAGCCGGGCGGCTTAATTTCATTGAATAAAGTAAGATGTGATACATTTGCCCGCTGCGCTGCGGCCACAACATAACATTAACCTTACAGGAATTGTTGCATTTCTCACATTGGCCGCAGCGCAGCGGCCAGTTCGCACATTGGCCGGCCAGGACCCGAAGTGGCCGGCCACTTCTAGTTCTGGCCAAACTTCGGATTCTGGCCGTAACATATATACAAACAACACAAACCAAAATAGAGCTATAAATCTATGCATACTGAATGCATAGAGCATGTAAGCAATTGCGTCTCCAATGGGCTATAAAAACCACTATTGTATATGAGAAAAGAAGCCCAGTATCAAGACCATAATAATATAGGATCATGACTCATATCTCAAAACAATGAAAAACTTTATTAGGGGACTTATCCAAATGACACAACAAATAATTACAACAATGTTAAAACCCCTGTCCTAATCCTAAGGTAATAGGAAATCTCTATAGCAGCATAAAGTGACACAGTGTCTAATATGAACAATAAATGTTGCGCCCAAATTGATATATGCACTCATACATCATGAATGCCTACCACATGCATCCAATATATGTGAATACAAAAATTCTATACAACAACAACACTCAAAGTACAAAACGTAATAAATATTGGGAGGTGAATAACATACACCAGTAAAATTGAATCTGATGTGCTAAAAAGTGCTATAAGGTGCAAAGGCTGCTGGTGATAACACATACAGAGATCGTGCAGAAATTGGTACAAAATAGTTTATCAGCGCATACAAACAAAAGTGCTAGTGCTTACCAATGGTGGTGAGAAGCTGCATGTAGAGAGACCGGGGGGGAGCGCCTTGCGCGTTCGCAGCGTGCGGCTGCTTCTATGGAGGCATTATTATTATTATCTATATTATTATGGTCTTGATACTGGGCTTCTTTTCTCATATACAATTATGTTTATATATACACACACTTTGGTGAACGGGAACATGCGTTCACCAAACATGTGAACGGTGGAGTGCTCGTTCATGTGTCTGGATTGTGTTAGTGAGGCTGAAACTGGACACATGTAAATGTCCAGTTAAGATAAGATGCAGATTTCAATACACTGCATCTGGATCAGGTTAACATTGCCTGAGGACAGTTCACAATTAGGCGTATCAATTGCTCATTAAGTTACAGGGAAATTTGGCAGCAGTCTCTCTAACCCTCCCTACAGATGAAGACAGGTGAACTGACCATCCATGTGTGTTTGTGTAACACTGTCTGCACCCAGTGACATCTCATTCAATTTTCAGCTCAGCTGAGCAGCAGGTCATATTCTATGAAAGCTCCCCACAGCACCAGGGAACAATGCAATCAATCAAACAAAATCTGTGGCAGCTAACTTTTTGCAGAAGATGACAGTTTGATGTCTGTACAGTCATCCAACAGCTGATTACTTCAGCATAAAGGAAAGTTTCTTGTAGGATGGTAAGGTGTCCCATGCGAGGGGAGCGTCTCCTGCCCGCATGGGACGCCGCACCGCCGATTCCACTTAGTCACAGACCTGTAAAAGGGCACTGCCATGTCAGCCACGCAGGTCGGCAGGTCTGGATGACTGAGCTGTCACTGCTTGGGTCCGTGCTTGCCCTTTCACTGTTTATCCATGCACCGTCTGGGACCTTGGGACTGACGACACACCGTGAGAGCTCAAGAAGCCCCCTTCAGCATGCTGTGCTTGCAGGAGAGGCCACTTCCTATCATCGCTAATCGCTTTAACAGCTCATTTGACAACTTATAGATGCTATCTCTGCACTGTAACCAATGCATGAATGCGATGCTCAAACTATAGTTACAATGCAAGTGGACAGCAATAGCAATATTTTCCATTCTGCTGTTCTGGCTTTTTAGTTGCATATTTTTTCCGCCCTATGTTAATTAATAACATCAAATGTCCTTATTAGTGTAAACCATAAAAGATTGAGTTTGATTGAAGGGTAACAAAGCAAGCAACGAGCACTATACAGACACGTCATTCGGGTATACCTGAGAGGCATGTGCCATTTCTATGGGGTGGGGGGACTTTGCAATCCTAACTGGAATGTTTTTAAGCGGGCGGATAGGCAAGTGCGGAAATGTTAATCTTTTCCGCACAGGCATTGGGCATTCCAGGTCGCTAAGGGATCTTGTGGGACACCTGTGCACATGTCTACAGTGTGTATGATGCCTGACTTGTGTCATTTCAGACATTGATGGAGGAGGTACACATCCAGCAGACGACTATACATTTTCATGCTATACTGCATAAAGCGATTGTCTGCACAGGGTCCTGTATTCAATTATTCTGTGCTTAATTACATTTTTTTAAAAACAAATATGTGCTTGCAGTCCACAGAGTCTGGGACTGAAGTAGTAAAGCAGGGTCTATTACACCATAGGCCAATCATTTTAGGATGTTCTGGAATCTCTCCAGAAACTGCTTGTGGAATATCTTGGATCTTCCTGACAATATATGGGCGGAGCTTGACATTCTTGAAAAAAAATATTTAATTGTTTTATTTTAAGGTTTTTTCACAGAGGAACATAGAATACGATGTAAAACGTCTTCCCAATGGCTAGAGTGGATGGCTGAAAAATGTATAATTTGGGGAGTAGCAGGATTTTTGAGACTGAAATGAATAACTATTTAAGTTAGGGCTGGTTCAGATGGACGTTTGGAGGCGTCGTGTTCGTTGGCGTCGCATTCGTGGGCTTTCAGCAGCGTTCGTGTTGCGTTTGGATGCGGTCGCGTTTTTTCTTCCCCTAGGGGGACATTAGCCGTCGCGGTTAACCGCCCCTGGAAGCTACATGTAGCTTCCAGGGGCTCCTTGAACGCCAGGGAAAAATCAGGACCCGAACGCTACGTTCGTGTAAGCGCGCTTGAAAGCTTGGTACAAACGCTCCGATTCACTTGAATGGGAGCGTTTAACACCAAGCCCCGAACGCTGGCTGTAAACGCTCTGCAAGTGTCCGTCTGAACCAGCCCTTACACAGTCCTGTTTGGTTCATTTCAGTACTTGGGTGTCATTTCAAGACTAATTGGAGTTCTGCTGAATAAATATGTTCAGATATTTGAACTTTGCGGGCGTCCCTGATCAGTAAAAGCACATTCATACAGACTTTTGCAATTAAAAGATGGGCTATCTGTGGTCTGTCTATCATGTGTACAAAGGTCCCCGAATGCCTTTTGTTGCTACTCCAACAACCTGCCAATGTATCACTATTTCAGGCATCTGTATTGTGGTTCCCTGGAGTGACCATCAGTGTGATGCATCCTGCTTTTTTCTCCCCAATTACTCTCCATAGATCAGAACATGCTGCTCAAAAAGGTTGAATGTACACAGAATACTGGACAGCCATCATCAAAAAGGAACTACAGAAGTGTTCTGTATAATCTAGAAATGCACCCATAGCTTGAGATACCTGGAATTTGTATCCAGTACTTTAAAGTGTACCTGTGAGAAAACAAAGCTAAAAATAGATACTTACTTCAGTAGAGGGAAGCCTCAGGATAGTCCAGATGCTTTCCCCATGCTCCTACATTCTACCGATCCAGTGCTGGGACCCTCTGAACATATTCAACAAGAGTTCATTTGTTTGCACAGCTACGCTCTCATGCATGTATGAGCGTGGCCTGCAAGATAGCACGGAGCAGCTCATGCATGGCTTTTCCTCTGTGCACAAGCAGCTCCATGCTACTGTGCATGCATGGCCCGTCATTGCACATTCATGAAGAGGAGGAACCTGGTGAGCATTGGTGGGGAGGAGACGGAATTATAGAGGTCTCTGGATCATCCAGAGGCTTACATCTACTGATGTATGTAATGTTAGCATTTTGTTTTCTCACAAGTGTATTAGTTTGCTTATCAGTAACAGTATTAATACAAATTTGGTACTTGCAATTGAAAAAGGATGACTTTTTGCCTCTTCACGAATATTCGTAAAAGGTGACTCAAGAATAAGTGAATCAGGGGGTGTTTCTAAGGAAATGAAAAAATAATAAAACACTTGGTCAAAGATAGGCGTTATTGTATAGGAAGAGAGGATTATTTTTTCACTAAATAGACAGTTAGGGTAACTATACAAAACAATGAGGAGTTGGTGGACAGGTTTTTAGTTGTATGCTCATGACAGACTGTGCTCTTGAGATGTATCTAAGCACACCCTTAGAAAATATAAGGGTACAGACCACCATTTGCAAGTGAAAGATTTGTATTCAAAATTGTCATGTATGCAAAAAACGCACTATGCAAAGTGCTATGTACAGTAACAAATGTAATAAAATAAATGTAATAAACGCAGCAAAGGTAACAGACACAGGCCCATATGCAATTCACATTTTCTCCTGAGTTTTTTTTTAGCACTTTGCAATGGAAAAAGTACCCAAAAGGAGGTGAAAAAAAAAGTACTATCACAATTATTTTGAGTATTGGTTTGCTTTCTGGTGGTTTAAAAGTCACCTTATTGCCAAGTTTGAAAATATCATCTAGGAGGAAACTCAGGTGAAAAGTTGAATTGCATATGGCCCACAGTGTTTACAATCGGGGAAAAATACAAGTCAATTTGCCTGTTTGGAAACAAAACACTGTGAAAGAACCAGGCAAGCACTCAAAATATGAAAGGCGGTGTCTGCTGCTCACAGACAGAGCTATAGTAGCATGCAGAGCTCTTAATGCAGTATGTATATGGAGGAGAAACAAATGCAACAGACAAGTTACCCCCAATCACAGGTACAGAGAGTGGGGCCAAATTGACTTGCATTTCCCCTGACTAAACATTGGGTATCATTCATAAACAGGCTGTCGGTAGTGCGGGAAAACACCGTTCTTCTCCGCAACCGGTAATTAAGACTTCTGGGTGGCCATTCATAAAGAAGTCTGCCTGTTGCGGAAGAAGTGCGGAGGTTTTCTGGAGGAAGCTGGCGGTAGCGTGGCGGTAGGCATGCGGAAACTTAAAAGCTGCCCGATTCCCTCCCTGCGCTGCTCTGTCTGATGCTGCTTGGGAGGTCCCTCCCATTCATTTATATGTATTCCGCCCGCCTATCGCTACTGTCGAGCAAGCGGTATTTTCCTTCCGGATACCGCTTGCTCTAATCTTTATGAATGGATGTGTTTGTTACTTTTTCTAGATTAATCTAGAAAAACTCCGCACAAGGCGGAAATGTATCGCTCTGTCACTTTTTCATGCGGAAAGAGCCTTTATGAATGGGGCTTATGCTGAGTGGTCGGGAAAGTCACCGGTGTTAAGCATTTCCGCATGCGGGAATGCTTTATGAATGATAGCCATTGTCTGTTACTTTTGCTGATTTTATTACATTTGTTACTTTATTACAGTTGTTACTGTACATGGCAGTTTGCATACTGCATTTTTACATACATAATTATAAATACACATCTATTTTGCCTGCAAACAATGGTCTGTATCCATTTTTTCTAGGGGTGTACATAGATTCTATACATCTCTTGAGCTTGGTGTTCAAGGAGGATGGTTCTTTCAACATATAGCACCCCTATTGTTTAAATACACTGATTGTTAAGAAATTGCACTATCACTATCAACTAATGGTGTGCACACCTTATCTGAGTATAGACTGTGGTCTTTAGTCTTTATTGCTTAAAAGGAAGTAAATATGGCAGCCTCAATATACCTCTCACTACAGTTTTCCTTTAAAGCATTTTGGGCCTAAATGAAACACTAGCATTCCCCCATAGAGAAAACGCAGAGCAGCACGCAGTGGAAACCACTTACAAAAAGCTCCAAGTGCCAGTTATCTTCACTTCCTGAACCTGCCGGTTGCCTTACTGCTCTGTACAGTTCCTGATGCATACTTGTGAGCCATTGTGGGGCATGTGACACATTTGGAGACGTTTTATGATGCAGCAGAGCAGCAGGCAGTTTTAGAATTGAAGAGGACTGGTGCCTGGAGCTTTTGTAAGTGGTTTCTGCCATCCAGAAGTGGGTTGGCACCTCCTGAAAATAATGTTATGAAGCTTTTATTAAAAGATAGCTCTTTAATTCAAAAATTCTTTAAATTTAATTAAAAGGACAAGTAAGGCTGCTGTCTGGCGACAGCCCTGCTGTTTCAGGTGAGTAACAGCCTTTCTTCAGTCCAAGCAGTCCCTCAATGAGACCAATACTGAATCCACCTTATATATGCATCAGATCCATAAGGGAGGCCAATGGAGAGGCTGGACATACCTCCCTGAGAAAAGTGCACCTGATGGGAAAGTGCAAGGAGTGACCAGAGGCCAATAGAGGAGAAGAGCAGCATTTCAAAGCCATGCAGTAGAACAAATGGGCTGGAGTAAATCACGCCCCTAAACATAAGCAAATAGCGTCACCACATAGCAACAACAGGGACATCTATAATAATATGTCCAAAAAACCCAAAGTGCCCAGGTGTAAAACACAGAGCTGCCCCTTCCAATGACCTGCCGTCCCCACCCGTCAAGAAGCCCCAGGGAATAATACCAAAAAGCAGGAGGCGCCCAATCAGACACCCGCCACTCCGTCCTGCAGGCTCAGCCAGCCAATAGAACAGAGACCACTAACAACCACACCTCCTAACGCAGGCAGCGGTTAACAAAAGAGCATGTTACCGGGGAATTCTGTAAACAGCGGCGAATGCGACAACCAATCAATAGTGTGTCGGGCGGCAGTACCCACATACATAAAATAATGTGTGATGGTACAACCAATAATGTGCATCATCCGGCGCCTTAGCTAGGTAACAACGCAGCCAATCTGGCACACCAACCGACGTCATGGTAGAGCACTCCTATAGCTATAACATACAATAGATGGCAGGTGAATGCTTGAATACGCAATAAGTGCTGAAGCATAAACCTCCCAAAGCATAGAAAGCCGCAGATCTGATCTGACTCACTTCTGGACGACTGCATTTGCTGTCCGAGAGGTATTCAAAGACAG
The DNA here is from genome assembly GCF_040937935.1 of Hyperolius riggenbachi. NCBI lineage: Eukaryota > Metazoa > Chordata > Amphibia > Anura > Hyperoliidae > Hyperolius > Hyperolius riggenbachi. Next base: position 397,314,343 of record NC_090649.1, read on the forward strand.
GCAGGATCTGGGCACTCTTTTTCATTGTTTTGACCATTTCATGGGTTCCAATCACCTTTTCTGGTAAGTGGTTACTGCTGCGCGCTGCTCTGCACAGTGGAGGAAAAGCCCCATAGCCCCCCCTTGTATGGTTGAGTTCTGGATAACCGGAACTTTGCTGTATACAACATAGCCTGACCTTCCCCTACCATACATTTTATAACTACCATGACTATGTATCTATTTATTATAGATCTTACACACATACAAGACCAAAATAATTAAAAATTACATGATTATATAAAGTGCTCACCTCTTTCACAGAGCCTCCTCACCAAATTTGTGGCAACCCTGTTAAGTCACAAAACATAAGCATTGAGAAGCCATACTGTAGCTTATAGTGTACTGTACAAGATAGCTACTGGTTATAAACAACACTTAAAGAGAACCCGAGGTGGGTTTGAAGAATATTATCTGCATACAGAGGCTGGATCTGCCTATACAGTCCAGCCTCTGTTGCTATCCCAAACCCCCCTAAGGTCCCCCTGCACTCTGCAATCCCTCATAAATCACAGCCACGCTGCTGACAAACAGCTTGTCAGAGCTGGCTGTGTTTATCTCTATAGTGTCAGTCTGCTGCTCTCCCCGCCTCCTGCAGAACTCCAGTCCCCGCCTGCATCCCTTCCCTCCCTGTTGATTGGAGGGAAGTGACGGGGGCAGGGACTGGAGCTATGCAGGAGGCGGGGGAGCAGCTGAGACTGACACTACAGATGTAAACACAGCCTCACAGCATGGCTGTGATTTATGAGGGATTGCAGAGTGCAGGTGGACCTTAGTGGGGTTTGGGATAGCAACAGAGGCTGGGCTGAATAGGCAGATCCAACCTCTGTATGCAGATAACATTCTTTAAACACACCTCGGGTTCTCTTTAATACATCTCAGGTTTATTCACATTGATAAGTTGGGATATGGCACATCAAATGATCTGTATTGTTCTAACCAGTGATGGCTGCGGCCCATAGGACACTACGGCATCACCTGTGTGGACTGCAATGGAGACTGGACATAGGTTTTAATACAAAGCCTGCATGTAGCGAGTTAGAATAATGCAATCAGTTACAATGCAGTACTGTGAACAGGCCCACAGAATTGTATGAGCAGTGAGATGGCATGCAGAATTATTCTGCAACACAACTGATCAATGTGAACAGGGGCATAGGGTCCTCAAAGGATACCTGACCTGAGACAAATATACCTTAGGTAAGCATAAAGGTATGTTATGCTCCACATGCCTATGAGTGTTGTCCATTTGTCTCCTCACTCCCCCTGATCCCCACGGTCATAATCTAACTTTTGTATCAAATTTTCTGACAGGAAGAGGCAGGCTAGCTGCAATGCAATAATGCCACAGCTTTTGTATGGAATAGAAACAGATAAGTTAGGTAACCTTTTCTGTGTATAAATACATCTATCTGAACGCTAATAATTAATGTGCTCAAGAATCTTGAATAAATGGCACGTCTGAAAACAACTTTTATCAGAATGCAATACTGGCACCTTAGAAAACACTTCATCTCTGCTGTGTGATAAATATAAAACACTAGTTTCGCTTGATTCATGAAAAAAAATCAGTCACGCAAAACAAAAATGTGCGTTTGTAAACAAGGCTCAAGTCTCTCTTGAACACATAAAGGAGGTAAACAATAGAAAGAATTAGGGAAGTGGTGGCGATGCAACAAAAGGGGGCAAAACAAAAACACTGGTATGGTAATTAAATGTTTATTCTAAATGGAAATGACACTTTTGTTATAAACTTGCCATATGAGTGTTGTTCCAGTTTTTGAATTTAAATGTCATCTAAAATTATTTTTCCATTTCAGTCTGCAGACCATGACAGCCAGTGGTGAACAAGTGCTGTTTACCACTGGCCACGAGTGCCTTTAAATGCAGCCGAATGGCAGCCTCTGTAACCTCATGTGTGTCATTTTGCACGCGGCGGCACCAAGTGGCATTAGAAACGTCATGTCTGAGCACGGCATGGAAAGGGGGTGCCTCTTTCATACAGGAATTCACCACCTGTGCGCTGCTCCTGTGCACTGAAGAGGCACCCCCTCCATGCCGAGCTCAGACGTGATGTTTCTACTGCCACTTGGTGCCACCGCGGGCCAAATGACACACGTGGGGTTACAAACGCTGGCAATCGGCTGCATTTAAACTGCATCCAAAATGCGCTCTTGGCTGGAAATCTCAACTGCCCAACAAGTGTGCAGTTCAGCCTCCCGTGTGTAAAAGACCAACTGCTTCCTTTAGCCCAGCATCAAAAGGGGTGGAAAATGGGGACACAGCAACAAAACACATTTTGAAACTTGTTTTCACACTTTTTGATGAGGTGCTTCTCGGCTGCCCACATTACAGAGGGCTTACCCAGCAATTGGGACAAAAAGTGAGCAACAACCTCCATAACTCAAATCCACAAATGAAAAAAATAGTATGTCCATTGTTCTAGTACTTACCCACACTAACCAGTGAAGTGAAGACAAAATACGTGTCTAGAATTAGCATGATAGACAGTCTCTCACTAGGTTCATGCAAAGTGGCAAAGGGAGGGGCTGTTACCAGGGAACGCCCACTTCTCCACTGTGTTACGGAAGTCCAAAACAGTTTTACAACCCATTAATGGAAACATTTCTATTGTTATTTTACCCTGTTCCCAAAGAGTGTCCCCAGATGTAGACTGGATTGTCCCCACTTCTGGCCTTTATCCAGTCAAAGACATGAAGAGCATCGTAGGTCATACCAGTCTCAGAAGGAGTGCCAACCGAATCTCCCCATCCTGAAAAATAAAAGACAAAAAGAACAGCGATCAAGAGATGAAAACTTCATAAAATAAGCTATACAAAACTTCTGAAATGAAGTTCTACATTAAAACACAAGTGAGTGAGTAAAGGAGAGAGAGTGAAACAAAAACTACAAATACCTTTGCACTCATAATTAGCAGTAATGTGGCTTGATCTTTTTTCACACCAACATGCCAGGATTTTTGCATCATATCGTTTCAATAAAACAGCACGTCTTTCTTGTACAGAATAAAACACTCAAGTTTATACTTTTCTTAGCGTCTCACACTTGGCAACTAACAGACAAGTTTCATGAGCTATTCAGCTTGTTTTTAGGCTTACGGAAAGTCCAGGCAAATAAAAGCTAACTTTATGTACCTTGGCAGGACCTGACTAAGAATCTGCTGCAATTTGCAGTGGTTATAAGGCAGGTACATACAGTACATACTGATTACTATTTGACAACTATTGCAAACAAAATTGTACAATTTTAAATACATACAGAGTGAAATGCACAATAAATTACTTGTTTTCCCTATTTTTTTATTTGCTGTCACTTACAGTAAGCAGTGAAAAATCGGACAGGTTTTGTAATCAGTTATTTCTTTATTTACAAAAGCTTTTACTGAACTCAGATGCTCAGTCAACTGCCAAAATATCATACAAACGAGTGGGGAAGCTGGCTGACATCTTCCTATAATTCCTTTCCAGGGAGTGCTTTACTAATACGGAGAATATCCTATAAGGAGATGGACTGGTCCAAAATCTGTCAGCTTTTTACTGCCTACTATAAGTGACAGCAACATAGGAAAAAAAATGTATGGTGCATTTTATTCTAGGAGAAATGTACATTTTATATGTATGCATTTAAACTTTTACAATTTTTCACGGGCCCATTCACACCTGAGCGGGAATCGCACGATTCCCGCTCGCGGCAAACCGCTAGCGGTTCTGCAAGAACCGCTACACATTGTAGCCAGTGGCCGTGTTCTCACTGCCGCGGTTGCGGTTAGCGATAACCGCAACCGCGTTGCATGCAGCGGTTTGCCGGCGACGAGCGTTCCGCGATTTGCGATCGTGATTAGCGTGCATAGCACGCTAATCGCGATCGCTCCAAAACCGCCGCAGTGTCCAGTGATTTTTCCGCGCTAATCGCGGGAAAATCACTCCCGCAGAACGCCGGCGGTAATCGCCGGCGTTCTGCGATTGTAAGTGTGAATGGGCCCTTAAGGTCATCCTACACTAGAAGACATTTGAGTACATCAGTTGTTAGATTTGATACAAAAAAAATCCAGTCTTATGAACATTTCTTTTTAAATGGATGGGCTTTTTAGTAGCTGCCTGGCAGTCCAGTTCATTGAACATTCATCATGAAAATAAAGGCGGTAGTGGTACCCAATCTATGGTTTTATAGCTTTGTAATGCACAGAGTAGTACAAAGCCAGCAGGAAAAACTCTAATGTGGAAGTGAGAATGGTGTTCACAGATTAAAGATCCATGTGAGGCTAATATTCACAATTTTGCTGAACTATTAGTGAAGAGAGGACACTCACATAGCAGGATACAATGAAAATTATTAAGAATACTACCATAAAATAATTTAATTTTAGCCTGGCAATGTGGAAGGCAATTGTATTTCTTCTAGGCCTTATTAGCATATCGATGAGTACCTGGTGAAGGATTACAGTAGTGTGAATGTTAATTGCTCCTGTTAAGTGCGGCTGTAGTCCTGTGTCAATTATATAAAGGACAACTAGTGAGAAGACTATGAAGGCTGCCATATTTATTTCCTTTTAAACAATACCAGTTACCTGGCAACCCTGATGATCTATTTGGCTGCAGTAGTGTCTGAATAACACCAGAAACAAGCATGAAGCCAATCTTATCAGACCTGACAATGTCAGAAACACCTGATCTGCTGCATGCTTGTTCAGGGTCTCTGGCTAAAAGTATTAGAAGCAGAGGATCAGCAGGGCTGCCAGGCAACTAGTATTGCTTAAAAGGAAATAAATATGGCAGCCTCCATATCCCTCTCGCTTCAGTTGTCCTTTAAATCAATGTCTGCTATTAGAATTACCACGTTTAGGTGATTTGTTCAGCAATGCCAGTGCCTAAAGATTAAAGGACTGAAGCATGGAGATACTCTGCAGAAAAAATATCCCAGAGAAGACAGTGAACTAGACAGTAAAGCAAATGGCTGAGTAATGCGCCCGCCTCCCATGCAAATCATTTATAAATAGAGCCTCTGCAGCAGCACATGGGAAGAGCCATACATCAGAGACCTTGGAGGAGTAATAACAGGGAAGGTTTGCAGAGCAGGACTGCTGGATTAATAGCTCTCTTGATACTCCCAGCAAAGCTCTTATTATGATGCTAATGTAACGCACCCACACTGTGGTCTTTATTTCACAGAAGATTCTCTCTGACTACACAGCTATGTCGCCATCTAAGAAACTCTCATAAGCTGCAGAAGAACGGCTGATGCTAAGAGGCGGACATAGGGCTTACCACATAGCCAATAAAAGATCAAACAATATGGAATTGAGGCCAATAAAGAATACGTTTAGAAAAACTGAAACCACTACAGGTAAATAAGATGATCCTAACGGATTTCACAATAATGCATTTGTTATAGCTGTGGCCATGGAAATTTTACACGTGGGCAGCACGGTGGTGTAGTGGATGGCACTCTCGCCTTGTAGCGCTGGGTCCCCGGTTCGAATCCCAGCGAGAGGGCATTATCTACACAGAGTTTGGAGGAAACCCACACAGACATGGGGAGAACATACAGACACTTGGGTTTCCTCCCACATCCACAAAAACATACAGATAAGTTAAGTGGCTTCCCCTAAATTGGCCATAGATTGTGATACATACACTAAGCAAAACATACATATGACTATGGTAAGGATTAGACTGTGAGCCCCTCTGAGATATAGGGCTTGATTCACTAAGACAAATAGCATGCCTTATCCGAGTTAACACTCCTTATCCGAGATAACACACTTTATAAACGTTAACACGCCTTATCAGAGTAGCATAACGGGCACTAAAATACCGCAGGGGCTCAGGGTAGGGCGAGTGGAGCTCTCCTCATTGCCAATTAGCAGGCATAAGTTCTTAGCGCTCGCTATGCTACTCTGATAAAGGCGTGTTAACTTTGATAAGGCTTGTTATCTCTGATAAGCAGTGTTAACTCGGATAAGGCATGCTATTTGTCTTAATGAATCAAGCCCATAGTGTGGTAGCGAACATCAAATTTTTGGGCCGCAAACACAAATGTACTGCAAATGTTCACGAATCAGCAGTTTGCGGCGGGCTCCATAGACTTTAATGGGCAGGAGAACTTCAAAGCTTTCAGGGCATCTCTGCAGTCACAATTTCTTTAAAAAAGGTGAAAAAAGTGTGCCAAAACCTGGACAGTGGCATAGCAGAATCAACTGCAAAATAGTCACACAAAAACACGTACTTTGGGCAAACGTGCTTTTAATGGTTGTTTTTTAAAATGTAATGGCCTCCGACTTTAGCGGTTACAAGCAAAGGCCCCATATGTGCTAGAAACACTAAATGTGCAGGGTATGCTAAGGAGGACAGTGGTAACAAGAGGAACATTTTCAAAAAGACCTTGTAGTTTTTGAGAAAATCGATGTTAAAGTTGGAGAAAAAAAAAGACTATTTTTAAATGCAGTAAATTGCCAGATTATGTATTAATATGAACATAAATGTATTTTTTTATTTGTTCAGAGTGTGTGTGGAGGGGGAAGATGTGGGGTCCGCTCTTTTGAGCCTCTTTAACCCCTTGTTCCCCATGCAAAGACCCCACATCCATGCAAAGCGGCCCCCCCCCCCCCACCCACCATGCAAAGTGCACAGCAAAGCACCCAGCAAAGCCCCCCCCCCCCAGACCATGTAAAGTGCACAGCAAAGCACCCCCAGCCATGCAAAGCACCCTGCAAAGACCCCCCCATCCATGCAAAGCCGCCCCCCCCCACCACCATGCAAAGTGCACAGCTAAGACCCCCCAGCCATGCAAAGCACCCTGCAAAGACCTCCCAGCCATGCAAACCCGCCCCCCCCCCCACACCACCCCCATGCAAAGTGCACAGCTAAGACCCCCCAGCCATGCAAAGCCCCCCCCCCCCCCGACCATGCAAAGTGCACACCAAAGCACCCACAGCCATGCACAGCCCCCCAGCAAAGACCCCCCACTATGCAAAGCCCCCAGCAAAGTACCCCCAGCAATGCAAAGCCCCCAGCAAAGCACCCCCAGCCATGCATCCCCCCTCATCTGTGACTAATCACCACTGTAATTTGATCTCTCCCCCTGTCACCTGACTGCCACAGCAGAGCAGCTAATTTAAAAGCACATGATGTTAACAATGTGTCTGCTCCCAAGAAAGCAGGATGTAGACACACTGCAGATGTACTGCAGGATTTGCATCAGCTGTAACTAAGAAATGCTTTTATTTAAAAAGATTATTATGCTGTTGTGTGTATTTCAGAGCAGAGAGGAAGTTCCCAGTGCCATTCATGGTGCTAGACAGGGCCCAGGATGTTCTGAGATTTCTGCGTTTTGGACTTTAGCCGACTGACTTTGGCCGTTTCTAGAACTGGCCGGCCAATGTCAGAAATTCCCAGCATTTTGGACTTTGGCCGACGTCAAATCGGCCAGTTCTGGAAACGGCCGGCCAATTCTAGAATTGGCCGATTTCTGGTTTTGGCCGTAACATATATACTAAATAACATCTATGCTGTAAGAATAAAGCCTGATGTGTAGCTTTATTCTTACAGCATAGATGTTATTTAGTCACTAATAGAGATGGTCAATGAGATGGAAATAATTCTGCGTTGATGCTGATTTATGCAAATGTATGCACTCTCTTTGCTCATGAAATCAAATAATTTGATATGTTGTTAAAATTTGGTTTGGTGACTATGAATTAAAGGGTACCTGAGAAGGATGCGCAAGTGTAGTACGCTCCCGGCGGTGGAGTGTGTGCATGCGCACTACGCCAGACTGGCTCAAGTACCTGGACTTATAGCAAAAGATCCAGGTGGCGGAGGAGGACAACGAGGGACTGATTAGCCTGAAGGGAGCTGGAGGAAGCCCCAGGTATGTATAAAACTAACTTAAAGTAAACCTGAGACAGATGAAATTAAACAGTAGTACTATACTCTACATATGCACTCACCACAGAGCTGCAGGGAATCCACTGAGAATGTTGTGCACTTTGAACATAGAGATGTTGTCTATCACCCATAAACCTGGTTCAGATTGTACCTGCAGAGTGTGTGATAGAGGAAGAATCTCCTCATTCTCCTTTAGAGTACCTGCACATCATTCTTAAGGTGGCCACACACCATACAATTTTATCTGTTCAATTTAAGAATTGCAATCAATTTTCCTGACTGATTGTAACTTTTCAAAAATATGACCAATGTACCACACACATATGTTACATGTTTCCCCAATTATGATAAAAGTGATTGGAAACTGACAAAATTGCTAGGGTGTGTATATTAATAAATGGACAATCTAACACACACCATACAATCTTTAAAAAGATTGAAGAAAAATATCTGGCATTCCGGATCGATAAAAATCAAAGAAAACAGGAAATCCTATCGGATTTTATAGTCGAATGAAAAAGAAAAAAAGTTTTAGTTTTTTTCGGGAGATCCGATCGTTTTTATCGAATTTCCGTTAAATCTGATCATTTTATTGTATCGTGTGTGGCCACCTTAACATGTACCCACAGTTATATTGCCTAGGGCAGGCATGGGCAAACTTGGCCCTCCAGCTGTTAAGGAACTACAAGTCCCACAATGCATTGCAGGAGTCTTACAGCCACAGTCATGACTCAAAGGCAAATGCATTGTGAGACTTGTAGTTCCTTAACAGCTGGAGGGCCACGTTTGCCCATGCCTGGCCTAGGGCCTGATAGATGTTCTTTGTTCCTGTCTGTACCTTCTACAAGTACTCTTACCAAGGACTAGTTTTAGTCTATGACTAAAGGGAATAAATATGTCTCCATATCCTTCTCACTTCAGTTGCCTTTTAAAATTCCTGAGCGTTGGCAGTTAAGAGATTAATTTCATGTTACATACTTTCAATCAACAAGATTGTAATATGCAAATTAAAGGAGTCGGAGGAATCCTAAACTGAGGAGTCGGAGGATTTTTGTACCGACTCCAGAGCCCTGGGTATAGCTCAGGGTTTGAAGCTCCACGTGGCCGGGGCTATGCATTTTGGCTATCCCAGCCTACATGAGGGATGGGGTTAAAGAGGAATGCACTGCGTACGTACCTCCTGGAAACCCTGTCATGAAATTCACTGCTCTTTCTTTTGATATACGTAAGTTTACACTACCGTTAGGTTGATACATTATCTATCATTTACAACATGTAAATATATACTTTTTTTTTTCCTAGTGTAATTTTAAAATCGATTTTCTGCAAAACTATAAGGTCTTTTTTTTTTTTTTTTTTTTATTTACTCTTGTTCCCTCTGTCCTCCTTAGCATACCCTGGTATTAATATCATGTACAGGGGCTTTGCTGTTAACCACTGAGGTCGGGGTAAAATGTAGATGCAAATTTTTTTTTTTTGAAAAATTTTTGTGATAAATGCAATTGGCAAGTTCACCAGCAACTGTCCGTGGGCAAATTGTTTGGGCCATCTGTTCTGAGGGACAGTTAAGAGACAAGACAATAAACTATATGTACAGCGCTATGAAAGATGTCAGCGCTATATAAATACTAAAAATAATTTTAAATTCTCTCTAGGACAAAGTGGATTTTGGCGAGCAAAAAACAGGCTTAAACACTGACTGTTAGATCCCACAGAAGCTGTGTCTAAGTTGTCTATCATTTACTTTCTTGCATTACTATTCAATAAATATGATAAGACTGACAATGACCTGTTCCTACCAGTCTTAATATACTGTATAATCCTACACTGGCATACAGAGGTCACCAGGATGTGATGCACAGGATCTACCAGCATCCATGAGACCCAGCTTAAAAAACATTTCTGTACCTCGGCACCACACCAGGCTCCATCCTATTCCCTTAACAATGTATTCTGATCTTGCACTATTAACTGCATATTATCACAGATTCCCATAAATCATTTGGCAAGAGCTTTTAGGGCTGGTTCACACTGCAGCATTTGTGATCTCAAACAATCGCAAACGCGCTGCATGCAGCATCTTTGGGGTGATTGCGCTGAGTTTCTCGCTTTATTAATTGGAATCACAGGCTGAAATGGCGAAATTTCGCCGATGAATCGTGATGGCGGACCAGACTGTGATCGCCAGGAAGTGGCAGGCAAGTACCCAATGTGAACCGGCCCTTATCAAGGCTGTCTATATTGCTTGTATGTAGTATCCCCAGTACATAAGGACTCATCAGTGAAGGAGAAGCTAGCTGAGGGATTGCCTCACTCTACACTGATCATTTCTCCACCCTTGCAATGAAACTACACAACACATCTGTTAGAGATGGCCCGAACCTCCGATTTTCGGCTCACGAACTTACGCAAAAGTTCGGTTCGTGCGAACCGCAATAAACTTCAATGGGGAGGCGAACTTTAAAAACTAGGAACACTTATGCAGGCCACAAAAGTGATGAAAAAGATGTTTCAAGGGGTCTAACATCTGAGTTTTTGCATGAATGAGTGGGATAGATGCCAAAAGTCCCAGGGAAAAATCTGGATTTGACGCAAAGCAGCTTTTTAAGGGCAGAAATCACATTGCATGCTAAATTGGAGGCCTAAAGTGCATTAAAACATCTTGCATGTGTATACATCAATCAGGGAGTGTAATTAGAGTACTGCTTCACAATGACACACCAAACTCACTGTGTAACACACCACAAACAGCTGTTTGTGTAGTGACGGCCGTGCTGGACTGGTGTGCACCATGACGAGAGTTCAGGTGATGACGGCTTTCCAGCCCATATGGTCCCCAAGCTGAGGCAGCTGAATGACAGAACAGTGGCTGTCCAACTGATCAAATTTGGTCTGTCCACAATGAAGCAACAACCTTATTATCGTGGGTGTGTGCCCCACCCCCCGAGACACTCATATAGCTGGCAGTCATGGTTTCATTGTGATACGCAAGCCCCTTCACCGCGGCAAGGAAATCCGCCTGGAGTCCTGGACCCTGTTGGTGGTAGCGGAGAAGGCAGTCAACCGGCCTGCAGGCAGAGATGCTGTGTGTGGGTACTGACTTAGTCTTCGGGCAGGCTTGAGCGTGCTTTGCAGACCAGGCATCCGTGATCAGATGGACCCTTGACCCAACGCTGTGTGCCAGAGATGTCACCACTTGTCTTTCAACATCACGGTACAGTATAAGTATCGCCTTTTTTGAGAAAAAATTGCGGCCTGGTATCTTCCACTGCGGTGTGTGGCTTTGCGTTTGTGGGCTGCTTTTCCTCAGGTGGTCATCCCATTGCAGTTTGTGCTTTGTAATCATGTGCCTTCGTAAGGTAGTTGTCCCTACGCGGGTCTTGGTCTTTCCATGGCTCAATTTTCGGTGGCAGAGTGTACAGATGGCATTGCTCTCATCTGAGGCAGACACACAAAAAAAATGTCCACACCGATGAGCCCTGGGGTGATGGCACTTTGGTGGTGGCAGCCGACTGAGTGTTTAGTGGGCCGCCAGAATCAGAGCAGGAGGAGGAAGATATGTCACGCTTCCATGTGGAAGCTGAGAAAGATGAGGTGTTCTGTGTTAAATAGTCAACTACGTCCTGACAATATTGGGGGTTGATGGCACGTGCCTTCTTCTGAACACTGTACTTTGGTCGAGGACCACACGAAATCACAACAGCGTGACCTCGAACAGACCTGCCAGGTGGCCTTCCTCTGCCTTTTGTTTTGTCCATATTGGGGGGGGGGGAAGGGATGAAGTGAAAAATATGCACTGACTTGACTAATACAATGTGCAGTCACACAGGTGCAGTTAACAGGTATGCACGGAGTGGTATATCACACTGCGTGCACTCAAGTAGGTAGGTGGGTGCACTGAACACACCAGGTAGGTATATGCATTGATGGGTATTACAAATGTGTACCTGTCACACACGTACCGTGAAAAGGTACAGTGACTGGTGGTATTAAATATCACACTGCGTGCGGTGTGATATTTAATACCACCAGTCACTGTACCTTTTCACGGTAAGGAGCAAGCTAACAAGCCTACAAGAGCCTAACTAAGCTTTCCCAATAGGTCTCTGCACAGCAGCTCTCCCTTCTCTAATTACTGCAGGCACACGAGTGAGTGTAAAGCCTGACGCTGCCTGCCTTTTATAAGGGGGGTGGGGCTCCAGGAGGGAGTGTAGCCTGATTGGCTACAATGTGCCTGCTGACTGTGATGTAGAGGGTCAAAGTTGACCCTAATGATACACTATGGGGGTGAATCGAACTTTCGCTAAAGTTCCCGTTTCTCCGCGAGCGCGAACCACCGAAGTTTGCCGGGAACCGTTTGCCGGCGAACCGTTTGGGCCATCTCTATTAGTGGCACTAAGGGCCCTTTTCCACTAGCAATCGCAATCACAAATCACAAACACCAGCAATTGCGATTTTTCATTAATTCTGTTATGCGATTGCGATTTGTGATTTTCATTTGTATTGCATTATCATTGTAAAAATCGCTCCAGCATGCGATTGCGATTAGCGATTTCCAAATCGAAACACTGTAGTGGAAAATACTTCTCGTGATTTTTATGATAAAGTAACAACTCTAGCGATTTAAAAATCACTAGCGATTTGCGATTTTGCGATTCAGCAATCACAATCGCTCTAGTGGAAAAGGGCCCTAATACTCAACTATTGTCTGTAGTGACACCAGTCGATCATCAGTGACAGTAAAGCTGGACCTGGGGGTAGCTGGGGGGTGGGAGGGGTGATAGCATCGCCAGGTAAGGTCTAGAACTTGCGCTTAATGGATGCAATAATGTACTAAACAAATATACACTAACAGCTTTTACAATGCAGCATCCGATAGCCTTGCTAGCAATGTCTTGTCTAGCAGTTCTGTAAATCGGTGAGCTCTCTCAGTTCCTCATCCCCAGGAGGAATAAGGTCAGAAGACGCAGATTATTTTTATCCTGTTTTCAGCGGTCAGGCACTTGGTTTACATTCCCTGCAGAGAGTGTTTTTTTTTTTTTTGCTAGATCAGCACTGCTGCCAATGCGGAACTTTACAGGAAGATTAGCAGTGGCAATACAGACATGTAATCACATACAAGAGCAAGTGATTAGGAGCTTTCCTGTCTGTGCTCACTGGCATTACTCCTCACTGGCATTTACTGATGGCAGACATGGTTTCTTTGTGCTCTAAACTTAAATAGTGACATGCAGGGAATTACCAGCAATTTTTTCAGCCAAAATCTTTGGGATGGGACTGGTTTTCTTCAAAGTACTTTGAAAAAAAAAAGTCTCTAGTATCAGGCCAGTTTCACACTGCTAACCGCCGGTATTAAAGCTTTACGGTGTGCTGAACGCATCGCAAAGCTAAAAATAGCCATGGGGATTATGGTGGCAATGCGCGGTAATTTCCCTTAAGGCTGTAAGTCAAGCAGGAAGTGAGGCTCTCTAGCGCTCACTTCCTGTGGCCAAACATCGAATTGCGCAGAAGTGTATTGAAAAAATACAGTTCTGCGCATGCACGCCGCAATGCGTATGTCATAAAAATTAAAAGAAAGCTGCGTCACTATAGACTTGCATAACTTCCGGTTCAGTGCACGCTGTTGCTTTTGTGGCAAATCGGGCATTTCCCGTGGAGCGCATTGCACCACACGAGGTAAGAAAAGCCCCATACACTTTCATTGTTGTAGCGTTGGCCTGCGGCAAAATAGGCCAACGCAACACGCCAGTGTGAAAGGTGCCTCAAAGTGATCTGAGATTGATCTTCACCTCTAAGGTGGCCTGAAGGTCCCATAGAAGCCATTTATTATACTGCAGGAGTTCAGTGATTCAATTTTCCCCATGCAGATAGACAATGCAGTAAAAGTAACCTTTAGGCTCGTTTCCCAATGTACACACTTTGCAAATCATTTAAAAGGAGCCCAACTCTGTTGCCGGTGTTCCAACATTTTAGCATACCCGACAAAATAGCATACAAATGCTACTGAGCATGTGCAAAGTCATGCAGGTCATACATTAACCCCATAATGCCCATCAGCAGCATTAACCTTTTCAACCCCAGTTAGCTGCCTGTGTGCTGATGTGCAATCTGCACTATCCAAGTGGACATAGAGTTAGAATAAAAAGTTGTCAGAGCAAAGCGAGGACCAACCCCGCAGCCCAGCGAGCGGGCAAGGGGACACTGATTCTACTAACAAGGGGTATATCACTTTAAATGTATGCTGTTTTGTCAATGTATGCTAGCTGGAACACCGGCCGATAGTTTTGACAATAGAACATTGATCAGGAAAAGCTGTTTTTTTAAATACATTAACCTCCCTGGAATTCAATTTCTGCTGGATTTCTGAGCAAAAAGTGGTTCAATTCGTTTTCATGACATTTTTGCCTGTAACTTAAGAAAATGTGTCCAGCAAGGGTCTAGTATACATTCTGAGCATAATAAAAGTTTCAAACACAAAATCATGTACAAAAATCGGTCTCTGCTCTGGCCACAATGTCCTCATTCTTCAGCTTTTTGGCAGAAAACGTGCAGTTTTTCACGTGTTTATCGCATTAAAATGTGCATTCATGTACAAATTTTGACAGGCAGTGTTTCAGGGCAAGCAAAATTTGCATACGATTTCAAAATTTAAAGCGAAAAATGGAACCCTGCCTTAGAACTGCTGGTTTCAGCTATTTCTCCCTTGAAGAGTCAGGCTCATCAATAACGCTAGGGAGGTAAAGTAAGTAACTCTGTAAACTGACCTGAAACTATCACAAATTATCATTTTGGACAACTGAAGTTGATCAAATCCTAACACCGATGCCTTCATTTACACATTATGGTTAGCTCTGTGCAGGTTTTAAAATGTGTATTACTTGCACCTATCTGTATCTCTGGCCGTTGCATATATTAGACATGGCGAGGGCTTGAGGGACAACAGTCACTAGTTCTCACTCTTATAAACATGCACATCACCACGGTTTTCAGTGTGATTCAGTAAGTACCACCCCACTGATTCCTGTGATTCAGTAAGTACTGTGTCTCAACAAAAACACCCGCCTCATATGCAGAAAGAAACCAGCTGTGGGAAAGCAATGCTTAGCATGTGACCTAATGAGCATTGACACTTCGCACAATGACCCAGAAGCAAGACAGTAAAAGCATCTCTGACCATTTCTGCATGAGGCTGAATCGTGTTCTGAGAGTTAAAGGACAAATGAAGGGAGAAGAATAGAGAGACTGCCATATTTATTTCCTTTGAAACAATACCAGTTGCCTGGCTACCTTGCTGATTTATTTGCAGATGTGTCCGAATCACACCAGAAACATGCATGCAGCTAATCTTGTCAGATTTGAAATTAATGTCAGAAACACCTGATTAGCTGCATGCTTGTCCAGGGTCTGTGGGTAAACGTATTAGAGGCAGAGGATCAGCAGGATAGCCAGGCAACTGGCATTGTTAAAAGAAAGTAAGTATGGCAGCCTCCATATTCCTCTCGCTTCAGTTGTCCTGTAAAGAGGAACTCCAGTGAAAATAATGTAATAACAAAGTGCTTCATTTTTACAATAATTATGTATAAATGATTAGTGTTTGCCCATTGTAAAATCTTTCCTCTCCCTGATTTACATTTTGACATTTACCACATGGTGATATTTTTACTGCTGGCAGGTGATTTAGCTGCTGCTTGCTTTTTAGGCAGTTGGAAACAGCTATTTCCCACAATGCAACAAGGTTCACAGACAGGAAACTGCCAGGAGTACCACGGTCCTCAGAGTTTCTTGTGGGAGGGGTTTCACCACAATATCAGTTGTAAAGCGCCTCTGATGGTCTGTTTGTGAAAAGGAATAGATTTCTTATGTAAAAGGGGGTATCAGCTAAGGATTGGGATAGTTCAATTCTTGGTCGGAGTTACTCTTTAAGTCATTTTTTATGGACCAGCCAATTACAGTACACAGTTAGATGCATGCAGTACACAGTTAGTTGCATGAAGGAGCTGATAGGAAAATAATTAAGAACTTATGCCAATTATGGTGGGGCTGCTGCTACTCCAGTTAACAGTGTATGCATGTATATAAATGTGGGTGCGCGCACGCTTGCAAACACACATGCATACACACTAAAGAGTATGCCTTGCTTTAGATTAAATACGATTCCAGACTGAATGCACATAATTTATGGTTAACATTATTCAAAGTCCAGTGTTCTCCCCAGGCTCTTTTAGCCGGGTGCTCCACCCGGCTAGTTTTGGTAACCACCCGGCTGTCATCGGCTCACCTCCTCCTATGCTGTAAGCAGAGTTGCTCACAGAAGCACTGGCCTTGCATTCTCATCTCACCTCACCCGGCTACTTTTTCATGCCACCTGACTACTTTTTCATGCCACCCAGCAGGTAAAAAATTTCTGGGGAGAACACTGAAGTCCTATGTAAATTGGAATAATAAGGATTTATAAGTACTTCCTATTTACAGTAAAGCTATGTACATCTACAAACGCAGCCATTTGTGGCTGTCTCAGCCAAGAATCAAGTGTACAGGTGTGCTCCAAGCCCATTTAGTGATAAAAGACACCAGACCTTTAAACAGCAGCAACCCCCCAATGCATGGTTTCCCTCATCCATCGAAAGCTTGAATGCTACTCAATCATGTGCTGCACCATCGTCCCTCCTCCCCCTTCTTAAGCTACATACACACGAGGCACGGATGTCTGCAGTTGCATGGAGACAAGCAACAGTTGAAAGTCTCCAGCAACGACAGTTGTATACAAGCAACGATTGTATACACGCGGCAACAACCTGTCTGCAACATAGCGGAAACTGTTGCTCAGCAACTTCTGTCGCAAGTTCAATCAACTGTCGGACTCACAAAAGTTGCTAGAGACTAGCATACACACGACCGCACCGACTTGAGATTAGGGACGGTTGCTGCAACAGCTGTTGCCGGGGATTGAACAAGTCAATCGCCTGGAGACAGCTCTGATTAGCAACAGTTGCGCGCGCGCGCCTCATACACATGGAGGACCTGTTGCCGCAACATGCGCGCGCCATGTGTTTCCAGCAACAGTTGTAGCCCGTGTGTATGGGCCTTTAGAGACATGTCTGTACAGTGCTCCTTCCCTGCACCAGTAAGATTGCACTCGACCCTGACAGGCGATATTAATGGTACTCTGTATGTACCTTAAATCCATCCAATAAAAGGTGACAAGACTTCACTTTTGCATGACTGTTTCAAATAATACACTGACGGTGTATTATTTGACATTAGATTTCATGCGGCTGAAAGCATCAAGCTTGTTTCTGCCAACAGTGTTTTGGCAGTTCTGTAACAGTACAAGCATGCTGGGCTTGGCCATGAGGCACATACTGCCCTATGGAGAGGAGATGGCAGGATAGGCAGAAGGGCTCTGTGCACCACCTGGGGACAAAGCAACTGGTTGTCAAAAATCTGCCAAGACTAACAGGTTGTCACGTGTGCATAGCTTGGCAAGATAAGAGATATCTCCCCAGACATAAATGGACAAAAAAAAAATTGTCAAAAACAAACACAAAAGTCATTTTGGCCCAAAAAGTTTTAATAATCTCGACATTCCTGAACACCTTACAGTGTACCTGATGCGGGAAGAGAAATGAAATACTGTGGTTAAAAACAGTAGAGGGAAGTCGTTCTGGTGCCCACTGTTTCAGCGCTGGGTCCCTCTGAACATACTCCTGCTTCCACTTGTGCACAGCTTTTTTTTCCCTCTGTGCATGAGTGGCTTTGCTCTGCTGGGCATGCGTGGACCATACTTGTGCAGGCGTAATACGGCTGCGTGGATGGGAGTGTGGCCACAACGAGAAAGAAAGTCTCAAATATAGTATAGGATTTAAATTGCAACGCAACCTGCATTGTGAAAGGGCCCTGTGATGCTGCTTGCATTGCTTCCATATTGTTCTCTAAAAGCTATTAAACTCCGTTTATCTAACTATGGCAAATATTTTAATCAGCCATATAAAATACATAATGCTAGAAGCAGTGATTGACAGAAATATGAACAAAACATCATAAAATGTGTACATGGTCAGGCGCATAACAATAAATAATAATACATCATCTGTTGATAAGACAAACTTGGACCCACTGTACTTGTCATATTGGGTGCAGCATCATCCTTGTTTATTGGTCAGAGTTTGATCAAGGTCACACTACTCACAACACTGCCAACCCTGATAGCAGGAACAGGAACCGATACCAAGAAGCCTACAGCGAGCTGCCAGCTGTCCTCCAATAAACTCTATTTCAGCTAATTAATCTGCTCTGCTATCAGAATTTCAATGTCACAAATGTCACAAGGTTTTTCTATATTTAGATAGATCTTGATATTTATCTCAAACAATCAGCACTATAAAAAGCAGACAGGCAGCTATCTCAGCTAAAACTACTTCACACATAAAGGAAACGTATCAATAAAGTTACTCAGATTATTCCTTAGTGATCATTTTGATGATCCTGGCAAAACAGAGGTCACGTAACACATGCTGAAGAATGTGCTTATTTGTTGAAATCGTCTTAATTAAACACTGCAAGTGGAAAATAATCTACTTGACAAATAAAGAAGAAACATGTGACTTAGATTCTCTTGTTACAGATCACGAGACATTTCTATTTTAATTATGTCTTTTAATCTCCACGTTTACTTGTTACTCTGGTCACTCAGTGACATAAGCCCTTAGCAAAGGGAGGTCAGCTTGAAAGACATGAAAATAGGACTCACCTCTGTAGTCAAATGAAATAACATGGAAACCCATTGAGCTGAGAACCTAGTAAGAAGACATAAGAGTCAGCATCCAGCATTCATAATGTAACTGAAGCCAAAATCCACAATTGTTAGTCATTTTAAATGTCCAATACGTAGAAAAGGGATTTGAAACATTTGGAGAATTGTATTGCTGCCTGTGGCCTCACTGAAAAGATTTGCCTTCAACTCATTCCTGGGATCTTCATAAATCTATTTGGTGGGCTAAATCCCTGTGCACATAATAGATTTTTGTTGATAGAGACGATTGGTCGTGATAATCTTGATCGAAAATTCAGCATCAGCAAAGCTGTTCCATGGTGCGGTTATCAAATCAAGCATGACAACTTGATAAATGGCAAAGGAACGTGGGTGTCTATGTCTATATATACACACACAAATATATATATATATATATATATATACACATACACACACACACACACACACACACACACACACTTTGCTCTACTCAAGCATAGTGCCTCTGTCTATGGTTATTTGTACTTTGTGACCCAAAACTATCAACTGATGATCACCTTGGGCAACACACATGAGCGTGCGCACAAGGCTCAACTTTTCTCCATTCTGAGAGATTTCCATCCCTACTACAGTCTGGACAGAACATGATAGCCGTTTTCACAGAGAAGGACACAGGACCGCAAATAAAAGGGGGAAAAAAAAAGATAATGGTCTAACTCCTCACCATCGCTACTAGTCATTTTTTCTCCCTGGAATTTGGCTTTAAAGCAGTCATACACCAATCAGCCTCAATGCTAAAACCACTGTTAAGTGAAGAAAGGCCATCACAATGTCACTTCGAGGAATGGGATTTAATAAACAGCCAGGTGTACAGTTCATCGATTCTTTTAAGGTGGTGTGTTGGAAGCAGAAATATAGAGCAAGTATAAGAATCTGAGGAACTTTCACGAGGACTAAACTGAAATTCATCTTCTAAAAACAGAACGTATTTGTGATTATTCAGGTTGGAGTGAGCAAGCATATTAGGTCTCCCACAATGCATCACTGCTAAATATGCAAATCATTCCTTTGTTTTCCCAGAAAGCCAAAACACACCGCCAGAACTGCTGGAATGCAAGGATGTGTCAGTTTGTTACCTGTACAGAGCCACAATAATACAACATTCATACAGACTATTCCAAACTGGATGGTCCACATCAGTGCATGTCATGGATGGATGTGGCTCTACTTGAAACACTCAGTGTTCCAGATTGCTCAGGCAACTCATGCTGAACCAGGACTCTCAGAAGTGTGTAAGGGGACAAAAAATACCAAAAAGCTCTTTTGGTGGATTTTAAGCCCCTTGCACACTCCTAGACGTTCTGGTTCACCATGAGATTACTAAGCAATCTGTAACTCCAAGGACTAAATTATGATGACCTAACAACCTTGTCAGAACATCTCCAAAATGGCAAATCTAGTGGGGTGTCCAGTATGCAGTGGTTACTATCTGCAAAAAGAAGACGATCTGTGAACAAGTGACAGGGTTAAGGGTATCCAAGGCTCACTGACATGGGACGGGGAGTGGAGTAAAGGCCATTTGGTCGGACCCCACAGAAGAGCTACTGTAGCACAGATTGCTGAAATCTGGTAATGCTAGTAATGAGGTAGATGTATCAGAACACACAGTGCACATAATCTTCTCAAGAGTGCCTATGCCTACTGCTGTTTGATACCGAACGTGCCTACAATGGGGTAGGTCAGTGTTGAGCCTGGAGCAATGGAAGAAGGCCGTCTGGTAGGATGGATCTTATTTTCTTCATCATATTGATGATACTTTGACATGTACCACTTACTTTAAAGGACCACTATCGCGAAAAAGCAGGCAGTTAAAATCTGACAGAACCGACAGGTTTTGGGCCAGTCCATCTCCTCTTGGGGGACTGTCAGTGTTTTCTTTGTTTTCAACAGCATTTTCTGAACAGCAGTTTAACTGCCAAAATAGTAAGATACCAGCCGGCCTCTCTATGTTGTCAGACTTTGCAACTGCTGTTCAGGAAATGCTGTTAAAAACAAAGAAAACCCTGAGAATCCCCCTTGAAGAGACGGACTGGCACAAAACCTGTCGGTTCTGTCAGATTTGAACTGCTTAGTTTTTTCATGATAGTGGTCTTTTAAGGTCAAAAGAGCCCCACCTTTCAACATACAGGATGTAAAGGGTCTGCTGCTAACCAGAGATGGTCAAAGATATACAGATAATTTTGACTTGCCTTCAAATCTCATGTAAATGGTCTACTATTTGATATTTGACTGCTTCAATTTCAAGCTGCTACAATTTACATGAAATTGTAATGCAAATCCAAATTATTTACATCTCATGAAACATCTCTGCTGCTAACAGTATTGCCAGATTCACAGAACAATTGTGGAGTCCGTGCCTCAATGGGCCAGAATGTTTTGACAGCAAGTGGTTTAATGTTTTGGCTGACAAGTGAATGGCAAGCCTAATGCAGCAACTGTTACCATAATAAGAACATAGTGACTTATTTACTCAGTACTGCACCACTCCTGTCTTATCTTCTGTAGCATTCAGGTTATGTGAAATCTGCTGAAAAATTAATACTGGACTTATGGAAGCTTCTAACGTCTTATTCACAAACTGCAAGCTACTAGCCTCACATACAGTGTTTTTTCTATGTATTATGCTCTAAAACAAACACAAAGGGACAGTCTGCAAATGCCAGCCTCCATTAGACAGGTATTTAGTGTAAAGGTTAATATCTACTTATCTGGCTACAAAGCTGATGTTTAGGTTTCAATACGTTCTCAGCATACTTTATTCTGGTTCACTGACTCAAAGTATTACAAGTAGTGATGGTATCTAAACTTTCCTTAAGTTTGTAAATGTATTTGCCACAGTACAAAAAACTCTTTACCTTGCCAAGCTATCAGTTGCTCTAGATCTATCATACTTGTGCACAGGACATATACCACAGCGATATGCAGGTTCATGGCCCTTACGCAAAAAGCAGCATTGAGCAATGCAGGGCAGTACTGACCTAGTCAGACCTAGCCATGATGTGGATTTTTATTCCCCCAGTTTCAGGGACTTTAAGGCAACATGTAGGTACTCGATTATTAGCCCCTCTGAGGGACAGTTAGTGACAAGACAATATGCATTTTACAGCACTGCATCAGTAAAATGCATCAGCTTACTGACATCATTTTACTTAAGTATGTTCTGGTGATCCACAGCAATGCTTGAGAAGCAAAGTCATGAGTCTTGGCCCAAGTACTTCCTTGTGCACATTTGCAATGGGATTTAGGGATTTTTATGATAGCCTTTCTCTGGGTGTTGCTGCCATCACAGGTTATAAAGATGCTCAGCAATTTATTGCTCATTTCTGTTCATTTGTATAGACTTGTCTGTGTAAAATTTGTACTTTTTAATGCTAACCTACCTCTCAGCCTAACCTCTAACAAATCCTACCCTATCTATGCATAACACTAGCTACCCTACTACGTACATCTAACACTTATACCCCCTACCTACATCTAACACTAAACCCCCTACCTACACCTAGCACCAAACTACCTACCCACACCTAGCACCAAACTACCTACCTACATCTAACACTAAACCCCCTACCTACACCTAACACCAAACTACCTACCTACACCAAACACTAAACCCCCTAACACTTACACCACCAACCAACACCTAACACTAAATCCCCTACCTACACATAACACTAAATTCCCAACCTACACCTAACGCTAAGCCCCCTTAACTATACTCACAATAGGTGGCACAAGGGAAAACTCCACTACAAAAAAGGCAGCTTTGAGCAATGCAGGGCAGTGCTGAACTAGTCAAAACCTAGCCATGAGGTGTATTTCCCCCCCCATCCTGCCTACTTGCCTTTGTTAGTGAGTGCCAGGAGGCAACTGGGAGAAAGGGACTGAGCACACTGTTCTGTTAGTCTGCTGCTGCAATCCGCTAAAAAAGCAATGTTTGAATAAATGAAAATGCCCTCCTCCTTATCTGTGATAAGAAAAACTCTTCCAGACAGTGTGACATCTGGCCCTGTTCTATGATTATGATCATAAGAATGGCCTAATTTTGGGTCAGACTGTGGCTTTACAAAAACATTTCATCAGCAAACTGGCATCAAGTTCTCCTTTTAGTTTCGCAGATGGCTGAAAATTTCTTCCCAAGTGACAAAATACTAAAGAGACAAAAGTCTAGGACTTGAAAGTGCAGAAATGTATCTATCAGCAAAAATGCAGAGGAAGAGAAATGCTATTTACCTTATAGAGCTGAACTCTGTGGTCTCCTCCTCTGTGTGAAGCAAGGGAAAAATATATACATATCAAAAAGTGAACAAAACTACAGTATCAATCTTAGCAAACAAAAAGCACAAAATATTTCATTTAGAATCTCATTTTCATTGTTTAGATTAAAGTTACAGAGTTTTCCACTCAAAAATGGCTGCAACAAACCCAAATACAAATCTTCACTTACAGCAAATATTTGCTGATTATAGTTCCCACGGTTCTAACTGCCAATTACAGGTGTACAAACGTGGATTTTATGTGAGACAGTGTAGTAGAGCTCTTTACTGCTGTGTTAGTCCCTCTCCTATGATAACATGAGAGTGAATCAGAAGTTAACCTGTAATCAGATATGACAGCACCCACAAAGAAGGCATTTGCAATTCTTCGGGTTGGAGTGAGCATATGAGGACTCCCACACCGCATAACTGCTGAATGCATTAATCATGGCCAACAAGTCTGTATGCCTGTTGGACTATTGTGGCTCTGTACAATTAACAAGCCGACACATCATTGCATTCCAGCGGTTCTGGAGGTGTGGTTAGCTTTCAGGGAGAACAAAGGGACTATTTGCATATTCAGCAGTGATGCATTGTGGAAAACCTCCCACAACGCTCACTGCAAGTGCTGATTGAGAGGGTAAGTGCCAATTGTGCCTCCCAATCACAACCTCTTTACTACAGCTACTGCTGTTACTGCTTGCCTATCACTGCCTCTAGTCCGTATATAGCCATTTGCTATCCCTTCCTGCCTTTCACTACCTGCCATTGTTATATCAGCACCTTCCGCCAATATGTAATTATCTGCTGTTGCTACCTGCTTATTATATACTGCCACTACGTCACGACATGCAGTCATTAGTTACCTCCTGTCTCTGTGTCATCATGTGTCACCGTCTGCTGTCCCCATATGTTTATCTACTGTCAATTGCAGCTGAATGTCACTATCTGCCGTTGCTATCTGCATACTGTCATTTTATGCCAACCACTAGCTCATTCCGTGTGTTACTACCTGCTGTCACTACTTGCCACTCCTACCATAGCCTAAGGGCAGGTTCACATGGACGTTTGGCGGCATCAGGGCAGCTGGAAGCCGCGTCGTCCTGTGACGTCTTGTTTGGGGGCGGCGGTACGGTGATCGTCTGCTTCCCGTCGCAATCGGCATTTCTCATCCCTGCAGAGGACATGAAGACGCGGCGGCTAAGCGACCCCAGAAGCTGCATGCGGCTTCGAGGGCCGGCTGAAATGATGCGTTAAATCGGGATCGGAATGCCGCGTTTGCCAGTCACCAGTAACCGAGCAATGCTAAACGCTTCCATTCACTTGAATGGGAGCAATTCGCCAACGAGTCCCAAACGCTTGGCGGTAAACGCCGCCAAGCGTCCGTGTGAACCAACCCTAAAACAAGCCAAACACATATACATTTCCACCCAATGATCAAAAACAAATTCCTCTCTGAAAGGAACCTCTTCAGAAAGGAGTGGATTCCTACCACACAAACCACATTGTGTTTCAATAGATTCCAGCAGGGAATCTACTGAAAATCGATAGTGCTGAAACACTGTACTATTCAAAGCAAAGCAACTCTATGGGCTGTCGAGCTACCGCCACTCCAGCCCTGCCCCCAATCAACCTAGATCTTTTATCCAATACAATCGATACTTCAAACAAAAGCTGAATTTGATCTTTTAGACATTTTTGGGAATGGATTCCAATTGATCAGAGTGATTGAATCTGCAGGTAATCGATGCGTCTATAGGCACCTTAAGGAGCACCTGAGATGAAAGATATCTCAGACACCATACTATCCTAAGGATTCCTCAAAGGGAACCTGTACTGAGTAAAATTATTTAAAATAAACACATGAGGTAACTTCAAATGAACATTACATAGTTACCTTGCCATCAGTTCCTCTCAGAAGCTCACCATTTTTTTCTGACAATGATCTAATTTTGTCAGAACTGAAATATATCAGTTGCTGTCAGTTACAGCTGAAAGGAGAACAGATGTGTCCATGTTTCCCAATGGCTGAAGTGGGCGATGTTACAGTTTAACTGTGTGCTGACCAGGAAGCGGTTATGGGGTAATGGCCATTTTCAAAATGGAGGACAGAGAATTTCATTGACCACAGTGGCCGAACAGGACGCAGGAGAGGAAAAAGATTGATAAGTAGAGTACACGGAAGGTAAGTATGACTTGTGCATGTTGATTTTGACTTTTAATTTTCAGTTCAGGTTTTCTTTAAGCTCCCTTGAGGGCACTCAGTCCTTTGCAGTCTCCCCGGGTGGCTCCTGTCCTTCAATACGGCCCAAAAGCCCAGCCGAGTCGCACCTCACCACGTGTGCTCCCTTTTCACGCTCCCGTGGTTGGGGTCATTCTGCGCTTGGCCGTACTACTGCAGAGAAAGGTTCTGGCAAAGAGTGCGACTGGGGAGCGCACGTGGCCCGGGCTGCACATGCGCAACGATGTGCGACTCGGCCAGGCTACCGGGCCGTGCTGCGGGGGATAAGAGCCTCTGGAGAGATGGCGAGGGACTGGGCGGCCTCAAGGGGGCTTAAAACGGAACCTTAACTGAACAGGGGGTAAAGAGTTTCACTTACCTGGGGCTATTACCAGCCCCCTGCAGCAGTCCTGTGCCCTCGGAGCCGCTCTGGAAACCTCCGGTCCCCCGCTGTCACTTAAGTTTCGTTTTTGTCGACTCACCAGTCGGCCGGCCGCCATGCGTATTATTGGACGCATTCAATACTGGTGAGTCGTCAAAAACGAAACTAAGTGACAGCGGGGGACCGGAGGATTTCAGAGCGGCTCCGAGGGCACAGGACTGCTGCAGGGGGCTGGTAATAGCCCCAGGTAAGTGAAACTCTTTACCCCCTGTTCAGTTAAGGTTCCCTTTAAGGAAGCTCTAGCTAAGTTTAAGGCCAGTTGTTGGGGAGGTTGTTCGTCCATCAGTCTGCGTGCTCCCCATCTTTGTCCCTGCATCTTCTATGTGACCTGGCAGCATGTTAGATGGGGATGGGGGCCTTGAGAATCCACAAGCTGGCTCTAGTGGCCCCAAAGGGGGGCAGAAAAGAAGGGACCTAATGCTGCTGGGTGAGTGGGGTTAAAGGGGCCTGTCCAATGAAATGGGCTCCTGACCGAGGTACGGAGCCCAGCTGTCTTTTGTACTGGCGGTGACATGCTATTGCAGCCCTGCACCAGACATGTTGGCTACGCAGCATCTGGCTAAGCAGCATCAGGCTTTGGCAGCCACACATGCAGCATAGTTTTAACTATGGTTGGTCCCGAAGCAGTTAAAAAAGAACTTTTACTGAATGTAATTTAATGGTTAAAACTGTTTAAATAATTTATAAATGAACAATATGAATATAGTTAGTGTTTCCTTCTTGTAAAATCTTTTTTCTCAGATTTACTACAATGTTTGATTGTTGTGTTCCAAATTGAGCAGAAACAACACCTGGTCTCTCAGGTTGCTCTGGGGCAGAAGGCTGAATTACTAAATAGCCAAGGTTAACTATCACTTAGTTACATCCCAATACAGCTATATACATATCTGATGCTGAAACCAGAATAACTACCATAAAATTGGGTATCTTAAATAATGTATTACATTCTACCATACGTTGCTGCAGTGCCTCTTTAAGCATGTTGTGTGGTATACAGCAGTAGTGTAGTATATTACCTTAAGTATACAGTTCGAGTATGAGGCGAGTTTTTGAGACCAAAAAAGTGGGTGGTCTCGGCTTATACTCAAGTCAGCTGAAGTTGCTGACTCAAACATCCCCCACCCCAATCTACCAGCCACCGCAATATATGTAGCTTGGCTAAACGGTGAGGACTGTGAGTCCCCTCGCCATGTGCATTGCATCCCATAGCGGATTACAGTAATGCCCATTAGATGCAAGCTTACCATTATGCTGCCGCACCACCCCCCACCAGAGTAGAGCCAAATGTACAGTAGCAAGTCCTCTGAGTCCCTGCACTCTGAGTGTCCCCCTTGGCAAAAGAGGAGTGCTGCATGGTTTGTTTGCTAATGGACCGCGCAGCGAGCATTCCTCCGTAGCTCGTTCGTTGCACCTTATTTTCTATAGCGCCTTCCAGAACAGCCACTTTGCTGCACTGCAAATGCACCACCTATGCAATGTTCACAATGTGTGCATTGCAGTATAATGGCATGGAGCATGTAATGTACTGCCTGCAGTGCGTTGCTAAATATCCTACCCTTGGCTTATACTCGCTTCAATCATTTTTTCCCCACATTTTTTAGGTACATTTTTTTTTTTGGGGGGGGGGGGGGGGGGGTCGGCTTATACTCAAGTATATACTGTATTTGGTATAGTGTAGCATACTGTATACACATCAAGTCACATTATTATGACCATCGCCTACTTCTGATATCAGGGGCACACAACCAATGAACAAATGTACAGGTCATGTCCAGATTTTGTAGGTATATAAGGTGCAATGTCAGAAAGTTGAAAAAGTGTGTCAAAAATGACTGCTCTGCAGCCCCATTTACAGGCGCAGTGACCGGCAACTGGTTCTGTCGCCAAAATTGAAACTTAGTCATTGCGGGGGACTGGAGGATCGTTCTGTGATGTTGTAGGCACAGGGCGGCTGCAGGGGACTTGTAGTAGCCACAGGTAAGTGAAACTATTTTTATGCTTACTTTAGGTTCCCTTCAAGTATATTGTACTACATTTAGTGCAGTGTAGTATGTACACTGTAGTATTGTATGTATCGTTACATATAGGTACAGTGTATAAGTGAGAATGGAGTGTATGCAATAAAATGCGTTAAGCAGAAATTGTTACAGGACGATGAGTAGAACATAAAGCAATACATTACATGCAATGCATTATGCTCTACTTATCGTAAGGTAAAACTTAACGTTTGTCATTCCGCTTAACAGTTTACTACATAAACCCTGAAGTGTGTAGTATATATTATTTGCTACAGTAGGCATATATTGGTGTAAATGATAGTGCTGAGTATATTTAGCATATAGTGCATCTATTTAGGTGCACGTAGTATTGTGTATAGAAGAAGTTTCATGCTTAAAGGTTTGTTTTCATATTAGCTTCTGTGTTTGCACTGAAAACTGTGCTCCGTTCTACGTGCCATTTCTACAGAGAAAGTGTACAGAATTCTGTGCAAGTCACATGAGGACAACTTTGAGGAGTTCAGCAAAGACAGTAACTCTGTATTAAACCCAACAGATTGCAAAAAAATGACTCACTAAGTGACAGCAATTTTGATCAGGGTAATTCGCCTCCACTAAAGTGTGTCAGGACTCAGAGGAAGAGATACTACTCTCCTTTCAGTTTCAGCTGCAGCCTCCAGTTATCAGGGCAAGACCCCAAAGATGGTCAGAAGAGTGATGCAGAATTGCCTTCAACAACTGGGGAGAGAGGGATAACACAGCCAGGACTACAGGAAAGTGATCTAAAAGAGATGCTGAACCCTGTAGATCCCAGAAATCTTTACTGGAACTCCTGGAATAAAAGGCCTTGTTCACTCTATATGTATTGATGTGTGCATTTCAGCAAACTGTATAGTATGCAATAAGCCAGCACATACAGTGAGAAGTGCATAGGGTGCATGCATTTTTGGCGGCAAAATGCAGCACTGAACTATTCATTGTCATTGAATGGGATCAGCACAGCAACAGACAAGAACCGAGAGCAACGCAGATGCCGAGTGCTACGTTAAGAGCACATGGCCATCTGAATTGGATAATGTGAGAGAAGCCTCAGTGGGAAGCTTTACCGCAATCATTTTTAAGTTATTTCAAAATCTACTGCAACAATTTGTGACTGAAGCAAACCATTACAAACTGCAGTTTATAATGGCCTAGTTCTCAAAACCAATTATTGTAGAAGAAATTAAGCCATTTTGGAGACTGATGAAAAACATGGGCCACATCAAGGGTGCCATCCATCATTTGTTCTCTGTACACATTGTGACTTGGCTACAATATTAATTTCTGATAAAATCTCTTCACTTCATACACCACACCTTCTACCCCAATCCAAATGACCTAGCTTATGACCACCTTCATAATATATTGACCCTTCAAACTATTTGCTGGAAAAATCTACAGAGGTCTACACTTCCCGTACACATGGTGTGGTGAGTCCTTCATAAACTTTTACAAGCATGCTAGGCATCAAAGAGTGCAAACCAAGGAAACCCTAATATGGTTCCATTTTACGCACATTGCATGAAAGCGGCACAGGCTACACATACAGATTTTGAGTGTATGAAGGCAAGGAATAGGAACTAGAAACCTCTAGGCTAGAGCATGGGTGCATTATGGGTTTCTAAATTAGCATGCTTGTAGAAAGAAATGAGTAAAAAAATGGAATACTAATAAAAAATTCAGAGGGAATTATTATACCTCTGGCTGGAATTAGTATATAGCGCGATATGGGCCGAACATATTCAAGGGTCTCAGCACTTCCCCACCCAATGACATATGATATATAGCTATGGAACGCAACCAGTAAACCACAAAATCACTGCAACAACCACTGATACTAATCGCACTACTTTTTATTGAATCAAAGATAGGATTATTAAAAACAGTATAGTCCACAGTATATATAAGAAGTACTCACCGTGTGCCTGCATTGCCATGTAAGTAAAGAATGACAGGATAGCTTGTAGACATCACTTCTTCATACCACGCAAGGTCCTTTCCCTGAGCATCTTTCCAAAGAACTGCAGGAATGGTGTGCCTACAATCACAAGAGTTCAGCTTAGTCGCCCAATACAAACTAAATGGGCTTCATTTATTAAAGGTAGTATGGCCTGCGCAGTACGCTCCCAGTGATGTCAGGGGGAGCGAGGACTCGGCCACGCAGGCGCAATGGTTTGTGACTGCAAATTCCGGAAGTGAACCGGAGGCGGGGATCAGAGAATTGGTAAATGGCTGCGCAGGCACAGGACGTCTGCTGGGGACCATTAGAAGCCCCAGGTAAGTTCAACTCTTTTTTTTTTTTTTCCCCCCGACCCCCTTACAGTACTCCTTTAAGATAACTTCTAGCTATAGCCGATCTTGGAAACTAGGCCTGGACTGACTAAAAGAAAATACTGGACTGCCTGTAGACTATCCTGATGGGGGATGGAGGTATAGTGGGAGCTGATATCAAGGGACGTCCACAGATAACCGTCTTTCAACATAAAACTTCTCAATATGTCAAGGACTTGCTGAGAGTCCCTGGCAAAAGCCCTAGTGCTCTGGGTTAGAGAGTGAATAAATTATAAGAGATATAGTCCATACCTTCTATTATAGGTCTACTCAGGAGCTTGGTAGGGCTTTTATGAATTTTGGGTATATGGTACATATTATAAAGGGACCTTAGAGGAACCATTGACCAAGAACCCTGGATTGACTTAATACAGGTAGTCTCCGGTTACCGAGCAAGATAGGGACATTAAGGTTCAGTCTTAAACTGAATCCGTTATTAGATCGGAACTCTGTACCATCTCTGTCCAATGCATCTTCTCTGTGCCTCCAGTATCCCCCTCTGTGCCACATCTGCCCCCCACTGTGTCACCTCTGCCTCCATGTGTCCCTTTGTATCAACTTTGCCCCTCTGTCCCAATTTGTGCTTCCTACTGTACACTAGTCCCAGCGCTAGATTAAAAGTTTGCTTTAAAATGTGTATGCAGAGCTTGGTAATCACTATATCGTATAGTGTACGTATAGTGTAGCAGCAAAAAGTCTTTTTTTTTTTTACTTATTCCCATTTTTAGGACATTTTTATCAGTGGGTCATTTGTAGGTTGGGGCGTTCCTAACTCGAAGACTATTGTGT
Organism: Hyperolius riggenbachi; assembly: GCF_040937935.1. Classification (NCBI taxonomy): domain Eukaryota; kingdom Metazoa; phylum Chordata; class Amphibia; order Anura; family Hyperoliidae; genus Hyperolius; species Hyperolius riggenbachi. The sequence goes on from NC_090649.1 coordinate 397,345,174, forward strand.
TTCCTCTGAAAGTAGGACCTCCCCTTAAAGTAAGCCCTAGCACAGGCATGGGCAAACTTGGCCCTCCAGCTGTTAGGGAACTACAAGTCCCACAATGGATTGCAGGAGTCTTACAGCCAGTCATGACTCATAAAGGCAAATGCATTGTGGGACTTGTAGTTCCTTAACAGCTGGAGGGCCAAGTTTGCCCATGCCTGCCCTAGCATATATTTAGAGCCTGCTCAAAATATAAGCCCTCCCACTAAAATAAGCCCTAGTAGCAGTGGAAGTCTCCTGTCCCATCCCCCTTCCGCCGCTTTACCTACCGCTGGCCCCCACCTTCAGAAACTCAGGTCCCCGTGCTCACTGCCCGGCCGCATTATTCAAACCGCAAGATCAGTGGTAAACTGTAGAGAAGGCAGCTAGGGCTTTACTGTAACAGCACCTCCGTATACAGAAAGTGACATCACTGTTTACTTCCTGTATACGGAGGTGCGGTTATGGTGAAACTAGCTGCCTTCAGCTGGCTACACACGAGGGGGGATCTGGCCATACACAAGGGGGATCTCGCTACCCCCCACAAAATATAAGACCTCCCCGAAAATAAGCCCTAGCACATCTTTTGAAGGAAAAATTAATATAAGTCTGTCTAATTTTCGGGGAAACAGTACCTGTGCCATATTAAATTGCAAAAGTCAACACAGCCGCTAATTCACCCAGCTTTTAGCGAGCGACTCTGCCACATAATACTAGAAATTGTTTAATAATTCCAGGCTAGGTTTTCAGGATTTTTTACATTGTTTGGGGATCTACAATACAAGAAAAATCTTGCAAATCAAGTCGAATGTGTTCAAGGTTTCTTAACGGAGGAGAAAAATTGGTAAACCTATACCAATTAACTGGCTGCACTTTGCAATTAGTGATGGTTACATCTAAGCAAACTCATGGAAAAGCATGTGATCAGTTTGGTCAGGTGATAGATACGCAAGTCTCTGATTTGCTAGTCATGAGCAGAGGGGCAACGCATGCTTAGAAGAGCAGACTGGCGTTGGACGCATCCGTGCTCATGGGGGTGGAGGAAGCCCCGGGTAAGTATCAAATCTTTTTATCATCTCAGGTTTCCTTTAAAGAGGAACTGTAACGACAAAACGGCCCCTGGGGGGTACTCACCTCGGGTGGGGGAAGCCTCAGGATCCTAATGAGGCTTCCCACGCCGTCCTGCGTCCCTCGGGGGTCTCGCTGTAGCCCTCCGTGCAGCGGTGACGCAATATTTACCTTCCTGGCTCCTGCGCAGGCGCTCTGATGCCTCTCGGCGCCGAAGTAGGCGGAAATACCCGATCGCCGTCGGGTCTGCTCTACTGCGCAGGCGCAAGTCTCCGGCGCCTGCGCAGTAGAGCGGACCCGACGGAGATCGGGTATTTCCGTCTATTTCCATGCCGAAAGTCGCCACAGCGCCCCCGCTGGAGCCAGCAAAGGTAAATATTGAACTGACAGTCGGCACAGTCGCCGGCTGTTCGGAGGGCTGCGGCGAGACCCCCGTGGGACAAAGGACGGCGTGGGAAGCCTCATTAGGATCCGGAGGCTTCCCCCACCCGAGGTGAGTACCCCCCAGGGGAGGTTTTTGTTGTTACAGAGTCTCTTTAAGCAGAATGTGATCACAGCAAAACAGAGCTTTGCAAATCCTTTAACTGATCAAACAAATCACATATTTCTCCATCAGTTCTCCTAAACATGACCATGGAATTTAGGATGTTTGCAATCAGAGCGACAGTAATAATGAAACCTATCTCTGGGTAGCTCCTGAGTTTTCTGACCAGGGGTCTTTTTTATGGGTCTGTTCATGCCAAAAAGCTCAGCTAAAAAACAAAGCTGTAAACTGCAGCTAAGCAGGTAACTCTGTCCCAAGAGCTATGAGAGGGAGTCACACAGAAGAACATACGTGGTAAAAAAAAAAACTGGACTTTATTTTCTTTTGCAATGCCTGCTATTAGATGTAAAAAGTTTGAAATCCTTTCATCATACATTATGTGATTTATTTTATATCTCACACAACAAATGGCTTTTCAATTACATAAAGTGGACTTACCTCTAGCCAGTTCCTAGGCAAATAACTCATTGCTGTAAGACTCTAGGAGGGAAGTATCAGTAGGGTGAGCTATACGGTGGCCATGTAACCTCATCAGTGGAGGCAGCTGGGCTCCCATGGAAGGATGAACAGGTGCAAACTACCAGGACAACGGTGAAAGAGCTGATGGGCACTAACATATCTGAACAGGGGCTTTAAATTGCCACAGCATCTCACACATTTCATAGTATCTAGACTCCAAAAACAAGGGCTTCAATATACAGTAAGTTGTTGGCATTTATACTGCTGTGCAAGTTTTTATAATGCACAACATTGTTTTTAGAGTTTCCTGAAGAGCAGTTATATAAGCTTAAGCTTGTAAAGGGACTTCTAAATACCATAATTTTGATCTATACAGCAATGGTCACATGATCACCACTGCGCTGTGCATTAACCCAAAGATGTGTTGGCTCTCTTGGGCATACTCTGAAGATGGCCACACACAATACATTATGATCCGATTTTACAGCAATTCGATAAAAACGATCGTATCTCTCGGAAAAAAAAAAAATCTAAACTTTTTTTTTTTTCCATTCGACTGAAAAATCCAATCGAATTTCCCGTTTTTAATCCCGTTTCCCGATTTAAATCGATCCGGCATGCCAGATATTTCTCTTCAGTTTCTACTAAAGATTGTATGGTGTGTGTTGGATTGTCAATTTATTAATATACACACCCTAGCAATTTTCTCAGAGTTCCCAATCATTTTTATCATAACTGGGGAAAAGTTGAACATAGGTGTGTGGTACATTGGTCATATTTTTGAAATGTTACAATGTTACAATCAGTCAGAAAAATTGAACAGATATTTCAATAATTGTATGGTGTGTGGCCACCTTTAGAGCCTGCTTATCACCCCTCCCTCAGATGTCAGCACCACTTCCAATCTTTGACTCCTATGAGAGTATGATGTGTTAAGGACCGGTAACAACCTCTCCTGCGTCCCTTCTTCTGGAGGTGACCTCCCAGAATACTGCTCATCTTAGGTATGTGGGGAGGCCACTGAGCAGTACAGTTCACAAAGCAGCATAAGTTTGATATCTAGCCAACATTTAATATATTTAGCAGTGTTTTTACAAGAAACCTAAATCCCTACTCTTCTAAGAGGGGGAGGAAGACTTTGGATTGAAAATTGCCTAGACATACATCAAATGAACTTGTTTGAATTAAACAATAACTGGAGGACAGGGCATGGCTTAGTCTTTTTACTGTCATTACTGGTTTCTCACTACCAGTATTTTAGGCCTGCTGACATCCTGGAAATGTCATGCTAACTGTAGAGTGGCTGAATTGCAGAGGCCATGGCCCACTATAAAGTCCCAGGGTTTATGTGAAGGCTTTACAATGATATAACCTCAGTTTATCAGCTTGCTGTCTCATCTTATTTTAAAGACTGTGATGCTAATTCTAACAAAGGTCTCAGAAAGTTTATTGTATGCCTACAGTAATAATGGACACTACATAGCAGTCCTAAAAGAAAAGCTACTGGTTTAAATTGAAAGCTTAAACTGCAAACTTGTTATTATATTAATGTATTTTGCAGAACACCACTGACTGAGTATAAGATTAATCGACTTTGCTGTTTGATTGGCTATACCCCCTTAGCACATCCATCTGATTTAAGTGTACTAATTAGGGGGATGAGCCTGGATTGTGTCTTTAGTGTCTTGCAATCCTTGTCACCAGGGTTAATTCCAGCGCTCTCTCTCACAGTCCTGTAACCACTGTCAGCATTTACACAGCTCTAGTTGTGTGCGTATGGTACGAGTAGAAGTATGCTGTAGTGGTGCACCCTAAAGCTACGTACGCAGGTTGGTTTGACCTCAGCTGTGGCAGACGATAAAGAGTGCCTTAGCTGAGAACTGTGAGTCAAGTCAGTGTGTGTACAGCGGCTCCATGTCATCTGCTAAGGTCCGGCATGCCTGGAGGCTGATGTTTCAATTAGTATTTGTGTGCAAGTGTGCAAAGGGTTAATTCACTTTGTTGTTTGATTGGCCAGACCCCATTTAGCACCTCTATCTTATTAAAGTGTCCTCATGAGGGAAATGAGCCTTCATTCTGTGTCTTCTGGGCTTTCATGTGGTGGCTGGATAGTATAATGGTTAAGGGCTCTGCCTCTGACACGGAAGACCAGGGTTCGAATCTCGGGTCTCTGCCTGTTCAGTAAGCCAGCACTCATTCAGTAGGAGACCTTGGGCAAGTCTCCCTAACACTGCTACTGCCTATAGAGCGCACCCTAGTGGCTGCAGCTCTGGCACTTTGAGTCCGCCAGGAGAAAAGCGCGATATAAATGTTCTGTGTTTGTTTGTCTGTGTTTGTTTCAGAAAGCCTCACGTTTGCAACCTCAGAAGACAATTTGCAAAACATCAAAGCAACAACTGCAAGATCACCTATGATCTTACATGAAATTCAGCATTGAACCTTAGCAATTACTTTCCTAGTGCCTTAGGAATTTACTAGACTAACATTTTCCATTCTGTGGAACTAGATGGGCTCTAAAGTCCTAAAGGGCTCACAAGTCTTCTAAAGGAAAATGCATTAGTGTCACCCATCAGGACCAAACAGCACTGCGGGGGACAAGAGCTATACTGTTACTATGAGGAAGGGAGAAGGGATGACAGGGCAAAGATGGAGCAGTTTCTAGCAGATGGGGTAAGGAGAGGAACAAAGGGCTTGGGGTTGCTCTCATATACAGTGGTGTGAAAAACTATTTGCCCCCTTCCTGATTTCTTATTCTTTTGCATGTTTGTCACACTCAAATGTTTCTGCTCATCAAAAACCGTTAACTATTAGTCAAAGATAACATAATTGAACACAAAATGCAGTTTTAAATGATGTTTTTTATTATTTAGTGAGAAAAAAAAACTCAAAACCTACATGGACCTGTGTGAAAAAGAAATTGCCCCCTGAACCTAATAACTGGTTGGGCCACCCTTAGCAGCAATAACTGCAATCAAGCATTTGCGATAACTTGCAATGTGTCTTTTACAGCGCTCTGGAGGAATTTTGGCCCACTCATCTTTGCAGAATTGTTGTAATTCAGCTTTATTTGAGGGTTTTCTAGCATGAACAGCCTTTTTAAGGTCATGCCACAACATCTCAATAGGATTCAGGTCAGGACTTTGACTAGGCCACTCCAAAGTCTTCATTTTGTTTTTCTTCAGCCATTCAGAGGTGAATTTGCTGGTGTGTTTTGGGTCATTGTCCTGCTGCAGCACCCAAGATCGCTTCAGCTTGAGTTGACGAACAGATGGCCGGACATTCTCCTTCAGGATTTTTTGGCAGACAGTAGAATTCATGGTTCCATCTATCACAGCATGCCTTCCAGGTCCTGAAGCAGCAAAACAACCCCAGACCATCACACTACCACCACCATATTTTACTGTTGGTATGATGTTCTTTTGCTGAAATGCTGTGTTACTTCTACGCCAGATGTAACGGAACACGCACCTTCCAAAAAGTTCAACTTTTGTCTCGTCGGTCCACAAGGTATTTTTCCAAAAGTCTTGGCAATCATTGAGATGTTTTTTTTTAGCAAAATTGGGACGAGTCTTAATGTTCTTTTTGCTTAAAAGTGGTTTGCGCCTTGGATATCTTCCATGCAGGCCGTTTTTGCCCAGTCTCTTTCTTATGGTGGAGTCATGAACACTGACTTTAAACGAGGCAAGTGAGGCCTGCAGTTCTTTAGATGTTGTCCTGGGGTCTTTTATGGCCTCTTAGATGAGTTTTCTCTGCGCTCTTGGGGTAATTTTGGTCGGCCGGCCACTCCTGGGAAGGTTCATCACTGTTCCATGTGTTTGCCATTTGTGGATAATGGCTCTCACTGTGGTTTGCTGGAGTCCCAAAGCTTTAGAAACGGCTTTATAACCTTTACCAGACTGATAGATTTCAATTACAGTACTTTTGTTCTCATTTGTTCCTGAATTTCTTTGGATCTTGGCAAGATGTCTAGCTTTTGAGGTGCTTTTGGTCTACTTCTCTGTGTCAAATAGCTCCTATTTAAGTGATTTCTTGATTGAAACAGGTGTGGCAGTAATCAGGCCTGGGGGTGACTACAGAAATTGAACTCAGGTGTAATAAACCACCTTTAAGTTATTTTTTAACAAGGGGGGGCAATCACTTTTTCACACAGGGACATGTAGATTTGGAGTTTTTTTTTCTCACTAAATAATAAAAACCATCATTTAAAACTGCATTTTGTGTTCAATTAGGTTATCTTTGACTAATAGTTAACGATTTTTGATGAGCAGAAACATTTAAGTGTGACAAACATGCAAAAGAATAAGAAATCAGGAAGGGGGCAAATAGTTTTTCACACCACTGTAAAGATCTGGCATGCTGAATATTTAAGTGAGCTTGGGGAACACTTGTACATGGCTGAATTCTCAGCCAGTGGCTTTTCAGCCTTGTTTAGTGTAGGGTATGTATGTAGCCTTTAGACCACTATATAGGTCCGTCACCAAAGGATCTCTCGGGATATCTCTTACTGAATGTGTGCACTAAACACATTGAAGTATGATTGAACTATAAAAAATAAAATCAACACATATATAAGAAATGTCACAACTTACCAGACACCAATAGACACATCTTCTTCAGGATGCAAGTACAAATTGCAGGTGTGATTTAATCCTTGATCCTGGGGCCTTTTTAGGTCAATAAAATATGGAAACCTCACTGAAAGGCAAAGAAAAGAAAATAACTAAAAACAAAAATAATTCTATGAAGGTTCTCTTGGAAACAATGTGGCATTGTGTGTGGGTGTATATAATATACAAATAATGTGGGTAATGTATTTTTCGTTGCCATGTTATGAATTTATATACAAATTTGGCATATCAATTAGGACATCTAATAAATCTTTGTACAAATCTTCAAAGGAATATCCGCAACATGCCCTTATTTAGTTCGCAAGCAAATTATCCCTTGTTAAGCCAAGCAAGCATCCAGAACCGCTGGTGTATAGCAAGCCTATAGCCTTACGTTTTACACAGCCATATCAAACCCACATGTAGACAGCCTGTTTCGGACTTTTGGTCCTCATCAGTACATGGCAGGGATTGATAAGGCTGTATGAAATAGGGCTTGGACGAGTACAACAGAGTAACCAAGCAGCTCAGGGTGCATGTGGGTTTGATATGGCTGTGTAAAACTTAAAGCTATAGGCTTGCTATACACCAGCGGTTCTGGATGCTTGCTTGGCTTAACAAGGGCGAAAAGGGATAATTTGCATATTTAGTAGTAGTGCATTGTGGGTAACCACAAATGTTCATTTATAACTGAATTATTGCAAATTTCCTTCTGTTTTAAGAAGGCAATTACACCAAGCTTTGCTTTTTTAGTAGGAGGGCTTTTTGGTTCCTTTTATCCCCCTATACATTCCTAGTAGTTTTGGTCACCCTGAGCTGCTTGGTTACTCTTTAGTTTGCAAGCAACAGTAAAATGCTAACATGTTTCTGACCAGGTGAGTTCCTTGTAGCACACAGATTACTATGTCAGTTTACGTGAAAGCTCATGCCCACCCAATCTGATAAGCAGATGTGGGTACTTAAAGCCCCCCCCCCCCCCTAACTGCTGTGAGAGAGCGTTCACCACCACATCCAATTGCAACTAACAATCGTTGTTGAATGAAAAATCAGTCCAGTAGGACATAACATATTAATAGAAGTATCGGCCTTTGCCTAATCCAACTTGCGAGCAATGTTTGTCTGGAGGAGCAGAGCCACTGGGGCCTGCTTCATCAGCCATCCACTGTTAATCTGCTATAAATCAGGTAGGTTGGTAAATTATTACCACCAATTCATAATCTCATGTGATTACTACATTCAAAGGCATTTACAAGTTTACAAAGGTGGCTTATTATATAAACATATAATCTCTGAAAAGGTTCTTGAAAACAAAATAAATGCCAAACATTCCCTAATGTCAGCAGGAAACCGATTTACAGGTTCTTATTAAATTCATTTAAACCTAATGCAAACATAATGAGAAAGATAAAGACAAAAGTAAGCCGTTTGAAAAAAGAAAAAAAATCCACAAGTAAATTAATGTCAGTTTCATGCTGTATAATCCCTGAACAAGAAAGTGAGAGTGCAAGAGCCGCAGTTCCTGCCAACGTTATGCAGTGGAGTAGCTGCTAACTACGTTACACTAAGAGCAACTAACCTGCATAAACTTGTATTGTAGATGACAACAAATTGCTATTACAGATCTGCTGTCATACCATTTGTAGCAGCTGAAATACAGAACTGTAAAAAAACAGTTTTGTGTATAGTGAAGCAATGCGATTCCGATGGCAAACAACTGAAATATAGGCAGCCTGCGGGGAAACGCTGCCAATTAGGCACCCCTCTCGCCTGCAGGGTAACCCTAGTGGAAACAGGGCCTCATAGAAGGCATAAACAGGCAAGGTTTATGGCTTTAGCTACGTACAGACTTTATATTACTGTCACATGAAACAACCAGTTTATTTTGGGCTGGTATTACAGAACAAGTACTCAGGGCTGTGTAGTCGGGGCAATTTTGGGTGCCTGGAGTCGGAGTCGTAAAAAAAATGCACCGACTCCGACTCCTAATGAATTTAAACTGTAATTAAAATAGAAAATATGATAAAATATTCTATTTCTCAGATAATAGTTATCATAAATAATTTATACATACAGTTATAGCTGTGCTTCGTCCACAAAAATGCAATAAACCAATCAAAATGAGTTACTTGTGCTGCTTCAATAAAGCAGTCCCTGTATTTTTAAAGTCAGATATACATATCTGATTGTGACTGTACAGTATATATGATGTGTACGCATGAATCTCATATATACACTAAATAACATCTATGCTGTAAGAATAAAGCCTTATGTGTAGCCGTGTCACTAATAGAGATGGTCAATGAGATGGAAATAATTCTGCGCTGATTCTGATTTATGCAAATGTACTCTTTGCTCATGAAATCAAATAATTTGATATGTTAAAATTTGGTTTGGTGACTACGAATTAAAGGGTACCTGAGACAGATGAAAAGAAAAGTTTTATACATACCTGGGGCTTCCTCCAGCCCCCTTCAGGCTAATCAGTCCCCAGCTGTCCTCCTCCGCCACCTGGAACTTCTGCTATGAGTCCTGGTAATTCAGCCAGTCAGTGCAGTCCGGCCACATGCCGCTTCCACAGCCAGGAACGTTCTGCACCTGCACAATAGTGCTGCGCAGGTGTAGTACGCTCCCGGAGGCGGAGTGTGTGCATGCGCACTTCGCCAGACTGGCTCAAGTACCTGGACTCATAGCAGAAGATCCAGGTGGCGGAGGAGGACAGATGTAAAGCCTTTAAAACGAGAGTTGGAAATCCTAAAGAAATGGGTTGAATTGGATATGCATGCAAGGACACTAGCTGAGTATTGTCGCACAAGGAGAATACCACGTACTTTGCGATCACAAGTGTCCCCCATGATGTTCTTGGGTGATCAGACCTTCTGTTCTACCTTTGAAAAAATATGGAATAAGGCGGCATTCGACACCATGATTCTTACAATTGAGAGGATACATGAGGAACTCCCAATATTGGAGAAAAAGAGTTTGTCTGTGATTACACAACTAACGGAAATCTTGTCAGCTGAAGAGATGCAAAGTTTCATAGACCAGCTGTCGGTGAAGATTGTGGCACATACCAAAACCATTGAGGAAACTAAGCGTTCCAAGTATAACCGTGACTCACAGGACTACATTAATGGTTATATATACACCTGGCAAAGGATGATTCCGGCAACTACAGCACGTAAATTTAACAGACCATTAAAGGGACACTTAAGTCAAACAAAAAAATTTGTTTTACTCACCTAGGGCTTCCAATAGCCCCCTGCAGCTGTCCGGTGCCCCCGCCGTCTCCCTTCAATCCTCCTGGCCCCGCCGGCAGCCACTTCCTGTTTCGGTGACAGGAGCTGACAGGCTGGGGACGCGAGTGATTCTTCGCGTTCCTGGCCACATTAGCACCCTCTATGCTGCTATATGGTATATGATATATGCTATAGCAGCATAGATGGCGCTATTGTGGCCAGGAACGCGAAGAATCACTCGCGTCCCCAGCCTGTCAGCTCCTGTCACCGAAACAGGAAGTGGCTGCCGGCGGGGCCAGGAGGATCGGAGGGAGACGGTGAGGGCACCGGACAGTTGCAGGGGGCTATTGGAAGCCCCAGGTTAGTAAAACTCATTTTTTTTGTTTGACTTAAGTGTCCCTTTAAAGCCTAAAAAGAGAATACCACGCCCACAAGGAGGGGGTCAAGGATCCTCAGCCTCTGATTTTTTGTCCTCACGGGAGAATTCCCCAAAAAGAGGAGCAGCAGGAGGGGCGGTAGGAGGGTCAGGTGCAAATGTTCAAAAAGAGCCGGTCAGGAGCTAGATGGAGTTGCGCAAGAGGAACCAGTAGAAAGTCCACAGTTAGTGGTGAACATCTCTAGTCATGTGTTAACACCTACTGAGGAGAGAGTCTTGAATTATGGTTTAGGCTTCTGTCCCACCAATAAACCTAATTTCTTTGAATCAGATCAGGAACTTTATACGTTTTTTAGAACCCTTGAATTGAAATATTTTTTTTGGGACCTTTCCACAGTTTTCTAGTGATGGGGAGACTACAGAGGATGAGTCTATGCTTAAATTGAAAGGGATGGGCCTCAGAAACAAAAGTACCTTTGTACCATCTAGTAACCTAGTGATTGACACGTTTTGTGGAAAGGTGATGGAGGATGTTAGACAACATGAGGACTCACAGAAACACAAAAGGATGGAATTTAACCTCACCAAAGATGAACGTTGTGCCTTGGATAATTTAAAGAAACGAACTGAACTCACTATACGTCCAGCGGACAAGGGAGGGGCTGTAGTGGTGTTGGACACTGTTTACTATGAGACAGAAATTAGAGGACAGTTGGCGCAAGCTGACATCTATTGCAAGATTCAGGAGGATCCTATATTGTCTATACAGAGTAGAATTAAAAGCATTGTTGAAAAAGCCAGAGCAAGGGAGATTATTGATGAGGGCCTAGCCAAGTTTCTTATTCAGGATAACCCATTGACACCTAGGTTTTACACCCTGCCTAAAATACATAAGAGCCTGTGTCGTCCACCGGGGAGACCCATTGTGGCCGGCACGGGCTCTGTTTTTGTACCGGTAGCTCAGTTCCTGGATAGGATTTTGCAACCTTTGGTAGTAGCATTGGAATCTTACACCAAAGATACCAATATGTTCCTCCAGAAAATTCAGCAGGTGGATATGGGGGAAGAAGGGCTCCTCCTGGTGACCTTTGATGTTGAGAGCCTCTACACCTCCATCCCGCACGATGGAGGTGTGGAGGCTATAGACTGGTTTCTTATGACCAGAACCGATTTGTCCTTTGACCAAAGGACATTTATATTGGATCTGTTGAATGTGGTGTTGCGTTGCAATTACTTTTCTTTCCAGGGTGAGTTTTTCCTACAGCTGCGTGGCACGGCGATGGGGTCGAATGTGGCCCCGTCCTATGCTAACCTCTACATGGGTCTTTTTGAGGAAGCATTTGTTTACAATAGTCGTCTCTTTCAACAACACGCCAGGTGTTGGCTTAGATATATAGACGACATCTTTTGCGTATGGGCGGGGCCACACTTGACCCTAGAGGCTTTTAAAATATATTTGTCTCAATGCTGTGGTGAAATTAGACTGACTAGTCATGTCAGCTCTGATCAAGTGTCTTTTTTAGACACATGTATTAAGATAATTGATGGAGGTCTGAAGTCTGATCTTTTTATTAAGAGTACTGATTGTAACTCAATTCTACACTATAATAGTTTCCACCCCCCACACGTTAAGAATGCTATCCCTAAAGGACAGTTCATGAGGCTAAATAGAATAGTGTCGGATGAGGCTAGTCTTCAAACACGCAAGCTAGATATGGAAACTAAATTTAGACAGAGAGGGTACCCCAGACAGGTTCTCCAACAGGAAGGTTCTAGATGTAGACCCCCGCAAGAACAATAGACAATTCCGACTCCCTTTCGTATCCACCTACAGTACTAGTAGTCAAGAGGTGGGTAATATTCTCAGAAAACATTGGCACTTGTTAAGTGAAGCCTTTCCACGCATTCCTGAATTCAGGTATCCCCCTATCCTTTCCTTCAAGAGAGCCCCCACTATTAGGGACAAAATATTTTATCCCACTAATGTACAACAGACCAGAGAGGGGAGGGTTGGTACCTTCCCTTGTTTGGGATGCCACATGTGTGGCCATGTCACTAAGGGATCAGAGTTTAGACATCCATCTAAGGGTACTAAATACCAAATTAGAGATTTTTACACCTGTGAGTCTAGCTATGTTGTTTACTATTTGAAGTGCCCTTGTGGGTTGGGTTATGTCAGTATGACAACCCAAAAAGTGAGGGACAGAATTTGTTCTCACAAAAGTGCTATTAGAAATAAGGACAGGAAACAAGCAGTGTCTTCACATTTCTCTGATTGTGGACATACTGTTGCCCAACTTAAAGTACAAATCATTGATGGAGTCCCCCTTAATTGGAGGGGTAAACTCAGTAGGGGGAAGGAACTTTTGAGGAGGGAGGCGGGGTGGATTAGAAGATTGGGGGTATTGGGGGAGGGAGGATTGAACCGTGACTATAAATTGGGTTTTTGTATTTAGATCATTACCTATGCATGTTTCCTATGTGTACTAAAATGTTACTCTTTGCTCTTTATTTTACAGAGCTTTCAGCTTATCAGAAGGTGGATTGATCAGGGGGGACCGCAACCACGATGTGTCATCACGAGGTCTCTGCAGAGGTACTCCAGGCAATGGTTATTTGCCGGTGTGCTATTATACACTATTTGTTTACTTGTTGCCATGGTGAGGCTGCTTGAGAGAGCGGAGGGGCGTACTGTTTGATTACGGAGCACTGCGTTAGCTCCGAAGTTTGTTATTGCTGTGACGTTTTTGGTCACGCCTTGCAGCGTCATTTGACGCTGCGCGCTCTGATTGGCTCTCGGGCTGCCTGACCAATGGTACGCTTGGTGATGGAGCTGTGCGGGGAGCCTCGTTCTGACTTGGACAGCGTTGTGTTGTAGGCATATAACGTTTGGCTGTCATTTGCATGTTGGGCTGACAGTCTCCCACTGAGTCCGCCTGCACAAACTGGTAAGCTGATTGGCTGTTATGAAGCTTGATTTTATTGGTGTTACTGACACATTGACACTATTTAAGGGGTGTGTTTTGTGATGCATGTTATGGGCATTCTCGGCTTGAAAAAGGGTTGAGACCTGAAACAGCGGGCTGTCGCCGTATGGCCCCATGATTTTATACTTTTCAGAATAAAAGAGCTTATCTTTACTGCAGTGCCAGCCTCCTTCGTGTCTTGTACTACATTGGGGACCAGGTGGTGCGGAGGTCCATTGAGGCTTGGGCACACCTTCCATCTGAGAGAGTGCTACTCTTTTTACCACTTGGAAGTTTGGATCCTGTATTTTTAAAGTCAGATATACATATCTGATTGTGACTGTACAGTATATATGATGTGTACGCATGAATCTCATATATATGTTACGGCCAGAACCCGAAGTTTGGCCACTTTGCGTTCTGGCCGGCCACTTCGGGTTCTGGCCGGCCAATGTGCGAACTGGCTGCTGCGCTGCGGCCAATGTGAGGAATGAAATGATTGCAGTAAAGATTAATGTGTGTTCTGGCCGTCTCGCTGCGGCCAAATGTGTCAAAAGTGCATTCATTCATTTAATGAAATTAAGCCGGAGGCTTTCTCTCCTCCCCCCCCCCGCCTCTCTCTCTCTCTCGGTCAGCCGGCGGGGACACGCGTGTCCCCAAGATTCGTTCGTCGCGCCAGGGCAGCAGAGCGGGGAGGCTGCAGACATTTCTTCTGCCAGCACCCGCTCTGCAGAAACGAACAGCAGGATTCCCTGCTGCGACGAACGACTCCGGGGGGACACGCATGTCCCCGCCGGATGCCAGGAGAGAGAGAGAGGCAGGGGGGAGGAGAGAAAGCCGGCGGCTTCATTTGCTACATTGCCGCCGGCTTAATTTCATTAAATGAATGAACGCATTTTTGACACATTTGGCCGCAGCGAGACGGCCAGAACACACATTAATCTTTACTGCAATCATTTCATTCCTCACATTGGCCGCAGCGCAGCGGCCAGTTCGCACATTGACCGGCCAGAACCCGAAGTGGCCGGCCAGAACGCAAAGTGGCCAAACTTCGGGTTCTGGCCGTAACATATACACTAAATAACATCTATGCTGTAAGAATAAAGCCTTATGTGTAGCCGTGTCACTAATAGAGATGGTCAATGAGATGGAAATAATTCTGCGCGGATTCTGATTTATGCAAATGTACTCTTTGCTCATGAAATCAAATAATTTGATATGTTAAAATTTGGTTTGGTGACTTCGAATTAAAGGGTACCTGAGACGATGAAAAGAAAAGTTTTATACATACCTGGGGCTTCCTCCAGCCCCCTTCAGGCTAATCAGTCCCTCGCTGTCCTCCTCCGCCACCTGGAACTTCTGCTATGAGTCCTGGTAATTCAGCCAGTCAGCGCAGTCCGGCCACATGCCGCTTCCTCAGCCAGGAGCGTTCTGCACCTGCACAATAGTGCTGCGCAGGTGTAGTACGCTCCCGGAGGCGGAGTGTGTGCATGCACACTTCGCCAGACTGGCTCAAGTACCTGGACCCATAGCAGAAGATCCAGGTGGCGGGGGAGGACAGTGAGGGACTGATTAGCCTGAAGGGGGCTGGAGGAAGCCCCATGTATGTATAAAACTTTAATTTCATCTGTCTCAGGTTTCCTTTGTTACACAGTAGTACTCTACATATGCACTCGCCACAGAGCTGCAGGGAATCCACAGAGAATGTTGTGCACATTGAACACAGAGGTGTTGTCTATCACCCATAAACCTGGTTCAGATTGTGCATGAAGAATGTGTAATGAGGAAGAATCTCCTCATTCCCCTGCAGAGTACCTGCACATCACTCTTACATGTACCCACAGTTACATTGCTTAGGGCCTGATCCATGTTCTTTTGTGCCGGTCTGTACCTTTTACAAGTACTCTTACCAAGGACTAGTTTTAGTCTATGACTAAAGTGAATAAATATGTCAAGTCTCCATATCCCTCTCACTTCAGTTGTCTTAAGATTCCTAAGCGTTGGCAGTTAAGATACGAATTTCATGTTACATACTTTCAATCAACAAGATTGTAATATGCAAATGAGAGGAGTCTGAGTCGAGGATTCGGAGGAATCCTAAACTGAGGAGTCGGAGTCGGTGGATTTTTGTACCGACTCCACAGCCCTGCAAGTACTGTATAGACATGCTTTTCTGATGTTCATTTTGTGCTGTTGATGTGCATTTATACCAGGGACAGCAACAGCACTTACATAATTTCATCTAAAGCTGAATCTAGACCTGCATGTAACAAGGAATCACTTACAACCAGGGCCGGATTTACAACTCAGGAGCCTGTAGGCACAGGCCTTCTGGCGCCCTAAACTCCACCCCTCAACAGACCACACCCCCAAGTAAAAAATATACTGAACGCTAATCTCTTTATCAGGTCACTGAGGGCCGGAGCCCACTGCTGTATTAAAAAATAAATAAATAAAAAAGCGCATGCATGTTTCAAATGCATTTTCCTCTGCTGCAACCTGCACCCCCACCAATATTACACTATATCACCCCTCTGCTGGAGCCTGCACCAATATTACACTATATCACCCCTCTGCTGCACCCTGCACCCCACCAATATTACACTATATCACCCCTCTGCTGCAGCCTGCACCAATATTACACTATATCACCCCTCTGCTGCACCCTGCACCCCAAACAATATTACACTATATCACCCCTCTGCTGCAGCCTGCACACCCACCAATATTACACTATATCACCCCTCTGCTGCAGCCTGCACCAATATTACACTATATCACCCCTCTGCTGCACCCTGCACCCCACCAATATTACACTATATCACCCCTCTGCTGCACCCTGCACCCCACCAATATTACACTATATCACCCCTCTGCTGCACCCTGCACCCCACCAATATTACACTATATCACCCCTCTGCTGCACCCTGCACCCCAAACAATATTACACTATATCACCCCTCTGCTGCACCCTGCACCCCAAACAATATTACACTATATCACCCCTCTGCTGCACCCTGCACCCCAAACAATATTACACTATATCACCCCTCTGCTGCACCCTGCACCTCAAACAATATTACACTATATCACCCCTCTGCTGCAGCCTGCACCCCCACCAATATTACACTATATCACCCCCCTGCCGCAGCCTGCACCCCCACCAATATTACCACTCTGCTGCAGCCTGCACCCCCACCAATATTACACTATATCACCCCTCTGCTGGAGCCTGCACCAATATTACACTATATCACCCCTCTGCTGCAGCCTGCACCCCAAACAATATTACACTATATCACCCCTCTGCTGCACCCTGCACCCCACCAATATTACACTATATCACCCCTCTGCTGCAGCCTGCACCAATATTACACTATATCACCCCTCTGCTGCACCCTGCACCCCAAACAATATTACACTATATCACCCCTCTGCTGCAGCCTGCACACCCACCAATATTACACTATATCACCCCTTTGCAGCAGCCTGCACCAATATGACATATCACCCCTCTGCTGCACCCTGCACCCCACCAATATTACACTATATCACCCCTCTGCTGCACCCTGCTCCCCAAATAATATTACACTATATCACCCCTCTGCTGCAGCCTGCACTCCCACCAATATTACACTATATCACCCCTCTGCTGCAGCCTGCACCCCCACCAATATTACCACTCTGCTGCAGCCTGCACCCCCACCAATATTACACTATATCACCCCTCTGCTGCAGCCTGCACCCCCACCAATATGACACTGTATCACCCCTCTGCTGCAGCCTGCACCCCCACCAATATGACACTATATCACCCCACTGCTGAAGCCTGCACCCCCACCAATATTACCCTTCTGCTGCAGGCTGCACCCCCACCAATATTACCCTTCTGCTGCAGCCTGCACCCCCACCAATATTACACTATATCACCCCTCTGCTGCAGCCTGCACCCCAAACAATATTACACTATATCACCCCTCTGCTGCAGCCTGCACCCCCACCAATATTACCCTTCTGCTGCAGCCTGCACCCTCACCAATATTACACTATATCACCCCTCTGCTGCAGCCTGCACCCCACCAATATTACATTATATCACCCCTTTGCTGCACCCCCAACAATATTACACTATATCACCCCTCTGCTGCAGCCTGCACACCCACCAATATTACACTATATCACCCCTCTGCTGCACACCCACCAATATTACACTATATCACCCCTCTGCTGCAACCTGCACCCCCCACCAATATTACACTATATCAGCCCTCTGCTGCAGCTGACACACACCTCTCACACAAACACATTTGCACGCACACACCTCTGACACAAACACACTCACTCACGCACGCACGCACGCACACCTCTGACACAAACACGTTCGCACGCACAGACACACCTCTGACACAAACACGTTCACACGCACAGACACACCTCTGACACAAACACGTTCACACGCACAGACACACCTCTGACACAAACACGTTCACACGCACAGACACACCTCTGACACAAACACGTTCACACGCACAGACACACCTCTGACACAAACACGTTCACACGCACAGACACACCTCTGACACAAACATGTTCGCACGCACACACCTCTGACACAAACCCGTTCACACGCACGCACGCACCTCTGACACAAACACATGCACCTCTGACACAAACCCGTTCACACGCAGACACACCTCTGACACAAACACGTTCACACGCACAGACACACCTCTGACACAAACACGTTCGCACGCACGCACCTCTGACACAAACACGTTCGCTCGCACGCACGCACCTCTGACACAAACACGTTCGCTCGCACGCACGCACCTCTGACACAAACACGTTCGCTCGCACGCACGCACCTCTGACACAAACACACGCACCTCTGACACAAACGCACACACCTCTGACACAAACGCACACACCTCTGACACAAACGCACACACCTCTGACACAAACGCACACACCTCTGACACAAACGCACACACCTCTGACACAAACGCACACACCTCTGACACAAATGCACACAGGTGACTCCCAGTCCCAAGGTGTGCCAGAGAAATCAATTAATATATCACTAGTAGCCAAACGAATTTCATGTACCCTCCTAACATAATACATAACTATTGACAAAACTATACCATGCACAAAGGCAGCTGTATTCTAAATAAAGAGCCATGTGCGTTGGAAGACATTCTAACAGCCAGTTAAAAAGTGCAATTGTTTATATAAAAGTGCTATTGTACCTGGTAGCAGCAATACAAATAAAACAAGTGCTGATGCAGAAATAAAACCAAAACCAAAGTGAAAAACCAGAACTCAATCATCTCATATAGAAAGCACCATGTGTGTGTATGTGTAGGAAATAAAAAGTTGAGTACGGATGTGAGGGGAGAAAGAGGAACGATGTGAAAAATAATGTGCCCACTAGAAAGTGAAAACAGAGTCTCCTGCTCTGGTGCTAAGGTGTCAGCTTACCGAAGGAGGTCACATGAAGTACCCTGTCCAGTAGTGATGGGTCGTTCGCGAACGAGCCGGCTCTAAGAGCCGGCTCTTTGAAGTGAATCAGAGGAGCCGATGCTCACTCTGAGAAGAGCCGATGCCTCAGCCGCCCCTTTTAGCTCTGCTTTGCTCCGTAATAAAGGGCGCTGAGGCATTCTGGGAGATGTAGTCCTCCTCTTGCAGCTTGTAGGAGTGTTTGGGGCGGAGCAGAGCAGTAGCAGGAGGGATTGCCTCAGTCAGAGAAGTAGTCTGGAGTTGGCATGGAGACGGGGGCGGGCCTTTTAATCCGATTCTGAGTGGTGTCTAGTGATATTTAATTAAGAGCCGATTCAGAGCCGTAAGAGCCGGCTCTTTAATGGGAGCCGATTCAGAAGAGCCGATTCTCTGAGAAGAGCCGGAATTCCCATCACTACTGTCCAGGAGCGCACTGTCTAGGAGGAGGGGGGTTAGACGGGAGGATGACTGGAGCCTAGAGGAATAGGAATAAACTCAGTTACCCAATGCCCTGCACTCTGCAGTGCGCTCCCCCCGATGTATAATGTGTATGCAGACATCACCTGTAATAGCATCGACCAGGCAGGAGTGTGATTGTCTGGATGCAAACTCTGCAGGGTGTGAGTACAAGCGTTGCTCTCTGCCTCAGACGCAGGTGTCCTGTGCTGTGCTCCGTTCTCCCTCTGATGTAGGATGCAGGAAAGTGCACTCGCCCTCTGTCCTGCTGGCAGCGGTTCTGTATACACCGGCGGCGACCTTCTGTAGTGAAAGCCTGAAAGGGTCCTGACTTGATGACCTCATCAAGCAAGGGCCCTTAAAGAAACACTACACAAGATTGCCGTCACTGTAATCCAGAGCCACCAGAGGGACAGAGCGCCGCTGCCTGCTTCCTACATCAGAGTTACAGAGGAGAAAGGCACACAGCATGGAGACACCTGCGTCTGAGGCGGAAAGTAGCGCGGTAGGGGGAAATCTTTATCGGTGGGAAGGGAGCACAACAGCTGCACCTTATTTCTCGCCAGGGGGGCATTATGGGACCCGCCCCTTCCACTTAAAGGCGCCTGTAGGCACGTGCCTACAGTGCCTTATGGGAAATCCGGCCCTGCTTACAACAGCAATGGAATGTGGGAAAACAAGGATGTGTATTTATTGGCTTCACTTTGTAATTCAATGACTTACAGAGGTCAATGACGTTATAAAAGAAAATCCAGAAGTTTCCTAGGAGTGGTTGGAAAATCTGTCAGATTATTGTGTCCAGCACACCCTTTTGCAGTGTACCTACAGGACGGAAGAATGTTCACATATAGCAACACTGTAACCAATGCTAATACAATCCAGGCAATACTGAGAAATATGCAGAGATTAATGTATTCAGAAATAAAGCCATCATACTGCCCAATAATCTCACAGTTTTTCTCGAATCAAGCACCATTTTTAGCACACAGGGCTTCTCAGTAGCACATTCAATATGCATGCCAACAATGTGGCTCATTAATAAAAAAAAACCTTACATTTTACGTCCTCTTTTCACATTTAAATGTTTAGCAGAGGGTTTTATTACCCTACTTTCATGGCCTGCCAGGAAGTATTTTTATTATTATTTTATTGCACACATTAGAGCTCTAATGTATGATGCAGCATCAGCATGGCTGGGCAAATCAAGTCCCTGCTTCATGCTGATTAACCATGGTGCCTGCGGCAGTGGCTGATAAGACACTGGAGAGGGGGAGGTTACGCTGCACAAAGCAGGGACCCGATTGGCCCAGCCATGCTGACATTGGGTCTTACATTGTTTGCCCAGGTTCCCATGACGACAGGAACACCAGTGGTAGGCTGCAACCTGGTTGGTCCAGCCATGCTGATACCAGCTCAGTGAACCCCGCCCACTTCCGGGACAGCGGCAGACGGCCGGACAACCAAAATGGCTCTGAGGTGCAATACACAGGTATTTCTGATAAAAAGACTTTTCACTTAGCCAATACCATTTGTATACCATGAACAGCAGCTTGCTTATTAAACCACCACAGCTGGGGGTGGAGTTCAACAGAATATTGAGGTGTGCTTTTGCATTGGTGTGCTATGTATAGTTTGTGTGTGGCACTGTGTGGTGTATAAGTTTATCTGCCAACGCCTTGATAAAAAGGGACCAGATAGGCCCAAAACTATCGTCGGCTAAAACAGTCAGATGTTGTACGTGTGTGCCGTAAAGCACTTAAGAATAACCCTCTTCTTGATTGTTTGTGTCCTTACCCGCCCACTTCTTCTACCACATCTAGTATGTATGTCCTTAAAAAGTGGATCCGAGATAAACTTTTACTCATTGCATAGTTGTGTTCCTTTCATATAGTTTATAGGGCATTCCTCAAGCCAAATTCTTTTTTTTTTTGTTTTAATATTTAAATTCCCTATAAACTAAACAAGCCTCGTCCACAGCTCCTTTTGTGCCTTGGCACTCTTAGAGCAATGTAGCAAGGGCTTATGGGAGCTCAGTCTGGGCAGGAGGAGAAGGTGTTACTAGCCAGAGATTTCAGAGGCAGAGGGGAGGAGGGAGGAGGAGAGGGGATTTAGCTGAGGGCTGGAGATGCTATCAGCTTGCCTGTGCAATGTGACAAGCAGGACATGGCTGCTGTCGTATCACAGGAAGAAATAATGATATACAGTTGAAGCCGTTTGCAGCTAAATTTGCTGTGCAAAATATTTAAATTTTAGATATGATATATAGACAAGTTACTTGTTCTAGTTAGTTTTTCAACTCGGATCCACTTTAACCACTAACCTTTACTACCACGTCCAGTATGTGTATCCTTAACCACTAACCTTTTCTACTACGTCCAGTATGTGTATCCTTAACCACTAACCTTTTCTACCATGTCCAGTATGTGTATCCTAACCACTAACCTTTTCTACCATGTCCAGTATGTGTCCTTACCCACTCACCTTTTATACCACGCCCAATGTGTGTGTTCTTGCATACTCACCTCTTCTACCACACCCAATGTGGGTGTGTGTTCTTACCCACTAACCTCTTCTTCCATGCCTAATGTGTGTGCTCTCCTAACCCATTCATATCTTCTACTTCGCTCAATGTGTGTGCTCTTCCAACCCACTCACCTCTACCATACCCAATGTGTGTGCCCTCCGAACCCACTCACCTCTACTATACCCAATGTGTGTGACCTAACCGCCTCACCTCTTCTACTATGCTCAGCAGGTGTGCTCTCCTAGCCCAATGAGGACTTCTACTATACCCAATGTGTGTGCTCTCCTAACTCGCATCTGTCCTCACCCCCACCTCCTACCTTTTACAACACATAAATTGTTTGCTTCCATAAAACCTATTCTACGGAACTGCATTGTCTGCTCTACACACACACAGTGCAATTTCGTCACGTTTTCTATACTACTTGCTGTCCGCCTACAACCTAAGTCACTCACTTGTTCTGGCTACTCTTAAGTGGCCCATACATTAGTCGATTTCAGCCATCGATCGGAAATCAATTCTATCGAATCAGCCGATCGATCAATTTGCAGCCGATTTCATCTGACTGGATGGAAAATCTAGGTCGATCTCCTGCTGCCAGAAGATCAATGGCCCATAGAATTGCATTGGATCTGAAGGTGGGCATACACTTATAGATTTGCAGCAGATTCGACCATCAGACAGATTTCTGTCAGATGCTTGTCAAGTCGAATCTGTTTCTAGTGTGTGGCACAAACACTAGAAACAGATTTCCAACAGATTTCAGAATGAAATCTATTGAAAATTGATCAAAATGCATTATTGGACCACTAGATCCAATGCAACTCTATGGGCCATCGATCTGCTGCCAGCAGCAGATCGACCTAGATTTTCCATTCAGTCAGATAGATCAAATCAATCAAAAACGGCCACAAATCGATCGACCAATCGATTTCTGATCGATTGAATCGATCAATCGATCGAAGGCTGAAATCGACCAGTGTATGGCCCCTTAATGGTCCAATAATGCATTTAGATCGATTTCATTCTGAAATCTATTGGAAATCTGTTCCTAGTGTGTGGCACACATCAGACAGATTCCTGTCAGATTCGACCTAACAGGCATCTAACAGAAGACTGATGGTCGAATCTGCTGCAAATCTATCAGTGTTTGGCCACCTTTTCTGTGCCACATGTGCCATTGTGCCCCATTGTGCCCCAACTGTCCAAGGGGACAGTTCTACTAGAAGGAAGATCTCCCCAAAAGATAGAGAAATGATAAAAGCTGTTCATCATGCATGCAGAGAAAAAATTACTTCTGACGTAAACTGATCCTGTAAAGTAATAACAAAACATCACTTACCTAAATTTAAAAAGACCAGCTGAGTTTGTATTGCAGGACATATCTTTACAAGAAATGGAATGGCTATATAAATGCTGATTAGTGCAATAAGAAACAATCTTAACCGGGTCCATAATCCATAGCGCCTGTAGAAAGAAAAAAATGATAAATTAAAAAAAAAAGTGGAATTTATAATTTACAAAAACATTATTAAATAATGGTAATTTCAGAAGTTAGTATTGATTCTTACAGGTTAGTTTTCTCACTGATGTTCTTTTCCTACAATACAATGAATACATTCTATGAATTAAAGAGTAGTTCTGGCAGAAAGCTTCACGGATTTATTCTGGCAGATAAAAAGGTTACGACAGCGACTGACCTTCCGAAAAAAAACACCTGTGATCTAGAAAAAAAAAAGCTTGGATTGCCACAAAAAACATTTTAAGGCCTAGTCCACACTAGGTCCGGAAACGTATCCGTGGCTCCGTTTTTCAGCACGGAGCCGCGGATGCTAATGTTACAAAATAGCAGCCTTCAACAAAACTGATGCCTCTGCGTTTACAGGAAACCGGTTTTCAAAACCTGAACGGAAGGTCCGGATCTGCTGCAACGGACGTGGACCCAGATACATGCAGTGGTAGTGGCAGGCAATGGGAAAATGGATTTTCCTCTACACAGGCAAATATTGACACAGAAACAGGGGCCCGCCATGCTGGAGGGTGATAGCAGCCAGGACAGGGGGTGACAGCGGTTGGCAGGGAGGGGGGACGGCCCCCCTTCCTCACCTGGGTCCCCCGTCCCTGCTACCCCTCCAGCTAGTTTCACATTTAAAATCAAGATTATGTAGCAGGTGGCAAGCGGGGAACTTACTTCCTTGCGTCCCACCGCTGCCATGTCACTTCCTGTAATGCCGTCCTCTGATGTTCATTGGACGGCATTACAGGAAGTGACGCGGTGAGCAGTGGCGCACAAGGAAGTAAGTTCCCCGCTCGCCGCCTGCTACATTATATTGATTATAAACGATTTTTAAATTATTGAAACTAGCTGGAGGGGGGACAGGGGACCCCTCTCCCCACCACTGCTCCCACTGCCCCCTTTCTGCCTGCTCTCCCCTCCCAGCCCCCCCCCCCCCCTCACCTGGGTCCCCCATCCCCGCTACCCCTCCAGCTAGTTTCACATTTAAGAATCGTTTAAAATCAAGATAATGTAGCAGGCGAGGAGCTGGGAACTTACTTCCTTGCGTCCCACCGCTGCCGCATCACTTCCTGTAAGGCTGTCCTCTGATGTTCATTGGACGGCATTACAGAAAGTGATGCGGCGAGCAGTGGAGCTCAAGGAAACAAGTTGCCCACTTGCCGCCTGATACA
This sequence comes from Hyperolius riggenbachi, assembly GCF_040937935.1. Taxonomy (NCBI): domain Eukaryota; kingdom Metazoa; phylum Chordata; class Amphibia; order Anura; family Hyperoliidae; genus Hyperolius; species Hyperolius riggenbachi. The sequence goes on from NC_090649.1 coordinate 397,369,612, forward strand.
TTATATTGATTATAAATGATTTTTAAATTATTGAAACTAGCTTGAGGGGGTGCGGGGACGGGGGACCCAGGTGAGGGGGGGACCCCTCTCCCCAACACTTCTTCCGCTGTCCCCTTCCTATCTGCTCTCCCCTCCAGCATGCGCCCCCCCCCCACGGGAAGGGCTGGGGACGTTTCCACGGACTGGAAACGTCCCTGCAAAAATAGCAATTTCTCTCGAAACGGAGAGCAAAAAAAATTGTTTACAAAAACGGTTTTAAACGGATCCGTTCTGCAGGGGACAAGTGTGGACCTAGCCTAAGTGGTTGTGTTTAGACCCCATCCCTATGTAAACCAAAATTAATAAAGCTTTAATAGGTATGCGTCAATGAGGTGAAGGATTATGTAATTTTTTAAAACATAAAAATTGTTCCACTTCGGCGGCAGTATTTGATTGGTCCATTTTCAAGCGTCATAAATTTGCATACAAAATTTGTACAATTTGCATCTCACTGAACATATCTAGCTTAATATGAAAACACATTTCTCTCCTACCATTTATGCATGATTGTAAAAGGCTTTAATATTACAGGTAAATTATTTCAGGCAGAGTGCAGAGAAGAGGGCTGTGCATAACCCCTGAACACCTATCCAATAATTTGCCTTGTCTGGCAGATTAGGCATTTGAGCTATATGAGAAAATGAAAATGGAGCCCATGATGGTCATCTTGTTAAATAGTGCCATCTCTGGTCTGTATGCCACTATGCTATTTGTTTTGTACTCATCTGGTTGTGTTTTGTACCCCGTCATACTGGTTTTGTGCTATAACATTTCATGGTTGTTTGCTTTAATATTTTGGTGTATGGTTTCATACATGTGATGTGAACAATATGCCTGTGTGTGTATATAAAGTGGCAAGCCAATATACTCTGTACAGTGCTAAGTAAGATGTCTGTGCTATATAAATACATCCTAAATAATAATAATATTATACACACACACACACTTTTTTATGGAGTAGTGACACAAACCTATGTGTTTTTGTCAACATTTTGTTGGCCAACTTTAAAGAAGCTGCCATATGTATTTTCTTTTGTACAATACAACTTGCCTGTCTGTCCTTTTGATCCTCTGCCTACTTTAAGCCATAGACCCTCAACAAACATGCCAATCAGACGTTTCTGACTGAAGTATGACTGGATTAGTCACATGCCTGTTTCAGGTGTGTGATCTTGACACTATAGCACACAAAGGGCTATAGTGCAGCAGGATAGCCAGGCAACTCGTATTGCCTAAAATGAAATCAATAGGTCAGCCTCCATATCCCTTTCAGTTCGGGTGTACGATAGGGCTGGTGCTCTGTGTCAGCTAAACCTGCTGCCCTGCACCGTCTATCACACTGCACACCATTTTACATGGACTATGGCATGATTGTTTTCACCCGCACATACTGCCTGTTATCATTTCTTGTATAAAATACAAATACCTTTTGATCATACATTGGAGTGTTCGGTGGATCTACTCGGAATTATTGGATAATAAACCTGTTTGCATCAAAGAATAGCTAGCTATCTCCAGTGATAGAAGCCTCTCTACATGCAAACTGGTTATTCACTGGCTTTTACACAAGTCAGTTCACATTTGCTGTAAAGTGGGTGCACAGGTTTTATGAATGGCTGCATTTTCATTCATGTAGTCCATGGCTTCCAGTCTCTTGTGAAGAGCTGACAGTAACAGCTAATCGTACTCCACCTCAGACTCCAGGATGACTTGACCTGACACCACAGCATTAAACTTACATGATTGTGTTATATCACTTGTCACCTTAGAAGCAGGACAGGCTAATCACATGAGATGAGCAGGGAAAAATCAGCCCAGACAGCAGTGACAACAACTGTAAATCACATTCATCTGGGATGCCCTCTAAATACAGCTGTGGACTGCAAACTCCACCGCAGCATGAATAGAGCACTTTATATATAAAGCGGCATGATGCAGTAGCACTACACAACACCCTGAGCCCTGAGGCCCCTTTCACACTAGCGTGTTTTCATTGTGATGCGTTACCCATTTTTAAAGAGGAACTCCAGTAAAAATAATGTAGTAAAAAAAGTGCTTCATTTTTTACCATAATTATGTATAAATGATTTAGTCAGTGTTTGCTCATTGTAAAATCTTTCCTCTCCCCGATTTACATTCTGACATTTATTACATGGTGACATTTTTACTGTGGGCAGGTTATGTAGCTGCTCCTAGCTGGTTTGGCTGTTAGAGACAGCTGTAAACAGCTATATTCTGTCTGTGAGCATTGTTACATTTTGGCAGTTTGCCCAGAGTACCGCTGTACTCAGAGCTTCTTGTGGGAGGGGTTTCAGCACAAAATCAGTCATACAGCGCCCCCTGATGGTCTGTTTGTGAAAAGCATTATATTTCTCATGTAAAAGGGGGTATCAGCTACTGAGTGGGATAAAGTTCAATTCTAGGTTGGAGTTTCTCTTTAACGTAGGGCAACACTATAGCAATGAAAGTCTATGTGACACTGCATAACTGATGCGATGGAAGTATCCGGTTTGACGCAAGGTCATCAGCATGTTATAGCACAGCATCTGCAGTAATGTGTGTTGACTGGAAGTCATAGAAGTCAATGGTGCCGCAGATATTTTTAAAGGTTTTGCGTTGCGCGGAAGCAAAATTTTTTATATACTTTCTTGCAATGCGTATTTCCGCCACAGGAAGTGAGCGCTAGAGATCCTCATTCATGGAATGGTTGACCGGCATGAATTACATTAACGCGGATTACCACAGGTATCTACAAAGCTTTTTTTTTAGTGGTGTGGTCATCCGATTGCACTGCAATGAAAACACTGGTTGCAGATGTGAATCCGGCCTGAATGAGAGTGCATAAATATCTCCATTACATGCCTGCGCTATTCATGCTCTGCCAACATAGCTTATCCAAGAGGAGAATCCATAAAATTCAAATACAGAATTATATATTCCCAAACATGTCACATTTATTTCTAAAAGATAAAAGAAAAAAAAATACTTAAAGGCCTTTAGTATTACCAAACGCCACAGAATTCAGTGGTAGTAATCCGTGTGAGGGCTGGAACCTAATAGATCGCTTCTTTGAGCGTGTAGGGACCGCTTTAAATCATTAGCGATTTCCCTAAACGCTCTGCCAATGGGAATCAATGTAACAAATACCACAGTAGCGATTGTGATTAGCAAAATCACAATCACAGGACAGGCAGCATTTTGGGAGGGTTACAATATAAAGTATATAAGCGCTGGCAAATCGCTCATAAATTGCTACACATAGCGATTTGTGTGATTTTAAATGACTGCAAACTGTATAAAAAAAATTATAATAATTTGAAAGGACCAATCAGAATTAAAATCACTAATCGCAAATGGCTATCACAATCTCTGGTAAAAAGAAAAAAAAAAAAAAAACTTTTACACTTTTTAAAATCGCTATCAAAATTGCTCATGAAATAGCTTACAAAACGCTAATTAAAAGCGTGAGCGATTGCGCTTTGCTATTTGTAGTGGGTTCCAGGCCTCAGCCAGGAGCACAGAGATTTGGCATGCACTGCTGCACACTGCTCAAGTCACATGAATCCTTCCAGTCATCACTGACAGAATTAAATGTTGTGTGCTTTTATACTTCTGGGCATGCAGAGGTAGATTTAAATTACAAAATCAAAACATATTTTTATGGTAGTAAGTGTAGTTTTGGTGTGACAGGGCACTGCTGCCAGCATGTAGAGGTGACTAACCACTGCTGTAGTGTAGACTGTATTCAGTTTAATTATGCCCCCAGTTGCAGAAATGGAACAGTACAGTGCAGTGAAGGGGAAAGCCTGTGTAGTGGCTGAGAGGAGGTGGTGAGCACCACTCTGTACCGCTACTGTTGTGTGCAGACCCTTAACCACTCCAAGAAGTATTAAACTGAGGCTGAACTTCCGAATACTTCAGCGAACAAAACACAAAGGGGAAGGAGGCGAACAAAAGCTATGGATGAGGCACACACACACACATACATACACACACACACACACACACACACACACACACACACACACACACACACACACACACACACACTTTACAAAGATAAGGAGTGTTTAAACTGTTCCCCGCTGAGCTGGTGACATTGTTGACTTTATTCACTGTCACTATGTAAAGTAAAAATCTTTATCTCAGTGATGCAATAATTATGGCTCTTTAGAGCATGTTAAAAATGGGCATTGTAACACCCGTCACAGTGCCCATGTTGTCTATAATAAGTGCCCTACCTGTACCCACATATGCGGGTCCCTTTGGAGACAGTGAATTGCTCTCAGCTGCTGTATGTGTATGGCAGTGTGCAGCAGGGTCTTGTGTACAACGCCCAGCCCCCCAACCTCTCTACCCCTCCCCAAGTTCTGTGTACTGTAGTAATGCTGGAGGAGTCTGCAGAGCCAGTTTTGATGGATCAGTGATGGACAGAGTGAGTGTAATGGACAGAGTGAGCGTAAGTTTCCTCACTCTAAAGCCACTCTGTGCTGTCAGAAAGCATTGTACATTATAAACACCTTGTGCAAGTTTTATAGGTCAAATAAGTGGCTGTAATTTTTCATTTTTTTTTTAGATACACAAACCCATTAGATCTGATATTCTATTTCATCTGGCTGGTTCACATATAAGGTTTTTTCATGCATGGGGAAAAAACAACAACAGTGTTTTTACACTGAAAAATATTAGTCATGTTTTAACATACGCAAACATATGGAATGCACAGAGAATGCACAAGCATATCCAGGTCTGCAGTAAATTAATGTGAATGCATTCTAAATGTCAAAGTCAGAAAAATGCAGGGCTGTGAAGTGGGTACAAAAATCATTCGACCCCTCATTTTATGAAACCACCGACTCCAACAACCCAAAATTGCTCCGACTCCACAGCCCTGGAAAAATGTGTCAGATGCGGGTGATGCCATTTTCAGAAAACAAGATGGCAGCCATAAGAGAGAAAAGCTTTGTAAACTTTACAAAGCTTTTCTCTCTTATGGCTGCCATCTTGTTTTCTGAAAAACCCCAACCTGTGGTCCGCGGCCCACTGGTGGTCCGCAGGACGCTTTCAGTTGGGCCGCGGGACTGTCCTCTTGCCCCCGCCCCGCCCCCTCTGCAGCCGCCGCTGCTGTCATCTCTGGCGGCCGCTTGGTATCTTACATTCCCCTTCTCTCCCTCTTGTCAGCGTGTGAGTCACAGCAGCGCGCCCTGCAGCTGCTGCGACAGAGAGGGAGAAAGCAGGAGAGAAAGAGCGGCTTCCTGTAGCGGCGCACCGTTACTATGGGAACCGCTCTCTCCTTCCTGCTTCCTCCCTCTTCATCACAGCAGCAGCGGGGCGCGCTCCAGCGAGAGAGAGAGGGGAATGTAAGACACCGCCGGCCAAGGTAACTGGGGGGGGGGGGGGAGTGGGGGCTGCTATACTTGGGCACTATACTGGGGCACTATACTAGCTATACTTGGGTACTATACTGGGGCGCTATACTGGCTGTACTGGGGCACTACTAGCTATATTGGGGCACTATACTGGGCACTATACTGGCTGTACTGGGGCACTACTAGCTATACTGGGGCACTATACTGGCTGTACCGGGGCACTACTAGCTATACTGGGGCACTATACTGGCTGTACTGGGGCACTACTAGCTGTACTGGGGCACTACTAGCTATACTGGGGCACTATACTGGCTATACTGGGGCACTATACTGGCTGTACTGGGGCACTACTAGCTATACTGGGGCACTACTAGCTATACTGGGGCACTATACTGGGGCTCTTATAATGGGGCACTATACTAGCTATACTTGGGTACTATACTGGGGCGCTATACTGGGCACTATACTGGCTGTACTGGGGCACTACTAGCTATACTGGGGCACTATACTGGCTATACTGGGGCACTATACTGGCTGTACTGGGGCACTACTAGCTATACTGGGGCACTATACTGGGGCACTATACTAGCTATACTTGGGTACTATACTCGGGAACTATACTGGGCACTATACTGGCTGTACTGGGGCACTACTAGCTATATTGGGGCACTACTAGCTATACTGGGGCACTATACTGGCTGTACTGGGGCACTACTAGCTATACTGGGGCACTACTAGCTATACTGGGGCACTACTAGCTATACTGGGGCACTACTAGCTATACTGGGGCACTATACTGGCTGTACTGGGGCACTACTAGCTATACTGGGGCACTATATTAGCTATACTGGGCACTATACTAGCTGTACTGGGGCACTACTAGCTATACTTATACTAGCTATACTGGGGCACTATACTAGCTAAACTGGGCACTATACTAGCTATACTGAGGCACTATCTAGCTATACTGGGGCATAATAACTATACTGGGGCACTATACTACCTATACTGGGGCATACTAGCTATACTGGGCACTTTACTAGCTATACTGGGGCACTACCTACCAACACTGGGCACTATACTAGCTATACTGGGGCACTACCTACCTATACTGGGCACTATATTAGCTTTACTGGGCACTATACTAGCTATACTGGGGTAACTGTACTAGCCATACTGGGGCAACTAAACTCCCTATACTGGGGCAACTATGCTAGCTATGCCCCCCGGTAACCCGCTGTGCACGACGCTGTCCACTAGGACGCTACACCCCCCGCGGGCCCCGGAGAAAAATTTGGTCAGAAAGTGGTCCCCGGGCCGGAAAAGGTTGGGGACCCCTGTTGTAAAGCAAGGTTAGAGGGCACTTTACAGTCATAAAACAATGGTATTTAAAGGTGGCCACTAATGATCCAATCTTTTCCATCCAGTTTTACCAAATTTATGTAGTATAAAGGTAAACTGAGTGAATGTATTGAATGGATCATTTAGGCAGTTTCTTTATATTATATAGAAGTGGAAAGATTGGATGAAAAAGGTTGGATTATTAGTGGCCACCATTAGTATGTAGAACACGGCAGAAAGAAAGGAGGGGAGGGGGGGGATACTAACACTTGGGAAGCGTGCAGAATTGTTAGATGTATGGTTTTGCCTTAAACTGAGCCTTGAATAAAAAAAAAAAGCTGTGATGTGTACATTTTTTGCCCCATTCTCTATCTACAGATATATTATTATTTTTCATTTATATAGTGCCCCAATCTTCATTAGTGTAACACACTGTACAATCAGAACATCCAGCAACACAAAAATACATACTACTTCGTTGATGTGTGAGTCATACGAAGTGAAAGAAAAAGCACCGGCACTAAATGCAGCAGGGAGGATATAACCACAAACGGTCTTACCTGCAGCGTGCTCCACAAACGTTCAAATTGCAGTCCAAGAAAAAAGAAGATGATGGGCATCTGCTGCATAAAAACCCTTTATTGTGGTGGGTGGACACAGTGGTTACAGCAGTGGGGGGGGGGGGGGGGAAGTGATGTCTGACAGCTGTTTCACAAAGATGAACTTTGCTTCTTCAGAGACTCTGAAGAAGCAAAGTTCATCTTTGCGAAACAGCTGTCAGACATCACTTCCCCCCCCCACTGCTGTAACCACTGTGTCCACCCACCACAATAAAGGGTTTTTATGCAGCAGATGCCCGTCCTCTTCTTTTTTCTTGGACTGCAGTTCGTTGATGTGTGGTTTGAAACCTAACCAATACAGGTACATGTTCTTTTGGCAAATACAGCAGACACAAGAAACACTAAGAGGAGGAACCTGTCCCTGCAAACGTACAATCTAGAGCACAGGTGTCAAACAAGGCCCACAGACTGAATGCAGCCCTCCTTGCCATTCTATGTGGCCCTCAAGAGCTTCCAATGTACATCATTGAATGCAGCAAAGGAAAGACTGCCTTCCAGTTCAAAGGAGCACAATGGTGAAAGGGTTTCTGACTAAAACATTGTCAGTTTGAGCCGACGTGCAGCAATAATCCACGGGACCACCCCAGCGAAATGAACATGGGGCCCCCTCCTTGGATTTAAGCCCCCAACCCCTCCCTGGTAATTGGTAAATCCTACACACACACCTTAGTTTGAGACTGTAATCAATGTTAAATCTTAATAAACAATTTGGCCCGCAACTTAGACCATGTTGTAGATTTTGGCCCCTCACATGAACTAGCAAAGCAATGCGCACAGCAATGCGCACAGCAATGCGCACAGCGGGTGATTCAACTCACCTTCCAGGGGATCCCAACATCAGCCGCCATTTTTCTTCCTCTCCTCCGAGGCTCTGCTTCCCCCTGGTAAGATCATTATCTGTCGTCATGATGACAGCCAGCAATCTCACTATAAGGTTACAGCGCCATCCGGAGAATGGAGGGAAAACTGCAGTGGTGGATCCCAGGGAGGGGAGTGCGTGCTGGGCTGCTGCAGAACTCCCTAGCAGCACGATTTTTTCCAAGTTTTAGGATCTAAAAGCATGCAAAACAATTGCACCACTTTTTGAACCTAAAATCTGGAAAAAATCATAATGCCAAGGGGGTTCAGCAATAACTCATGTTATACACACAGTAACCCATTTCTCTCTGTTTTCCTTCTGTCCTGTGCTGGAGTTCAGATCCAATGTAAACTAAAAGTGTATCTGAACTTTAACAGTTTTATGCAACTAATGCTTATAAGCAATGCACATCATGGATAAAGCTCCTAAGCTCATCCGCTTTGTTTCCAATATAAAGTCAGTTGCAGAGTTTAATCTTCTGCTGGAAAATAGGCCAACTCATTAAAACACCCTGTATTAGGCCCTACTGTGTCCACTCATGATGAGAGTGAACAGAAGCCTGCTGGTTTATATTGCTCCTGGTACATGAAAACTCCACAAGATCAAATTCATGCTTTTCTAGCCGATACTGTAGTACAGCAATGCAGAACCACATTCACATGGTGTTTGGGATGTTATGCTGCTGTAGTGCTTGTATTCTACAACAGGTTATATGCTATGGTTGAAGTGGATTTTTGATCAGAATATTGACAATGAAAAAAAAAAGTTTTAGTACACCTTTCACAAAACATAACCCCATGTCCATTAAATGACTTGCAAATTAGGTAAACTCTATATTTAATTAAAATTAGTAACAAAACACAATGGCCTCAATTCACTAAGCTTATCTCCTGTCTTTAATAACTCTTCTAGAGTTGTTACCATGGTGATAAAGCATGTAGTATTCAGGAAACATTTTACCTCAGGCAAACCTAAAGTTAACTCTTCTGTCTTTAAGTTAACTCTTTAATCCTTAAAATAACTCCAGAGTTAAAGACAGGCTGTTCATTAACTGCGTGTGAAAATAATTACAGAGGAGGTAAATTAACTACAGAGGAGGTAACTTAACTACAGAAGAGGTAACATAAGGAATGAAGAGATAAGATAACTCTCTTACTGTGTGGAGGTAAGTTTTCTCTTGCCTTATTATCTCCAGCATGATCTTAGTGAATTGAGGCCATTAGCTAATTCTGAAACTGAGAAATACAGTACTGTGTATGCCAGTTTTGATACCCGCAAATTTACTGCTGCGTTGCATAGCTTTAAAAAAAAAAAAAAATACTCTTGAATCGTTAAACAAAATAAAAAAAAAAATGAAATTCTGAAAGAGAAATGTTGCCCCTTTTTTCCCTTTCTCTCCTTATATAGGATTAACAGTTCAGGGTCTCCTTTCACATGGCTTTCACTTGAAAAAGCGTCAAACGTTTTCAATGGATGACACGTCTGCAGTGCAACGAGGCACACTTAGCACCCCAACTTCTTTACTATGGAGCCATGCTGTTGTAATAAGTGCGGTTTGTGATAAGACAGTTTATGTTTCTTGCTAAAAGAAGCGGGGCCTTTCCTGAAGAAGACATCGTATGGATGGAAGCACATGTTGCTCCAAAATCTGCAAATATAATTTTCCATGTATAATGCCCTCCTAGAAATGCATGCTACTCATGCCATGTGTACGGATAACAACCCGGATGGTCCTTCTGCTGTTTAGCCTGAAGGCTGTGGCTTTCACGATTTCCAAAACACAGTGGCGTTTGTGCAGAAAGTTTATACATTTTCTTCTCTGTATGATAATTGTGTAGCTTGCATTTGTGGAAGTAGCAAAGAACTTTGTTTACTGAAAGTGTTCCCAAACCAATGCAGTCATTTCTACTACAGAATGTGTCCATTTTTAATATAGTTACCCAGGGCTGTGGAGTCGAAGCAATTTTGGGTACTTTGACTCCTCCGTTTATGAATCCTCTGAATCCGAGTCTAATGATTTTTGTACCAACTCCAAAGCCCTGGTAAGTATTAGACTAAGCGGGAGTCATTTTCGGTACCTAGAGTCAGAGCTGGTGGTTTCATAAACTGATGAGTAGGATGATCTTTGTACCGACTCCACATCCCTGCAGTTACCACCTGTGAGCCTGAAGCTCATGGTCATTCACTACCGGCTTTTTGGACTTCTCCCTAGCTTATACATTTCTTTGGATTCTTTGATTTTTTTTATTATTACCGTATATACTCGCAAGCAAGCCGACTCGCATATAAGCCGACCCCCCAACTTTTTCCTGAAAAACCAGGAAAAAATGATTGACCCCCATATAAGCCGGGGGTAGGAAATGCTGGCCGCGTGATCCTCCCCAGTGTGTCCCAGTATAGTTAGTATAGTAGCCAGTATGGGTAGGTAGTGCCCAATATAGCTAGTGAAGTGCCTAGTATAGCTAGTGAAGTGCCCAGTATAGCTAGTATAGTGCCCCAGTATTGCTAGTATAGTGCCCAGTATAGCGCCCCAGTATAGCTAGTATAGTGCTCGGTATAGCTAGTATAGTGCCCAAGTATAGCTGGTATATTGCCCAGTATAGCTGGCATAGTGCCCAGTATAGGTAGTATAGTGCTCGTTATAGCTAGTATAGTGCCCAGTATAGCTAGTATAGTGCTCAGTATAGGTAGTATAGTGCCAGGTATAGGTAGTATAGTGCCCCAGTATAGCTAATATAGTGCTCAGTATAGCTAGTATAGTGCTCAATATAGGTAGTATAGTGCCAGGTATAGCTAGTATAGTGCCCCAGTATAGCTAGTATAGTGCTCAGTATAGCTAGTATAGTGCCAAGTATAGCTAGTATAGTGCCCCCCCGCCTCACACAACTCCCCCCCGCGGCCGCCGCTGCTATTAGCTTACTGTGAGGCTTCCTCTATTCCCCTCTCTGTCTCCTGGGCATGTAAATAGTTCACAGCAGCTCGCTCCACGGCGGCTGCTGTGTGATGACAGGAAGCTGTAGGCAGAGCGGTTTCCTGTAACGGCGATGTGTACCCTGGTGGGGCGATTTTCATCATGTAAAGTGCTGTGCGCGCAGCTAGCACTTTGCTAGCTGCGCGCACAGCTTGATCGCCGCCGCTCTGCAGGGATCGCCCGCACGCAGCGGCAGAAGAGGGGCCCCCCCGCCAGAGCCCTGCGCTGCCCGGACCAATGAGTTCCGGGCAGCGCTATGGGCTGGATCGAGTGCGCCTGACGTCAGGACATCGGCTGACGTCCATGACGTCATGCCGATCGTCGCCATGGCGACAGGAGAAGCCAAACAGGGGAACGCGTTGTATACGCGCTCCCCTGTTTGCTATTGATGCCGGCGACGATCGCACTAGAGGGCCACATGCGCCCTCTAGTGGTGTGTCATGTAGCTACCACTCTGGTAGCTTTACATGAAACAAACAAAAAATGAAATTAAAAAAAATGATTTTTTTGCCTATTTGAAAAAAAAAATTAACCGCCAAGGAGGTTAATCAATACCAATTGCCTGGAAGTCTTGCTGGTCTCTTTGGCATCAGCAGTGTCTGACTGACACACCTGAAATAGCATGCAGCCATACAGTCAGACTTTAGGCAAAAACATCTGATCTGCTTGCATGTTTAGGGGCTATGGGTAAAAGTACCGGTAATGAAAAAAAGAGAGGATCAGCAGGACAGCAGGGAAAATATTTTTCCCTTAGGTTTTGCTAAATCTGCCCCTCAATGTTTGCTGCCTGGGTTTACTTTAACAGCACATTGTAATGCAGTCTTGATTGGGGAAAATATTTTCATACTAAAATTTTCAGCTTTATTTCTTTTATCCTATAAGTTCCTATGCCTGTTTTAATGTGGTCTGTCTTACATGCAGCCTTTCCTAGTTGCACAGTGGCTGTATTAGCTCTGTTATAGAATCTAATCTTCTTTCCTCTGACAGCTTTGTGGGGCTGTCACTCAGGCTGGAATGTGCTGCTCTGCTTGTGATGGGATAGAATCTATACACACCCTCTCCACTCCCCCTGCAGGCTCTGTGTGAGTCACAGACTGAGCTCCTCTCAGCCTATCACACTCTGGTTAGCAGCCATGTCTTGTTTGTAAACACTGCCTAAAACTGGCAATTACAAGCCAGGATTGCAGCAGGGAGTGGCAGAAACAGCACAGAGGGGTCCAAAAGAACATAATAAATAGAATGGTATGCTTTTTATTGTAAGAATTTTAGAGAAAAGATTCTCTTTAAAAGGAAATATGTCAGCCCCTATATCCATATTATTCTCAGTTCCTGGCCAGGAAGCTGACATTTTACTCTGTCAGCAATCCTGGCCTGTCAATGGCAATGTGAATTCCCCAGTATGCTGTCTATGTAATCAAATTCACTTGAGCCCCATATCTGCTGTGTTTCCAGCGTGTAGCTCCGCCACCACAAAAAGGCCTCCATCTTTTCTATACTTGATAAAGAAGGCCAGGGACATTTTCTGCAAGGGGGCAGATCTACGCACCAGAAGTCAGCTGATATGGGGTTCCAGTGTATCTTATAAAACAGACATTGGCCTCAATCCACTAACATCATGCTGGAGATAATAAGGCAAGAGAAAACGTACCTCCACTCAGTGAGAGAGTTATCTTATCTCTTCATTCCTTAAGTTACCTCCTCTGTAGTTATTTTCACATGCAGTTAATTAACAACCTGTCTTTAACTCTGGAGTTATTTTAAGGATTGAAGAGTTAACTTAAAGACAGAAGAGTTAACTTTAGGTTTGCCTGAGGTAAAATGTTTCCTGAATACTACAGGCCTCGTCACCATGGTGATAACTATAGAAACGCTATTAAAGACAGGAGATAAGCTTAGTGAATTGAGGCCAATGTGTTGGGACACCCTAAGGCCTCTTTTCCACGGGCAGTTGAACTGTGTGTTCAGCAAGCAGTTACCAGGCAGCAGTGAGCAGTTACCAGGCAGCACTGAGCAGTTACCAGGCAGCAGCGAGCAGTTACCAGGCAGCAGCGAGCAGTTACCAGGCAGCAGCGAGCAGTTACCAGGCAGCAGCGAGCAGTTACCAGGCAGCAGCGAGCAGTTACCAGGCAGCAGCGAGCAGTTACCAGGCAGCAGCAAGCAGTTGTGAGAGTTTGAGAGGCATTTCACTGCCTATCAACTTTCCATGGAAACTACACATTGGGTTTTATTCTTACAGCAGAGATGTTATTTATGATATATAAAAGATTCCTGTGTACACAGATATACAGCCACAATCAGATATGTGTATCTGACTTTAAAAATACAGCGACTGCTTTATTGCATTGATTTATTTTTTGATTGGTTTATTTCAGTTTTGTGGACAAAGCACTGCTATTACTGCATGTAGAAGTTATTAATGATGACTTTTAACTAACTGAGAAATAGAACATTTTATCATATTTCTTTTGATTAAACTTTAAATTCATTAGGAGTCGGTGCACATTTTCCTGACTGAGACTTCAGGTACCCAAAAATGGACTCCTTGACTCCACAGCCCTGATGAGAGTTGAAGTGCGTACACACATGCGACTATAGTCGTTTGAAACGATCGTTCCCCGATCGTTTCAAGCGACGATCGTTTAAAAAAAAGCAACCAACGATCATTAAGTCTAACGACGGACGAGCTAGATCGTTAAAAACTAACGATCTAGCTTGGCGGATTTTTACCAACGACGATCGTTTGCAAAAGTAGTACATCGTTGAAAACAGTCGTTCGTATTAGGCTTGACATGCACATTTCGCCATTTCTCCGTGAAACTTCTCATTTTTATGCGCAAGCGCAATAGTTGCTTTACGTGATGTAACGTTCGTTCTAACGATCAGATCGTTACACACAATTTAAAACTAACTTTACTCAGGTCGTTCTTTCATCAATTAAAAGTTCGTTCGTCGTTTACAACGAACGATCGTTGTCGCATGTGTGTACGTAGCATAAGATGCAGTCTAACTTTGCAATCAATTTGTTCAATGGTCACGGGTATCCTTAATAGCAAACATTTTTCAACAAACCCAGTCCAGGCAGCCTTTGTAACGACTTGTGTACAAGGATGGTTAAGCCGCATTTGCGCTGCACTGAGGTTTTTCCAACTGCAGGCTGTTTTTTCAACTGAGTATGGAAACCTGCAAACACAATGGGTATCATTCATAAAGAGGCTGTCGGTAGTGCGGGAAAACACCGTTCTTCTCCGCAACCGGTACTTTAGACTTCTGGGGGGGCATTCATAAAGAAGTGTGTAGGTGCGGTGGCAGTGCGGAGATTCCCCGACCTAGGCTGGCGGTAGGCAGGCGTTAGGCAGGCGGAGACACGGAAGCTGCCGAGTTGATACATTTCTCCGTGTTCCGCTCTGCTGCAGCTGCCTGGGAGGTCTGTGTGTCTCCATTCACTTGCATTGGTATCGCCACATCAGAGGGAGCGGGACTTTCCGACCTGACACCGCTGGCGGTATTCTTTATGAATTAACATTTTGCTACATTTGTTCCGTTAATCACCGCACAAGGCGGTGATTTATCACTCTGCTCGGTATGTCTTTTTTTCATGCGGAAAGAGCCTTTATGAATGCTGACTTTGCCGAGTGGTCGGTAAAGTCAGCTGTTTTTAGCATTTCCGCATGCGGAAATGCTTTATGAATGATACCCAATGTGCTGGCAATGCAGTCTACATACACAAGCCTTTAATCAAGCAACTTCAACACCAAAAGATATCTGACAGCCATATGTCATTGTCAAGTCAATGACTGGAGATCTTTCACTAACTATATGCAGACTAATTCAGCTTTCCATCTGATTTTCCAACATGATAGACAAACGATTCCATTATAGAAGCTTGATATGAGGTCAGCATATTCAGTCTTTCCCTGGTGCCTCCATGGCAACATACTGATGGGTTAACTCCGCCCCTTTAACTCTGATAGGACCATGATTATAAAAGTTTTACCCAGCAGGCCTACGGCCATTCTTTTTTTCTGTCCTCTCTCCTAGGATCATGTTATGGATAAAGAAGATAAAAAATTTTAAAGACAGCAGGTCTACCTGGAGTGTTAGGGGTTACCCTTCCCCTACTACCCTGACAGCATGGCATCTAAATGAGCCCTCTATCTGTCCAGCGACACTCCATGAAGGTATTGCTTACTACAGTGTACAAAGATATGTTGTTTGCCATTTCACACTGTGAGTACTTGGAGGCCCAATGCTTGGTAAATCCGGCAATGAGGCAGGCAGTGGGGGCACAGTATGCTAGAAAAAGATATCTATAGTTTACCTCTGCTTGTGCATCTTTCGGTCTGCCATTCGTTAATGTTGTCTTGCTTTTAGGTCGGCTCGGCGTCTCGCCGCGGCTGGCCGCCATTCCACTTCCGCCTTCCTCCGGTTTTCCGGAAGTGCGTCATACGCTGTACTCTTTGCCCATTGGTGGAGCGAACTGAGGGCAAAGGCAGCGGACGCCATCTTGATAGTGGGCGAAGGGGTTGTCTCGCCGCTGATTGGCCTAGGGTTTAAAGGCCGGCGCGGGACAGAGCGAGAGGCTTTGCATTCTCTGTCGGTGCACAGAGTGACAGCGCTGCTGATCGGAGCCTCGCTTCTACCAAGCCCTAAATAGACATTGCCCAGTAAGTGTGTGTTTTAAAGTCTCTTAGCGGGACTAACCTTATTTATTTTCTTATATCTGTTTCCTATTCGGCTATACTGTACATATAGGTGTTTTTATGCCCCTAATACAACATATGTATCTCTATACTTTCTGCTTAGGGTGTGTACTGTGCCCACTAACACTGCAGATCCAAATTGATTATTGAACCCATCATGGGAAGATCGTCTAAAAAGTCTTCCAAAGGGTAAATAAATAAATATAAAAAAAAAAAAAAAAAAAAAAGGAGGAGGTATGATTACCTCTAGTGATATATTCACTGCTAATGACAAATAAACTTTGTCCTTTTTGTCGTTCTCTCTTCAAGATATCGCAAATCTCCTAAGAGGAGGTCAAGGTCGAGATCAAGAGATAGACACCACAGATCACGATCTAGGTCACACCGAAGGGAGTCAAGAAGAAGATCTCGATCTAGAGACAGATATCGTGCAGAGCGTCAGAGGGATCGTTCAAGATCAACGTCTAGACGCACACACTACCATGTCCCTGAGGCGCAGTTGCAGCCAAGAGCAGAATCAGTGTTATATAATGAAACGGACTCCCAATTGGCAACTACAAGTCAACAACAGTTTAGTCCGAGAAGTATAGTGGAGTTGATCAGACAGACAGTCTTGGAAGAAATAATGCCCAAGACAACACAGTCTACAGAACAGCAGACTATGCAAGTTACACAGGATACGGCTCCTTCAGGCATGGAATGTCAGGCCAGCCAAATTAATGATAATGAAGAGGAAGAAGGTGAAGTTCAGGAAGAGGATATCTCCTCAAACTTTGATTTTGCTCTAGTCGAACCATTCATTCAAGCGGTTAAATCTGCAATACAGTGGGAAGATGTGGAGAGTGATCCGAATAAAATTCGAAGATATTATCCACATTTAAAGAAGAAAGGAATCACATTCCCTCTTATGGAAGAAATAAAGGAGTTGATGACTGACGATTGGGAAAAATTAGATAGAAAACCATCCTTCCAAAATCGATGGTCAAAATTATATCCAGTACCAGAAGAGGAAGTTCCTTTCTTGTCATCTTGTCCCGCAGTAGATGCCTCAATTTCGAACCTGGTCAAACATTTGACGCTCCCAATGGAAGATTCGGTTATGTTTAAGGACGGGCTAGATCGAAGAATCGATAATGATCTTAAAAAGGTATATTTCTCATCGACGGGAGCTACCAAGCCGGCAATCGCATTGACGTCAGTGGCAAAAGCTATCAAAACATGGGGAAAAAACATAGAAGATCTGGTTAATTCAGGAGGAGAAAAGGAGGAGATTCTAGCAGCAGCGCAAGACATAAAGATCGCGGCGGATTTCGTCAGTGAAGCCGCCATTGACACAATAAGAGCTTCGTCAAGATCAATGCTTTCTTCAATAACTGCAAGACGTGCATTCTGGTTAAAACCTTGGGCAGCCGACCCCACCTCGAAACAGATGTGGGTAAAAATACCTTTTGATGGTAAAAACCTATTTGGTGCGAAGCTAGAAGAGGCGATAAAGAGAGTAACGGGCGGTAGATCAACCTTGATTCCGCAAGAGAATAAGAAAAGGAAGCAAAGATTTTTTCAAAGAGGTCAAATACAAACAAGATATAGAGACGCAAAGTCTTATAAACCAGGTCGGGACTTTCGGAGATCATGGAGAACTAACCCATCCAACAATCAAAGATCAAACAAGCCAGCGGCAGCAGCTTCTCAATCTACAGCGAAATCCTTCTGACTATATGACACCCCACAGTCATCCAGTAGGGTCAAGACTCAGAAACTATGTGCAAGTGTGGAAAGACAACATTACAGACCCCTGGGTAATTGCCACAGTGATGAACGGACACACTTGGTCATTCAAAGATACACCGGTAATAAGATTCAGTCCAACAAAGATGCCAAGTTCAAAAGAGAAAAAGGAAACTTTACTGCAATTCAGGGAAGATTTGTTAACACGCAAAGTCATACAAGAGGTGCCCATATCAGAGAAATTCGAGGGAATATACTCACCAATTTTCTTGGTACCGAAAAAAACAGGCGAGTGGAGACCGGTGATAGATCTCAGATACCTAAACAAATTTATAAGGGTAGAAAGATTCAAGATGGAGTCTTTACAGACCATAATAACAGCAGTACAGCCGGGGGATTTCATGATATCAATAGATCTTCGCGATGCATATTTTCATGTTCCCATCCATCAGAAGTATCAAAAGTACCTAAGATTTACCATACAGGAGACACATCTGCAATTCTCATCACTCCCCTTCGGTCTATCAACTTCGCCACGGACTTTTTCAAAAGTTCTACAACCGCTGGTCGCCATGTTAAGACTTCAAAAGATTCGACTATACAGCTATCTGGACGATCTCTTACTATTAGCACAGACCAAAGACAAAGCTCTGCAAGATCGGGACACGGTTTTGAAGACTTTGACAGATTTTGGGTGGCTGATAAATCACCAAAAGAGCCATCTGGCACCTTCAAAGGAGTTAATTTATCTCGGAGCTCTCTTCAACACAGAGAACGACACTGTCAGTCTAACCCCAGTCAAGCAACAAACGCTGATTCAGTGTGTCCGGGAAGCACAAGGCACAAGACGTATGTCGGCAAGAAGATGCCTGAAAGTTCTAGGTCTTCTCACATCGACAATACCTTTAGTCAAGTGGAGCAGATGGAGAATGAGACCTTTCCAGTGGGGGTTTCTGACTCAATGGAAAAAGAAAAATTACCAACAGTCAATTCGTATAACAACCGAGATGAAGAGATCACTAACATGGTGGAAGAACAGTCGCAATCTCCAAAATTGTACTTCTTTGAAGTTGAGCGACTGGATAGTACTAACAACCGATGCAAGCAGCAAGGGCTGGGGAGCGGTTTGCGGAGAGCTAGCAATACAGGGTCGATGGACCTGGTCGACAAAGGTGGTGTCAAACGAACTAGAACTCACAGCTGTCCTCCTAGCTTTAAAAGCTTTCAAGAGACAACTTTCGAAGAAGTCTGTCTGTATACACTCAGACAACAGGACAGTAGTCGCTTATCTTCAGAAACAGGGAGGAACGCGAAGTCGATCCCTAATGAACATAATGGAAAAAATAATGACTTGGGCGGAGATCAATCTGAGAGACTTGACAGCCTTTTACATACCAGGGAAAGAGAACATTCTGGCGGATTTCCTCTCGAGAAATACACCGAACAACCTGGAGTGGTCTGTGAACAACAAAGTATTCAATCAGATAACGAGGAAATGGGGTATGCCAATGGTCGACTTATTTGCCACAAACCTGAACAACAAGGTAAAGAACTTTTATTCGAGGTACCAGTGTCAGGAATCGATGGGAATAGATGCGTTGAGTCAGCCTTGGCCACCATTCATTTATGCCTTTCCCCCGTTTCCATTGATCGGGAAGTTTCTACGCAGACTGAGGTCTCAGCTCGTGACAGCAATAGTGATCCTACCATTTTGGCCCAGGAGGCCATGGTTTCCACTAATATTACAAATGGCAATGGAGGATCCGATAACCCTTCCTCCAACTCAGGATCTCCTGTCGCAGCAGGGCTTGCTACACCCAGCTCCACAGAGGTTACATCTAACGGCATGGAAGCTGAGAGGCGGAAGCTGATACAGTTAGGTTTTCCAGAGCAGGTGATACAAACTTTACAGAGTGCGAGAAAAGACACGACTAACAAAGTGTACTGTAGTATATGGAAGAAGTTCGTTGAATGCTCCATTAGAAATCAATGGAATCCTGAAAAGCCAACCGTCTCCAATGTACTTACCTTTCTACAGACTGGAATAGATTTAGGTCTAAGCCTAAGTTCTATTAAGGTTCAGATTTCAGCCTTGTCTGCATTCTCAGGTATACAGTGGGCAAATGATACAATAGTACAGCAATTCATCAGAGCAGTCTTAAAACTAAGACCACCAAAGAAAAGCTTCTTCCCGAAATGGGACTTGCCACTTGTTCTCAGATTTCTGGAACAACCACCATTTATTCCTACTGAACAATGTTCACTCATGAATTTGACACAGAAAGCGGTCTTCCTAATAGCAATCGCATCGTCAAGTAGAGTGTCCGAAATTCACGCGCTTGGTACCAGTGAACCTTATACATGTTTCTTCCATGACCGAGTGATATTGAGGCCATGCCCTCAATTTCTCCCAAAGGTAGTGTCATCCTTTCATGTAAATCGAGAAATATCATTACCAATTTTGGCTCCGGAGGAAGATAATACTTCTCAGCCATCTGAGTTACAGACAAACAGATGCCATCCTTTGGATATAGCAAATATTTTGCAAACCTATATTGAAAAGACCAAAGATTTCAGAAAGACTGAACAACTCTTTATTATTCCGGCTGGACACAGGAAGGGGCAACAAGCTTCAACACGCACACTCTCAACGTGGATATCAAAGCTCATACAAAGGGCATATAAGGCGAGAGGCTTAGATCCTCCTAAGCAAATTACAGGGCATTCAACAAGAGGAATAGCAGCGTCCTGGGCTGCGTATTCAAAGGTGTCCGCAGAAACAATCTGCAAAGCAGCTAGTTGGGCATCGGTACACACATTTATATCCCACTATCAAGTGGATCCAATGGCTTTAACGACGGCTGAATTTGGAAAAGCTGTGTTGTCAGTTGTTTGATACTGTAATCAATAAATACTGTTTTTTGTTTGTTTCAGCAGAACCCACCCTCGTTTGAAATTATTTCGTTTTGCTATATACATCCCATCAGTATGTTGCCATGGAGGCACCAGGGAAAGCGGAAAATTGTATACTTACCTGTCGGTAATTTTCCTTTCCTGGTGCATCTCCATGGCAACATACGACCCTCCCTCGTGGAGAGATAATATACAAAAGAATGGCCGTAGGCCTGCTGGGTAAAACTTTTATAATCATGGTCCTATCAGAGTTAAAGGGGCGGAGTTAACCCATCAGTATGTTGCCATGGAGATGCACCAGGAAAGGAAAATTACCGACAGGTAAGTATACAATTTTCCGCTTTACAAGAACACAAGACAACAGAGTGATTTTCAGTCTGGTGACTCGACAAAGACACTGCCCACATGAGGGTATGCTCCTCTTTAATTTGCAGATTTTTTTGGTTTCTTCACATAACCCAGAAACATAGTATTAGTGATAAAGTACATCAAGCACTTGGGTGCACCTAGCTTCACACAACTTATCAAACAAACCTCTCGCTAAAGGCAACCACAAACCATACAATTTTTTACATTTCAATTTAAGAATTACAATCAATTTTTCTGCTTGATTAGAAAATTTAAAAAAATCCTGACTAATGTACACACGTGAGTGTGTGTGAATTATTCCCTAATTATGCAAAAGACTGAAAACTCTGAAAAAAAATTGCTTGGGTTTATACATTAATAACTTGACAATCTACCCTACACCATTCAGAAAAATCCACCACTCTGGATCGACTTCTATGTATAAAAAAACGGAAAATCTAATGGGAGGGGTGCAGCAGGACGTCCCTTACGTAGGAGGGCTTGTGTATATGGATGCCTCCATTTTCTATGTCCCCGAGCCTCAGATTAACATTCTTGCTTTACTAACCTGTCTCCCCAACCGTCGCGATACATGCCGGGGATGCAAGACGCATGGCGGGAAATGTAGTTCATTGATGTCGTTCTATCTCCGGGCAAGGAGACGTAATCACATCAATGGGAACTACATTTTGTGGCTGCCAGAGACATAGGACTGAACTGCGGGAAATAAAAGTGTCTATATAGATGGGGGCTATGGAGATGTCTCCCGTAAATAAATGCCTGCTTCATCGCCCAAAGCCCACATAATTTATGAACCTCCATCAGGGGAAGGTTCGTTTGACAAGTTTTTTTTCGTATAAACTGGGCTCTGTTCCCTTAAAGGACCTCTGTCACGAAATCTTAAAATTTAAAATACATGTAAACATAAACAAATAAGAAGTATATTTCTTCCAGAGTAAAATGAGCCATAAATTACTTTTCTCCTATTTCGCTGTCACTTACAGTAAGTAGTAGAGATCAGACAGATGTTGGATTAGCCCATCTTCTTATGGGGGGGCACTTAGTGAATGGCACTTGCTCAGTCCAACTGCCCAAAAAAGTGTGCAGGGAGCACGGAGACTGGCCAGCATATTTGTATAAATCTTTTTCAGGGAGTGTCTTTATAAAGAATAAAGGCCATGCCGAGAATCCCACATGAAGACATGGACTAACCCAAAACCTGTCGGCAATGTCAGATTTCTACTACCTACTGTAAGTGACAGCAAAACAGGAGAGAAGTAATTTATGGCTCATTTTACTCTGGTAGAAATGTACTTCTTATTTGTATGCGTTTTAAATTTTATAATTTTTGTGACAGTTCCTCTTTAAACTCACACACCATATTGTATGTATGGTGCTGTATACTATACAGGTATCGGCAGGTTATAAAATTATGAAATGACTGGCTTCTACATTTACAGGATGAACAAAATGACTGGCTGTGTAAATTCCTTACTAGGAAAACACAACAGATGCTTGCAATGGAAAGCTTCACTACAAAAGCAAAAGATATTGATGTGACAACAATAGAGAGACATGCACTGAAAATAAGAGGAATATATCCCCAAGTCTGTTTTCATCATCAGTTACATACTGTTGCCTGGGCTGATAACATCCTGAAATGAAAATCACCTCTTCAATTAAAATGCAGTGAAGAACCATCTTTGCAGTCTTGCAATGTGCTTCCCCATAAAACATCATCCTAAGCTACAATCATGCAATACATAAAAATACAAAACTGTAAGGGCCCGTTCACACTGCACGCGTTTCCAGCCGCGTTTTGGAAACGCGTGCAGGTGGCCGATACGCACGACATCAGACATTGCATAGAGTGCAATGTCTGATGTTCACACTGCATGCGTTCCGGACCTGTGCGGTCCGGGAACGCATGCTGCACGCAGATTTTGCTAAAACGCGTGGCTGTCCCATTCACTTTTCAGTGATGGGATCAGCCACGCAACGCACACAAACGCGGATGGCCATGCGTTCGTACGCGTTGCGGTCCGCACGCGTTCCGCACGCATGGCCATCCGCATTTGTGATCTGAACGGGCCCTAAAGTATGACAAGGTCAGTGGCACAATGACAGGCGAAAGCAAAGGTAGAAACTGCCACATAGCTCTTGGAGGAATTCTGCTCTGACCCCAATTTAAGAATGTATCTTCCCACTCATTAAACCAGAAAAAGAATTTTCATAGTGTATTGTTAAATCAAACATCATTAGATGTTTCTGTTGAAAGACATTTCGGGGAAAGGTAGGTGGCATTAATTATGAAGAAACAGGGTCCGAATTCTAGGTTCACATTAGTGTCAAATGCAGGCTTTCTTCCAAGAGAACACTTGGTAAAAATAATACAACAAATTTCTAGGACAGCATTCACAGAGACATTAGTGATCGGCATATAGTCAATGTTACATCTGACAGACATTGCATACAACATTTTTTTTCTCTGTTTCATGGGATCAAGTGATGCTACAGACTTTAATTGAAGTATCCCAGAGCGAAGCAGGTCATTTGGGCACACGCCAAGCTCCAGGTAGTGCCTGATGTCGGCATGGCTATAGCTGCAATATATTCGGGTCTCGGCAATAGCCGGACCCCGATTTACGTGTCTCCCACAAGTTGCTACAACTTGGAGGGGGAATACTATTTAAGGAATTTCAACGGCAGCAGAGTAAGCAGTCATTTGGCTTGCCCTGCAACCGACTCTTCGGCAGCATACTAATATGTATGCTCCAAGAGTGCCATTTAGAATCATAGCGTTAATTCATTAAACTATCTCTTTCTTATGTTTGTATTTACATTAAGTATAGTGTGACAGGCATGCTGAAGACTATTGGCACCCGACACGGTGTTGGGCACTTTGAAGGACAGTGAAACACAGAGGATAAATAAAATAAATCATTATAGTGGCGCGGTTAATCTTCAGCACTACTTCCTGTTCTAATGACAGGCTTTAGTCATGTACCCAGTACTGGTACCTCAAAGATTCAGAGAGCGGTCAGATGTGAAGTATATCATGTAAAGACTCCCTGGGAACTCCGGAACATTTACAACCATTTACCAAAGACCAAAAATATAGTAGAGGGTAGAAAGCTTTCTGACTTAACTAGATATTACATCATAAGGCAAGATGGCTGCTACCACACTAGCAGCCTGACCTGTCACAATCTTGTTGTAAGCTGCCTTAAAACATAAAAGGCAAAGCAGATTTATATGGTAGCTCAGTGACACACTAGCTAGTGAAGCCCCAGGATCATAATGACAGCGAAAGAGACTGCAGGTCTTAAAACAAAATTTAGCACTGGAAGCTTCCATATTTTTCTTCTTGAAGAAACTCTTGAAAAAAAAATGCAGAAATGGCATCAACCATATACTGTTCCAGCTTCCAGCCGCAAGTTTTATTAGTCAGCAGCCTTGCCTCCCCCACCCTGTGGTCCAATGAGATAGGAAAAAGCATGAAAACGTCCAGAAATAGAACTCTATCTTCCTGATAATCAGTAGGTCATGTTGGCAGGTGACTTCTTGCTTTTTATTGTCCCGTGGGCTGAGCAGCAGTGACTTCTGGGAGAAGAGTGTCTGGGGTACTAGCCATCCCTCTGTGGAAGGGGAAAGTGCTATTACAAGTGCCATTATACTTTGGTAAGCAAAGAATTTCATTAAAATGGTTTCAGTTAAAGTTTCATTTTTGGTTTGGAATGATAAACTTATCTCCAGGCATTGCTTTTAAACAATGGATAGGGCAGAACCCTTTGCCCCTGCTTTCTGTACTCACATGCAGAAAATCCTTTTGCTACCTGTTTTTTAAGGACAATGACTTAAGGAAGTAGAGGGGCATAAACAAAAAACAAACACAAACAGATGTGCTAACCAATTGTTAGTTCATTAAAAGCCATTTCAAAGTACAGCTCAGTGCCTCCTGGAACCTCTTCCATAGCAGCTTTGCCTCCAAAAATAACACACAGATTAATAGTTCAGCTTTTTATCCTTTGTCCATTCTTATCAAGTACCTGTATATAGATTAACCCTAATCAGCTATCGCCAGCTGTTTCTCTGTCCTGCTGCACCCATCCCAATCAGTATGAAAATTGAATATAAGGGCTATCCCTGCCTCAACTCACTTAAAAAAAAGAAAGTTCAAACAGCATGGATAACTGTATTACATGTAACCCCAAGGCAAACTACTGAAATACTAATTTTGGCTTACTCCACTCTCCTCGCTTTGCTGAAGTGCAGTCTCAGCATTTCCAAACAACAGAGCTGCAGCACGCCAGGGTAATGGGCTGGCTGCAGTCCAGGGCACAATAACAATATATCTGATGACCCTGAGTAATTAAAAGGTTTCTGCATAAAACTAAATCCCCTCCTGGTCAGCTCCAAGAATTAAAAAAAAGGATTCTAGCGAATAATTCTCACCTTGTTCAGGGGGTCTACATATACAGCAAGTCTCTGCAAATCTAGGTTCACCATTTTTCACTGCTAGTGTGAACCAGCACCAAGACTCCACACTATATATACACCTTGTGTTGTGCAATGAATTACATTCAGTAACTTAAAGGGATACTGTAGGGGGGGGGGGGGGGGGGGGGGTCGGGGGAAAATGAGCTGAACTTACCCGGGGCTTCTAATGGTCCCCCACAGACATCCTGTGTTGGCGCAGCCACTCACCGATGCTCCGGCCCCGCCTCCAGTTCACTTCTGGAATTTCTGACTTTAAAGTCAGAAAACCACTGCGCCTGCACGCCCGTGTCCTCGCTCCCGCTGATGTCACCAGGAGTGTACTGCGCAGACACAGACCATACTGGGCCTGCGCTGTGCGCTCTTGATGACATCAGCGGGATCGAGGAAACGGCAACGCAGGCGCAGTGGTTTTCAGACTTTCAAGTCTGAAATTCCAGAAGTGAACCGGAGGCGGGGCCGGAGCATCAGTGAGTGGCTGCGCCAACACAGGATGTCTGCAGGGGACCGTTAGAAGCCACGGGTAAGTTCAACTCATTTTCCCCTGACCCCCCCTACAGTATCCCTTTAACAGTTTAAGCAAAGAACACAATTTAAAAAAAAAGGTACCTTGGAAAAAAATAGAAGGTTTAATTCACACTACAGAGCGCATTCCCAAATGCGATTTCATGCATGCGTTTCCATCGCACGGAATGATCGCTGTGGTGTGTTAAAGCGCAGACGTTGGCAGCAGCAACACGATAGAACCCATCGAGAAAACGTGTGCCTCATGCAATAGAATTTACCCAGAAGCGTATCATCGCAATACATTGGTACGCTCAGCTATACAGTAAATGGTAACATGAAAGTCTACGGACTTTCAGATTAGATTTATTTCCCAGATCAAAGGTTGAGGTGGATTTTCTTTATCTGGCTTGAGACTCTTTAGAGGTATGGGGAACCTCTTGCCACGTTTCGATGACTCCCCCATCAAATGGTGTTTTCCAAAGGCCCCCAGACTACCCATTAGAGTTTGACAGGGAGTCAAAACGGACAGTGCAGCACACAGTGTGAATGAGCCCTAAGCTATTTATAGTCAAATATATGGATATATTATTAGGAATCAGAATCACTATATTTTTACAGACTGACTCCCTGACAGGAGTCAGGCTCTCCAAGGAAACTTGGGTAAAAGTTATAATATAAATGTATCAGCACTTTAAAGCAGAAAGCAAACTGCATGTTTACTGTGTCAAATGAGAAATCCACAATCAGCAGCTCTCTGCCCTTGATGAAAAGTGGTTTGTGTTTCTAGATGATGCAGCTGTAAGCAGCTGACTATGAAACATGCTAAGCTAGCAATGTGGTTAGTTGCAGTCTACTGCATCAGCTTATTGTAGTAATCTAAACCCCTCACCTATTGCTCAATTTCATAAAGATTCCCGCTGATTAAAAAAAAAAAAAAAAAAAAAAAAAAAACATAAAAATAATTTATTTACGAAACACAAGAAAAAAAACATTACTGCTGGCAACATACAAAAATATAGACAATGTTGCAGAAGTGGATGGAAAACGGCACTAGTTGCTGCTGGCAAACAAATGGGGGTAGGTGGTTAAAAGGATGTGCCTCCAGACAGTAGATTCAACATCGACAGGAGAGAATACAAAGGATCCGGGCACCATCAAATGCAAACACCACGCTTTATTTCATCCCCATCAAAGACAAGATACAGTGAAAAGGGCTGATCTGACAGCCGTTTTCGCAAGCAGGCACGCTAGCTTCCTCAGAGAACTCTGAGGAAGCAAGCGTGCCTGCTTGCGAAACGGCTGTCAGATCAGCCCTCTTCACTGTATCTTGTCTTTGATGGGGATGAAATAAAGCGTGGTGTTTGCATTTGATGGTGCCCGGATCCTTTGTATTCTCTCCTGTCGATACAAAAATATAGGATTAGAATATCCTTGGGAGATCATATTCTCTGACTCGGGAGCTACAGAGCCCTCTCCACCCGAGAACTAGCCTTACCCCTCATACACACATCAGACCATAGTCTTTTGAAAATGAAAGATCACAGATCTGTTTTACCCCCTTCCATGTAGTATGAGAGCCATACCTTCACAGTCTTTTCTATGGAGCTGAACTCCCCATCAGAAAAAAAACTTTGCAAGATGCTGCACACACAGATGCTGTACACACACAAAAGATCAGTAGCTGCAAAAGATCTGTTCCTGCCAAAAATCCAACCCTGCAAATTGCAACGATAGTCTATGAGAACTGCAGATCATCGTACACACATGATTTAACTGACATTCATCTGCAGATCATCTGCAGATCCGATCCACCAGGTTGGATTTTCAGATCTGCAGATCTGTCAGTTAAATCATGTGTGTATGATGATCTGCAGATCTCATAGACTATCATTGCAATTTGCAGGGTTGGATTTTTGGCAGGAACAGATCTTTTGCAGCTACTGATCTTTTGTGTGTGTACAGCATCTGTGTGTCCAGCATCTTGCAAAGTTTTTTTTCTGATGGGGAGTTCAGCTCCATAGAATAGACTGTGTAGAGTATGGCTCTCATACTACATGGAAGGGGGTAAAACTGGTCTGTGATCTTTCATTTTCCAAAGACCATGGTCTGATGTGTGTATGAGCCTTAGGATGACTCTGCAAAGATGATTGTTGCCTCAGGTCTATTCCCAGCACTCCAATCAGTGACCACACATGATTCTCAACATACTGTTACACTATGAATAACATCCTGTCCAACAATATCTGCAGAGATAAAATTCTTATATATGGTGAGCGACATGCATAAACTAGTTAAAAATTCATATGTTAGACAAGTTAGATAGGGATATCTTTTCTTTTAGAAAATGTACGATAGGATTTGGTATGTAGCGTACAAATGTGTGCGATTAAAGGGATTGTCCAGCAAAAAATAAAAATAAAAAATAATGAGTTTCACTTACCTGGGGCTTCTACCAGCCCCATGCAGCCACCCACTGCTGCTTCGGTCCCCCTCCGGCAGCTAGTTTTGTTTTTGCCAACCTCGGGATCGGCAGGCCGCATTGCGTACATTTTTATGCATTCCTGCTGGGGCAGGAAAATTAAAGGATACCTGAACTGACATGTGACATGATGAGATAGACATGTGTAAGTACAGTGCCTAGCACACAAATAACTATGCTGTGTTCCTTTTTTTCTTTCTCTGCCTGAAAGAGTTAAATATCAGGTATGTAAGTGGCTGACTCAGTCCTGACTCAGACAGGAAGGGACTACAGTGTGACCCTCACTGATAAGAAATTTCCCTTTTTATCTCTTTCTTGCTCTCAGAAGCCATTTTCTGCTAGGAAAGTGTTTTATAGTTGGAATTTCTTATCATTGAGGGTCACACTGTAGTTACTTCCTGTCTGAGTCAGCCACTTACATACCTGATATTTAACTCTTTCAGGCAGAGAAAGAAAAAAAGGAACACAGCATAGTTATCTGTGTGCAATGCACTGTACACACACGTCTACCTCATCCTGTCAGTTCGGGTATCCTTTAACACATACGTTTTTACGTGTTACTGGTTCAACGTGTATATTTTTACGCGTTGAACCGGTAATGCGTAAAAACGTACATGTTAATGTTCCTGCACCGGCGGGAATGCGTAAAAATGTATGTTATCATTTATCCCCCCCCCCCCCCCTCCCCACTACTATTTTCCGGTAAGGTTCCTACTTAACCACTTGCCCTCCCGCGGGAGGAGTATCTACACCCCTGAAATCTGCACTTCAGCTTCCAGGGGCGTATATACTTGTCCTTCCCGATCACAAGGGCTGAGCAACCGCGGTGGCTAGCGGAATAGCACAGATGGGTGAATGGGAACATATGTTCCCAAAACCAGTCTAAATGTCTAATTAGGAATAATCACTGTTGAAACGAGTAACAGTGATTATTCTACTGTAAAGGAAATAACCTATCACTTCCTGCTGGCTGGAACGCAGCGATTCTGTGTCCTAACCAGACAGGAAAATGTGTGGGGATATCTAGTGGTCCAAAAGAATATTACAATAAAAAAAATTACAAAATAAATGTCCTATACCTATAACAAGCCCATTAACCACGTATGCCCTCTCCCTGCCCCTATATAAATAAAAAAATAAAAAAATCAGAGTAGTTACGGAATTTAAAAGACAATACACAAATTGTTAAATGGGCTTAGCCTTTTAAATATGTACTCCATGAGGGTTTATTACTGTAATTTTTGCAAAAAAGGGATTGTAATTATTGATAGAGTACTATGAGAAAAATAAAAACACAAAATGGAAAAAATTGCTCCATTATTTCCAAATAAAATAAAATGTGTAGGTTTTAATTACAGTAGTATGCCTTATTTTAAAACAATAATGACATTTTTACCCCTTTAAAATGCATATAAAATAAAATTATTCTTAGCAAAAAGTGCCACTCAAAGAACACCTAATTTGTGGTGAAAAAAACAAGGTATACATCATTTAGGTGTGATAAATAGTGATAAAGTTATTGCCCAATGAATGGAAGCAGGGCTGAAATGTGACAATTGCTCTGGTTTTTAAAGAGGAAAAAAAACATTATGCACACACAATGAGGTTTTCTGGCAGATTTACCGTCAGATTGATTATTTCCGACGTTTTCGCTCTGATTTCTGATCGATTTTCCGTTTACTTCTATGGAAAATCATTCAGAAAAATCGATTGGAAATCTGATCGGACATGTTGGAAATAAACGATTTGACAGTAAATCTGCCAGAAAATCTCATCGTGTGTACCTAGCATTATGCTAGGTACACACAATACAATTTTCTGTTAGATTTACCTGCCAGATTGACTTTTTCCAACATGTCCAATCTTAATTTCCATCAATTTTCTGATTGATTTCCATTCACTCCTTTGATGTTGGGGAAAAAAAAAAATAAATCGATCTGGCAGGCAAATCTAACAGAAAATTGTATAGCGTGTACCTAGCATTAACGGTTTAACGGTGAAGTAATTAAAGCACACCTGAATGGATATGGAAGCTGACCTATTTAGTTCCGTTTAAACAATGCAAATGACCTAGCTGTCCTGCAGCTCCTCTGTCAGTAATGCTTTTAGCCATAGAACAAGAATGCCGATAAGGTGTTTCTGACTGAAGTCTAACTGGATTAGCCACATACTTGTTTCAGATGTGCAATTCAGGCACTACTGCAGATGAGCAGGACTGCCAAGCAACTGCTATTGTTTAAAAGGAAATAAATATTGCAGACTCCATATCCCTCACAGTTCAGGTGTGGTTAATGCTAGGTATACACCATAAGATAGTTTGGCAGATAGGTGGTTCGACAGATAATTTCTGTCATGTCCTATTTTATGCTCAATTGTTTTTCTGATCGATTTCTCTTAGAAGTGAATGGAAATTGATAAGAAAAGATAAGAAAATTAATTGGACAGTAAATTGGCTGAAAAATCTCATCATGTGTACCTAGCATAAAAGAGCAACTTTACTGAAAGATAGTAGTAGGAAAGGGAAAAAAACATAGCAAAGTGAGAAGTTAAAAACTAGAATATAGATCAACGAATGATTGATACTCCTTGTGTAATTTGTTATCTATAAACACACTCACAAATAATATGATGGGATAAAAGTTTTTTGTTTTTTTTCTCTATTTGTATGCTGCATGGCAACAGCACATTTTATCTCACAATGCAACAAGGTTAACAGCCAGGAAAGAGTCATAGCCATGGCTAAAAGTGCCACTGCTGACTTATGGCGCCTACCGGGGTGACATCGCTGGACCGGCCTATACAGATGTGTGTCAGCTGTGTAGCTGACGAGGCATTGTGTAGCTATACGGGGAAGGGGGGACGGGATGCACTGCAGTGCATGTGTGATGTCACGCGGCAGGCTGGGGAGCAGCGTCTTCAAAACGGTTGTTCCTTCAAGAAGTCGAATGCGCTGTAGGTAGGCCCCCGCGCCTCATTATCAGTTGAGGCAGCCACCTCAGCCAAGTTTAATCAAGCGTGTGTACAGGCCTTAACACATCACACTGCAGTGTTCTCCCCAGGCTCTTTTAGCCGGGTGCTCCACCCGGCTAGTTTTGGTGACCACCCTGCTGTCATCGGCTCACATCCTCCTATGCTGTAAGCAGAGTTGCTCACAGAAGCACTGGCCCTGCATTCTCATCTCGCCCCACCCGGCTACTTTTTCATGCCACCCGGCTGGAAAAAAATTCCGGGGAGAACACTGCACTGCGTGAAAGGTTTCACCTCCATATCAGACACACAAACCATTACCCAAAAGTTAAAGATTTCTCGTGGGAAGGGGGTTATCGGGTACTGACTGGGATCAAGTTCATTCTTCAGTTAAAGTTGCTCTTTTAAAAGGGTACCTGAACTCACATGCGATGTGATGAGATAAACATGTGTATGTACAGTCCCAAGCGAACATATAATTAGGCTGTGTTCCTTTTTCCCCCCCTTCTTTCTACCACTGTAAAGGTGGCCACACACATTACAACTGTTTAAATATCTGTTCAATTCAAGAATAGCAATTTGGATTGTAACAATACAAAAATCTGACCAATGTACCACACACCTATGTTCAATTTTCCCCAATCATGAATAAAATAACTGAAAGCTCAGAAAAAAATTGATTGGAACTGTACATCAAGTAATTGACAATCCATCACACACTATACAATTCTTGATAAAATTGGTCTAAAATTTCCAACATGGCCAATCTCAAAAAAATCGAAAACAAAGAAAAGCTCTCAGTTTTTTGGGACAACGAATCATAATTATCGAATTGCTGAAAAATTGGATCTAATAACCACTTTACGACCATTCCACGCCAAATGGGTTGGAGGCAGCGGCAGCCCCAGGACTGCCTAACGCTGAAAGGTCCTTGGGGTGGAGTTTGCAGGGGATCGCGCGTGCCTCCGCACTGATGGTGGAGCTCAGCTCCGCCTTCAGTCTCCCAGCGGCAATCGCCGCTAGCAGGCTGTTAGACGGTGAAACTGCCGTCTATTTACTCTGTACATCGCTGTGATCTAAGGCAGCACTGTACAGGGGACAGCCGTGTCACTCGGCTGTCCCCTCCAGAGGCACAAAAGCGATCCGCTATGATAGGCTGAAGCCTATCACAGCCGATCGCGCTGATAGGCTGACAAAGGGAGCGAGGGAGGGAGATAATTTTTTTTTTTTTAATGAATTTATTTAAAAATAATTAAGAAGAACATAATTAAGAAGAAAAAAAACACATTGGGGGAGCGATCAGACCCTAACAACAGAAAGCTCTGTTGGTGGGGAGAAAAGGGGGGGGGGGGGGGGAAATCACTTGTGTGCTGAGTTATGGGCCCTGCAGCGAGGCCTTAAACAGGGGAGGACTAGGACCATTTGGCCTGGAGGGAAAACACAAACTAGAGGCCCTGTTTCACAGCAACCCCAGTCCAAATGACATCACACGCGTCCCAAGTGATATATACTGGTAGTCATGTGGGTCGCCAATGCAGCAAGGACACTCAAGGGACAACATGACAGGTAAAGTATACATGCACAGGCACCGTGGGGCACATAATACATTTTGAGGGACAACGGCTGGGGTTTCCATCGCACTCATAGTTTGTTATCGCACTTCATGACCACATCGGCACATCGATACATTCAACTACTTTCCACCCCAAATGAGTTAAATTGTTATATGGGCATGCTTGTGATGGCACAGATTTTCATCCGATTGGATAATAATTATGAAGTGGTTGGTGGATAAGCCAGCCCTAAATCATTACATGAGAGGCAGCCTGGGGGGAAATCTCCCCCCTTCCCCGTCCTCCCCTGGCCTTAAAGCTGCAGTGGCCAATTTAGAGAAAAAAAGGCCTGGTCTATAGGGGGGGTTTAACACTGTGGTCCTCAAGTTATTAATTGTATGGTGTGTGGCCACCTTAAAGAGAATCTGTATTGTTAAAAATCGCACAAAAGTAAACATACCAGTGTGTTAGGGGACATCTCCTATTACCCTCTGTCACAATTTCGCTGCTCCCCGCCGCATTAAAAGTGGTTAAAAACAGTTTTAAAAAGTTTGTTTATAAACAAACAAAATGGCCACCAAAACAGGAAGTAGGTTGATGTACAGTATGTCCACACATAGAAAATACATCCATACACAAGCAGGCTGTATACAGCCTTCCTTTTTAATCTCAAGAGATCACTTGTGTGTTTCTTTCCCCCTGCAGCTATCTTCCACTAAAGTGTCAGGCTGTTTCTTCCTGCAGAGTGCAGACAGCTCTGCCTGTATGTAATTCCTCAGTATGTGAAAGCCCAGCCAGCTCAGAGGAGGATTTATCCAGCTTGTAAAAGATAATAGAGCAGAGAGAAGCTGCACTAATCTAAATAACACACAGGCAGTGTGCAGAGAGGGGCCTGGAGGGGGGGAGATGCATCACAGAACCACAACACTGAAGAACTTGGCAGCCTTCCAGACACGGGCCGACAAGTCTGACAAGAGAAAGATAAGTTGATTTATCACAGAGATGATGATAGTAGAACGTGCTGCAGTAAGCCAGAGGACATTAGAATAGATTTTGGAACTTGTAGGGGGAAGGGGGTGTTGAAAATAAAAACAGACACTTACCTGGGGCTTCAATGAGCCCCCTGCAGCTGTAATGTCCCACACCGTCCTCCAACGATGAAAACGGTACAAGAAAACTTTGAACTGCGCCTTTGCAGTAAGCTCCCGATGAGGCGAGCGGGAGCACACACTATTCGTCTTGTTAGACGAATAATTGCTGGTGCCCCACGGAGGGAAAAGAGTGATCGGAGGAGAACAGCGCGAGACATGACAGCTACAGGGAGAACCCCTTTAAAACTCTTGCAAGACAGAACAACAATATGGAGTGTGATGGAATAGAAAAGAATAGTTCAAGATAGAAGTTGTAAAACACCCAAAACTGCCATCATTCAGCTAAGACAGTAACTAATTTTTAACTTTCAAAACACAAATATAAGACTGTGGGATTCCAAGAAAAATACTATTTATGAGTACAACTACAAATACAACTGCTAATCTCCTCTGTTTACTTTCAGTTCGAGTGCGCGTTAAGAAAACTTGATACCTAACATGTTACTTAGTGAATCAGCCTCCTGGACAAGCCGGTAACAGGCGCAAGAAAAGCTGAAGTAATGAGTGCAGTCGCCTAAGGCAGGCAAAGGTTCAGCTGTTAAAGGAAAGGATTCTGACAGGTTGCTCCTAACAAGCATGCCAAAATTGTCTCTGTTTTCTTTGCAACCACCTTGATGAATCAGCTCCAGTCTGTTCGCAGCTATTGTTTATCTTCACCTCCTGATCAAAAGCACAGCTACCATAGATTACCAACAATAAGGCTGAGTTATTAAGACAGTTGCTAAAAATAAATAAATAAAAAAAAATTGGATGAAAAGTGGAACAGCTGCCCAGAACAACCACTCAGAATCCTTGTTTCATTTACAAGTACTGCTTTCATTTTTCAATGTTATTTGTACAATAAATCACTTTCCAGCTCTGTTGACATTACTGGCCACTGACCAACTGCTTGACGCAGACCTGTTTCTTTATTACACCTAATCGCAAATGGCAATCGCTCCAAAATCGCTTTCCCATACTGGGGGGGGGGGGGAGAAGGCTGGGGAAATTGCAGTAAAATCCATTTGCAAAACACTAGCAATTTTGCTAGCGTTTTGCAATTCCCAGTGTGAATGTGGCCTAACTGTGCGTAAAAATACCCCACATTCTCAGGCTTGGACCCAAAACTACAGTAAATTTTTTGTCTCCTTCCTTTCTCTTGGTGGGGGCTCCACACCCACCTCTCTACCTACTCCTCTCTTCACGGAACAGCTTTGGTGTTAACAGCCAGCTTTTTATATGTAAGCTTTGGGAAGTATATCAATGCAATATGATACTGTCTTATACTGTAATACCCTATGCTGTATATAATGCTATGATATGTAAAACTTGCACAAATTGCTTTACAAAACCTAGCTTGTTTCTGTACTCTACAGTTTCTTGTAAAATCTAATAAAATTCAACTGTTAAAAAAAAATTTGTCTCATAGCTTTTGTACAATTGTAATAAACATTGTAGAGAACCTTATAGGGCCAACAACGTCTGGCTTTATAAAATTATTACGGATTATCTGCACTGGAGCAGAAGGTGCCAAGCACAGCAAAGCTGAGGCCCGAGTGCATTAAACAGAGAAAGTGCCCATTCAGGAAAAACCTGAAAGTTACTGCCAAAAAACGGTTAGGTCTGTTTTTAATATAATAATGTTAAGGATGTACAGATTTATGAAAGCCTAAAGCACGGTACATACAATGGTAGGACAATGGGAGGACACAACCTATACTGCAGATTATATGCAAATATTTTAGTGCTCACACACACACACACAGACACATACACAACGTCTAGCTGGCCTACTATAGGTAGTGGAAGGAAAACACCCAGTGCCAGACATTGGTGTGGTGCAGTCTCCATCACTGGAAGAAAGACAAACACACTTCTGGTTTGTCAAACGACTATAGACTCCCATAGGCGTGTATTCTTGAGTAACTAGAAGAACCAGTGGGTAGCCAAAAACCTTATGTGGAGTACAAAGGGGACCACAAACATCTCTTAAGACTAGATTAATATTTCAAAAGCAGGGATTCCTCTACTGAATATGACCAGCATACCTACACTCTCCACCCATGTCATTGTAAGGATCTGGAAAGGATGGAGTATTCTATATATATTCTATATATATGGAGTATTCTATATATATATATTCTATATACATCAGGTAGCTTGATTATTCACACAAAATGTAATCTCCAACCATCACACAAGACAATGGACATGTAGCTGAAAGCAGAATCCCTGTCTCTGGTGACAGGAGAGGGTAGAAAGGAGAAGTGTAAAACAATGATCAGTGGGAAAAATCTAACATAGCAGATTAAGCAGGGTTGGTTGGCAGAGTTTGGAAAACAGTAATACACAATCCTGGTTGGATTGGGCAAATGTGTGCTTAGAAAGTCACAATGGTTTTGAATGAGCTTCTAGGTAAAAAAAAATGTATCTTACGAGATTTTGTGAGCACTACTGCCTCTTGTTTAGCACTGCAAAAACCTTACCAAAAACCAGAACACAGCAGACAACTTAATGACAGGCAGGTGACAGATATCATACAGAATAGTCTTGGTCTTTAATGCAGACCTGAACTTAGAACTTCCTCTCTGCTCTCAAAG
Source organism: Hyperolius riggenbachi (assembly GCF_040937935.1). Classification (NCBI taxonomy): domain Eukaryota; kingdom Metazoa; phylum Chordata; class Amphibia; order Anura; family Hyperoliidae; genus Hyperolius; species Hyperolius riggenbachi. Next base: position 397,406,233 of record NC_090649.1, read on the forward strand.
ATAAGCAACAGCATAATAACCTTTAAAGAAAAAAACATTTCTTTGTTGCAGCTTACAGAACGCCTGCAATAAATCTGCAGTTTGTCTACTTCATGTTTTCATGGAAGCAGTGGAAGCATGGAAATGGTTAACATCCTGTGTTTACATATTAGCTGAGCCTGAGGAGGACTGCCAAATGTATGTGCTGAGAGATCAAATTACACTTGGGATTACAACAGATAAGAGGTATTAGACAGGCTCTTCTCTCTAAAAAACACACAATGTGCAACTCTCAGTTTTCCTCATGTCCTGTGCAAGAGTTCAGGTCCACTTAAAATGTTAAAGTGGATCCGAGATAAAAAACTAACAAGTAACTTGTCTATACATCTTATCTAAAGTTTAGATGCAAAAAGCTTCAACAGTTTATGATGATTTATTCCTGTGATACAATGAGAGCGGCCATGTGCTGTTTGTCACATTAAGGTGCGTACACCCGCACTACTGTAAGGAACGACTGGTCCGTCGGACCCTCCCACTGGGCGGGCGTTCTGCCGTCAGTAGAGCGTATGTACAGTCTGTCGGCAGACTGATAAGGCTGTTTCTAAACGATCCGCTGCGATCGTTCAGAAACACCCTTATCAGTCTGCCGACTGACTGTACACACGCTCTACTGTCGGCAGAACGCCCGCACAGCGGGAGGGTCCGACGGACCAGTCGTTCCTTACAGTAGTGCGTGTGTATGTGTACGCACCTTTACACACAGGAAAGCGGATAGCATCTCCAGCCCCCAGCCTGTGACAAATTCACTCCCTTTCCCCCTCCCTCTGAAATATCTGGCTAGTAACCTCCTCCTCCTCCTGCCCAGACTGATCTCCCACAAGCTCTTGCTACAAGGCCAAGGCACTCTGGAGAAGCTGTGGGCAAGGCTTGTTTAGTTTATAGCGAATTAGAGTATTAAACAAACTAAAACAGTATTTGGCTTGAGGAATGCCCTATAAACTATATAAAAAGGAACACAATTATGCAGTAAAAGTTTATCTAGGATCCACTTTACGAACTGAAACAAGATGAGAAAAACCATCTGGGTCCCTTTCAGAGGGGTATATTGCATGGGGTTAATGTTTAATAATAAGTGATCTCCCAGGCAGTACCATACATTAAACAAATGACCCTGAGTAAAACCCTAATGACTCTAAATACAAACAGTGACAGGGCCACCCTATTGTCTAAGGAATGTCTTGCACAAATAAGGACTTCCTTACCTGCACACACAACAGTCCCCCTAGCATAGTCAAGCCTATATATTACAGACAAAGAAAAAGGGAATGTGACAGGTTCGATTTCTGCGCTTAACTCCTACAACAAATCCTACTCACAGCACAATTAGAGCCTATAACTTATGTTGCTGGCGTCACTGGCTGTAGCGGCATAGAAACTGCTAAGCAGCAACGAATACAAGAAAATGTCACAGGAGATGTAACCTAGTATAAAGCTAACTACTCAGCTTTAGTAGGCAATAAGTTGCACTTTGCTTGTTCAGCTGTTTAAGTAGTTATAAAAAGGACTGCAAATGCTGAAAAGTCTGTGGCACAGCTGGCTATAGCACACGTCTATGCAACACCAAGTTGCTGCAGAAAGGATTGACAGAAACTGCACTGGATAAAATTAGCAACAAACTGCAGCCGGAGATTTGCTACTGCTGCTGCACATTTACAACCCACCTCTGAGATATCAGAAGTCTGCTTCTGTTCACCCAAAACTCACATTTATTTATATACAGTATTAGGCCGATTTCACACTGGCACTAAAAAACAGTCCGTTAGCGGATCGTAACAGAACGGATCCTAACAGATGTGAATGGATCCAATGTTAACCTATGGATCCGTTCACATTGGTCCATATGAACGGATCTGTTCCGCACTCTCCTCTGAATGGACCGCAAGTTTGGTGCTGCAGCGATTTTTCCGGACAGCGGAGCCCAGCGGAACAGAAACAGATGTTAAAGCGCTGTATGGGAGGCAAAGAGAATTAAATCTGTATAACACACTGACTACAAAATGGACCGTTTTAGCCAGCAAAAATCTACTTGGGGGTCTGGAATGCAGCATTCAATGTTCTGTACATATATAGTAATGTCACAAGTTTGGCTCTGTAGAAGAGGTCAACATTAGGTTGGCCACTAATGATCCAATCTTTTTCTTCCAATCTTACCATTTCTATATACTACAAGGGACTGCCTAAATTATCCATTCAATATATTCACTCAATTTACCCTTATGCTAAGTAGATTTGGTAAAATTGGATAAAAAAAGATTGGATCATTAGTAGCCACCATTATATAAATACTAGCTCTTTATCAACATCAACACATATAGCACTGGCATTTTCCCCAGTAGCTATTCAGCACCTTCCATTGTAAACCGGAGACCAACTTAACAGAAATGGATCCATTGCAACTGAAATTAGATCGGTTTTCATGGATCTGTTTACCAGAAAGTGCCAGTGTGAGTCGACCCTTAAATGGAAGGTTCACGCAAAAAAATAAAATAAATGAGTTTCACTTACCTGGGGCTTCTACCAGCCCCATGCAGCCATCCTGTGCTCTCTTAGTCAATCACTGCTGCTCCAGTCCCCCGCTGTCAGCTTGCCGACCTCGGAGGTCGCCGGGCCGCATGCGTACATTTTTACGCATTCTGATAGTGCAGGAAGATTAACGCATACATTTTTACGCGTTAGTGGTGCCATGCGTAAATTTGTCGGGAATGCGTAAAAATGTACGCATGCGGCCAGCCGACCTCCGAAGTCGGCAAGCTGACAGCAGGGGACTGGAGCAGCAGTGATTGACTACGAGGGCACAGGATGGCTGCATGGGGGATGTTAGAAGCCCCAGGTAAGTGAAACTCTTTTTCTTTTTTTTTTGCGTGGATATTTCCTTTTAGGTGGGTAAACACATCAGATAAAAGTCTTTGGAAAATGAAAGATCACAAATCAATTTTACCCCCGTTCATGTAGTATGAGAGCCATACTCTACACAGTCTATTCTATGGAGCTGAACTCCCCATCAGATAAAAATCTTTGCAAGATGCTGCACACAAAGATGCTGTACACATTCAACAGATCAGTATCTGCAAAAGATCAGTTCTTCAAAATGCATTCATAGTCTATATCTGCAGATCTCATACACACCTTGTTTAACAGACATTCATCTGCAGATCAGATCCACCAGGATGGATCTTCAGATCTGCAGATGATTGTCTGATCTGCAGATGAATGTCTGTTAAACAAGGGGTGTATGAGGATCTGCAGATATAGACTATGAATGCAATTTGCAGGAGCGGATCTTTTGCAGGAATTGATATTTTGCAGATACTGATCTGTTGCATGTGTACAGCATCTTTGTGTCCAGCACCTTACAAAAGAATTTAATCTGATGGGGAGTTCAGCTCCATAGAATAGACTGTGTAGAGTATGGTTCTCATACTACATGGAAGTGGGTAAAATTGGTCTGTGATCTTTCATTTTCCAAAGACTTTTATCTAATGTGTGTACCCACCTTTAGTCTTATGAGAAGAACCTACAGCTGATTTCTAGTATACAGTATGTCGCGTGTGTGGTACAATAACAAGGTCTCCATCACGCCCAGGCTGTGTGTCTGCTCTATTTACAATTGTTACATTTCTCACATCGTAAAAATACAAATACAAAGCAATTCAACTTTATAGGGCACTCTGGACTGCACAACACAGCAGCTATCACCACTTCTAACTCTGCGTAAATTCAATACAATAAAAACAAAAGTGGAAGCGCTCAAAACGTTATATAAAATTCAAGCAGTACAAATTCAACATGTGCAACATGCAAAAATATATCACAAATATTTCAAAACAAAACTCCACAAACATTCATGCAGGATAATGAATGCAACTTTGCAGAAAACAGAACATTTAATTGCATATCTTATTCTGCATGAATTGTTTAGGATTTTTTTTTTAAATATTAGTGATTTTTTTTTGCATTTAACTCCCTGCATGATTATGTAAGTGTGCACATGATGAATTTGAACTGTTTGTAATTGCACTGTATTATACAGTAACAGTTATGTTTTGAGCACTTCCTCTTATGCACAAACAAAAAGATGCAACAGGAAGATTGGTGCACCTCCTCATTATCAATAGAACATATATGCTGACCAAGGAACTCGGGGAGTTACTGAGAAATACACGATTATTTGTTTGTTTTTTAGCCCCATAGTGTAGAATAGGCTGCATTTCTGTACAGAACTCATTTCAAAATCTGACGGCCCAACAATCACATGATAATCATTTAGGGCAAAAGAAACAGAGCTTCTGTTTGTACATAGCTTTACTCAAACAACTGCACTTGTGTCATACCTTGAACAAAGGAGGACATATAAAACAGAGATCAGTGGACCAGATTTATTAACCTTTTGAGGACCCCAGTCTTAAACCCCCCTAGTGACCAGGTTATTTTTTTTACAAAATAGGCCACTGCAGCTTTAAGGGCTCGCTGCAGGGCTGTACATCTCAGCACACAAGTGAATCCCCCTCCCCCTTTCTGCCCACCAACAGAGATTTCTGTTGGTGGGCTGTGATTGCTCCCCTAATTTTTATTTATTTTCTTTAATATTTGTTTATTTTAATACATCTTTATTTTTGTTTTTTATTTTTTTAACCCTCCCTCCCCCTGCCAGCCAATCAGTGTGATCGGCTGTCATAGGCCTCAGCCTATGACAGCGGATCACTTTTCTGTCGCCCAGGGAGACAGCCGTATCACACGGCTGTGCCCAGTACAGCACTGCCTTAGATCGCATCGCTGTAAAGTGTTGTTATTAGACTGCGGTTTCACCTTCTAACAGTCCCTAGCGGCGATTGCCAATGGGAGGCTGATGACGGAGCCGAGCACCGTCATCCAATCGGGGATGCGCATCGGCGTGCATGGTCCCCTGCAATCTCCACCCGTAGCACTTCACGGCAATTGGCGTGGAGTGGTCCAGGGGCTGCCACTCAGCTCACGACAATCGGCATGGAGCAGTCGTTAGGCAGTTAAAGCCTTACAAACAGTTTTTTTATTCTTAAACAGTTCTAACCAGGTGGGGGGGGGGGGGGGGGGACACTGTTCTGCATGATAAGAAACTTCTTAAATTCTACTCAATAGCGGCAGTTTAACGTGACTTTCTAGAACTGCACTACAGTTAAGTACAAATCTATCCCTAAATTGTTGCAGATTAAGAAGTGCTTAAAGAGACTCTGTAAAGGAGAAAAAAAAACATGGGGGATAATTACCGCGGGAGGGGGAAGCCTCAGGGTCCCAATGAGGCTTCCTGTCCTCTGAATCTCAGGGGAATCCAGCTCTGCTGAATTTTTCACTCAGAGCCTGCCAGTACCAATACAGCAAATGTATTGATTACCTTAGCAACAGCGCTTTCCCTCAAACACTGCACTGTCTGATAAACCTTCCTAGCCCCCCTATTTTACAACAGCCAGTCTTAGAAGAAAACTGCACTATTTTGTGATTTCTTAAGATGTCAGACAGTTCTGCACAGATTTCTAAAAACCTACCAATATTTTGTCTCAGACACTCTTGATAAATGTCCGCCAATGTTCCACATGCTGAGAAAGTTACAAAATCATTACAAGAGAGCTGGAACTCTGTCAGGCCATTGTCAGGCAGGCTGTGTATGAATGGCAGCAATTCAACTCCATTGTCCATTGTTACCCTCCCAAGAAGTGGTTGGCTAACAAAGCTTACACCAATGTACGTAACAGTAGTCAATTATTTGTTAACGATTGTTCAACAAATTGTATCATTATTTGTATGAACAATCGGAAATGATCGTTTGGATTGGTTAGGAGATTTTTTGTCCGTTAGTGGTCTCAATCAGATTGATGACCAGATTGGTTGAGAGATTTTCATCTGTTAGTGGTCTCAAACATTCATTTACAATAATTTATATAATTATTATTTATTGTATTTATAAAGTGACAAGATATTACGCAGCGCTGGACAATAAATAGGGATACAAACAAACAGATATACAACATAGCACAAGGTTGTCCATGCAAAAGGTAGAAGATGCATGACATGTGATTCTACAGAGTGCAATTCAAATCAGAGTTAGTCCATTGGAAGGATGAATAACCATTTATAAAGATCATTCGCCAAATTGTATCATTAGTGGATACCTTTATGGTGGCCATACATGGTACAATAAAAATGTTCGGTTTTCCCGTTTATTCGATCTAAATGATCGAATTGAATGAAAGTTGAAAAAAAATTTATTTTCGATCAAGAAATTCGAACGATTATCCCGTTTTTTCGGGAAAAATTATCGGACATGCTGGAAAAATCTTTATATTCTATCTAACAGAATAATCGAACTAAATTATCTAATTGAAAAATTGTACCATGTATGGCCACCTTTAGGCATACCATATTATGGAGATCTCAGATAATCTAAGACAAATGGCTGTTCGTTTCCGCTACAGATAGGAAATGATGGGAACCTCTGTAAAGCTACATAGATGGTACTTGGCTTAGAAAGCCATTCTAGCCTATTTTGGAAGAAAATCTAGCATTATTCTCAGGGGTTGGTTAAGCAGCAGCTATGGCCAAGAGCAGTGTCCCCCCTCCCCCCAGAAGCTGCTCCATCGTGCCCCAGGTATACTGGAGCGACATGTCTGTACAGCACTCATTCCCAGCAGCATTGAGCTGGATCCTGGTAGGCAACACTTCTAGTGAGCCCCTAGTGAGCACCTTAAAAATGATCCTTCTGGAGATCAGCTAGGATGGATGTCTGAGACAGATCTTTTATATGAACACATCTTGAAAGAAACACTTGCAGTATATTACTTTGGAAACATTCAATTTTTTTCCCCAACTGCAAATAAAGTTCTGCACAGTCACAAGCCACTGACAGCTTCTGTTGATTTGGTAGCAATGGTGTATACAGCAGGATTACAAGAAGAAAGCCATTCCTATCCAAAAAGAATACCACTTTCCATGTGTAGTTATCTATTGTGGATAAGCCAGGCCCCTGTTGGAAGAATGATCTGTAGCTGGATAAGATGAAACAAAACTTGTAGTCCTCAACAAAAATTTTGATATAAACACTGCATTCAAGACAGAAAATATTCCAGCAGTGAAACATGGGGGCGGTAGCTTCATGATTTGGGCCTACTTTGCTATCATTGATATAACTATGAATTCTGATTGCTACCACCAAATTCAGTAGGAAAAATAGTAAAGTGTCCATCTGTAAACCTAGTGGGCTCCTAAAGGGGCTTCCGGCGTCCTTGCACGCTTGTGTGCACAGGGGAAATAGGAAAGTTGCTAGGAGCCCGCTAGGTGCTGCAAGGTGGGGTGGGGAGCATTGTGCTTTTTTTAGGCCGGTTGCTCAAGCAACCGGCAAGCACATGTATCCGGCAGCAGGCAATCCACGCCGGTGGCGGATACTGGAGACTGCTGTATTTGCGATAATTCGGCTTTAAGTGAGAAACTGTGGTTACCCATAATGCACCACTACTAAATATGTAAAATATCTCTTCTTGCCCCTGAAGCCAGGCTTACATCCAGAACGGCTTGTGTATATCAAGCCTATAGCTTATACACTTTACAGAGCGCTTTGAGTCCGCCAGGAGAAAAGCGCGATATAAATGTTATTTGTCTTGTCTTGTCAGAGCCACATCAACCCAACATGCAGACAGCCTGTTTCGGGCTTTCGGTGCTACTCAGTGCGTGGCATGGATTGATATGGCTCTATGGGATAGGGCTTGGACCAATAAAACAGAATACCCAAGCAGCTCGAGGTAACCCAGCACCACTAGGGAAGCATAGACTAAGCACTGCTTTTTAGTAGTAGGGCTTTTCAGTGATCGAGGACACGACAATGCAGGCGCAGTGGTTTTCTGACTTTAAAGTCAGAAATTCCAGAAGTGAACTGGAGGCGGGGCCAGAGCATCGGTGAGTGGCTGCGCGGGCACAGGATGTCTGCGGGCGACCATTAGAAGCCCCAGGTAAGTTCAGCTCATTTTCCCCCGACCCCCCTACAGTATCCCTTTAATTCACACAAAATAGAAGGTAGACTGTTATTCCAAGGATTTCCTTTAATTGCCATTCAGATTCAGGAAACATTTTTTCCCCCCTTTGAAGCAAATTGTCTCCTATGTTTAAGAGATCTTTTTCTTCCTCCTGAAAAATGTTATGTTCTGAGGGTGTAGGGCTGTTCTCATACTGGACAAATTCTGCAGACAATTAACTGCAATTTAAAGAATTCAGTTGGAGTTCAGCATCTGCATAATAGAATTTTAGTGGTCAAAAAACAGAAGCAAACAAAACTGAGGTTAAAACACAATCCGAAGTGGAAAGCACTTTACAAAGTTTGAATTTAGAGAGCATGGAAAAAAGGAGCTTGTGATGAGTAATCACTCCAGCACTGCCACTGAATAACATTGTTTTTGTGGTTTCAGCTTCCTATCACACAGATCCTCATAGAAAGCATAGAAGGTGTACTGCAGGCACTTCTATCATAAACAGATCAGGTTTAGGATGTGTATTCATGCACCTATTTATTTTAGGAGATGGTGGGCAGTGCTTTTTGCATAGTTTGTGGTATAAAAAGGTAATACCTCTTTGATACATATGTTGATATAACAAACACAGAGGAAGGGAAGGTCCACTCAACTGGTTGATAAAAATTCGATCTTTACTCAAAAAACATCAGTACTGGACAAAAGGCATATCAGCTGATTTGCCTTTTGACCAGTACTGATGTTTTTTGAATAAAGATCAGATTTTTATTATCCAGTTGAGCGGACCTTCCCTTCCTCTGTGACTGTTTGGCCTGACTGTGCTTGGTCCTGCTCCTGGCTAGTGAGGTGATGTGGTAAGTGGTGTTCATTCCTACATTTTTGATAGAACACACATTTAGGCCCCTTTCACACATGGGTGGAATTACAGAAGTGTCGCCGCAGTGGACATTTCAACGAAGGGTCAACACCACACAGTGCCACATTAAAGAGGCATACTTTCCGATGAAAGTATGCCTCACTTCCGGGTTAACCACGCATGACGCACTGCAGCTCTTGGGACCAGTCACAACGCGATCAAGGTGATAACCCCATTTTTCTTTCGCTATACCATAACCTGGATAAAAGACAACATTTCACAGACATACCATTCAGGTCCTGTTCAAATTATGTGTGTTGCATTTTTACATGGATAATTAACACATGGCAACGCGCTACTCATTACTTTGCAAATGGCCATTCACACTATACAAGGTATTAGCATAATGCACATGTTACATTGTGTATCTGTAAAATACTCACATTGCACAATGTACATAGTGTGAATAGTCCCAAAGTCTGTGATACACATGTAGCAGCTGGAACAGGAAAAAGGAAAAGCGCACAAGAGCCTTAAGGGCACCGCCGTAGGTGCCCTACTAAAAGCCACAATTTGCGTCAAAGAAGGGAAATTTGGATGCAAAGAGCAGTGGTGCTCAGCAAGATTTCAGAAGTGAGAGAGAGAGAGAGAGAGAGAGAGAGAGAGAGAGAGAGAGAGAGAGAGAGAGAGAGAGAGAGAGAGAGAGAGAGAGAGAGAGAGAGAGAGAGAGAGAGAGAGGTCTCTCTCCAAAAAGTTCGGATTCGGATATCCGATTCGGCTCTGGATATCTGGGTAACCGGATGCGAATCAATTCGGATTTCAAAAAGGCGGTATCCAAGCACCCCTGGCAAAGAGGCACCCAATAAAGTTTATCGGGCGCAGAGGCTTGCCGATATGCGCCTCGATGCCTGCAATTTAATTGGGCAACCATCCAATGGTCAATACGCACGCTAGATAACAGTCTGTACACAAAAAATAAGTGGCATCGATGAAACGACCTTACCGGCAAAAAGATACAAGATGAATTCCTGTGGGGTGTAGATAGATATACTGGCTCATAATCCAGAAGTAGTTAAACAATGTTGTTCACACACCAATATTCCGGCCATGCCTCACAAACGTGCATGTGCAAATGGACAAATTTACTAGTTCGGCCATTGGAGAATTGGAGTGGCCCGGGGAGGCGGGGATCGAAGGAGCCCATGGCCTGAAGGGGGCTGGAGGAGGCCTTGGGAAAGTATAAACACTTTTTTTTGTCTCAGGTTTCCTTTAAGGGGCCCCCTAGGTTACCTTTGCCCAGGGGCCCCAGTGCCGCTTAAACCCACTCTGACCACTACAAAATTTGTACTATACAATGCAGTAAAATGCAAGTTGAATGTCAGATACGAGTTGCTCACCCCCACCTTAAGTAAAGATAAGACTGTACATTCCAAATCACTACTCAATTAATATACAGTACATATTAAAAGGTTGATTGAGATGTTTCTTTGGTGTTAGACTAGTTGTTGGGACACAGCCGCTTCCTGCTCATAACAATCTGGTCGTGACCACTACTTTGTAATAAATGTACATTCCTTACAGCAAGGAACACTAGCCACACCACCAACCAAATAGGCTTAGTAAAGTTGTGCGAGTGGAGGCGGTAGCCTAAGTTAGCGCTGAGCCCGAAGTCCAGTGTCCAAAGGTCACAGGTGATGGTCCTGAAGTGCAATTTTAGCTTTAGTGATTCCCCTATTTCCTACAAACTAGTGGATGCAACAAAATAGCTATTGGTCTATAAGGTTTCCTGCTGGATCCCTTCAACTAGACTAGCGCCTGCCCTTTTGTAGGTTGTTGCTATTTTACAGACTCCATCAATCCAATCTACTAATAGCTATATATCAGATTTCTCGACAATTGTTCTGGAAATTAAAGGGTCTAGCCTATCAGTCCAAAGGATCAGAATACTGAGAGCCATCCATGTCTGAATCTTTCCAATTTCAGCCGGATACAATCAGGAGCTGGTGCTGTGCTCATGTGTCAACTCACTTCTGGTCCAGTAACCTGACCTTCTCTGCAATAATTACACTTAGTCATCTTTATGCCATCTCTCTAATCACATTCATAATTCTTAGAAATGTTTTATTAAATCCTGTAAGTGTGATTCTCATTGTAACTGTGCATATCCTGCTTCTGCCTGATATCTATTCTGCTTTCACTCCTTCTAAAATGCCAGGTTCAGAGAGCTACTTTACCTCTGAATCTCTCTTCCAAATATTCCCTGCCCCCTCTCCTGTGCCTGTAATAAGTCCTGTACAAAAATGGTTTAATAAGTAGAGGGGGTATGAGGAAAGAGAACATTCTCACTCACACATTGTTTCATGAACTCTTCTAAGATCAGACAATTGTAGACCTGAGATATTGAATACAGTATATAGTATTTGCCAATATGCAGTCAGGGGAGGAAACAGAGATAGTAAAATCTGAGAAACTACCCTTGCTTACATGCAAGGTGCAGTAGCCCACAGCAATCAGAGTTCACCTTCTGCTTGAGAAAGTTGAATTCTGACTGGCAGCTCTGGTAACTGACCTACTGAATGAGCGGTTTAATAGTGTCCTATGGAAGCCAGTGCTATCACAGGACCCCAGTGAGGTAGAGAGCAGCAGAAGCTCACTAGCATGTCCTGCAGAATTCAGGCAGCCCAGCACACTGCAGTAAGTTGCAGACCTGTTCTATGCAGCAATGCGATGTATCCGCATAGAGGTAACGCACACAGCTCTTCACACCACACTCGTATATGTGGGCAGCAGAGATGTATACTAGGGGACAATGTGCCGCCCGTACCTGCTGAGCCTCTTCATCCCCTTGCTGTCGCAGTCCAGCTCCTGTGGATAATGTCCCTTTGTCCCCTTGCTCCCCGGTAGCCTCAGGTTCTTCAGGCGACACTCCTGGTCCAGCGGAGTGGCGCCGAAGCTGTCATTTTCCCGGGCCCCAGGCTCGGCTCTCTTTCTCATCCCTGGGCAGTGAGGGTAGCACGGCTTGTCAGGCTGCGGAAGCTCTAACGGAGCTGGCGGAATGTGCTCATCAGGAAGGGCACTGTGTATACAGACAGAGGAGCTGCTGCTGTTATCATGCTCCCTCCCTCCCCTCAGCAGCAGCAGAAACACAGCTGAGCCGTACGCAGGAGCCGCCTCTTTCACTGTGACCCTCCAGCCGACCAATCACAGCTGAGAGGCTGCCTGGTAACTCGTGTCCTGTCCCCGGGCTCTGCCAGTGACAGCCGGATGCTCCAGCAGCACAGCGCACGTAGATTTATGTATTATATGTACATTCATATTTATCTCTGATAACAGTAAATACTGCCGGAGGTCAGGCAGCATGCCTGGGGTGAGAGGAAGGGTTGTATAGCCAAGGCACAAGCTCCTAGCTGCAACTCCCTCCAGCAATGTGACATCTTGTTCAACCTGACAATTCTGGTTCTTTATCTGTGAAGAATTTCTTCATTTGTGTTGAAAAACTTAACAATCAAAGGAAAATACCAAATTAATAACGGCTATGGGGGGGGGGGGGGGGGGGGGGGGGGCATTTTGAATGATAGGGCTGCAATAAAAGCAATGTTTACTTACCTGATGCTTCTTCCAGCCTCTAGATGTCTTCTAAGTCCCTCACGCGGGTCGGCGCTTCTGCGCATGATGACGTGGGTGCATGCAGGCGCAGAAGCCATGGCCGGATTTCAGGCAAGGCCTCAAAGGTCATGGCCTAGTGCACCAGGAATGCAAGGGACAGGCTGTGGGCAGCAGGATGGCACTAGCATTCACACAACCAAACATTCATCCTGCTGCACAGAGTTTGCACATAGTGGTGGCTCATATTGAGCAGAGAGTCACTGAGGAGCCGGCTCACGTACGAGCGGAGTGCGGATAACAAAGAACCGCTGGTGAATCAGATTCACCAGCGGTTCTTTGTTATCCACACTCCGCTTGTACGTGAGCCGGCTCACCAGCGGCTCCTCAGTGACTCTCTGCTCAATATGAGCCAGCGGCTCTTCTTCAGTGACCGCATGTCCAGAATTCCTCCGCAAAAGGGGGTAGATGTGCTGGCTGCTCGGCGGGTCGGGGAAGGGAGGCTGCGGCGTGTGAATGGATGATACTGGCAGGGCTGCCTACTATAGCAGCGGCTCCCTCCTAGCAGCGGCTCACAGCGGGGCAGGGAGCCGCTATGTGGCGGCCACGAGTGTAACTCACATTGCTGTTTAAAGCGGCAATTCTTATCTCATAAGTTCAGGCGACCCTGCAGAGGGTCGGGGCCTGTAATGAATCCTGGATTTAGATAACAGAGCGCCTGAAACTGACAGGGGAAGCACTGATCGTCTGCCGAGGTCTGATATTGCAATAAGGTAACTAACATTTTTTCTAAAATTCGCCTCGTAAGTCCTTTAAGGTGGCCACACACGATACAATAAAATGATCCGATTTTACGGGAAGTCGATAAAAACGATCAGGTCTCCCAAAAAAAAAAAAATCAAAAGCTTTTTTTTTTTATTCCACTGAAAAATCCAATCGGATTTCCAGTTTTCTTCGATTTTGATCGATCCGGAATGTCATATATTTTTCTTCAATCTTTCTAAAGATTGTATGGTGTGTTAGATTGTCAATTTATTAATATACACACCCAAGCAATTTTGTCAGAGTTTTCAATCATTTTTATCATAATTGGGGAAAAATAGATCACAGGTGTGTGGTACATTGGTCATATTTTTGAAATGTTACAATCAGTCAGAAAATTTGATTGCAATTCTTAAATTGAACAGATATTTAAAAAAATTGTATGGTGGGTGGCCACCTTTACAGTGATCTCTGAGCTGCCTGTCACTTACAGAATGTGCCGCTCACTGTGGAGCTTACAATCTAATCCCTCTCATCATGCCACTAACTATCCTCAGAGGAGCTTATAATGTAATCCCTGCAATCACTTCACTATCTGTCCTCAGAGCCCAGGATTTAAATAGGTGGACGATAGAGCAATGGGTGCTCGCCAGAGTGGCAGCCAGTGACAGGAACTGGTGGCCACAGGACCCGTCAATCAAGATTTAAAGGTGAAGAAAGAAGTAAAAGAAGAAAGAAGTGAAAGATTTACAATCAGAAAAATAAAGAAAAAGCACCACCCTCCAATAAAGTTTTTACTTCTATTCTTGTACATTAATAGTTTAAGAGTCAAGAGTGAACTTCTATACCTATTCACCTCCAAGAGGTAGGACATCTAGAGGTCCTTTATTAAAGGGAACTCTCAGATTCTGCATAAGCCCCCCAGGACATACAAGTTGCACACCCACCTCCTCCTGGGCACTGAAGGTGTGGAAGAGCCCCTTGCCCAGGATATGGGCAGCCCAATGCAGGTTGACTTCCATGAGTGACAAAGGGATTTTTTTTTAAATAATAAAAAATTGCATGCCTTCCCTTTTAAACCATCTTTAACCACTTGTCACCCATGCAGACTGGTATAGCCAGGATGGCTGAGTAAACCTGCATGGAGACAGAAAACTTACCAGGAGATAGGCAACAAACAAAATCTGTGTGGAAAACCAGTATACCATTGCAGATTTATTTAAAGGAAACCTGGAATAAACCCTGAATTGCTGGAAGCGCCTTGCGCAGGCACAGTGAGAGACAACCTCGTACTGCGCCTGCGCAGGACGCTCCCGGCGATGGTAGCGCGAACGAGGACGCATGTGGCCATGGTTGTGCAGTGGCCGTCAACAGGCAAAAGTGAAATGGAGCCGTGGCGGGGGACCGGAGGATTATTCCAGTACGGCGTGGGCACAGAGTAGCTGCAGGGGGCTGGCAGAAGCCCCAAGTGAAAAACAATTTTTTTACGTTATTACAGGTTTTCTTTAATGATTGGCAAACGCATGGCTGAGACCCCAACTCTGGTGCTCAGTCCTCCCATGCCAAATCTATACCTTTTTGGTGCAGGGATCCTTCTATTTAAATCACTAGAGCTCCCAGTGCCATGATAAACATGCGGAAAAGACACAGGCGGTAGGAAGAATTAAAAATAATTGTAAAGCTTGTACAGTATTTGCAGCCAGGCTCTAACAGTCTATATGAACAACATATGACAAAATTGATGAAGGGGCACTTGAGAATAGCTCACTAGTCAAAAACGTCATACTCAGCATAAGTCTGTACTCTCTTCCGTGCAATAAATGGGATATTCCCAAAGCTGAGCTGAGTTCCAGTCGTCATCTCTGTCAGACTGAGAAGATCAAAAGCAACTGATACATGCACACACGTGGCCCAGTAATCTTATCTTCTCAGCCCAATGCTGCTCACCTCAGATGATTCTTCTGAATGCAGGATTGTGTGTTGTTTACATAAGCTTTTTGAGGGGGTTGGGAGAAAGGGAAGATAGTAAATGGCATCAAAAAGATTTATGCTTCCTTTGAAGAGGAAATAGTATTAAGCTGATTACAATAGGTTTTGGGGTGCAAAATATTTTACACACAGATGGTGGGTGATTATTTTTGGAGGTGAGAATACAGCTGCAGGAAAACACCGGCTGTGCGAAGATATCAGTCGTAAAACCATGATGGAGGGAGAAATTCACACGAATGTTTACAAAGTCTATCCAACACACAAATGCCTAATGCCACGCAACATTTATGATGGACAACTTAAAGGTTTACATAGATACGATTCAATTTTTTCATAGTTTCTAAGAATAGTTTAAACAAACCAAAGATAAATTAAGGCATGATTATTTTGCTGCCTGTGGACTTACAGTATCTCTGTAAAGCTAAACAAATGTTTGTTAGATGTGGTAAATGATTGTTATAAGTATACTGGAGGCAAACCTTGGGTACGAAAACAGATACTTACCTAAGAAGAGAGAGGCCTCTGGATCCTATAGAGCAGCGTTGGCGAACCTATAGCCGAATCTGCTGGCATGCCAACGCTGCTGCGCTATGAACTGCGTCTACTAGACGCCGCGCCAGTTCATAGCCCGCAGGCCCCGCTCCAGGCCGCAATCTCCCGGGAGGCAGAGCAGGGCTACGGGAAGATGGCGTCCAAAGCCCTGTACTAGAAACTATTTGTGTATTGTAATGATCCGCTCAGCTGGATGCACTGGCAGACAGCTGTTTGACCATTCTTCTAGTCTGTGGGCTGCAGGTCTCTGCAAGAGAGACCTGTTTTTCCATTCAAATATAAAAAATTATACAGGGCGCTCAACAGCACAAGTTACAAGTGTTTTTCCATTACAAGTTTCAGGTCTGTTCTGCTGCTGAGGAATTTGCATACACTCGTTATGCAAATCCTCTACCTGCCTCCTTTGATGACTGGCAGTATAAAGAGCTATCTTTCCCAGAGTCCTTTGCTGGTCATAAGGGTTAGTTCCTGTGTAACACTCGCCTGGAATGTCAGCCTTGCTCTTTGTTTGAAGATTAGCCTAGAGTAATTCCTGGAACTGCACTAGGCAGTTTCCCTAGTGCAGTTAGGACTGCATATCTGTTTTGTTTGTCTGTTGCGATTGTCCTGTCCCAGTGGTGGTCGACAGGAAATTGTTCTGTGTGTCTGGGTGCTAACCGGAACAGCGGTTGTTACTGGTAGCCCCTTCTGATCTGTTTTCCTGGATCGCACTAGCCTCTTGCGCTAGTGCTGTGGATCCTTCTGGTCTGCTACTCTCTTGCTGTACTTGGATCGCACTAGCCTCTTGTGCTAGTGCTGTGGATCCTTCTGTTCTGTTTTCCTGGATCGCACTAGCCTCTTGCGCTAGTGCTGTGGATCCTTCTGGTCTGCTACTCTCTTGCTGTACTTGGATCGCACTAGCCTCTCTCGCTAGTGCTGTGGATCCTATCTCTAGCTTGTTCATGTTTTCGTGTGTCTGTCTTGTCTGCTACGAACGCTTGCTGGAGGCTCGGTGAGGTAACCGTTAAGCAAGCG
Source organism: Hyperolius riggenbachi (assembly GCF_040937935.1). Lineage (NCBI taxonomy): Eukaryota > Metazoa > Chordata > Amphibia > Anura > Hyperoliidae > Hyperolius > Hyperolius riggenbachi. The sequence goes on from NC_090649.1 coordinate 397,423,036, forward strand.
CTCACGTCCTCTGTTTCATGTTTGTCTGTCGGTGGTTAGTTAGGCGTGCTTGTCTCTGTTGTGCTTATCACGCGGGGACCGCGCATAAACGTGTGCACTGTTGCGAATGAGTGCGGTGTTCGCGTTTAGCTAGCGTTTGTTATTTTCCTTATCTTCTCATTGTATGATTTGCTGTGCCTTTGCTACTCTCGTGCTCTGCCTTGCTGTAGCCTTGTGTCACCTCTGGCAATCGCCTCTCTCGCGATTGCGTTCCTACTTCATATCTGCTGTTGTGTATGCACCGTCGCGGGTTGGCGACTAGTTTGGTGCACACACATACAATCTGTCCCTATGCTCATTCTCTTCTGCAATCGCTTCTCTTGCGATTGCGTTCTCACTTGGTTTCTTCTGTTGTGTGTCCACCGTTGCAGGTGGCGGCTAGATTGGTGGACAAACATACATTCCTCATCTGTGCTTATTCGGTCTTGGGTCGCTGTTAGCAATCGCCATCTCCGGCGATTGCCTTCTCGCTTTGTCTTCCTGGTTGTGTGTTCATCGTCGCAGGGTGGCGACTAGTTTGGTGAACACACATACCCTCTGTCGCTTTGATCTCTCTCTTTCAGGGCTATCTTGCCCTGCGTTTCTTCCCTTCGTACAATTCCTGTCTGGCGTGTGTGGCAGGGCAGAGGAGCTGTTCCTCTGCCCTCCACAGCTCGCCCTGTCGACAGGAATTGCCCTCTACAGGTGCATTGCACCTTTTGCTGGGTTCCTGAAAATTATACGCTTGTGGAGGATTTCCGCAGTGTCAGCGCACGTCTTGTGCGCTGATCACGGAGAGAATTCCACAATCGTTACATTTATCCAGTACAGGGCTTCGGGTGCCATCTTCCCGTAGCCCTGCTATTGCATTCAGCGAGAGCGTGGAAGATATGCAGGAGGATCGTCCGGGGGAGCTGCGCGCCAGAGGCCGGGAGAGGAGACTTCTGTCAGGTGAATACATTCCTTTTTTTACAGGTGAAATGTTGCCCACTGTGTTTATTTTCTGGTGAAATGTGGCCCACTGCGTTTATTTTCTGCTGAAATGTTGCCCACTGCGTTTATTTTCTGCTGAAATGTGGCCTACTGCGTTTATTTTCTGGTGAAATGTTGCCCACATTGCATTATTTTCTGGTGAAATGTGGCCCACTGCGTCTATTTTCTGCTGAAATGTGGCCCACTGCTTTTATTTTCTGCTGAAATGTTGCCCATATTGCGTTATTTTCTGCTTAAATGTGTCCCACTGCGTTTATTTTCTGCTGAAATGTTGCCCACTGCTTATTTTCTGCTGAAATGTTGCCCACATTGCGGTTATTTTCTGGTGTCTGGGGTAACTGTTGCTGCATTTATTATTTAATGGTCATAGTTGGCTATATTTGCTGCTTTGGGGCTACGGTGGGTATACTAATAAATAGCATCACACAGTCTCTGCACACCCATGATGCGAATCCCCGTTTCACCACATCATGGCGGAAACAGTGCTTTCTTATGCCTCGCTGTTACATCATTATGTTAGCTCCACCCATACAACACAATGGCCACGCCCATTTTTAGCACGCCGCAAACCCCCCCCATTGGCTCTCAGTGATAAATAAGTCGATGTTAGGTCGCAGTTTGGGCACTCAGCCTCTGAAAGGGTAGCCATCACTGCTATAGTGGCTTCCCATGCCTTCCTGTGGTCCCCCATTGCTGATTGCATGCCCCAGATTACTGGCAAGAGCTTTCGTTATGAGCATTGCGGCCTTACTCTTCAGGCTCGAATGCGGCCGTATTGTGCCTGTGCGAGTATGGCTGCGCCTGCGCAGTGAGCCTGAGCCAATCGTGCATGAGCGGCTCCATGCTACGGAGCAGGCACCCCTGCACTGATGCCAGAAGAGGAGTATGGCCCCCGCCCCGATGTTAAGGAGAGAATCCAGGAATAAAGTGGGTACACCATAAGTGTTTTCTGGGTGCTTGATGAAGTAATATAGGCAGTACCGCTAGTCAAATGTAGAGATCAAGTATTATCAGCACACCACTTTAAAGTTTACAGCACACTTTTAGGCTGCTTCCACACAGGGACGTTACAGGCGCACGTTAGTGCAGCCTGTAACGCTCCCCCAACGCACAGCAATGTAACACAAGTGGGCTGTTCACACTGCCCACGTTGCATTACATGTAACGCTGCACGTTGTAGTGAAAGTGCAGCATGCTGTGCGTTCTAGCTGCTTTAGCCGCGTTAGACTGTTTGCACATGCTCAGTGGGGGGCGGAGAGAAACGGGGAGATGCCGCTACAGTAGCCGCGCACATGGCTACTTAATATGCACTGCACTGGCGGCCGCAGATGGGCCGGCGGGACCACGTGATGCGGAGTGTCTCGCTCCGCATCACGTGGTCCCGCCGGCCAATCAGCGCCACCCTGGGAGATCTTATGCGGATAGAGCCGCCTAACGCGGCTCACTGTACCATCCTCTCCCGCACCACCATACGTTGCGTTAGGTGCACGTTATGCGACCTTAACGTAGCACCTAACGCAACGTCTTAGTGTGTAAGTAGCCTTAGGGCTAGTTCACACCTAGGGTGTTTTCGCTATTTTTAAAGCGCCATCGATTTTGAAAATCGTCTTAAAAGCGCTTGTGCAATGAATCCTTATGAGGGATTCATTGCACAAGCGCGTCATATCTGCGCGTTTCGCTTTCCACTGACCAAAGCGCTGCCTATACCATTTTTAGGGCGATTTTGCTACAATGGAAGGAATAGGAATAACGCAAAATGCTAACAAAATTGCTTTTGCAGCGATTGCGTTCATGCTTTTAAGAATAAATACATTATATTTATTATTTTCCGGGTCAGAGTTCACTTCCTGAATTGCGTCAGGAAGTGAAAAAAGAAAATCGCTCTGCAAAAGCACTTTCAAAATCACAAAATGCAGCCAGCAGCGATTTTCGATTTTAGATGTGAGCAAAGCCTTATTGTTCCAGTATCCACAGAAAAGTCCAACAATTGTTTCAGGGTCTCACAGGGCCCCCTTTTTATCAAAGCGCCTTGATAAAGGGAGACCCTGTGAGGCCCCTGAAACAATTGTTGGACTTTCCTGTGGATACTGGCACAATATAAGTGTGCTGCAAATTTTAAAGTGGTGTTCTGAGAATTCCTGATCTGTACCGATGTTAAAGAGAGTGTCCCGGCCAGGGGCAGAGGACTAGAAGCCAGCATGGGAAGATCCTGCGGCTTCACTCTCCTTAGATAAGTATTTAATTTTTTACATTTATTACGCCTCGGGTTTTCTTTAACCACCAGATATCAATGACTTAACGCCTTTCCCTGTTCAATAGTAGATAAAAGCTATCTAATCTTAAAGAGACTCCGTAACAAAAATTTCATCCTGTTTTTTATCATCCTACAAGTTCCAAAAGCTATTCTAATGTGTTCTGGCTAACTGCAGCACTTTCTGCTATCACAGTCTCTGTAATAAATCAATGTATCTTTCCCCTGTCAGACTTGTCGGCCTGTGTCTGGAAGGCTGCCAAGTTCTTCAGTGTTGTGGTTCTGCTATGAACCCCCTCTCTGCACACTGCCTGTGTGTTATTTAGATTAGAGCAGCTTCTCTCTTCTCTCTTATCTTTTACAAGCTGGATAAATCGTCCTCTGAGCTGGTTGGGCTTTCACATACTGAGGAATTACAAACAAGGGCAAAGCTGTTTGCAGGAAATAAAGAGCAGCCTGAAACTTCAGTGCATGAGAACTGCAGGGGGAAAGAAACACACAAATGATCTCTTGAGATTCAAAAGGAATGCTGTATACAGCCTGCTTGTGTATGGATGTATTTTTCTATGTGTGGACATACTGTACATCAACCTACTTCCTGTTTTGGTGGCCATTTTGTTTGTTTACAAACAAACTTTTTGAAACTGTTTTTAACCACTTTTAATGCGGCGAGGAGCGGCAAAATTGTGACAGAGGGTAATAGGAGATGTCCCCTAACGCACTGGTATGTTTACTTTTGAGCGATTTTAACAATACAGATTCTCTTTAAGCCTCGAACACACGTACAAGGAATGTGGCCAGACCAGGCTGCTGTACACACGTTAGGACTCTCAGCTGAAGCAGTCGGTTTTGTCCCTCTCGGCAGAGTTTCATCTATTATGTGTATGGGGCTTCCTGCAGCAGCTGAAAGATTTGTACTGCTGCCTGCAGTTCAAAGCAATGGAGCCTCACTCTCACGCCCCTTCTACTCACAGACCCTCGGGTCTTCAGTATGCTATATACCCTAAAAACTTTCCTTTTCCAATCTATGGGCTGGTGCACACCGGAGCGGTTCTGAAGGGTTTTTTAAAACGCTTGCAGGGGGAAAACCGCTTGGCTAATGAAAGTGAATGGGCTGGTGCACACCAGAGCGGCTCGTTTTTTCCACAAATGCAAACTCGGGGACTGCAGCATTTTTTAGATTTCTGAGGCGTTTCTGCCTCAATGTTAAAGTATAGAAAAGTGGAAAACCGCTCTGAAAAATGCTAGATCAGAGCAGTTTTCCAGGCGTTTTTGTTACAGAAGCTGTTCAGTAACAGCTGTACTGTAACAATATTTGTAATCTGCTACACAAACGCTCCCAAAAACGCTAGGTATGTTTAGAAAACGTCTCTAAACAGCCTAGAATCGCTCTAAACAGCCTAAAATCTGCTTCGAAAACCTCTAGCGTTTTGCAGATCTGCTAGAGGTTTTTGGTGAGTACTGGACCTAGGTTTTACTGAAAAAGTAATCAAACTTAAATCAAGTTCTATGGTTTTATTGAATCCAACATCTAATTTGTTTGAAAATGTATGATATGTTCTAAAATGTATGCCAAGTTATGTAAAGGTAGCATTATACCACTTTGAAGTAGAGATGGTCATTGACATGCTAATATTTTGTGTTAATGCAAACGCTGTCACACTTTGCCCGGTGGGCCTCACCAAAATGTACAACTAGGTTATGTTTAAAACCTCTCCTTATTTGTCAGGGGTAAGTCTGTATATTTATTGCCCTGAAATAAATAGGATATTTCAAATATACACAATTGGACCAATCAGGGATCAGAGGGAATGATACGCACGGTGTATTGGGGTCCAGCAATAAAACGAGGGTCTTTGCTGCCCCCCCACACACACACTTTACGCAGTACCTTAGTGGGGTGTAGCTATCTTGTCTGTGTCTGGACCCTAAATAGCAATAGTTACCTTGAGTTCCCTCATAGTCCAGCTATGATAAAAATCACACATGTATAACAATCCTGTTATACACCTAAACATATACTGTAGATAGAACAAGGTGTGCAGCTATCCTCCGTGCAGTCAATCTGGTTGGACAGCTTGTTTGTTGTAAATCACCTGGCATATGGCCCCATAGGGGTCAAATAATAGATGTATACACCTTCACACAAGGTAACTGGGGTATAGGAATACAAAAGGGTGCATAAGTAACATTGAAAAAATAGGTTGTAAATACGTTTAGGTGTACAACAGGATTGTTATACATGTGTGATTTTTATCATAGCTGGACTATGTGGGAACTCTAGGTGACTATTGCTATTTAGGGTCCAGACACAGACGAGATAGCTACACCCCACTAAGGTACTGCGTAAAGTGGGGGGGAATCAGCAAAGACCCTCGTTTCATTGCTGGACCCCAATCCACCGTGTGCATCATTCCCTCCGATCCCTGATCAGTCCAATTGTGTATATTCGAAATCTCCTATTTATTTCAGGGCAATAAATATACAGACCTACCCCTGACAAATAAGGAGGGGTTTTAAACATAACCTATTTGTACATTTTGGTGAGGCTGAACTGCATGCCTGATGAGCAGTTCAAAGTCCCTTCTGACGCCTGCCAGAACAATTTGAGTGCAATTTAAATGCAGCCAAATTGCAGCAGTAGTAACACTACGCATGTCAAGTGCTGCGGCCATGCTCAGAACTGATTCTATGGGGAGGTTTGGCAGTCTAGCGCCAGTACTGAGCACTAACAAGCGCCCGGCTGGTGCAAGAGAGCACCTGACTGGCGGTGAATTCACGCCTGTCAGATACCCGTCTTAAAGAGCCCTAAGTCCCTCTGAACTTCATCAAATGAAATAAAATTAACAAACGTTAATACTGCATTGCTAACAACGCTAAGGAAAGATGAATTGACAAACCTGAAATGAATGCTTAAAAGAACTATAGCTGGTAGTACAAACAAGTTACGGTACCTATTGCCATATTTTCACGAACACCCACCTCTCTCATCTTCTCTCCCCCACCCCTCCCTAGAGCTGGCTTCACTTTTCTATACCTGCCCTGGAACACCCATATAGGTGGAATAAAAGGCAGGTGGGGGTGCAAAAAGGCACTCCCAGTGAGCGTTTGCAAACAGAGACAAAACCAGCAATGTGGGCTTTGCAAAATGGCCCTTTGGAATTATCTTTTTCTGCAAAAGAAGGTTATTAAACTTCTGAAAGTGGTGGAGGAACAGATGTGCATAAAACCTTGAAAACTGCACCATACACCTGAAAGTATGTAATCTGGACCCAGATATTCACAGCAGAATACCACTGCTACAGGCAGCAATCTTCTGAGTGGTTGTGTCTTATAGTATGAACAGCAGGTTGATGCAATCCAAGCAGCAGAAACAAGCTCACGCATAGACCCTGGAACTAATGACCTCAATCCAGCAGTCTTCTGGTCATGTGAAATTCTTAGCTTCAGAAGTGCAATATCATACAAAAATGTCACATTTGAGCACTCGGATTACTAACTATAAGGAAGTTATTTTTAGTTTTGTACCTGGAGATTGGCATGGATTAGGTCTTGTCCAGACATATGTTTTGAGGCAGTGGTTTGTGTGTAGCCAATGAGCTGATGCATTAAATTTCCCATATGTTGTATTCAGAGGTAGTGTTTGTCTACAAGAAGCTGCATGAAGCTTTTTTTCTATCTGCTGGTTAGTGTTCACTAGATAAGGTCAATGAAATGCTAATAATCCAGGTCCAATTGGAATAAAATTATCAAAATATGCATAAACTCAAAATATTTGGCATCTCAATTACCATCTCCTGCATTCGCCTTACAATGGAAGTCCACTGAAACCCCAAATGTTTAAAAAACAACCCCCAAATACTTGAACAATGCCTTTATACTGATTGGTAGGCTCCATGATCAGCGTTCCCCTGGTAATTAATAAGCAGCTGAAAATGCTGGGAAAACATGATAAAATGACTAATCAAATACCAAAATACACTAATTTTTTATGGCAACTAACCTGAGCATCCCTCTGAACATAGCCATATTTGCATTATACATAAAGGTCTATTGAGTTAACTTAAACCACTTTCTAAGTAAAGTATTTACATTTTTTAACCACTTAACGACCAGCGCTGTTTTGTATGATCTGTGCTGGGTGGGCTCTTCAGCCCCCAGCACAGATCAGGTGGCAGGCAGGGCGATCAGACCCCCTTTTTTTCCCACTAGGGGGATGTCCTGTTGGGGGGGTCTGATTGCCGCCACCTAGTTGTGCCTAGCGGGGGGGGGGGGGGCCTCAAAGCACCCCTCTGCAGCGATATTCTCCCCTCCCTCTCCTTCTCAATATAGGCGGTATATGACAGCGATCCGTCCTGTACCGCCTCAGATAGGCTTCAGCCTATCAGATGGCAGCGATCCTTGGCCAATCAGAGGCCGGGGATCGCCAATCTCCTTTACAGCAGCGCCGTAAAATGTAAACAACGGGGATTACTCCCCCAGGTGTTTACATTTAGCCTGCGAGCCGCGTTCGGAGGCTCGCAGGCTGTTCACGGAGCCCCGCTCCATGAACTGACAGGAAACGGCCGCTAAAACGAGCAGCCGTTTCCATGAAAACACAGGTGGGACCAGTCGTTAAGTGGTTAACTTACTGTGAGACTATTTTTCTGGCTTTAGGAGACACTCGATAGCTAGATAGATCTGCGCTACCTGACTGAAGAAAAGCTCTTATTCACACTTATTAGGATTGCCTGTTCATCCTGATATAAGCAGACCACAGCATAGCTGGGTTGAAACTGCTGACAGAGGAGCGGACTGCAACCACTGCTGACCTACTCTGCAATAAAACACATTTTCTACAAAGAACTTATTGTAAAGCAGGTCTTACCTGTTAAAAAATTGTTATTGGGTGAAATCATTTTTTTAACACGTGTTATCTCCTTTGTTGATATAACAAGTAAGAGTATGAATTAGGAATGCGATTAGAAACAAGTAATACAGTAGAAAGTACGTAGTGCCATGTAGATGTAACAAAATCTCAAGGTTGTCTATGGTGTGTGTTCATCCTTTAGTGTAGAGTTACGACTTGTAACATAATGCACAACTTGCAGCCAGACTACACACCCAATTACCAGTCGTGGAATTTTACAATTCACAGAGTTAAATGATGTGAATTTCTTGTTAATACACAACTCCTTAACCTTGGTTAATGACCGTCATTAACATATTAATGTGTGTTTACATGAGTAGGTCACACAAAATGGTATAGAACTGCCTACAATTTACATTTTCCGTTTTGTTAATTGCTTCAAGCGATTTGATATTGTTCATGTAAAAAACTGAGCTCAAGGACACTTCTCAGTATACTGTAACTGGAGATATTCAACCTCACACAGTTGTTTCTTTCTTTACATAGTATTGATACAGATTATTAGAAAGTTCTTTAAATTGTGTACTGTTTTCTATACAACCTGTGGCCGTTTGCAGATAGAAAGAGATTAATGGTGTGCATCTATGTTCTAGATTTCTCTTCTCTGCACTGCCATTTTAAATTGCTCAAGTGAGAAAAGAGACCCCCCACCAGGAGAGGGTTAATCAGCTGGGAAATAAATGGTTCATCAGCCAGACTGGGGTAGCCTGATCTGGGAATGCACTCTGACTTTGTGCTAGTTATTGTGATTTGTGCTGCTAAAACTGTCATAATATAGATCTGTCACCTGAGCCAGAGCCAGACCTAAGCCAGAGCATATAGTATACACTCATCTAAAGGCGCGTGCACACGCCATATTTCCGCAAACGACGGGTCCGCCAGACCCTCCCGCTGGACGGACGTTCAGCTGACAGTAGCACACATGTATGTGCTGTCGGCAGACTGGTAAGGATGTTTCTGAACAATCCGCTCAGCTGAAATAACAGTGAAGACGGCGTTGAGAGACATATCCAGTGCAAAGAATTTATCTGGTGAGTAGGGAACTGAGGGGGGAGAGACCCTGAACCCCCGGTGAGGGCTCGTTTCCACTGTTGCGGTGCGGAATCGCCTGGATTCCACCGCGGACGAAATCGCATGTGGATGCGTTTCTGCATGCGGTTTTCCCCGCGATTTCGCATGGCCAAGAAGCAGGCGAATTTAACCATGTCACTGCCTGTGTAAATTTCCATAACATTACATGCGAAATCGCGGGGAAAACCGCATGACAAAGCCGCATGCGATTTCCCTATTAAAAGCATTGCGGGCGATTCGTCCGCATTCCAGCCGCACGCGAAATCTGACGGCTCTGCCGTGCAGATTTCCCCCGCACACCAAAACGCACCCGCACGACGCACAAGTGGAAACAATCTCATCCACTTGTATTGCCTATGCGAATCCGCATGCGGTGCCCACATGCAGATTCGCTATAGTGGAAACGAACCCTGAAGGAGTTTGCCTGCACTCCCTGCGCTTAGTAGAGCGTGTATTGTGGGTGCACAGAGGTGTAAGCAGACTACCATACATGTTGCACTATGGTATGTCTTTTGTTTCTGTTTACAGGTGTATATATGTTTTGAGGACTGAACATTAAACGCTATTGGAGTGGATTAAATTAAGTATAAATGTGGCTTCAGCAGGTACTTGCACCATGCCCCTCATTGGGCAATACATTTTTAATGTATGGGCTTATCCAGCTGATTTTGACACAGCTTTGCTAGAAATGAAACCCAACACAACACACAGTAAGTAATATTGCTGCATTAACAATGTTAAAATCTGAATTCCAAACTGACCTTAGATATAGGGCAGCCATCACTGACAAAATTTATGACAGCAGTCTTTCAGGTGAACACAAAAAGCCGCCAGAAACGCAAACTCCAAAACAATACATAACAATCAGAACCCATTTATGTCTGTGATGCTGACAGCAGCCCGGGGTGGTGACAGCAGGGTAACGCTAAACTACACTTGCAAATGACATCTTTGTCAGTGATTAGCAAGTTACCTGAGCTACTGTGCAGAAAATGAGAAGTAAAGATGCTAAATGAGTAGGGATGATTGGTTGTTTGCCTGGAAATATCCCAGAGCAGGATGTTATGGTTTCATCTGACAGCATAAAAAGAGAAGTCTGACATAGTCATCTATGCAGATTATATATTTGGAATTCTTATTAATCATTTCTATAGATGATTTACTGTACAAAAAAAAATCTATTATGTGTCAACAGTTCTAGCCAATTACCTATATGTGCCACCTACACATGTTGTCCAGGCCTGCCTTGGGCTGCGTGTGGAAAAGCACAAATATACTTGCTACATTATGAAGAATGCAGTAACAAATCCCTTTACTTCATTCTGACCAGAGGTGTTGATTAACAACATGCAAAAATGTACCACCAAGCACAGGTCGATGCTTAGAAATGTGTGGACCCCATACTGGCAAACTTACCAGGCGCTCCCCCCCCTCAAAAACAACAATAATAATATGGTAGGATATTCAACTATGACTATGGTAAGATTAGATAGTGAGCTCCTCTGATGGCAGTTAGTGATGTGCCTTTGTGCTCTGTAAAGTGCTGCAGAATGTCAGTGCTATATAAATACTGTAAATAATAATAATAATATGGTAGGACATTAGACTAGGACGATGGTAGGATTAGACTGTGAGCTCCTCTGAGGTCAGTCAGTGACATGACTATGTACTCTTTAAAGTGCTGCAGAAGATGTCAGTGCTATATAAATACATAATAATAATAATAATAATATGGTAGAACATTAGACTATGACTATGGTAGATAAATACATATAATAATAATAAGGGTGACACACGAATGGAATTTGTTTAGAGATGGAGATATCAAGAGGGAATGAAGGAAGGATTAAAGACTTGGAGGGAAGGAGGAGAGAAGGGAATGAGAAGGTAAAGGGGAGACAAAGTAAGAGACGGGAGGAATGGAGAATGGTTGGTGATAGAAGACAGAACTCTAGCCTTACAGCAATCTGGTCCTATGTCCTAATCTGTGCCAAAACACAATGGGGATACTAAAGGTATATGGCAATGAAGGTGGCACATGGGGGGGGGGGTGTCAGGGCTTTACTAAGGATCCTAGGGGGACATAGATGTACTCAGGAGACTGTGGGGCCATTGGAATACGGGGGTGACACATTGTGGACATTCATTGCTAGACTGAGGACCCTGGAAAACTTGGGGGACAGCACCACGGATTATAAGGGAACATTATTGATGGGGGGGAGGAAATAATTTGTAGCTACAGATCTTTAAATCAGGAGTCCTACCTATTATGTAAGAGTAGGAGAAGTTGAGGGGGGGGGGGGGGGGTAGAGGTAGGGAGCAATGCAGATTAGGTGTAAACTAGCAGGATTCTGTGCAGAAAGGCATTTGCTGCTGTCAGAGTGCCCCAGCATCTCACACAGGCTTCAGTAATTGTAGGGACAGATCATTACAGCCTGCCTTGTCCAGAGACCAGAGGGGGTGACTGGATAGTGCAGATAGACGGTGTATATAGATCCATTTATGAAGCAGCTTAGGACCAGGCAGGTGAACAAAATGCACACACTTGATCCTCTCAGTGCCTCCTCCACTCACATAGCTACTCTTGCAGCTTCAATCTCCCTGGTCTGGAGGCAGAACTGACCTGCTTCCTCAAGAGCCAAAATCAAATGCTAAATACCTGAATTCACTTCTTTGTACTGCTCTGTAACCTATTGCTCAGCTATAAGAACAATTGAATACACCCAGCTTACCTGTAGTGAATATGTCTTTTGTTTATTTATGCTTAAAATGGTATGCCCTGCCCTGGCCTGGCTAGCCAGTGGATTAATTAACCGAGGAATCCAGCTCCGACTGAATTAAAATGCAGGATGGGATCGCCCCCCACCAATGCCTAATGCTAATGCCCCCCAAACCTGCCAATAACCACACCGCCTTCAACGCTATACACATATTATTGGGTGCAGCAGAAGTTTAGGGGCCCCATAGCCGCCCATGTGAATTAACAGAAATGTGGGTCCCAGAAGCAGCTACAAACAGCAGGCTCATATAGATGCAGTTTTCTCTTTTACCAGGCCGAAATTTCTGTTAATACCCCATATTAACATGGGAGCCTATGGGTAGACAAATTTCCTGTTTTGTTCCTGACATTCAGGAGATCACAGCAGGTTAGCCCAATACAGTATAATCTCGTCTCTGATCTAATAGAACTTCTGTTTTAGTAAAACTGTTTTTTGGCCCCTGTGGTATTCTGTATCGGGCTATAGTGGAAAGTGGGCGGGCGCATGCGTCATACATCAGTCAGAGACCCACAAGCCGTAGTCGGTGGGCGGGCTGGAAGCAAATTATAGCCTGCTCGCTATCTGCACACTACTCTGTACCTCCGTGGATTACATCAAATGCACCAGCAAGTGAGACCTATGCTTTCTGTGTAAGCTGCTGCCTGATTACTGATGGAACTGCCTGTCATCTGTGGCTTGCTTGTGCATGGCTGCAACTCTACCGTATCATCCAGGCTGCACAGAAATGTGAACAGAGGAGCACACTATCAGTACTGTACCTGCATTAACTGGTAAGAAAACCATGCTTCCTGTGCAAGCTGTTTAATAATTATTGTATGCAAATACCTGCATATTGAGCACGGTGCATTTAGATGTAGCTGAGACATTGTCTGTGCTCGCTTTGCTGGAGCATTGAACAGAAAAAATGACTCCCAAGTATTGACTGAATTAAAGGAATACTTAAGCCTAATAAAAAAAAATGATATTTACTCACCCGGGGCATCCCTCAGCCCCCTGAAGCTGGATGGTGCCCTCGCAGCCCCGCTCCGATCGTCCTGTCCCCGCCGGCGGCTACTTCCGGGTTCGGCGACAGCCGCCGACAGGCTGGGAACGCGAGTGATTTTCCGCATTCCCAGCCGCTTTACCACCCTCTATGCTGCTATAGCGTATAACATATACGCTATAGCAGCATAGAGGGTGATATAGCGGCTGGGAACACGGAAAATCACTCGAGTTCCCATCCTGTCGGAGGCTGTCGCCGAACCCGGAAGTAGCCGCCGGCAGGGACAGGACGATCGGAGCGGGGGCTGCGAGGGCACCATCCAGCTTCAGGGGGCTGAGGGATGCCCCGGGTGAGTAAATATCTTTTTTTTTTTTTTTTTTTTTTTTTTTTTTTAGACTTAAAGGGAACCTTAACTGGCAGGGAAAAATAAATTCACTTACCTGGGGGCTTTCCCAAGCCTCCTGCAGCCGTCCTGTGCCCGCGCCGGTCCTTCGGTGCCCTCCGGTCTCCCTCCGCCGCTAAGTTTCGTTTTCGGACGACTGCCAGTCGTCCTCGAGCAAAGCGTCCTCTTCTTCCGCATTCCCCGTCGTAAAGAGCCGTAAAGCGCGTCCGCATGACGCCAAACGCGTCATGCGGACGCGCTTTACGGCTCTTTACGACGAGGAATGCGGAAGGAAGAGGACGCTTTGCCCGAGGACGACTGGCAGTCGTCTGAAAACGAAACTTAGCGGCGGAGGGAGACTGGAGGGCACCGAAGGACCGGCGCGGGCACAGGACGGCTGCAGGAGGCTTGGGAAAGCCCCCGGGTAAGTGAATTTATTTTTCCCCGCCAGTTAAGGTTCCCTTTAAGATCCAGTACTATAGTATACTTTATGAGCTTGATTATGACAATTTCTGGTATAGTAAACCACTTTTCCTGGTCCCTTGATGTTTACTATAAAGGGATTCTACTGTAGATGCAAGTCAAAAACTTCCCCAAAAAAATCTAATTAGAAAAACTTACTTTTTGAGGTATTGATTGAGCTGGGGGTGAAAAAAAACACTTAGTCCCTTTAGATGAGGTGTTTGCCAAGTGTTCCTAAAGCTAGCCATGCATCATGTGACTTCCAACAGTCAGGTGGTAATTTTAGTTTTGGGTGGGGATGCAACAGAGAATCTACACATACTGCATTGCGTCATACAAAGCTAGCAGTTGTTCAATTGGCTGTGGGTCATCCTTTTTACTGAAATGCAATAGAAAACGGAGTGGTGCAAGACGGTAATACAATCGCTACTCCCTGATGAATTACGAATCAGAGAGATAAATACTGAATGCTTGCCAGACTGAGTGCCCCTTGCATAGTGTGTGGCTAGATTCCGAAGCTGTACAGAGAAAATAAATAATGCAGACACTCTATATATAACTAGACACAAATAAAATAACATAACAGACATATTTTTCAAACATAGATCAGCACAGATTACAGCTATATCACTAATATCATAATAAACACAGTGATAGGCATCTTTCACAGTGTGTGCGTTTTGTTTTTCAATGACACAGAAACACAGCATGCAAATCAATGGGCTTCTTCATAGTTACATAGTTATTTTGGTTGAAAAAAGACATACGTCCATCGAGTTCAACCAGAGAACAAAGTACAACACCAGCCTGCTCCCTCACATATCCCTGTTGATCCAGAGGAAGGTGAAAAAACCCTTACAAGGCATGGTCCAATTAGCCCCAAAAGGGAAAAAAATTCCTTCCCGACTCCAGATGGCAATCAGATAACATCCCTGGATCAACATCATTGGGCATTGCCTAGTAATTGTAGCCATGGATGTCTTTCAACGCAAGGAAAGCATCTAAGCCCCCTTTAAATGCAGGTCTAGAGTTTGCCATAACGACTTCCTGTGGCAATGCATTCCACATCTTAATAGGGCTCGTTTCCACTATAGCGAATCCGCATGTGGGCACTGCATGCGGATTCGCATAGGCAATACAAGTGGATGGGATTGTGATTGTTTCCACTTGTGCGTCGTGCGGGTGCGTTTTGGTGTGCGGGGGAAATCTGTACGGCAGAGCCGTCAGATTTCGCGTGCAGCTGGAATGCGGACGAATGGCTCGCAATGCTTTTAATAGGGAAATCGCATGCGGCTTTGTCATGCGGTTTTCCCCGCGATTTCGCGTGTAATGCTATGGCAATTTACACAGGCAGTGACATGGTTAAATTCGCCTGCTTCTTAGTCATACGAAATCGCATGCAGAATCGCTGGAAAAACAGCATGTGGAAACGCATCCGCATGCGATCTCGTCTGCGGTGGAATCCAGGCGATTCCGCACCGCAACAGTGGAAACGAGCCCTAACTGTAAAGAACCTTTTCCTAAATAAATGGCTAAAACCTTTTTCCTCCATGCACAGATCATGTCCTCTAGTCCTCTCAAAACCTACTTGTTTTCCATCCACAGAAGAAAAAACAAATCAGCCATTTATTTTTTCCATGTTTTTAATTAAAATGCATCATTTGAGCCTACCAACCAACATTGTATATTTTTGTTGGGGGGTGGGGAGAGATGGCAGGCAGACAATACTATACACATAATGCTGGGTATACTATTACATTTTCTGTCCGATTGATGGGTAATCTGAAATTGTATCATGTGTACATGTCCAAACCTCTCCCGATCGATAACAGGATTGATTTTCCCATGATAACTTTGGAAAATTGTTCCCATTATGCAGACATCAAACCAACTAAGTTGATTCCGGTGATCTCTTTAACACTACTGCTACCCATACTACTACTTACCTGGGGCTTCCTCCAGCCTCGTGGTCCGGAACGTACCGCGCAATCGCAGAACTACTGCGCCTGCGCGGTATGTTATGGACCACAGCGGCGCTCGCACAGGCGCAGTAGAGGACAACTTGGAGGTCGCCCTGCGCACCTTCGGGGAACGGGCCAGCGGGGCTGCGGCGAGGGACATAGCGGCTGCCAGGGGCTGGAGGAAGCACCGGATAAGTAGTACTATGAGTAGCAGGAGTGGCTTGATGTCTCCTTTAATGACTAACTGTACATGGTTCATTATTATTTACATTTCAAAGGGGGCACAACTGTGTGACAGATTGAGCCTTCAGAATCCTATATAAGTCTGTACGTGATGTAAAACTTCTTATTGTACGGTTCTGATACAGTTCTGTATAATGCCTGAAGAAGAAACTTAACATTTCGAAAGCTTGCAATAAACCATTTACAGTTTGACATTATCACCAGAATCAACGTTTGTTGGTTTGATTTCTGCATTTCTGCTCCTCGACTAAAACCGGACCACACTTCACTTGTTCCCGTTATTGATCGGAACCAGATCGGATACGTTGGAAATAATTGTCTGATTTTCGTCAATCGTAGGGGAAATTGCATTGTGTGTACTAAGCATTAGAGCACAGTTGTAGCAGACTAGGAGACTTCCCTTGACAAAGGAGGTAAAAGCCCACGAAAATCAACCTCCACTGATCGGTTTGTTTCAGGAAAGATTCCTTTTCTTCCTAAAGTGTCAATATTGATAGTGCAGGCAATCTTTCTACTAGAGATACAGGTATATTCCTTATCCATGCAGTTAATCCTCAGATTTTTAGAAATGCTCTGCTCTTACATTCCATGAGAACTGTGGCCGGGAGGTTGTTGCCAACTAAGCATCCTGTTGAAGTGTTTAATCACCATCTCCCTAATGTACACAAGCAGATGAGACCCTTGGAAAGCTATCCTGTTGTGGTTACTCTCAATTCCCTTAGTGAGAAACTAGGGGGTTAGAATGCTAATTATCTTCAACCCCTTCTCACCTGTCTGTGTGTATATACCTTAGGGACACTAAATGAGTTCTTCAGCATATACGGTATAACAATGGAGAAAATCATATTAGCAAAGTCACTATATCATCTTTATAGTGATCCCAGTTGGGAGAACCAGAACCACCAACTTTTTCTGAAGCGGGTCATAATGAAGGGATACCCGGGGTATACCACGAAAACAACCATTTTAGGTAAAATAAATAAATAACACTGTGATGAGGGCAAAGTGCTACTTCAGGAGTAAAAGCAAACATCTATTAATGCAGTTTCAAACAGGTCTTGAATGTTTACTTGCACATTTTAAACACAGTCAAGTAGTACTCAAACCTAAAGCTTAGAATTCGGGTTAAAACTCCACTTTAAGATCCACTGATAAACAAATGACACATTCAGAGTCACAAATTGGAGTTGATTCACTAAGGATAGCGCAGTGTAACAGCGCAAGTTAGCTACTGCTACGCGCGCTAGTGAATCAGCGTGCCTTAATTTTAGCTCCCTGCGCGCTAGTGGCAGCATAGTTTGTGTAATCAGGGGAGTGGGCATTTAGCGCACGCTATGCTGCTGTATTGCAGCATAATGAATGCTAGTAACTTAAAGAGAAACCATGACCAAGAATTGAACTTTATCCCAATCAGTAGCTGATACACCCTTTTACATAAGAAATATTTTCCTTTTCAGAAACGGATCATCGGGGCTCTGTATAGCTGATATTGTGGTGAAACCCCTCCCACAGGAAACTGAGGACCATAGTCCCGGCAGTTTCCTGTCTGTGAATCTCGTTGCATTGTGGGAAATAGCGGTTTACAGCTGTTTCCAACTGCCAAAAAAGCAAGCAGCAGCTACTTCCAGTGACATCACCTGCCAGCAGTAAAAATGTCACCATGTGATAAATGTCAGAATGTAAATCAGGGAGAGGAAAGATTTTACAATGGGCAAACACTGACTAAATCATTTATACATAATTATTGTAAAAATTAAGCACTTTTTTTTATTACATTATTTTCACTGGAGTTCCTCTTTAACGTCGTGTCCACTCCTCCCGCCCTGAGCACCTCAGGGCCAAGTCACATTAAAAGTCAATGAGAACCTTTTTTTAAGAAAAAAAAACAGATACTTGCCTATAGACTCTATAGGCAAGTATCTTTTTTTTTCTTAAAATCCCCAACCTGTGGATCCCCAACCTGTGGTCCGCGGCCCACTGGTGGTCCGCAGGACGTTTCCAGTTGGGCCGCGGGACTGTCCTCTTGTCTGCCCGCCCCGCCCCCTCCGCGGCCGCCGCTCCGTTACCTCTGGCGGCCGCATGGTCTCTTATATTCTCCCTTCTCTCTCTTCCCAGTGTGTGTCACAACAGCGCGCCCTGCGGCTGCTGTGATAGAGAGGGAGGAAAACAGGAGAGAAAGCGGCTTCCTATAGCGGCGCGCCGTTACTATGGGAACCGCTCTCACCTTCCTGCTTCCTCCCTCTCTATCACAGCAGCCGTAGGGCGCGCTGTTACTCACACGCTGGGAAGAGAGAGAGAGGGGAATAAGAGAGACCGCTGGCCAAGGTAACTGCAGGGGGGGGGGGGGTGGAGGAGGTGTGTGCTGCTATACTGGGGCACTATACTTGCTATACTGGGGCACTATAGGGCACTATACTTGCTATACTGGGGCACTATACTTGCTATACTGGGGCACTATACTAGCTATACTGGGGCACTATACTAGCTATACTGGGGCACTATACTTGCTATACTGGGCACTATACTAGGCGTAGTGGGCACTATACTGGCTGTACTGGGGCACTATACTAGCTATACTGGGGCATACTAGCTATACTGGGGCACTATACTAGCTATACTGGGGCATACTAGCTATACTGAGGCACTATACTAGCTATACTGGGGCATACTAACTATACTGGGGCATACTAGCTATACTGGGGCACTACCTACCCATACTGGGCACTATACTAGCTACACTGGGCACTCTATTAGCTTTACTGGGCACTATACTAGCTATACTGGGGTAACTGTACTAGCCATACTGGGGCAACCAAACTCCCTATACTGAGGCAACTATGCTAGCTACACTGGGCACTCTATTAGCTATACTGGGCACTATACTGGCTGTACTGGGGCTCTACTAGCTATACTGGGGCACTACCTACCCATACTGGGCACTATACTAGCTACACTGGGCACTCTATTAGCTTTACTGGGCACTATACTAGCTTTACTGGGCACTCTACTAGCTATACTGTGGTAACTGTACTAGCCATACTGGGGCAACCAAACTCCCTATACTGAGGCAACTATGCTAGCTATGACCCCCCCCCCCCCCCCGGTAACCCGCTGTGCACGACACTGTCCACTAGGACGCTACATCCCCCCCCCCCCCCCCCCCCCGCGGGCCCCGGAGAAAAATTTGGTCAGAAAGTGGTCCAAGGGACGGAAAAGGTTGGGGACCCCTGCTATAGAGGGAAGGCTCTGGTTACTATAGAGTCTTCCTTGTCCTCTTCCGATGCCCGTTCCAGCGCTGGCTCCCCCGTAGCAGTATTTGACTAAATTAGTCAAATACTGCTTTCTACGCCGCCAAAGGGAGGCTTCGAAGTCTTTGGGAGGCCTGAAGATGGGTTGCTCCATACTGCGCACGTGCGTGAGAGAGGGCACTTGGGCGTGTGCAGTATGGAGCTGCCTGTCTCCGGGAGGACTCGGCTCCCAAAGACTTCCGAAGTCCCCCGCAGTAGAAACTGCCGGTGCAACAAGGGCACCGCGAGAGGAGAGAGAAAGCTCTATTGGACCCAGAGCCTATCCTCTCCTTAGGGAAGTATCTGGTTTCTTTTTTACAAAATAGCTTTAACAGGACTGCAGTCTTAAAACCCCTTAACCTCTTGAGGACTGCAGGGCTAAACCCCCTAGTGAACAGGACATTTTTAGTAAAAAAAGGCCACTGCAGCTTTAAGGCCAAGCTGCAGGGCCGCACAACACAGCACACAAGTGATTCCCCCCCCCCCTTTTCTCCCCACCAACAGAGCTCTCTGTTGATGGGGTCTGATCGCTCCCCCCATGTTTATTTTTTTTTAAATAAATATTGTTGTTCGTGTTTAAAAAACAACAACAACAAAAAAAAAACTTTTCCTTTAAACCTCTTCCCTCCCTCCCTCCCCCCAGCCAGCCAATCATGGCGATCAGCTCTCATAGGCTTCACCCTATGAGAGCCGATCGCTCTCTTCTCCCCCAGGGGGACAGCCGTGTCACACGGCTGTCCCCAGTGCAGCGCTGCTGCTGATCGCAGCGCTGCACCATATAAATAGCCGGCGATTACGCCGTCTAACAGTCTCCCAAGCGGCAATTGTCACTCGGAGACTGAAAGCGGGGCGGAGCTCCGCCCCCTAAGCAGGAGATGCGCGCGCAGCCTGCGCGCAATATCCTGCAAAACAGAGCCCCAGGACTCTACGCCAATTGGCGTTAGGCGGTCCTGGGGCTGCCGCCGCGGCCACGCCCATTGGCGTGACGCGGTCGGCAAGAGGTTAAGGACCAGACACTTTTTTATCCATTCAGACCACTGCAGCTTTAACGGTTTATTGCTCGGTGATACAACCTACTACCTCATTTTCTTGTCACTATTACAGCTTTATTTTGGTGCTATTTGATTGCTGCTGTGATTTTTAGTTTTTATTATATTCATCAAAAAATAATTTTGTCAAAAAATATTTTTTTTTACTTTCTGTGCTGACATTTTTCAAATAAAGTAAAATTTCTATATACATTTTTGTCTAAATGTATTGTGCTACATGTCTTTGATCAATAAATAGACACTTATTGGATTTTTTTTTTTTTTTTTTGGGTAAAAGGTATAGCGTTTACAAACTATGGTGCAAAAAGTGAATTTCCCCAGTTTGAAGCATCTCTGACTTTTCTGAGCACCTGTCATGTTTCATGAGGTGCTAGAATTCCAGGATAGTATAAATACCGCCCAAATGACCTCATTTTGGAAAGAAGACATCCCAACGTATTCACTGAGAGGCATAGTGAGTTCATAAAAGATATTATTTTTTGTCACAAGTTACTGGAAAATTACACTTTGTGACAAAAAAAAAAAAAAGAAGTTTCCATTTCTGCTAACTTGTGACAAACAAAAAATAAATCTGCCACGGACTCACCATGCCCCTCTCTGAATACTTTGGGATATCTACTTTCCAAAATAGGGTCATTTGTGGGGTGTGTTTACTGTCCTGGCATTTTGGGGGGTGCTAAATTGTAAGCACCCATGTAAAGCCTAAAGGTGCTCATAGGACTTTGGGCCCCTTAGCGCACCTAGGCTGTAAAAAAAGTGTCACACATGTGGTATCGCCGTACTCAGGAGTACGATGTGTTTTGGAGAGTACTTTTACTCATACCCATGCTGGGTGGGAGAAATCTCTCTGTAAATGAGAATTTTTTGATTTTTCTACACACAACTGTCCATTTACAGAGATATTTCTCCCACCCTGCAAGGGTATGTGTAAAAATACACCCCAAATCACATTACATTACTTCTCCTGAGTACGGCAATACCACATGTGTGATACTTTTTTGCAGCCTAGGTACGCTAAGGGGCCCAAAGTCCTATGAGTACCTTTAGGATTTCACAGGTCATTTTGAGGCATTTGATTTCCAGACTTCTCCTCACGGTTTAGGGCCCCTAAAATGCCAGGGCAG
This sequence comes from Hyperolius riggenbachi, assembly GCF_040937935.1. Classification (NCBI taxonomy): domain Eukaryota; kingdom Metazoa; phylum Chordata; class Amphibia; order Anura; family Hyperoliidae; genus Hyperolius; species Hyperolius riggenbachi. Next base: position 397,444,548 of record NC_090649.1, read on the forward strand.
TATAGAAACCCCACAAGTGACCACATTTTAGAAAGACGACACCCCAAGGTATTCTGTTAGGAGTATGGTGAGTTCATAGAAGATTTTATTTTTTGTCACAAGTTAGTGGAAATTGATTTTTATTGTTTTTTCCCAAAGTGTCATTTTCCACTAAATTGTGACATATATATCAGTGGGAACATTAGAGAAAACACCTACCCTGCTCTCTGTTCCATTCTTCACTGCTCACCCTGCTTCTAATCAGTCCTGATAAAACCCCCAACTGAGCATTCAGTCTGGCTTTGCTCAGGAATCATTATAACTTAGTCATTATAGCAGAGCAAGAAGGGGGCAGGCTTGGGCTTGAAAAGACATTAGAGAAGACAGACTCAGCTATAATGATTCCTGAGCAAAGCCAGACTGAATACCTGTTTCTGCCTTTAAAAAAAAAAAAATTATTTCTGATAAGGGGAAAAAAAAAAAAGAAGAAAAAAAAAATCACACACACACACACACACACACACACACACACACACACACACACACCTTACGAACCACCTGCCAATACGAACGGCCCAATCCCGTCGCAATGATGTCATTTCCGTGGCAGAAGTTTGAAAAAGCGGTTTAAACCGGCCCGACTTAAGAACGGATTCAAGTTAAGAACAAATCTACAGTCCTTATCTCGTTCTTTAACCGGGGACTACACATATATATATTTTTTTATTTTTTTTTGTGTGCAATGTGTATGCTCCAATTATAGCCTTTTATCACCCCATTTTTATGTAAACCCGAACTCCTACATCTAGGTATATCTAGGATAATTGAAACATGGTTATTTGTTCATTCTCTCTATTGCTATAAAAAGAAAATCTCTGAGTAGTAAAACTGTGAAACAAGAAGAGCAAGTGAGGAATATGGTTGCTGTAAACAAGTACATGTAAAAAAAAACCTGAGCTTAGTAACAGTAACTAAGAAACAACCAGTTACACTAGTTCAAAGCTACTCCCAAAGCCCACACCTCACGTCTACACCTATCTACAATCAGCTGAAGGCAAGTGCACTGAAAGGTCTTTGCTTAGAGTAACCGTATTAAAAGAAAAACAAGAACCAAGTCTACCTCGAGGCATAAAGCAACACAACTGGTGTAGTCAATTACTGTGCTTGGGTGGAGCAAATTTCAGGTGCCAAGGACCAAAAAAAATAATTAACTGTTCAGGGAAACTGCTCCTGCTTATGTAGTGTTCTTGCATGTGTGCAGTATGGATGCGATTGTTTTCGGAAATACTCTGTGACGCAAGTGATTCCGAAAGATGCATGGGCAGTGCATAAGAAAGACTGCATAAGAAAGACTTACGCCGCCTACAATTAGTACAGAATGCCGCCGCAAGGCTGTTAACGAGTCAACCCCGCCATTGCCACATAACACCAACCCTGAGCTCACTCTACTGGCTACCGATAAAATGGAGAATTCTGTTTAAGATTGACTTACTGACATTCAAATCCTTGCACAATCTGGGCCCTGGATACCTGAAGGACTTGTTGCAACTGCATCACACCCCCCACAATCTTAGATCAAAAGGACGCAACACCATGGTCACCCCCAGAGTCCACCTCAAAACCTTCGGAGACAGAGCCTTTTGTCATGCTGCCCCTACACTTTGGAACTCCCTGCCACACCCAATCAGGACAGCTCCATCCCTGGAAGCATTTAAGTCTAAACTGAATACCTACCTCTTTAGTCTGGCATTCATGAACATCTGACTATCTCCTCTGTAACACAACCCAGTCTGCAACCCTGTACTAATCTGAGACACAACTATGCACTTTGAGTCCTATGGGAGAAAAGCGCTTTACAAATGTTATTGTATTGTATTGTATTCTACAAAGCAGGTCAAAGAGCTTCCACCAGGAACGGCACAGGAAGGACGAGACGGAGTGAGGACTAGGAAGGCTCTGTGGTGTCCGGAGCCTTTCCTCTAAGTATAGAAACTTTTTTTTTTTCTTGGCTTCAGATGTCCTTTAAAGAGACTCCGTAACAAAAATTGCATCCTGTTTTTTATCATCCTTCAAGTTCCAAAAGCTATTCTAATGTGTTCTGGCTTACTACAACACTTTCTGCTATCACAGTCTCTGTAATAAATCAATGTATCTTTCCCCTGTCAGACTTGTCAGCCTGTGTCTGGAAGGCTGCCAAGCTCTTCAGTGTTGTGGTTCTGCTATGCACTCCCCCCTCAGGGGGGAAAGAAACACACAAATGATCTCTTGAGATTCAAAAGGAAGGGTGTATACAGCCTGCTTGTGTATGGATGTATTTTCTATGTGTGGACATACTGTACATCAACCTACTTCCTGTTTTGGTGGCCATTTTGTTTGTTTACAAACAAACTTTTTAAAACTGTTTTTAACCACTTTTAATGTGGCGAGGAGCGGCGAAATTGTGACAGAGGGTAATAGGAGATGTCCCCTAACGCACTGGTATGTTTACTTTTGTGCGATTTTAACAATACAGATTCTCTTTAAAAGGCAATCTATTGATAAGGTGTGAAAATATCACATGGGAGAAAACTTCAGAGAAAATTTAAATGGACTCAGGACTACTAACATGCTAAAATTGCTGAATATAGTTCACTGTCAAAACTATTACAACTTGACAGGATTAGAAAACAAAAATACATTGTTATGCAGCATCATAAAAGTCTCTCACAGGCCAAAGACAGTTCTTTTAAAGGAGAACTGTAGTGAGAGGTATATGGAGGCTGCCATATTGATTTCCTTTTAAACAATACCAGTTGCCTGGCAGCCCTGCTGAACTATCTGCCTGCAGTAGTGCGAATCACACCAGAAACAAGCATGCAGCTAATCTTGTCAGATCTGACAAAAAATGTCAGAAACACCTGATCTGCTGCATGCTTGTTCAGGGTCTAGGGCTAAACGTATTAGAGGCAGAGGATCAGCAGGATAGCCAGGCAACTGGTATTGCTTAAAAAGGAAATAAATGTCACCTTCCATATACCTCTCACTACAGTTCTCCTTTAAGGGGGATTCTCAGGGCTTTCTTTGTTTTCAACAGCATTTCATAAACAATAGTTGCAAAATCTAACTGACATAATAGTGTGCAAGTGATTAGGGAGGTTGGCTGGTATCTTGCTATTTTGGCAGTTAAATTGTTGTTCAGGAAATGCTGTTGAAAACAAAGAAAGCCCTGAGCATCCCCCTTAAGGTGGCCACTAACTGTCCAATTTCTAGCGAAAAATCGTTCGAGCGATCGGAAATTCTGATCGGACGAAAAAATCGTTCACTACACCATCAACTAACCAATCATTGCTTCCTATCCATCACAACCACCAAGAAAATCCAAATTTTCGTTCGACGAAAATTCATTCGGGCGACATTTTTTTCACTCGTTCATAATCGATTGTGTCCACCAATGGAGATTATTTACAACCAATCCGATCAGAATTTCTGATCGCTCGAACGATTTTTCGCTAGAAATTGGACCGTTAGTGGCCAGCTTAAAAAAGATGGACTGGCCCAAAACCTGTCATCTGTCACATTTTTTAACTGCCTACTTTTTTCGCGAAAGAACCCCTTTAAAATCCTTTATGAACACCAAGTACTACCAGATTTTTCTGGACTGTAAATGGGTGTACCAAGGCCCCACTGGTTTCTGCTAACTCCAAGCTGGTGGAGCGATTAGAAAACATTCTATTGCAAAGGGTTGTCTGTATGATGCTTTGTTTTTTTTGTCTACTTGGCTAACCACTGTGTCCTTAGTGTTGCCTTTTTTCTTTGAGCTTCTGCAGAACAGCTTAGCTATTACACCTTAAAGGAGAACTGTAGTGAGAGGTATATGGAAGGTGACATTTATTTCCTTTTTAAGCAATACCAGTTGCCTGGCTATCCTGCTGATCCTCTGCCTCTAATACGTTTAGCCCTAGACCCTGAACAAGCATGCAGCAGATCAGGTGTTTCTGACATTTTTTGTCAGATCTGACAAGATTAGCTGCATGCTTGTTTCTGGTGTGATTCGCACTACTGCAGGCAGATAGTTCAGCAGGGCTGCCAGGCAACTGGTATTGTTTAAAAGGAAATCAATATGGCAGCCTCCATATACCTCTCACTACAGTTCTCCTTTAAAAAGATGGACTGGCCCAAAACCTGTCATCTGTCACATTTTTTAACTGCCTACTTTTTTCGCGAAATAACTCCTTTAAGCTAAAAAGTCCCACCTTCACCTTTGAAACAAGACCAAGAAATGTATCTGAGTACGAAGACACAAGAACGGGTGTACAGAAAAGGATGTTAGCAGGTGCTCTGGACTGGTCAGTACAAATCTGAAGTATCTGACGGTAACAAATAGAGATTTGATCATTAAAGGCCTAAAAAGCAAAACAAGGATAACAGGGAAGAATGGTGGGGGTTTCTTGGAAAACCTGGACTGCACATGGAGCTTTGAATTTTGTCAGTGTTAATGGTCTCTGCAATGTAGATATACATAAGCAGATACCGATTTACTATATAACACACCTACATGCAACACCTGAAGTTAGGATACAGTATACAATATATAGCTAGCAGAACTAAAGACGTCACCCCAGTGATACATTTCAGAATGTAAATCAGGAAGAGGAAAGATTTTACAGTGGGCAAACAATGAGTAAATGATCTATAAAGGATTATAAAAATTAAGCAATTTTATTCATTATGTTATTTTCACTACAGTTCCTCTTTAAATATCACAGGTCCGCTTTATTGTTGTGTGTGATGCGGTGGGGTGTGCGCACTGAAGAGATAAGGCTATATATGACCTTGTTCCACAGTGCGGTGACAGGGTCATATGCATATGCCCCCCCCCAGCTAGTGACCTACTCCCTGCTGGGCAGGAAGTACGTCCCTGGGATTCCCATCAGTCAGCGCATGCGCCTCATGTCACACTGCGCTCCCATCATGCCCACTGCCTGCATTGCCCAATGACTTGCATCGGAATGGAGTCAATTTTGATAATTACATTCTGCCACATTGCATCAAGTCTCCATAGACTTGCATGTCTGTTGCGGTGGGGAAGAGTACTGCAGTGTGACCCCAGTGTGCAAGGGGCCTTGAAGGACATCTGAACTGGGGAAAAAAAATGACATACTTACCTCAGTAGCGGGAAGTCTCTGGATGGTCCATGGTGCTTTAAAGGGCCGCTTGTCCATTGCGCTGGAAAGAACCTATTCAACTACCGTATCACAAGATGAATATATCTACAGGGACCCTGCCCTGGCACAGTGGGCTGCAGGAGGTACCAGGATGCCTCTGGAACATCCAAACCAAAGTTACTTAGGTAACACATTTTTTTCCCTTTTTACAGTTCAGGTGTCCTTTAAAAAAAAAAATGTTCTGCTAATCATCTGTACATATATTATATGGCATACTACATTATAATATATTTGTAATATTTTTGTTTTTGTTAAATACTCTGCATTTAAAAAAAACTATAGGGGCAATGGAGTGTTTATAAAGTTTAAAAGCATATCTGCGTGTGAGTCATGCAAAACATGACCCTACATTGTTGACATAGAAAGAGATCAGCACCACGTTTAGAAGCCTTTCCATACAAAGCCCAATAGCAACCAACAGAAGTACTGCTTGAGTCCTCCAACAAAACGTAACTTATGCTAACAAGTGAGGCAGCCCCGGGCACATATCTTCATAATCTGCTTATGCTCTGCAACTAGATAACCTCATTAATAAAAAAAAATCAATCTACAACCTTATCTGAGTATTACTGCAACTTTGATATTCAAAGCTGAATACTGGATTAATGTTTGGCACAAGGTAGTGTACTGTCCTTTCTTGTATTAACTGGAATGTACTCTAAGGAGCAACCTGTCATTGCTAGTTCATGTTATTAAGTCTCTTCTTCTTCTTCTTCAACAGGTTCCTATAGACCTTTCACCTACCCCCCTTCCACAAACCCCATGAGAAACAATGGCTGAGATATCTTGCAGCTAAACAACACACCTCAGAATGTATTTACACCTGCATTCTTATAAGATCACCAAGGATACCAGACATATTTCTGATACAACATTCTGCTTCCATTTACAATGCTATGCTGAAAAATAAATTCCTCTTTTGCTACAAATTTACTATAGACATGTATCAAATGTACACAAAATGTTCTATTTCAGTTTGCAACCTGCTATGTATTTCCAAGTCTAACTGTAAGTCCAAGTTCTATTACTTTCCTAGTCTGGAATCTGTACTCTTTGTTGCACTAGGTTTCAGTAGAAGACAGCCTAGCAAGCTATGCAGACCACGAAAATTGTTTCTTAATTTTTCACACCTGTCCAAACTGAATGACTAGCAGGAAGCTCTAAACAGTCCCAATCTTAAAGACACACTGAAGGAAAAAGAAATTATGATTATAATGAATTGGTTGTGTAGTACGGATAATTACTAGAACATTAGTAGCAAAGAAAATATTCTCATTTTTATTTTCAGTTAGTGTTTTTTATAACATTGCATCATTCTCTAATATTTGCAGTTGACACACTACTCAGCATTCTAAATGATTTTATAGAGCAGGCCAATGAACTATTGACCTGTCCTCTGTAGAAAAACAGAAAATACATTGACAGACACTTGAGATAACAAGCTTCAGAAGGCAGAGCTCTCTGTGACTTTGAAAGTCCTGGAGCTTAATGGCTCTTTTGCATAGATAAGAACTGGGGTTTCTTAACTCTTCCTGTACTGGAAACAATATTAGACTTCTGTCTCTGTTCCTAATGTTTTATTTTTTAGCTGTACTACACATGCAAATCATTATATCATAATTATTTTTACGCTTTAGTGTCTCTTTAAAGGGAAACCTGAGGTGAGAGGGATATGGAGGCTGACATATTTATTTCCTTTCAAATAATACACATTGCCTGGCTGTCCTGCTGATCTCCTCTACCTCTAATTAGCTGTATGTTTGTTTCAGGTGTGTGATTTAGACCCTACTGACCAGAAAGATCAGCAGGACAGCCAGGCACCTGGTATTGTTTAAAGGGAAATACATATGGCTGCTACCATAGGTCTCACACCTTGGGTTCCTTTTAATAAAGCTTCTTACAGCTGGTGTGGAGTAATGGAGCATTTTGTAATCAATTTGATATTACAAGTGTCAGTAAAGGCTTCTTACACACTATGTATATTCCATTGTGGTAAGATTACTCTAGTCGTATCGCACATTAGAGGTGAGATGCGGCCATAAAATGAGGCATACAGTACCATGAAAGAATGTAAATGTGCATGTTAGCCTCTAATGTAAGTATATCTATTGCATTATCCCAACGGAACCCATCACACTGCACTCAATGTGATAGCCCCATAGGACTATCATTGCATTTTCATTTCTCCATTGCGACACAACATCCACAGTGTGAAAGAGACCCTTCCCAAGCAATCTGAAAAGCTGAGCAGAAGGGATCGTTCATTTCTAAGCAAAGGTGAACATTTTGCCTCTACCCACTCCCGGCAATTATGTATTATAGGGATAAAGATTGACAATTCCCAAAATAACTTATTTCCAAGATTTTCCATACAATCCGCATGGCTCCAGTTGAAGGTTTCCTGAGAATCTGTAAAGGACATTCTGCTAAACATTTAAAGAGAACAAAGTCACAACGGTGATCACTGAACCCATGCAGAAAATAGTAAAAATGAAGGTATTTATTTATGGTAAATGACCGCTGAGTAGGAAGGTAGGTATATTTTTCATTTTATTTAAAGAGAACCCGAGGTGTGTTTAAAGAATGTTATCTGCATACAGAGGCTGGATCTGCCTATACAGCCCAGCCTCTGTTGCTATCCCAAACCCCACTAAGGTCCCCCTGCACTCTGCAATCCCTCATAAATCACAGCCGTGCTGTGAGGCTGTGTTTACATCTGTAGTGTCAGTCTCAGCTGCTCCCCCGCCTCCTGCATTGCTCCGGTCCCTGCCCCCGTCCCTTCCCTCCAATCAGCAGGGAGGGAAGGGATGCAGGCGGGGACTGGAGTTCTGCAGGAGGCGGGGAGAGCAGCAGACTGACACTATAGAGATAAACACAGCCAGCTCTGACAAGCTGTTTATCAGCAGCGTGGCTGTGATTTATGAGGGATTGCAGAGTGCAGGGGGACCTTAGGGGGGTTTGGGATAGCAACAGAGGCTTGGCTGTATAGACAGATCTAGCCTCTGTATGCAGATAATATTCTTCAAACCCACCTCGGGTTCTCTTTAAAGAGACTCCGTAACAAAAATTGCATCCTGTTTTTTATCATCCTACAAGTTCCAAAAGCTATTCTAATGTGTTCTGGCTTACTGCAGCACGTTCTACTATCACAGTCTCTGTAATAAATCAATGTATCTTTCCCCTGTCAGACTTGTCGGCCTGTGTCTGGAAGGCTGCCAAGTTCTTCAGTGTTGTGTTCTGCTCTGCTATGAACTCCCCCTTCCAGGCCCCTCTATGCACACTGCCTGTGTATTATTTAGATTAGGGCAGATTCTCTCTTCTCTCTTATCTTTTACAAGCTGGATAAATCCTCTGCTGAGCTGGCTGGGCTTTCACATACTGAGGAATTACAGACAAAGGCAAAGCTGTTTGCAGGAAGAAAGGAGCAGCCTGAAACTTCAGTGCATGAGAGCTGAAGGGGGAAAGAAACACACAAATGATCTCTTGAGATTCAAAAGGAAGGGTGTATACAGCCTGCTTGTGTATGGATGTATTTTCTATGTGTGGGCATACTGTACATCACCCTACTTCCTGTTTTGGTAGCCATTTTGTTTGTTTATAAATAAACTTTTAAAAACTCTTTTTAACCACTTTTAATGCGGCGAGGAGCGGCGAAATTGTGACAGAGGGTAATAGGAAATGTCCCCTAACGCACTGGTATGTTTACTTTTGTGCGATTTTAACAATACAGATTCTCTTTAAGGCTGAACTAAGGCTTTGAAAAAATGGACCATAATGCAGAAAGACCCTTTTGCGCACGTAGCGTTATGTTGCGGTGCTCTCCCCCACCAAAGCTTTTCACAGTTGCCTTTAGTCTTTTATGCCTAGTACACACCATACAAATTTCTGTAAGATTCTGTTATGCTTTGTACACCCTATGAGATTTTACTGTCAGATCGATTATTTCCAACATATTCGATTTGCTTTCCGATCGATTTCCGTTCACTTTAATAGGAAGTCGATCAGAAAATGCTCGGAAATCGATCGGAAAGCAAATCAAACATGTTGGAAATAATCGATCTGACAGTAAATCGGCCAGAAAATCTCATAGTGTGTACCCAGCATAAGATTCACCTGCCAGATAATTTCCAACGTGTTCCAACATCTGCGTAGCAATTAGGCATTGTTCTACTCACCAGGAGATAACCAGAAGACAATGCACCTGAGATAATAACCAGTCTCTACCAGTACTTTACAGAAAATAATCCAATTACAGAAAATCTAACAGAAAATAGTATGGTGTGTACTAGGCATAAAAGACACGTCACAGTACCTGCAGTGCGATGCGATGCAATGGAAGTGCTCTGGGTGCCGCAGGGTAATGCAGAAGCTGCAGTGCATTACCCTGCGATTTGCTGAAGTAAAACAGAAGTCCCATAATTTTTTTTATTTATTTAAGATCACACTGTGGCTATTTCGTGCGATGCAACTTTCCAAGGCTGTTGCGGTGTGATCATCTAGCTAATGGTGGATGGTGGCACCACGTGTAACCGGCCTAAGCGTTAACCTGTCACACTGGAGGTAAGATACAGAAATCCTTATGAAGGAGCAGTCTGATGGGCAGAAAAGCATGCCAAAAGGGCCAAAGTCTACTTATGCCCTTATAATTAAAGTAGTAGTACATCGTGAGAGAAAAAGCAATTAAAAAAATATGGAAAAATCCCATTTAGACTTGTTGGTAACGGTATTTACATGCGCTATCCAAGACGATTTAAGCTTTGTACACTCATCAGATGAAACTTGGCTGAGACGGCTGATAAGGACTACTGCAGAGAATCTAGCGTGTGTACAGTGCTCACCCCCTCGGCACCACTGCCAGCAATCAGCAAGTGATCACTCCCATGCCACTCCGTCAACCCTCCTTCCCTGTCCCCCCTTAAAGCAACAGATCAAGACGCTAACCTACAGCCTCGACTGGGTGACATGCCTCATATGTTTGCACAAGGCTTAACACATGATAAAACATTGGCTACACCCCTAGGGAAACCATCACAAATAAAATTATATATATATATATATAATCACATGTAGGATAGAAATTTTTTTTTTAGCTGTCTTAGAAGTCTTGTTGAAATACTGTGACTGGTGTCTGAGAATTTTTTCCCATCCATCCTCCAGGATAGCTTGCAGATTAGACATAGAAGGAGAAATTGTACCTTATGGAGGGAATGCAGTCTTTAGAACGTTTCGTCCAAATGACAGGTCCCGATTGGACAGTGAGACAAACTTTCAGAAAATCAACAATCTTGTCGTCTGTCAAAATTTGTTCCATTGAAGTTCTAAACTGTTCTGCCCATGATAAGGCTAATTCCAGTTCAGATGGACAGCTACTGGCACCCGTCCCCAGCATTTACCTCTCAGGATCCAATGCATGATTGAGGTGAAAGGGAGCGTTAACTTCACGTCATTTACCGTTGTTTAGTCAAGCACTGCAGTCGAATGAGATTTCCCAAAAGCTACATGTAGCTTTTAGCATCAGCAGTGTTCACAGTTACGCTCTATCCCCCAATGTCAATTGCTTTTCTGTGAGTGAAACAGCCCTTATGATCTAAATAGGCGAGACTTTACTACTTCCAGCATTGGATTTCTTGGAGGATCTTATACAATTCTTATTGTATCTTCATCTGGCAACTGATTTTTGGATGCATGTAAAACTTTTTTGTGGCCCACAAATGACAAAACATGATCAGCTCAAGCTACTGATTGTGGCTGAAAAAAGTAAAAAAAAAAAAAAAAAGTAATAGCCCTTCAACAGCCAACATATGTGCATGACCTTTATATTTCACCTTTGTGGTGATTACAAAAACAAAGCATGACCATTTCTTGTACTGATACTCTATCTTCCTCCTTTGACTTCCCCCAGTGGTCCTCTATCTCCAGCCACAAAATATGGCCATTGTCTTCAATCTGCTCTGCCCTATCTCAAGTTCATATATAAATAACTTTCTATTTCCCCTTTCAGACCACAACCTTCTAACTTTAGAAATCTGTACCTTATATTCACATCCGTCCACATTATGCTACACAGTCATGTAAAGAACCTATTTTTTTTTTTTGTTATCTTGATCTTCACTCCCTGGTGGACCCCCTGCAACCCCCAACATTGTCCTCCTCCAATGATCCTAAAGGTGCCCATACACTCGTCAGATTGGCAGCAGATAGATAAGAAATGCATCTGATGATCTATCTAATGCGTTTTTAGAACATTTTTTACCAGGATAGAATTCCAATAGATTTCAGTTTGAAATCTATTGAAATTCGATCTGATGGCATTTTTTTTGCCATCAGATTTCCATTAAGGCCAATGCAAACTGATAAGCAATCTCATCAGATCGACCCAAATTTTCCACCCTGCAAGTTCGATGGAAATCCATCGAAATCGATCGAAATCGGCCGTCGATCGGTCGATTGGCCAACCGATTTGCAATCGATCGATCGGGATCGATCGGTCGGCCAGAAAATCGGCTGAGTGTATGGGCTGCTTAAGACAGTGTCCACTAACTACTCAATCACAAACTGCTCTGTTTCAAATTTGGCTTCCCCCCTCATTAACACTTACCCCCGCCAAATCAACCAGCAACCCTGGCTGACAGAACCCATTAAAGCGGTATTGTCACCATAAAAATCAAATTTCAACAGCAACTGGTCTGAGTGTATTAAGTGATAAAGATGCTAATCCTGCATTCAAAACTTTTTTCTGCTGTTGTGGTTTGGAGTTATTACATACTATAGGAGCACTGGCCCTAGTGCCAAACAGTGCCAAAAAGTTGAATACTGGGAGTTATTTTGAATGCTGGGAGTTCTTTTTATCTATAATGTATTCCTCCTCTTCCATTTATTTCCCTGCCTAGCTGATCACTTGTGTTTACAAGCAAGGCTGAGGTGACTGAGTGATTGGATGTGTAAATAAAAAAAATAAAAAAACTCTGGGAGGAGGACAGATAATGAATACACAATGAGCAAGAGAAGGGAGGGGGGAAACAAGAGTCAGGGAGGATATGATGTCAGCATTAGCTTGGCAAGATGGCCACTGCATAGACAAGGATTTTCTGCTTTCCCTTTTGTAAAATTCACAGGAATCATTACATGGATAACACAATACATCTGTTATGTAAGTAGAGGTAGTATTTATCTACTTATATATGTGGTTTTTATTTCTAGGTTAGCATGGGTGTCGCTTGTTCTTTAACAATTGAAGTGTTCCAGGATGAAATAACAGCACATAAGGAAGAACACTGCTGAAGAAGACTAGCACCATTACAAACAAGCTGTGCAAAATGCCCTTTCCCTCACCAAGAAATTATACTTACACCTACTTACAATATTTCCTCACAGTCCCACAACCCTACACAATTTTAACACTATAGCAAAGAGGAAAAAAGGTCTACACTTATCCATACAGGTCATTTCTTTATTACTGGATGTAGCGAAAGGAGCAATAACAACAAAGACCAAGAGCTGACATGTTTCAGGCCTCTAGGGTTCTTAACCACTTCACCACTGAGGGGTTTTACCCCCTGAGCACCAGAGCAATTTTCACCTTTCAGCGCTCCTTCCATTCATTCATCTATAACTTTATCATTACTTATCGCAATGAAATGAACTATATCTTGTTTTTTCCGCCACCAATTAGGCTTTCTTTAGGTGGGACATTATGCCAAGAATTATTTTTTTCTAAATGTGTTTTAATGGGAAAATAGGAAAAATGTGGGGAAACAAATAATTATTTTTCAGTTTTCGGCCATTATAGTTTTTAAATAATGCATGCTACTGTAATTAAAACCCATGAAACGTATTTGCCCTTTTGTCCCGGTTATAAAACCATTTAAATTATGTCCCTATCACAATGTTTGGCGCCAATATTTTATTTGGAAATAAAGGTGCATTTTTTTCAGTTTTGCGTCCATCCCTAATTACAAGCCCATAGTTTATAAAGTAACAGTGTTATACCCTCTTGACATAAATATTTAAAAAGTTCAGTCCCTAAGGTAACTATTTATGTATTTTTTTTAATTGTAATTTTTTTAATTTTTTTTTAATTACAAAAAAAAAAAAAAAAAATAGGGAGTGTGGGAGGTAATGAGTTAATTTTATGTGTAAAAGTCATTTATTTGTATGTGAAAAATGTGTAGGGTGTAGTTTACTATTTGGCCACAAGATGGCCACAGTAACTTTTTGTTTTAATGCGACCTCCAAGCTTCCTTCCGGAAGCTTGGAGGAAGTAGAAGGCTGGACACGTGAGTTTTTTTCTCACAATGATCGCGCTGCCCATAGGAGAGCAGCTGATCATTGCGGGGCTTAGATCAACGAACGGGAATGGATTTTCCCGTTCATTGATCTCTGGGCGAGCAGGCGGCGGCGTGTTTACTAGCGGCGGGCGGCGTGTTTACGAGCGGGAGCGCGGGCAGCGTCGGGAACGCGGAAAGTACGTGTTTCTCCGTCCCTGGTTTTTAAAGGATGGAAAAGGGGCGGAGAAATACGTACGCGCGGGGGTAAAGTGGTTAAAGAGACACTGAAGCGAAAAAAAAATTATGATATTATGATTTGTATTTGTAGTACAGCTAAGAAAAAAACCATTAAGATCAGATACATCAGTCTAATTGTTTCCAGTACAGGAAGAGTTGAGAAACTCCAGTTGTTATCTCTATGCAAACAAGCCATTAAGCTCTCCGACTAAGTTAGTCGTGGAGAGGGCTGTTATCTGACTTTTATTATCTCAACTGTAAGTGAACTGTTTACTTTTTCTCTGCTAGAGGAGAGGTCATTACTTCATAGACTGCTCTGAAAGAATCATTTTGAATGCTGAGTGTTGTGTAATCTGCACATATTATAGAATAATGCAATGTTATAAAACACACTATATACCTGAAAATAAAAGTATGAGAATATTTTCTTTGCTGCTAATCTTCTAGTAATTATTCATAGTACACAACCAATTCATTATATCATATATTTTTTTTCGCTTCAGTGTCTCTTTAATCATAGTTGTATCCAGATAGATTCCTACCAAAAAGCATGACTGTTGTCCCCGCCAGCATGCCATTTATGTATGCAGGTCAACAGCTTACCCAAAAGCAGAAGTTTTTCTTCTCCTAACTCTCATTGGAGATGCCCGTGCTTTCCACTCTTATAGATGCCAGATACAAGATACCACCCGGTGAGCAGGGAGGGACTGTGCTGCCTGTAGAACCAGCAAAAACCAGCACCATGCATCAATAGGTAAATGCCTTCTACTCTGGTGCAGACAGACCAATGCACGGTGCTAGCCTGTACCTTCAGCCAGGAAGATACATTATAAAGCCAAACACTTATATACAGTGGTTTGCAAAAGTATTTGTCCCCCTTGAAGTTTCCCACATTTTGTCATATTACTGCCACAAACATGAATCAATTTTATTGGAATTCCACGTGAAAGACCAATACAAACTGGTGTACACGTGAGAAGTGGAACGAAAATCATACATGATTCCAAACATTTAAAAAAAATAAACTGCAAAGTGGGGTGTGCGTAATTATTCAGCCCCCTGAGTCAAGACTTTGTAGAACCACCTTTTGCTGCAATTACAGCTGCCAGTCTTTTAGGGTATGTCTCTACCAGCTTTGCACATGTAGAGACTGAAATCCTTGCCCATTCTTCTTTGCAAAACAGTTCCAGCTCAGTCAGATTAGATGGACAGTGTTTGTGAACAGTTTTCAGATCTTGCCACAGATTCTCGATTGGATTTAGATCTGGACTTTGACTGGGCCATTCTAACACATGGATATGTTTTGTTTTAAACCATTCCATTGTTGCCCTGGCTTCATGTTTAGGGTCGTTGTCCTGCTGGAAGGTGATCCTCCGCCCCAGTCTCAAGTCTTTTGCAGACTCCAAGAGGTTTTCTTCCAAGATTGTCCTGTATTTGGCTCCATCCATCTTTCCATCAACTCTGACCAGCTTCCCTGTCCCTGCTGAAGAGAAGCACCCCCAGAGCAGGATGCTGTCACCACCATATTTGACAGTGGGGACGGTGTGTTCAGAGTGATGTGCAGTTTTAGTTTTCCGCCACAGATAGCATTTTGCATTTAGGCCAAAATGTTCTGACCAGAGCACTTTCTTCCACATGTATGCTGTGACCCCCACATGGCTTGTGGCTAACTGCAAACGGGACTTCTTATGCTTTTCTTTTCTGTTAACAATGGCTTGCTTCTTGCCACTCTTCCATAAAGGCCAACTTTGTGCAGTGCACGACTAATAGTTGCCCTATGGACAGGTTCCCCCACCTGAGCTGTAGATCTCTGCAGCTCGTCCAGAGTCACCATGGGCCTCTTGACTGCATTTCTGATCAGTGCTCTCCTTGTTCGGCTTGTGAGTTTAGGTGGACGGCCTTGTCTTAGTAGGTTTACAGTTGTGCCATACTCTTTCCATTTCTGAATGATCGCTTGAACAGTGCTCCGTGGGATGATCAAGGCTCTGGAAATCGTTTTGCAGCCTAAACCGGCTTTAAATTTCTCAATAACTTTATCCCTGAACTGTCTGGTGTGTTGTTTGAACTTCATGGTGTTGTTGCTCCTCACAATATTCTCCAAAGGGGGCTGAACAGTTACGCACACACCACTTTGCAGTTATTTATTTGTAAAAAAAGGTTTGGAATCATGAATGATTTTTGTTCCACTTCTCACATGTACACCACTTTGTATTGGTCTTTCACGTGGAATTCCAATAACATTGATTTATGTTTGAGGCAGCAATATGACAAAATGTGGAAAACTTCAAGGGGGCCACTTTTGCAAACCAGTGTAGCCAGTGTCACACAAGCCAACCCTCTGCTTAATTAAAAGAAAGTCACATAAAACAAAAAAGTACAAAAATAGCAAAAATGTTACCTACAATAGAAAAAAAAGAAGCAGATACATTCAGAAATAGGTCTTCCTGGCAAAAAAAAAAAAAAGGCGACTAGGGGAATAGGCCTCTTTGCCACAGGTGGCTGGACTGCTCGTTTGTTAGGCATTTCAGCCACCCGGCTGGCAACCTCAAGTGCCATTCAGCTGAAATGACATACAGCTGAATGGCAGCGTTTGGTAACACCATGCGTGTCAGTTGGGTTACCGAGTGGAACAAAAAAAGTCTCATGCCACGTCCAAGGACGGCAACCACTATGCTCAGATGCAACTCCAAAAGGGGGTCACCGGTCTAACACCTGTGCAGAGAGCTAGCAAGCGCCTGGCCAGTGAACGGCAGCAGTGGTGAATTCATCGCTTTCAGCTACCCATGGAAAAGAGGCCTTAATAAACTTAATCTTATGCTATGAAGTTCCTCCTCTTGCCCACCATAATCTGCAGCTGCTAGTGTGAAAAGGACTCCATAGAATATAATGGCATACAGAGAGAGGCCAGACGGATGACCTTTTCCATAAGGCTTGTTTGTCCCGGTCCTTGATTGGCACGATACTCAGATGTTTTTTGTAGTTCTAGAAAAGAGTAAGGAACTAACATGCAGTTCACCAATTAAAATGTCTCTGTCTCTGGCCCTCAGACAGGACAACACATTAGGTAAACAACTGGAAAACACCAGGCTGTCAACATAAATCAATTTGTAGGTTTTTATGACAACACTAAACAGGATTCACCTTTTTATAAGTTTGTCCACAGATGACTTAAAAACGCAACAAACACATCCATGACAATTTTGTTTTATTATTTGTTGCAGAACACCTTAATGAGTCATTTAAACACTTTATCAAATGTGTATGCGTCTGCGTAAAAAAAATCTAAGTACCAAATATGAAGTTGGCTGTATGATCATGAATCTCTACTGCCACCTTGTGCTCATAAAAGGCAATGAAGAAAACACCCTGGAACTCTGTGCTCTGTGTGGAATTGCTCAATCCATGACTTCAGACAAACTGGAGAACTGAATTAAGCATTTATAAAACACTGAGGGTGGGGGGGAGGGACGACGACATCATTTAGTAAAGATAAACCCTGGACAAAAAAAAATAAATTAAAAAAATACTTCTGAGCAATGCTGGTACACAGGGGTTAAAAATAACATGAAAATATGCAAGTAACTGAGAATGTGGGTATCCCAGGTAACCACCAAGGAATTGGTGTATTATGAGGTGACAAAAACAGAAAAAGGAGGTAGGAGGCGATTGTGCAAAGAAAGTGGGGTTGTGTTCAGCCCAAAAGCGAATGGCACATACTAAAGTGAGCTGGACAAGGGCTGGACTGGGTAGGCAAAAAGAGAAATATGCAGAGGTAGGTGGCTAATACGGACGCTGGGGTTGAGCCCAGAAAGGGACAAGTGCAAAGGTAGCTAAAAAATAGTGTTGGGCCGCTATGCCATAGTGTAGAAAAAAAAAGAAAAGATTAAAAATGAGGTATGAGCAGTGAAGCAGGTTAATTCAGCATGCGCTCTACCCCGCGCTGCCCTGACCTTGGTGCTGCCATAGACATAATGTTATTTCGTCTATATTGGCACAACCGGATTTCAAACTGAACAATGTTGCCCGCGATTTCCAGACCCCAAACTAATTCTTCTCCCCCCCGAGGGAGGCCCTGAGTTGCTCCAAGGGGAAAAGTATTTAACGCCCCCTGATATTTCAGCCCAGCAGGGCGAGCCGTCATTTGGCTCACTCTGCGCCCAACTAACAGGGCAATTGGATAATACATACTGAGAAACGGGGATGTCAAGTGACTGGTTCCTTGGAAATCTAATAAAAAAAAAATAGTATATGAGTGGAGGTTGATCAAAAACTGTGCAAAGCAACTGTGCCAGCACAGATAAAAATATATGCAGGATCTTCTCAAAAAATTAGCATATTGTGAGGAAGTTCATTATTTTCTGTAATGTACTGATAAAACATTAGACTTTCATATATTTTAGATTCAAATACACACAACTGAAGTAGTTCAAGCTTTTTATTGTTTTAATATTGATGATTTTGGCATACAGCTCACGAAAACCCAAATTTCCTATCTTAAAAAATTTGCATATTTCATCCGACCAATAAAAGAAAAAAAAGTGTTTTTAAAACAAAAAAAGTCAACCTTCAAATAATGATGTTCAGTTATGCACTCAATACTTGGTCGGGAATCCTTTTGCAGAAATGACTGCTTGAATGCGGCGTGGCATGGAGGCAATCAGCCTGTGGCACTGCTCAGGTGTTATGGAGGCCCAGGATGCTTCGATAGCGGCCTTAAGCTCATCCAGAGTGTTGGGTCTTGCGTCTCTCAACCTTCTCTTCACAATATCCCACAGATTCTCTATGGGGTTCAGGTCAGGAGAGTTGGCAAGCCAATTGAGCACAGTAATGCCATGGTCAGTAAACCATTTACCAGTGGTTTTGGCACTGTGAGCAGGTGCCAGGTCGTGCTGAAAAATAAAATCTTCATCTCCATAAAGCTTTTCAGCAGATGTAGGCATGAACCCACTTTTTAACCAGAAACAGCGGCAGAAGTGCCTGACCTGGGCTACAGAGAAACAGCACTGGACTGTTGCTCAGTGGTCCAAAGTACTTTTTCCGGATGAAAGCAACGTTTGCATGTCATTCGGAAATCAAGGTGCCAGAGTCTGGAGGAAGACTGGGGAGAGGGAAATGCCAAAATGCCTGAAGTCCAGTGTCAAGTACCCACAGTCAGTGATGGTCTGAGGTGCCATGTCAGCTGCCGGTGTTGGTCCACTGTGTTTTATCAAGGGCAGGGTCAATGCAGCTAGCCATCAGGAGATTTTGGAGCACTTCATGCTTCCATCTGCTGAAAAGCTTTATGGAGATGAAGATTTCATTTTTCAGCACGACCTGGCACCTGCTCACAGTGCCAAAACCACTGGTAAATGGTTTACTGACCATGGTATTACTGTGCTCAATTGGCCTGCCAACTCTCCTGACCTGAACCCCATAGAGAATCTGTGGGATAGTGTGAAGAGAAAGTTGAGAGACGCAAGACCCAACACTCTGGATGAGCTTAACCCCCCTGGCGGTATAAAAAATTCCGCCAGGAGGGAGCGCAGCAGTTTTTTTTTTTTCTTACATCATGTAGCGAGCCCAAGGCTCGCTACATGATAGCCGCTGCTCAGCGGCATCCCCCGGCCCGCTTCGATCGCCTTCGGCGATCTCCGATCAGGAAATCCCGTTCAAAGAATGGGATTTCCTGGAGGGCTTCCCCCGTCGACATGGCGGGATGACGTCACCGACGTCAGGACGTCATTGGGAGTCCCGAACCACCCCTCAGCGCTGCCTGGCACTGATTGGCCAGGCAGCGCACGGGGTCTGGGGGGAGCGGCGCGACGGATAGCGGCGATCGAGCGCGGGGCGGCGGCGATCGGTATGCTGCGTCCAGCAAAAAAAAATTAAACAAATTGGCCCAGCAGGGCCAGAGAAAACCTCCTGCGCGGCTTACCCCTACGTTCGGGGTTACCACCAAGGAGGTTAAAGGGAACCAGAGATATATATATATATATATATATATCAGTAAGAACATTAGAGAAAACACTTACCATGCTCTCGGTTTCATCCTCACTGCTAAAAGTGTCTGTTATCTGCTGTGATAAGAATCCCGGACTGAGCATTCAGTCTGGCTTTGCAGGGAATAATTATAGCTGAGTCATTATAGCAGAGCCACAAGGGGGCAAAGCTAGACTGAGTGCTCAGTCTGGGATTCTTATCAGAGGTGATAACAGTCAGATTAAACAGAGAACAATGAAACAAAGAGCAGATTAGGTGTTTACTGCCATGTTCCCACCAATTTATAAGGTAAAATACAAGAGGGTGCTTCATCTCTGGTTCTCTTTAAAGCCGCTATCGAAGCATCCTGGGCCTCCATAACACCTGAGCAGTGCCACACGCCGCATTGAAGCAGTCATTTCTGCAAAAGGATTCCCGACCAAGTATTGAGTGCATAACTGAACATAATAATTTGAAGGTTGAATTTTTGTTTTAAAAACACTTTTCTTTTATTGGTCGGATGAAATATGCTAATTTTTTGAGATAGGAAATTTGGGTTTTCATGAGCTGTATGCCAAAATCATCAATATTAAAACAATAAAAGGCTTGAACTACTTCAGTTGTGTGTATTTGAATCTAAAATATATGAAAGTCTAATGTTTATCAGTACATTGCAGAAAATAATGAACCTTATCACAATATGCTAATTTTTTGAGAAAATCCTGTATATAGTGACTAGAAAAGTCTAGTTGCTAGAAGAAAGTGACTATGCAAAGGTGAATCATCTAATACTAAACAACTATATGGTAGTAACAAAAGAACTAAAGTGCAAGAAAAAGGGGAAAGTAAGGATTAAGCTTGAATTAAAAAAAAAAAAAAAAAAAAAAAAAAAAGAAGAAGTACTAACATACTTGTATAAACAATAAGGAAGCTTTTGGGGAATTTTCTAACCCCTCCAATTTGGGAAAAAGGAAAAAAAAAAGAGAAATTCAGATTTCTCAGTCAAACAGCAACAACAACAAAAAAAACTTTTCGCTTTTTCTGTACAATTGATCGTTTTCACCGAAATGCATTGAAATCCAACAGAAAATTGGTAACGTGTGTGCCAATCTTAATGGGGACAAAAAATATAATTAAGATCCCTACAGTGAGTGTAACCTTTTCAACCACTTTCCTAACCTAAAGCAATCCTTTACTTAAGGCAAATGTAAAAAAAAACAAAAAAACAGGAAAATGGAAATACTGGGGAGTTCTGTGTAAACTAAGAGAGTACTTCCTTACAATTTTAGAAAATAGCTGGATAAAAGGCGATATGGAAATGTAATTTAATCAGTGTCATTTCATTTATACATACTGTATACATGCATAAAATGTCTTAAGGTGGAATTATCAGGGCTGTGGAGTCGGAGTTGTAATCGAGGAGTTGGAGCAATTTTGGGTACCCAGAATCGGAGTTGGAGACGGTGATTTCATAAACTGACGAGTTGGAGTCGGATGATTTTTGTACAAAATCCACAGCCCTGGTAAGTATTAGACTAAGGAGTCTGAGTTGAGGAGTTGGAGCCATCTTGGGTACCTGGAGTCGGAGTTAGTGGTTTCATAAACTGAGGAGTCGGAAGATTTTTGTACCAACTCCACAGCCCTGGGTGTAATATACAATAAACACCTGTCTCTCAACTCCTTATTGTCCCCCTGATCCAGGCCACAGTATCGCAAGTACTGAAGGGAGTACAGTTTTCTGCAGCTTGCAATCAGTGTAGCTATCACACAGAGTCATTAGCGTCATCCCTCAGGATTGAGCTCGATCCTGCAAGTGGCACTGCGGGAAATGAGCACTATATAGACATCACTCTGATATACCACAGTGATGCTTTCTGTAGCTTTGAAGTAAGAAGGAAAGACAACAGTGCGGCACACAATGAACTAGCTAATAATAATAAATAAATAAATAAAAAAAAGATGATATAATGAATTGGTTGTGTAGTATGGATAATTACTACACCATTAGTAGCAAAGGAAATATTCTCATATTTTTATTTTCAGTTATATAGTTTTTTTGTATAACAATGCATCATTCTCTAATATTTGCAGTTTACACACTACTCAGCATTCTAAATGATTTTACAGAGCAGCCTAGTGAACTTTTGAACCCTTCTCAGCAGAGAAAAAGAAAATACATTTACAGACACTTGAGATAAGCTTCAGAAGACAGAGCTGGAGCTCAATGGCTCTTTTGCATAGATAACAACTGGAGTTTTTTTAACTCTTCCTGTAATGGAAACAATATTAGACTTACGTCTCTGCTCCTAATGTTTTATTTCTTGGCTGTACTACTGTACTACACATACAAATCATCATAATTTAATTTAGCTTCAGTGTCTCTTTAAAACAGATCCTCTGTCTGGCATAAGCATACAAATAAAAACCAGTCTGCCAACTCCTCTCACTTACCCTAGATGCCTTTGATGTAATGTCATAAAATCAACAATCTTTACAGGCACGCACGCACCTTTCCCCTGCAGCTGAGGAAGAAGCCATCTTACATAATAATCTAATATTCAGCTCAATGAAACAGCTCAGTCAGAAAGACAGAGCAGTCAGGAAGACTATCACTCTATATACGAAAGCCCCCTGAGAATAAATATATATATATATATATATATATATATATATATATAGATAGATAGATAGATAGATAGATAGATAGATAGATAGATAGATAGATAGATAGATAGATAGAATACCTTTGTAAAGGTAATCTACTGTAGCAAAGGTGAAGATTTCAATGCAGGTTGTTAAAAAGCCCTAGCACAACCCCACCTGACGCCTCATTGATAGTAAAGGAGAATCAAAGATTATGCAACTATCCACATCATTTCATATTTGATGCAGTTGTTACAAAGGAAAAGTCAGTGACTTTGGAAGAGTCAGTTATGTGACCGAGGACATAGTGGGCATTACCCAGCCATTGAACAGCTCTCACTGCTGAGCACAGAGCCACCCTACCCCCTCTTCCTATGCTGCTAAGGGGTAGTACACACCAAGAATGCTTCTGAGCATTTTGAAAAGCGCTAGCGATTCAAAGAGAGTTTGGCTAATGTATTTCTATGGGCTAGAGCACACCAGAGCAATGCGATTTTTTTTCCCAATCAAAAATGTTTTTGGGCGCATTTGCATTTTGGAGGCGATTGCAATTCAATGTTAAATACAGTGCTGCCCATAATTATTCATACTCCTGGCAAATGTTGACTTAAAGTTACTTTTATTCAACCTACAAGTCATTTTTTGACGGGAAATGACATAGGTGTCTCCCAAAAGATACAGTGGTTTGCAAAAGTATTCGTCCCCTTTAAAGTTTTCCACATTTTGTCATATTACTGCCACAAACATGAATCGATTTTATTGGAATTCCATGTGAAAGACCAACACAAAGTGGTGTACACGTGAGAAGTGGAACAGAAATCATACATGATTCCAAACAGTTTTTTTTTACAAATAACTGCAAAGTGGGGTGTGCGTAATTATTCAGCCCCCTGAGTCAATACTTTGTAGAACCACCTTTTGCTGCAATTACAGCTGCCAGTCTTTTAGGGTATGTCTCTACCAGCTTTGCACATCTAGAGACTGAAATCCTTGCCCATTCTTGTTTGCAAACAGTGTTTGTGAACAGCAGTTTTCAGATCTTGCCACAGATTCTCGATCGGATTTAGATCTGGACTTTGACTGGGCCATTCTAACACATGGATATGTTTTGTTTTAAAACATTCCATTGTTGCCCTGGCTATGTTTAGGGTCATTGTCCTGCTGGAAGGTGAACCTTTGCCCCAGTCTCAAGTCTTTTGCAGACCCCAAGAGGTTTTCTTCCAAGGTTGCCCTGTATTTGGCTCCATCCATCCCCCCCATCAACTCTGACCAACTTCCCTGTCTCTGCTAAAGAGAAGCACCCCCAGAGCATGATGCTGCCACCACCATATTTGACAGTGGGGATGGTGTGTTCAGAGTGATGTGCAGTGTTAGTTTTCCGCCACATGTAGCGTTTTGTATTTTGGCCAAAAAGTTCCATTTTAGTCTCATCTGACCAGAGCACCTTCTTCCACATGTTTACTGTTTCCCCCACATGGCTTGTGGCCAGGGGCGTAACTAGAAATCACTGGGCCCCCCTGCGAATATTTGGATGGGCCCCCCCCCCATAGGTGCCAAATAATCGTAATGGGGCAGCGTTTCACTGTAAATTATTTGTAAAGTGGGCAGCATTTTACCAGACAATCGTAATGTGGGCCAGAAAATCGTAATGTGGGCAGAGTTCACCAGAAAATCGTAATGTGGGCCTTTAGAAAATCATAATGTGGGCAGAGTTCACCATAAAATCGTAATGTGGGCAGAGTTCACCAGAAAATCGTAATGTGGGCACCAGTCACCAGAAAATCGTAACGTGAGCAGCAGTCACCAGAAAATTGTAACGTGGACAGCATTCACCAGACAATCGTAATGTGGGCAGCGTTCACCAGAATATCGTAATGTGGGACAGAAAATCGTAATGTGGGCAGAGTTCACCATAAAATCGTAATGTGGGCAGCGTTCACCAAAAAATTGTAACATGGACAGCATTCACCAGACAATCGTAACGTGGGCAGTGTTCAACAGAAAATCGTAATGTGGGCCAGAATATCATAATGTGGGCAGCAGTCACCAGAAAATCCTTATGTGGGCAGCAGTCACCAGAAAATCGTAATGTGGGCAGCAGACACCAGAAAATCGCAATGTGGGCAGCAGACACCAGAAAATCGCAATGTGGGCAGCAGTCACCAGAAAATCCTAATGTGGGCAGCATACACCAGAAAATTGTAATGTGGGCAGCAGACACCAGAAAATCGCAATGTGGGCAGCAGACACCTGAAAATCGCAATGTGGGCAGCAGACACCTGAAAATCGCAATGTGGGCAGCAGACACCTGAAAATCGCAATGTGGGCAGCAGACACCTGAAAATCAGAATGTGGGCAGCAGACACCTGAAAATCGCAATGTGGGCAGCAGACACCTGAAAATCAGAATGTGGGCAGCAGACACCTGAAAATCGTAATGTGGGCAGCAGACACCTGAAAATCGTAATGTGGGCAGCAGACACCTGAAAATCGTAATGTGGGCAGCAGACACCTGAAAATCGTAATGTGGGCAGCAGACACCTGAAAATCGTAATGTGGGCAGCAGACACCTGAAAATCATAATGTGGGCAGCAGACACCTGAAAATCGTAATGTGGGCAGCAGACACCTGAAAATCGTAATGTGGGCAGCAGACACCTGAAAATCGCAACGTGGGCAGCAGTGACCAGAAAATCGCAATGTGGGCAGCAGTGACCAGAAAATCGTAATGTGGGCAGCAGTGACCAGAAATCTCAATGTGGGCAGCAGTGACCAGAAATCGCAATGTGGGCAGCAGTGACCAGAAAATCACAATGTGGGCAGCAGTGACCAGAAATCGCAATGTGGGCAGCAGACACCTGAAAATCACAAGGTGGGCAGCAGACACTAGAAAAAAAATGCACCTGTTAAAAAAAAACCAATTCACTTACCTGACAGAAGTCTTCTCCTCTCCCGGCATCTGGCTCGCAGCTCCCTGAGTCCTCCTGCAGCACATCTCCCGCGCTGACAGGCAGAGTGCAGGGCTACAGCAAGATGGCTGCCGAAGCCCTGTACTAGAGACACAAATAGTCTCCAGTGTAGGGCTTCTTCGGCGGCCATCTTACCGTAGCCCTGCTCTGCCTGCCGGAGACTATGCAGGCTGCTGGAGTGTGGCTGCGGGGAATGAACTGGCGCAGCGTCTATTAGACGCTGCGGCCAGTTGAGCACCTTGCTGGAGGGTCCAGAGCAGCGCTCCCCCCACGCACAGTGAGCGGGCCCCAGAGCAGCCCCGGGCCCCCCTGCGGCTGAGGGGGTCGCATCCCCGGTAGGTACGCCGGTGCTTGTGGCAAACTGCAAACGGGACTTCTTATGCTTTTCTGTTAACAATGGCTTTCTTCTTGCCAGGGCTGTGGAGTCGGTACAGAAATCCACCGACTCCAACTCCGACTCCTCAGTTTAGAATTCCACCGGCTCAGACTCCTCGACTCCGACTCCTCTAATTTGCATATTACAATCTTGTTGATTGAAAGTATGTAACATGAAATTAGTCTCTTAACTGCCAACGCTTAGGAATTTTAAAAGACAACTGAAGTGAGAAGAATATGGACACTGCCATATTTATTCCCTTTAGTCATAGACTAAAACTAGTCCTTGGTAAGAGTACTTGTAAAAAGGTACAGACCGGAACAAAGAACATCTATCAGGCCCTAGTCAATGAAACTGTGGGTACATTAAAGAATGGTATGCAGGTACTCTGCAGGGGAATGAGGAGATTCTTCCTCTATTATACATTCTTCATGCACAATCTGAACCAGGTTTATGGGTGATAGACAACACCTCTGTGTTCAGTGTGCACAACATTCACATTGGATTCCCTGCAGCTCTGTGGAGAGTGCATATGTAGAGTATAGTACTACTGTGTAACAAAGTAAACCTGAGACAGATGAAATTAAAGTTTTATACATGTCTGGGGCTTCCTCCAGCCCCCTTCAGGCTAATCAGTCCCTCGCTGTCCTCCTCCACCACCTGGATCTTCTGCTATGAGTCCAGGTACTTGAGCCAGTCTGGCGTAGTGCGCATGCACACACTCCGCCGCCGGGAGCTTACTACACCTGTGCAGCACTATTGTGCAGGTGCAGAACGCTCCTGGCTGTGGAAGCAGCATGCGGCCGGATTGCGCTGACTGGCTGAATTACCAGGACTCATAGCAGAAGATCCAGGTGGTGGAGGTGGACAGCGAGGGACTGTTTAGCCTAAAGGGGGCTGGAAGAAGCCCCAGGTATGTATAAAACTTTTCTTTTCATCCTTCTCAGGTACCATTTAATTCGTAGTCACCAAACCAAATTTTAACAACATATCAAATAATTTGATTTCATGAGCAAAGAGAGTGCATACATTTGCATAAATCAGAATCAACGCAGAATTATTTCCATCTCATTGACCATCTATTAGTGACACTGCTACACATCAGGCTTTATACTTACAGTATAGATGTTATTTAGTATATATAAGAGATTCCTGTGTACACATCATCTATACAGTCACAATCAGATGTGTATATCTGACTTTAAAAATACAGGGACCGCTTTATTGAAGCAGCACAAGTAACTAATTTTGATTAGTTTATTTCATTTTTGTGGACTAAGCACAGCTATTACTGCATGTATAAATTATTTATGATGACTATTATCTGAGAAATAGAACATTTTATCATATTTTCTATTTTAATTACAGTTTAAATTCATTAGGAATCGGTGCATTTTTTCCCGACTCCGACTTCAGGCACCCAAAATTGCCCCAACTCCGACTCCACGACTCAGACTCCACAGCCCTGCTTCTTGCCACTCTTCCATAATGGCCAACTTTGTGCAGTGCACGACTAATAGTTGTCCTACGGACAGATTCCCTCACCTGAACTGTAGATCTCTGCAGCTCGTCCAGAGTCACCATGGGCCTCTTGACTGCATTTCTGATCAGCGCTTTCCTTGTTCAACCTGTGAGTTTAGGTGGACGGCCTTGTCTTGGTAGGTTTACAGTTGTGCCATACTCCTTCCATTTCTGAATGATCGCTTGAACAGTGCTCCGTGGGATGTTCAAGGCTTTGGAAATATTTTTGTAGCCTAAGCCTGCTTTAAATTTCTCAACTTTATCCCCTGACCTGTCTGGTGTGTTCTTTGGACTTCATGGTGTTGTTGCTCCAAATATTCTCTTAGACAACCTCTGAGGCCATCACAGAGCAGCTGTATTTGTACTGACATTAGATTACACACAGGCGCACTCTATTTAGTCATTAGCACTCATCAGGCAATGTCTATGGGTAACGGACTGCACTCAGACCAAAGGGGGCTGAATAATTACGCACACCCCACTTTGCCGTTATTTTAAAAAAAAATTTGGAACCATGTATGATTTTCGGTCCACTTCTCATGTGTACACCACTTTGTATTGGTCTTTCACGTGGAATTTCAATAAAATTGATTCATGTTTGTGGCAGTAATATTACAAAATGTGGAAAACTTCAAGGGGGCCGAATACTTTTGCAAACCACTGTAATAAGACAATGTACAAGAGGCATTGTGGAAAAAAATACTCAACTTTTATTTACATTTAAGCAAAAAGTGGCAACTCCAAAATTATTCATACCCTTCTCAATAATCAGTAGAAAAGTCTATTATAGCAATCAAACACATCCTATAATTGTAGACCAGCTCTTTGCATGTCTCCACAGGTATTTTTTCCCATTTATCTTTAGCAAGGAGTTCCAAATCTTTCAGGTTGGAGAGTCTTCTTGCCATCACCCTGAGCTTTAGGTCCCTCCACAGATTATCAATTGGATTCAAGTCAGAACTCTGGATGGGCCATTCCAAAACATTAATGGTGTTGTCTGCTAACCATTTCTTCACCACTTTTGCTGTGTGTTTTGGGTCATTGTCATGCTTAAATGTCCACTAATGCCCAAGGCCAAGTTTCTCTGCAGACTGCCTGATGTTGTTGTTGAGAATCCTCATGCATTTCTCTTTTTTTTCAAAACATTTTTATTGAGGTTTTCAACAGACTTTCAAGAGACAGTGGAACTGTGTAAGCATATTCACATTACTATAAAATTGTCAAAAAAAAAAACAAAAAAAAAAAAAAAAAAACAGAAGCTCCAAGGTCCCTCCCCCTTCCCACCCTCCCCCTCCCCCCACCCTCTAAAAGCCCTCCCAGGGGTACACTGTGTCGCAATTACTATTCTAATCTAGTAATCCAGTAGTCAACTGTAGCAATGCCATAGCGAACTTAGTTCAGGATCTTGAGTTGGCCTAATGTGCCTCCAATGTCTTCCAGACAGTACCAAGAGGTGTAGATGAAGTCTCACATTAGAGCCGTGATCTGCTGAGGATTAAAATGATGTAAAATAAAGTTTCTCCAAATTTTAAAGAAGGCTGTAGTTTTTAGTTCCTTAGATTGAAGGGTGTTTAGTCTCTCCATATGAAAGATGTATAGAAGCTCCTGCTTCAAAACTGCAAGATCTGGAGGTGAAGGGTCAAGCCATTTACATAAGAAAGCTCTTCTGGCTGTTATTATAATATGGCACATAAAAAGAAGTGAGAAAGTAATTAAAAAGCATTAGCATTCGTGACTTTGTTAATTTCTTTTTGCACACCTTCTTTGTGTACTTGAGGACCATATCCCAGAACACCTGGATTGTATTGCTCCTTTTTCATGATGCTATTTACTGTGATTAGGATCCCTGGTCCATTGGCTGAAAACCAACCCCAAAGCATTATGTTCCCACCACCATATTTGACAGTGGGGATGGTGTTCTTTGGGTTGAAGGCTTCTCCTTTTTTACGCCAAATGAAGGAATCATCATTGTGACCAAACAATTCAATTTTTTTTTCATCTGACTATAACACAGAAAACCAGTAGTCTTCTTTGTCCATATGAGCATTTGCAAAGGCCAAGCGAGATTTTGTGTGCCTTATCTGGAAAAGTGGCATCCTCCATGGTCTGCATCTGTGGAACCCAGCAGTGTGCAGTGTCTGTTGGATTGTCTGCCTTAAAGGGAAGGTTCACGCAGGAGCTGTAAAAAATAGAAATCCAAATCCACTTACCTGGGGCTTCCTCCAGCCCGTGGCAGGCAGGAGGTGCCCTCGCCGCAGCTCCGCAGGCTCCCGGGGGTCTCCGGTGGCGAGCCCGACCTGGCCAGGCCGGCTGCCAGGTTGGGCTGCTTCTGCGCTCCAAGTTACGTGTCACTTGTGCGCGCTGACGTCATCGGACGTCCTCCGGGCTGTACTGCGCAGGCGCAGTAGCTCTGCGCCTGCGCAGTACAGCCCGGAGGACGTCTGATGACGTCAGCGCGAACAAGTGACACGCAACTTGGAGCGCAGAAGCAGCCCGACCTGGAAGCCGGCCTGGCCAGGTCGGGCTCGCCACCGGAGACCACCGGGAGCCTGCGGAGCGGCGTCGAGGACACCTCCTGCCTGCCACGGGCTGGAGGAAGCCCCAGGTAAGTGGATTTGGATTTCTATTTTTTACAGCTCCTGCGTGAACCTTCCCTTTAAGATATTGCCACCAGGATGGCCTCAGTGGTGATCCTTGGATTCTTTTTCACCTTTTTCACAATCCTCCTGGCCAGCACAGGTGTAACTTTTGGCTTCCGACCACGTCCTCTGAGATTTCCCACAGTGTGGAACATCTTGTATTTTTTAATAATACTTTACACTGTAGCTACTGGAACTTGAAAACATTTAGAAGCAGCCTTGTAGCCCTTTCCTGACTTGTGAACAGCCACAATGCGCAGCTGCAGGTCCTCACTGAGCTCCTTTGACTTAGCCATGACAGTCCACAAACCAACTGCAGAGAGCTACTGTTCATTACCTGTTGAGTTGATTAGAACTGCTGTTCCCAATTAATCAGGGTAATTAGGATGCTTTAGAACAGCTTGGACTATTTGGAATGTTATAGAACTTTGGATTTTCCTGTAGACTGTGACAGTTTGGGATGGGTATGAATAATTTTGGACTGGACACTTTTTTTGCTCAAATGTAAATAAAAGCTGAGAATTTTTTTCCCACAACCATGCCTCTTGTACATCGTCTTATTATCTTTTGGGAGACACCTATGCAATTTCCCGTCAAAAAATTACTTGCAGGTTGAATAAAAGTAACTTTAAGTCAAAATTTGCCAGGGGTATGAATAATTATGGCCAGCACTGTATTTAACATTGAATTGCAATCGCCTCGAAAATGCTGTAGGACCCCCTGGTGTGCACTAGCCTAGTGCTGGTTGAAAAAAGTAACTAAGTCAAAATTGGCCAGGGGTATGAATAATTATGGCCAGCACTGAATAGAAAAAATTGCTTTAAATATTGCTACACATAGGGGTCAATTCATAAAAGGCTTTGCGGTAAAAACATAAATTTCATCAGGAAAATACTGCATTCGGTATTTTAGACTTCTGTGTGCTAATTCATAAAAATCTTCACAGGTGTGGTAGAAATGTGATGTTTTACCTAACTAAAGTGTCGGTAAAATGAGAAGAGTAGCTGGCTGAGTTGATACATTTGCTGTTCTCCGTGCAGAAACAGCACTACAATAAAAGAGGCATCCCCAACTTCCCTTTAGATGTGCATTTTTTTGTTATACTGCCTCTGCTTGCCCTGAATCTGCTCTGAATCTGTCTTTAGTCTTTCTAAACAATCTATTTAATTGCCACAGCTTAGAAGAACTTCAATAACTTTTACACATGCAGGCTTTCTGATGTGAAATACACATCTGAAAACAGGTACCCAAGAGGTTAAAAACACAGCCTATGGTATTCAGGGAAAGCCTCGTTTGTTCCGCTCTTGCCGCTGCTGCCTGGGAGATCTGCCTCCATTAACTTTACTCTTATCGCTCCCTAATCACCTCTTCAAAGCAGGCAGTATTCTTCATGCCATTACCGCCTGCTCTAATCTTTATGAATTGACATTTACTGACATGCAGTGTTCTCCCCAGGCTCTTTTAGCCGGGTGCTCCACCCGGCTAGATTTGGTGACCACCCGGCTGTCATTGGCTCACGTTCTCACCACCTCCTATGCTGTAAGCAGAGTTGCCCTGCATTTTCATCTCTCCCCACCCGGCGGTTTTTTCATGCCACCCGGCTACAATTTCATGCCACCCGGCTGGAAAATAGTTCTGGGGAGAACACTGGACATGTGTTGGAGGTATTTACAGCACAAGTCGGGAATTTATCGCACTGCTCGGGAATTTCAGCTTTTCATGCAGTAACAGCTTTTATGAATTGACATTTTGCTAAGTGCTCATAAAGTCAGCTGTTTTCAGCATTACCGCATGCAGTAATGCTTTATGAATTGACCCCATAGCGATTTTCCTAGAGTTTTTTTACTTCCTGCTAAATGCAATAGCTCCACAAATCGCTTGACACAAAAACAAAAATCGCTAGGCAAACACCGGGAATCAATGAAAAGTATAGGAAAATTACTAAGTGCTATAAAAAGTGCTTTGAAAAGTTATTTTGTGAGCGCTTTTATGAATAAATACATTGTATTTATTCATTTCCAGGTCAAAGAGTTCACTTCATGGCTGATATCATGTCAGGAAGTTAAAACAAAATAAAAATCGCTACACAAAAGCGTTTTCAAAGCAAAAATCGCTCTGAAAGCGCAGGGATAAGCACTTACAAAAGTGCTCCCAAAATTGCTCAGTGCTTGCGCTGGCGATATAAAATGTGAACTAGGCCTCAGAGTCACAAACGGCATGAGACACTCCGCAGCTGCTCAGACGGAACAGCAATTGGCCAGGGTTTTAATACCCTGGCCGTTGTGCCCAGGGCTGTGGAGTCGGAGAGTCGGAGTAATTTTGGGTACCTAGAGTCAGAGGTTTCAATAAACTAAGGAGTCGGATGATTTTTTTTAACCTTTGTAAAATTAGATTAAGGAGTCGGAGTCAAAGCAATTTTGGATACCTGGAGTCGGAAGTGTCATAAGCTGAGGAGTTGGATGATTTTTGTACTGACTCCACAGCACTGGTTGTGCCAGTGCTGTAGTCCCACCCCCGCTATAACTGTGGGGGAGAGCCGTGTGTACGCTCCTTAGAGCATGTACACGCCGCCATAGCTGAAGGATGGTGTCCACGCTGATCCTGGAAGTCTCCCGGGACGGTGTACTAAGAGGCCGGTGCTGGACCCCGGGACCGGTGAGTATAACAAATGGTCTGCGAGGGACTGAAAGGACCCTCAGAAGTATATAGGATATATGAGTTGGCTGGGGTTCCTATCTATTTGAAGCTGTATTTTAGAAGATGTCCAAGGACCCAATGCAGCCAGAAGAAGAAGAATTAACAATAATACATCCTATAAGAAATGTCAGAAAACGGAGCATTCTCACTCATGGAGGAAGACCTCCAGCAGGTTTAGAACACGTCAAGCAAGAAAAGATGATAGCAATGACAAAAGCACTGTTTGCTTGTATGAGAATATTTGCATCCTACATCCTACTTTGGATATGCATGAGAAACACTCAGCGGAAAATGATGTGAATCATTCAGTAATACAGGATTATATACATTTTCTACAATTACATACATCATTTTTGTACAAAGATTTAAGTTTACTGAATCATGAGATAAGTGTACAATTACGGTAAATAAACAGTACAAAGGAGGCGCTAAAAGGCTTTACAGTGTAACTGTCGGGCATAAAGTCATTTTTTTTTACTCTGGTAAATAAGTAATAAGAATGCTAACCAGGCAATCTAAAAGTTAAAATCTCTGATCATTCCTCAGTTTACCTGACTCTTATTTAATACACACATAATTTGGTACGCACAAAGGAAGTTGCAAGGCGTGTTGGGTTGTCCTTTTTTGCTTCTCTACTTCCCCCTCAGACTTAAAGAGAATCTGTATTGTTAAAATTGCACAAAAGTAAACATACCAGTGCGTTAGGGGACATCTCCTATTCCCCTCTGTCACAATTTCGCCGCTCCCTGCCGCATTAATAGTAGTCAAAAACAGTTTTTAAAAGTTTGTTTATAAACAAACAAAATGGCCACCAAAACAGGAAGTAGGTTGATGTACAGTATGTCCACACATACAGGGGCGTCTGTGTCATTAGGCAACTATAAATTTTTGCCTATAGCGCCGTGGGCGGAAGTGGGCGCTCTCTCGCCGCTCTGTGCGTGTTTTTTTTTTTTTTTTTTTTTTTTGCTTTCAGGTCGGCGCCGGCTGTGACAGGCAGCTCAGCCTGTGCCCGGCGCCGCCTACTGGTCCGCCCCCTTCCTCTCCTCCTTTCAGAGCGAGCAGCACACACATTAGTTTATATGTGCGGTGCCGCCGCCTACTGGTCCGCCCCCCTCCCTCTCTGTGCAGAGCAAGCGGCCGCCGCACGCTAGTTTTACACGTTGGCGCCGCCGCCTAACTCCGCCCCCGCCTGTCACACGCACAAAAGCATGAAGGCTTGAAGGTACCGTGTGACCAGTGCTACCACGGGCTCGCTACAGACCTGCGCAGTGCGCACAAACTATCTGCAGAGGCGACAGAGACGACATCTCACAGTGAGTGTCCTCTGCTGCTTTTGATAATTTTTTTTATATGCCCCCCTGGCTGGCCCTGATTCCCCCCCGCCCGCCCATATCACTTGGCAGGCAGTGGCTGGGATGGATATTAAAATATATATATATATATATATATATATATATATATATATATATATATATATATATATATATATATATATATATATATATATATATATATATATATATATATATATATATATATATATATATATATATATATATATGATTATTTCCTGGTGAACGCTGACCACATTACGATTCTTTCCTGGTGAACGCTGGCCACATACGATTCTTTCCTGGTGAACGCTGGCCACATACGATTCTTTCCTGGTGAACGCTGGCCACATACGATTCTTTCCTGGTGAACGCTGGCCACACACGATTCTTTCCTGGTGAACGCTGGCCACATACGATTATTTCCTGGTGAACGCTGGCCACATACGATTATTTCCTGGTGATTGCTGGCCACATTACGATTATTTCCTGGTGAATGCTGGCCACATACGATTATTTCCTGGTGAACGCTGGCCACATTACGATTATTTTCTGGTGAACGCTGGCCACATACGATTATTTCCTGGTGAATGCTGGCCACATTATGATTATTTCCTGGTGATTGCTGGCCACATTACGATTATTTTCTGGGGAACGCTGGCCACATTACGATTATTTCCTGGTGAACGCTGGCCACATTACGATCATTTCCTGGGGAACGCTGGCCACATTACGATTATTTCCTGGGGAACGCTGGCCACATTACGATTATTTCCTGGGGAACGCTGGCCACATTACGATTACTTCCTGGGGAACGCTGGCCCCATTAGGATTATTATCTGGTGAATGCTGCCACATTACGATTATTTTCTGGGGAACGCTGGCCACATTACGATTATTTTCTGGTGAATGCTGGCCACATAAGATTATTTCCTGGTGAATGCTGGCCACATTACGATTATTTCCTGGTGAATCATTGCTGCGTTATGGGTATTTTCTGGTGAAAGATTGCCGCATTACGATCATTTTAAGTGAATAATTGGCGCATTACTTTTACCTTATGGTGAAATATTGCTGTGTTACGATTATTTTACGGTGAAACATTGCTGCGTTACGATTATTTTCATCAGGGGGCGCCACAGGTTTTCTCGCCTGGAGTGACAAAATGGCTAGAGACGCCCCTGCACACATAGAAAATACATCCATACACAAGCAAGTATACAGCCTTCCTTTTGAATCTCAATAGATCATTTGTGTGTTTCTTTCCCCCTGCAGCTCTCACCCACTGAAGAGTTACAGGCTGATTGTTTCTTCCTGCAGACAGCTCTGCCCATGTCTGTAATTCCTCAGAATGTGACTCCTTTCACAACAGAGGATTTATCCAGCTTGTAAAAGATAAGAGAGCAGAGAAAAGCAGGCCAATGTAAATACACACACGGGAGTGTGCATAGAAGGGCCTGGAGGGGAGTGTGCATAGCAGATCAACACTGAAGAGTTGGCAGCCTTTCAGACACAGGGCGACAAGTCCGACAGGGGAAAGATACATTGATTTATTACAGAGACGGTGATAGTAGAAAGTGCTGCAGTAAGCCAGAGCACATTAGAATAGGTTTAGGAACTTGTAGGATGGTAGAAAACAGGATGAAATTTTTGTTAGTCTCTTTAACTAATGCAGCCTGATTGGCTGAAGCCTCTTTCCCGCCTGTTTTCCCCTCCCACACCTCTGTTCCTCTCTGATTGGCCAATATCTCTCGTGCTGAGACACATATGTTACGTAAGGGAGAGATAGATAGAGAGGGGGGAGAAAGTAAAAGAGTGTGAGAGAGTGTGTGTGTGTGTGTGTGTTAAAATATCGAAAAATATTTAAAATTTTACAGATGAATTAGGGTCACGTCACACCTCTCCCCTCCTTTTTGATGGTCTATTTCTAGCATTTGAGAAGGTGCACTGTGTACAGGTTTGATGTTGCACTCCTCAAGAAGAGTACATAACTACATATGAATAAACAGTAAGCTTTCGGCTTATTACAAGCCTTAATCGGACTTGTTAAAACAACATTTATGATTTGTATATCACATATAATAGAGGTGGGTTTGTATTAAAGGGAACCTGATGTGAGAGGGATATGGAGGCTGCCATATTTATTTCCTTGTAAACAATGCCAGTTGCCTGGCAGCCCTGTTGATCTTCCGGCATAAGTAGTGTCTGAGTCAAAACCCTGGAAAAAACATTTAGTAAAGCCTGAATCGGCTGAGTCAGAGTACCTGACCAGCTGCATGCTTGTTCAGGATCCATGTCTGTTGTTTAAAAAGGAAATAAATATGGCAGCCTCTATATCTCTCTCACCTCGGGTTCCCTTATTACCCAGTTACTTTCTGTATTGACTGGTCAGACTTGTTGAGTGTTTGCAGATTTTCAGTATTCTAGATGAATTCTGAAATTTAGTCTTGATCATTACTCCAACACCCCTCCCCCCCCCCCCCCCCCCAAAAAAAAAAACAACCCACCAAAAACCTAATTTTCTAAAAGAAATAAATTAGAAAATAAAGGGTATTTCAAAGATTTTGTGATAGTTGCGTTGGAGAGAGCTGGAGCTCCTGTTTCTGTACATGAATGAGGCACAGTATTGCTGTTGCACCAGGCATACAATGCAATGACTTCATTCTTCATAGCAGAGGTATCAGCATTCTCAAGGTGCATGAGCTAATAAATGAAGGGATTGCCACAGAATGCTACAAATTCAGCAGCTCAATTACCCCCCAAGCGATGCTACAAAGTATGCAGCTTCATGATCCCCCAAGCGACGTTACAAATTCTGCAGCTTCATTACCCCCCAAGTGTTTGACAAGCCAATCAATGACATCTCCACTGCCAATCCTTGACACACACACAGCATGCTTAACATAGGGTCACGTGACATAGGGTCTGCGTTTCATGAACAGAACACAGACCCCTTCCCCAGGCATCCAGCCCCCCAGCTGTGACACCCACCTGCGGCTCCGCGGACAGCAGCCACGCATGAGTTCCTCCAACGCGATCCTGAGCATTTTACAATGATTGTTCCTGCTCAGCTTCCGTCCGAACTCTCCGTGGGCGAAAGTCCTTTCTTATTGGCCGCAAGAAAGTTGGCGCGAAGTTTGCCGTCATTTCTCATAGTTTTTATGAGATACTTAGCAACTCAGTTCAGCGATCGCTATCCACGTTTCTTTAGGGCAAAGCAATGGAAACGTGTATCAGCTCAGTATAGCTTACATGATAGTCTCTTGATTTTCGCTGCAAACTCATGTGAAGAGAGGAAGCATAGAGACGGGTTTATTTAATATTTCATTTGTGTGCGAGTGATGCCGTATGGTGTTTGCCAGGAGTAAAGATGGCGACACGGGCTTTGTCAACACCATGATGTCACTAGGAGAATTCCGCGCGGGGTTCGGAAGATAGCTGCAGCCAGCACATAGTAGTTCAGCATGTTCTGTGAGAAATCCATCGAGCTGATCCGCGAGCTGCAACGTGCTTCTGATGGACAGCTGCCTGCCTTCAATGTGAGTCTGCTGGTGTGTGGTAGGAGGCAGCTCTGCCCGTACGGTGTTGCCTAATCAGGGGCAATGCAATAGGGATGCAGAGGTTGCCAACTTACCGAGGCTGATTGTACACAAAAAGAAATGTGGCCCTTTGCAAACAACAAATTGGGGCCCCGATTATAATTAGAAGATAGCATGTTCCCCACTTAATTCCCCTCGCAACTATTATTACAGTTGTCTGCAGGCCCGGTGTGGTGAAATTTTTTGCAACTTTATCAGATTTTGCAACCGGTTGCACTTATTTATAGGTATAGCTATCAGAAAGTGCAACCTAACCATTGACTTTAACTAGTGTTGGGCGAACATCTAGATGTTCGGGTTCGGGCCGAACATGGCCGCGATGTTCGGGTGTTCGACCCGAACTCCGAACATAATGGAAGTCAATGGGGACCCGAACTTTTGTGGTTTGTAAAGCCTCCTTACATGCTACATACCCCAAATTTACAGGGTATGTGCACCTTGGGAGTGGGTACAAGAGGAAAAAAAAATTAGCAAAAAGAGCTTATAGTTTTTGAGAAAATCGATTTTAAAGTTTCAAAGGGAAAACTGTCTTTTAAATGCGGGAAATGTCTGTTTTCTTTGCACAGGTAACATGTTTTTTGTCGGCATGCAGTCATAAATGTAATACATATAAGAGGTTCCAGGAAAAGGGACCGGTAATGCTAATCCAGCAGCAGCACACGTGATGGAACAGGAGGAGGGTGGCGCAGGAGGAGAAGGCCACGCTTTGAGACACAACAACCCAGGCCTTGCATGAGGACAAGAAGCGTGCGGATAGCATGCTTTGTACCACCATGCAGTCATAAATGTAATAAAGATAAGTGGTTCAATAAACAGGGACCACGCGGCAACGCTAACCCAGCAGCAGCACACGTGATGGAACAGGAGGAGGCGCAGGAGGAGAAGGCCACGCTTTGTGAGACACAACAACCCAGGCCTTGCATGAGGACAAAAAGCGTGCGGATAGCATGCTTTGTACCGCCATGTAGTCATAAATGTAATAAAGATAAGAGGTTCCATAAACAGGGACCGGCAACGGTAACCCAGCAGCAGCAGCAGCAGCACACGTGATGGAACAGGAGGAGGCGCAGGAGGAGAAGGCCACGCTTTGTGAGACACAACAACCCAGGCCTTGCATGAGGACAAAAAGCGTGCGGATAGCATGCTTTGTACCGCCATGTAGTCATAAATGTAATA
Source organism: Hyperolius riggenbachi (assembly GCF_040937935.1). Classification (NCBI taxonomy): domain Eukaryota; kingdom Metazoa; phylum Chordata; class Amphibia; order Anura; family Hyperoliidae; genus Hyperolius; species Hyperolius riggenbachi. The sequence continues at coordinate 397,483,142 of NC_090649.1, forward strand.
AAGATAAGAGGTTCCATAAACAGGGACCGGCAACGGTAACCCAGCAGCAGCAGCAGCACACGTGATGGAACAGGAGGAGGCGCAGGAGGAGAAGGCCACGCTTTGTGAGACACAACAACCCAGGCCTTGCATGAGGACAAAAAGCGTGCGGATATAGCAGCAATGCTTTTTGCCGCCATGCAGTCATAAATGTAATACAGATGAGAGGTTCAATAAACAGGGACCGGAAACGCTAAACCATCCCAGATGTTCATCGGTCATGTTACTTGGTTGGGGTCCAGGAGTGTTGCGTAGTCGTTTCCAATCCAGGATTGATTCATTTTAATTTGAGTCAGACGGTCTGCATTTTCTGTGGAGAGGCGGATACGCCGATCTGTGATGATGCCTCCGGCAGCACTGAAACAGCGTTCCGACATAACGCTGGCTGCCGGGCAAGCCAGCACCTCTATTGCGTACATTGCCAGTTCGTGCCAGGTGTCTAGCTTCATGCCCGGTTTCAGGTCCAGCGGTGCCAGCCACAAATCCGTCTGTTCCTTTATTCCCCTCCAAATTTCCTCCCCTGTGTGCTGCTTATCCCCAAGGCAGATCAGCTTCAGCAACGCTTGCTGACGCATGCCAACAGCTGTGCTGCACTGCTTCCACGATCCTACTGCTGCTGGTGCTGGGTTAGCATTTCCGGATGAGGTACAGCTTTGAGATGCGTTGGAGGAGAAGGAGTCAGAGAGGTAGGTGCTGCTGTTGTTATCCAGCTGTTTGCGGCGTGGGCAACACCCGCGCCGTAGCAGGTGAGGAATCGCTGCCAGGCTCCACAAGGTTCACCCAGTGCGCGGTAAGGGAGATGTATCGACCCTGGCCGAACGCACTCGTCCAGGTGTCAGTGGTGAGGTGAACCTTGCAGGCAACGGCATTCTTCAAGCTTCGGGTTATTTAGCTGACCACGTGCTCATGCAACTCAGGCACTGCAGAGCGCGCAAAGTGGTAGCGGCTGGGAACCACGTAACGTGGGATGGCCACTGACATCATGCCCTTGAAGCTGTTTGTCTCCACCACTCGATATGGCAGCATTTCGCAGGCCAGAAGCTTGGCTATGCTGGCTGGCTGTTACTGCCACGGCCCGGGGGTCATTTGCTGGCAATTTCCTCTTGTGCTCAAACATCTCAGAGACAGACAACTCAACCGTAGCGCTGCACACCGAAGGGCTGTTGGTTGTTGTGTTTGATGAACACTGGGAGACCTCAAGAGCACTAGTCCGGAAAGTGACAGTGTCAGCATCGTCTGATGTTTGTGAATGTTGTGAACCACGCAATGGCTGGGCTACTGCTGCTGCTGAGGCGGGTCTGGTGGTGAGTCTGGTGAACCCAAGGGAGGCAGTGTTGCTGGTGGTACCCTGTCCTGCCGCGTTTGCCCACAGAGTGGGATGTTTGGATAGAATGTGGCGGCTCATGCTGGTGGTGGAGAGGTTGTTAATACTTTTCCCCCTGCTCAGGCGGGTCTTGCACACCTTGCAAATCGCCATGGTAACATCCTCAATGCAGTCTTCAAAGAAAGCCCAGACTTTAACTGGCTGAGGACTCGGACCTCGTGCGTGATGTGCTGGTGCTGCTTAACCCACTGCTGGACGCTTGAGAGGTCATCCAAGTAATTATCTGGTCCTGTTCTTTTGGATCTGTGAGGGTTGTTGTCCTGGACAACATGGGCAGTATTGAGTGGGTTTTCTTGGGTGCTCCCCTGTGGCCTGTACGTGAACCGTCAGGGGAAACACCTCTTCCCTTGCCCCTCCCTCTTTCACCGGATTTCTTCCTCATTTCACTTATCCTTAAAGTACACGCTGACTGGCAGCAGTACAGTGGCAGTACAGAAATGCTATACAGTGGTGGGTGAGCGGTGTACCACTATTGTCAGCAGTGACACAGAGCACAATGCTATACAGTGGCGGGTGAGCGGTGTACTACTGTTCCCAGCAGACACAGAGTGGAAGTAAACACAATGCTATATAGTGTGGCTGAGCCGTGTACACAGAGTGGAAGTAAACACAATGCTATATAGTCTGCTATATAGTCACCCCGAACAGGGTGATGTTCTGCAGAACCCGAACAGTGGCAAACACTGTTCGCCCAACACTACTGGGAGGGAACGCAGATTTTAGTACCTAAACACACGATACAACATGTTTTCCGGGGTCGGACTCTGAGGCACATACAGATGGTCCCGATCATCATCCTCATCATACAACTCTTCTCCTGAGTCTGACCCACCCACCACCTCTGCCACCCCAACATCCCCAGACACAGACCCCTCATCGTCCTCAACATTAACTTGGGATGCTGGCCTGAGCCAGACCTCCTCCTCCACATCAGGCCCCATCATCTCCTCAATGGCAGCCCTCATTAATCGCTCTGGCGACGGACTGATGGACACAACGTTCTCCTCCGGGGAGGGCTGCTGCTGACCACTGGCTGCTGGGGTGGATGTTATAGCTTGCGTGGGGCGTTGGCTGTTGCTGTTGTTGGGAGTGCTGCTCACAGCGGAGGTCTCTGGGGAACTCATGTTGAGCTCATATAGTGGTTGACGGTGAGTGGAGTATTACTGATCCCAGTAATATACACACTGACTGGCAGAGTACGCAATGCTATATAGTGTGGCTGAGCGGTGTACACAGAGTGGCAGTAAACACAATGCTATATAGTCTGGCTGAGCGAGCGGTGTACTACTGTTCCCAGCAGAATCAGAGTGGCAGTAAACAATGGTATATAGTCTGGCTGAGCGGTGTACACAGAGTGTCAGTAAACAATGGTATATAGTCTGGCTGAGCGAGCGGTGTACTACTGTTCCCAGCAGAATCAGAGTGGCAGTAAACAATGGTATATAGTCTGGCTGAGCGGTGTACACAGAGTGTCAGTAAACAATGGTATATAGTCTGGCTGAGCGGTGTACACACAATGCTATATAGTCTGCTATATAGTGTCAGTAAACAATGGTATATAGTCTGGCTGAGCGAGCGGTGTACTACTGTTCCCAGCAGAATCAGAGTGGCAGTAAACAATGGTATATAGTCTGGCTGAGCGGTGTACACAGAGTGTCAGTAAACAATGGTATATAGTCTGGCTGAGCGAGCGGTGTACTACTGTTCCCAGCAGAATCAGAGTGGCAGTAAACAATGGTATATAGTCTGGCTGAGCGGTGTACACAGAGTGTCAGTAAACAATGGTATATAGTCTGGCTGAGCGGTGTACACAGAGTGTCAGTAAACAATGGTATATAGTCTGGCTGAGCGGTGTACACAGAGTGGCAGTAAACACAATGCTATATACTCTGGCTGAGCGAGCGGTGTACTACTGTTCCCAGCAGACACAGAACAGTAAACAGAATGCTATATAGTGTGGCTGAGCGAGCGGTGTACCACTATTCCCAGCAGACACAGAACAGTAAACAGAATGCTATATAGTGTGGCTGAGCGAGCGGTGTACCACTATTCCCAGCAGACACAGAACAGTAAACAGAATGCTATATAGTGTGGCTGAGCGAGCGGTGTACCACTATTCCCAGCAGACACAGAACAGTGAACAGAATGCTATATAGTGTGGCTGAGCGAGCGGTGTACCACTATTCCCAGCAGACACAGAACAGTGAACAGAATGCTATATAGTGTGGCTGAGCGAGCGGTGTACCACTATTCCCAGCAGACACAGAACAGTGAACAGAATGCTATATAGTGTGGATGAGCGAGCGGTGTACCACTATTCCCAGCAGACACAGAACAGTAAACAGAATGCTATATAGTGTGGCTGAGCGAGCGGTGTACCACTATTCCCAGCAGACACAGAACAGTGAACAGAATGCTATATAGTGTGGCTGAGCGAGCGGTGTACCACTATTCCCAGCAGACACAGAGTGGCAGTAAACAGAATGCTATATAGTGTGGCTGAGCGAGGTACACAGAGTGGCAGTAAACAGAATGCTATATAGTGTGGCTGAGCAAGCGGTGTACTACTATTCCCAGCAGACACAGAGTGGCAGTAAACAGAATGCTATATAGTGTGGCTGAGCGAGGTACACAGAGTGGCAGTAAACAGAATGCTATATAGTGTGGCTGAGCAAGCGGTGTACTACTGTTCCCAGCAGTGACACAATGACAGGGGGGACCCTGGCTAGCGTGGCTGGAGCGCGAACTACCCTGCCTGCCTACCCAAAGCTAAACCCACAGACAAATGGCGGAGATATGACGTGGTTCGGGTATTTATTTACCCGAACCACGTGACAGTTCGGCCAATCAGAGCGCGTTCGGGTCCGAACCACGTGACCCGTTCGGCCAATCACAGCGCTAGCCGAACGTTCGGGGAACGTTCGGCCATGCGCTCTTAGTTCGGCCATATGGCCGAACGGTTTGGCCGAGCACCGTCAGGTGTTCGGCCGAACTCGAACATCACCCGAACAGGGTGATGTTCTGCAGAACCCGAACAGTGGCGAACACTGTTCGCCCAACACTAACTTTAACCTATCTGTATCAGAAAATGCAACCCAACCAAACCCTATTCTCACACAGAACCCTCCCCTCTTCCTTAACTAATAACCCCCCCTGGAGGGAACAATCCCCCCTCTTGCTCAACTAATAGCCCCCCCCCCCCCCAGGGAACAATCACCCCTCTTGCTCAACTAATAACCCCCCTGGAGGGAACAATCACCCCTCTTGCTCAACTAATAACCCCCCTGGAGGGAACAATCCCCCCTCTTGCTCAACTAATAACCCCCCCCTGGAGGGAACAATTCCCCCCTCTTGCTCAACTAATAACCCCCCCCTGGAGGGAACAATTCCCCCCTCTTGCTCAACTAATAACCCCCCCCCCCCCGAGGGAACAATCCCCCCCCTCTTGCTCAACTAATAACCCCCCCTGGAGGGAACAATCCCCCTTCTAGCTCAATGGGATCTGTGGTTGCAAAAAATTACAGGTGTGTTAACAGAGAGGAGCCACGCCTGCACAGTCATACACTGTCCTCTATGGCAAGTTGCAAAATTTTTCACTACACCTGTTTTACATCACAGGAGCCTATAGGCACAGATGGCCTGGCACCCTAGACTTTGCCCTCCATGAACCTACAAACTCCCACCAAACTGCACCACAAGTGTGATGGCTGGCCTAGTCACTTCTCCCTTACTTCCCTTTCCCTGTGTAGGTAGCTACAGGTGTCCCTTAGCAATAGGTAGCCAGAGGTACCCTCAATATTAAGTAGATGGAGGTCCCCCCTGACTAAAGGGAGATCTCGTTTGATCATTGAGAAAAAGAAACAAGTTACATCAGGCACTGCAGTTAATTCATATTTATTTAGGGTTCAAACATTATGTGAATTCCTCGTGTTCATTGGTAAGGCATAAGTCATAAGCAAACAACTTGTGCTAAGATGACTGAGTCAATATTTTGGCATAAGATAGTGTCCTACCATATCAGAGGGTGGTGGTGGTGGGTGCAGGGCAAAAAATGGTAGACTAACAACTGTTTCGCACGGTAGTGCTTCTTCTGAGGCGGATCAGCCTCAGTACAGGTGGTGGGAAATGTGAGGAATAAATCACAGAGAGTAGTCAAATATTAAAACTAAGAAATGTGTTTGAAGAACTGTTGGAATAGGGGTGTTAATAACATTTATTGTTACATTAGGCATAAAAGAGGTTAGTGGAAAGATAATCAGTTCTGTTTTGCTTTGAGTTTTAGAACGCAGGAGTTGATGAAAAAAGATACAGCAGATATATAATTTGGAACTTGTGATAGAAGGGAATCAATGTCTGGAGCGGAGAGGTACTGTTGTCTGCTTATAAATGGCATTGAAAACCAAATGAATTCATTAATTTCCTGAGACAATGCATATAAATGGGTAAAAGAAGAGGACCAAGGACAGAACCCTGAGGTACTCATAGATGATGTGGAGAGGTGAAGCGATACAGAAAAGAGTGAGGCCCTGGTGGGTGTTTGAAGGAGTAGAGCATGGTCAATCGTATCAAACACAATTTAAAAATAGTTCAAGGAGGATGAGTATGAAGTAATGGTATTTGGATTTAGCCGTTAGGTTATTGGTTACTTTGGTAAGGGCCACAACCATGGAGTAGAAGCCAAACTGAAGTTGATCAAATAGGGGTTTTGAAAATAAGTAATTAGTTAATTTCACATTGGAGAAAAAAATATGTACAAATGCTCAATAATATGTATCAAACCTCCTAGGTGCTAGCACTGGTCAATTGATCAATTACTGCATAATTTATTGCATCTTCGGATTGAAGTCGTTTCCCTGTATATTTATGAGTGAGTGGTGATGTGAATGGTTTCTCTCCGTTAGATGCATTGGGGCCCCAATTGGATCCTGTCCTTTTAGATTTATGCAATTTATACCCTATATTTATTGGGGCTTTTTGCTCAAATTTTCAAACAGTGAAGCATATTTTTGTGCAATAAATGGTTCCCTCTTATGAGTGCAGCTAAACTGGTGTTGGTGTTCTGTATTTTGGGTAATTTCACATTGGGCATGGTGTTTCAATAATGTAAATGTGAAGGGGGGAAGTGAAACTGGGCAGTAGCTGGGTATCTAGAGATTTTTCATTAAAGAGCCTAATCTAAAAGTGTGTGTGTGTGTGTGTGTGTGTGTGGAGGGGGGGGGGGGTGTTGTATTGTGGGGTTAAATACTCACCTGTCTGGATGTCTTTTGGTCATAGGTGACACTAAGCTCCATCACCTCACCAGTGCAGTAGCGGCTATGTTCCCAAAGACTGACGAAACTCTTTGGAAACCTCCACCTGTGTTGCCCACCCTTAGCTTTGCAGCCACCAATTAGGCAGCGCTGGGAAAAGGCTCTGGCAATGCAGGTGGGCATGTCCAGAGCCGTGGCAGATATTGTAAAAAAAAAAAAAAAAAAAAAAAAAAAAGGGAGGCAGTGATCACCTGCCTGGAGGGAGGGTATCAGAACAGGTAAATATTCAACCCCTGTCCCTTCTGTTCTCTTTAAAGTGAACCGAGCATCATTTTTAACACCCAGGGCAGCTCTATAGCAAATTAAAAATGTGGTTTATTATTAAAAAAACCTTTCACTTTACCTCATTTTTTTACATCTAAGGGTTAAAATAGCCATTTTGTCCGTCCGTAAAGGACCTGCGGTCGATGAGCAGGAGATGGTGGAACACAGATAAGAAATCACCTCATTAGAATTAATTGACCACAAACAAACCCCCATTGTACTTCAAATAGAAAACATCAGTTACAGTTGAAGAATTTCACACCTAGCCTGGACAATGCTAGTTGTAAAACAGCAGGGGTTGAGCTTCTGAACAATGGCAGCCCTTGCAGCTATTTGAAGCTAAGAGCTGCTTGGATCCCTTTTAAAGAGAATCTGTATTGTTAAAATCGCACAAAAGTAAACATACCAGTGCGTTAGGGGACATCTCCTATTCCCCTCTGTCACAATTTCACCGCTTCCCGTCTCATTAAAAGTAGTCAAAAAACGTTTTAAAAAGTTTGTTTATAAACAAACAAAATGGCCACCAAAACCGGAAGTAGGTTGATGTACAGTATGTCCACACATAGAAAATACATCCATACACAAGCAGGCTGTATACAGCCTTCCTTTTGAATCTCAAGAGATCATTTGTGTGTTTACCTTCCCCCTGCAGCTATAATCCACTGAAGAGTGACATGCTGATTGTTTCTTCCTACAGACAGCTCTGCGAAGTCTGTAATTCCTCATGTGACAGCCCAACTCCTTTCACAGCAAAACAGCGGACGAATTATCCAGCTTGTAAAAGGCAATCAGTTCTCTTCTCTCACTGAGAAGAGAGCAGAGACAGCTGCCTAATCTAAATAACATACAGGGAGTGTGCATAGAGGGGAGCGTGCATAACAGATCAACAACACTGAAGAGTTGGCAGCCTTCCAGACACAGGGCGACCAATCCGACAGGAGAAAGATAAGTTAATTTACTACAGAGATGGTGATAGTAGAAAGTGCGGCAGTAAGCCAGAGCACAATAGAATAGGTTTAGGAACTTGGGATAAAAATTGAGATAAAAAAACTTAAATAGAAAAAATTAGGGGTAAAAAATCTGTATAGTGTATTCTCTATTAATACCTCTGATTGTTATATTATTACGGTGTCCTTGAATCCTTAATGGAGTGATATGATATATGATATGGATAGATCCCGATATATTATCCCACATGCACCTTGTCAGCAAAAATAAATAGCAGGAATACATAGAGGGCAACTGACTCTTGGGTGCATGCTAGATTATTTTAATAGAAAAATTGCTATACAAAACACACACACACACACACACACACACACACACACACACACACACACACACACACACACACACTTATTAGACCATATGTTGCTCATACCACATAAACAAGGTTAAAACAGGGACAAGAGACCCTGAAGGAAAAAGGCCAACTGCCCAACACCCCAATTAAATCTCTTGGAGGCTGCAGTCCTCCAAGAAGATATGTGCCAGAACACATCCAGAGCTGCTTATAGTTGATACTCAGTTCTGCAACTTGTCCAAACTGAAGAAGACACTTGGATTATGATACGACACAATTGGATCAGAATTATGTACACTGAGGTAATCGGTGAATCAATGGATGTATACATTCAGCTCCTTATATTCCAAAATCAGTGGTCTCCCCAGAATTTTTTTCCAGCCGGGTGGCATGAAAAAGTAGCCGGGTGGCGTGCGAGGGGGGAATGCAACTCTGCTTACAGAATAAAAAGAGGATGAGGGGGCAAGCCGATGTACCTGCTAAGTACACACAATGCAATTTCCGGACAGATTTATTGTCAGATCGACAATTTTCAACATGCCTGATCTGATTTTCAGTTCACTTCTATAGGAAATCGTGCAGAAATCAGATAGGACATGTTGGGAATAATCGATCTGACAATAGATCTGTCAGAAAATTGCATTGTGTGTACCTAGCAGATTGTTTCAGATTAAGGTGCTCAGGTCCCTTTTTAAGCAGACCTGAACAGAGAACTTGCTCTCTGCTCTAAAAGATGCACAACAGCATAACCTTTAAAGGACAGCTGTAGTGAGAAGAATATGGAGACTGCCATATTTATTTCTTCTTAAAGGGGAACTGAAGAGAGAGGTATATGGAGGCAGTCATGTTTATTTCCTTTTAATCAATACCAGTTGCCTGGCAGCCCTGCTGGTCTATTTCTCTGCAGTAGTATCTGATTAAAACCAGAAACAAGCATGCAGCTAGTCTTGTCAGATCAGACTTATAAGTCTGAACCACTGAAACACCTGATCTGCTGCATGCTTGTTCAGGGGCTATGGCTAATAGTATTAGAGGCAGAGGATCAGCAGGGCTGCCAGGCAACTGGTATTGTCTAAAAGGAAATAAACATGACAGCCTCCATATACCTCTCTCTTCAGTTCCCCTTTAAACAATACCAATTGCCTGGCAGCCCTGTTGATATATTTGGCTGCAGTAGTGTCTGAATCACACCAGAAACAAGCATGCAGCTAATCTTGTCAGATCTGTCAATATGATCAGAAACATCGGATATGCTGCATGCTTGTTCAGAGGCTAGGGTAAAATTATTAGAGGCAGGGGATCAGCAGGACAGCCAGGCAACTGGCATTGCTTATAAGTAAATAATTATGGCAGCTTCCATATCCGTTTCACTTCAGTTGTCCTTTAAATAAAAACATTTCTTTGTTACAGCTGATACAAATGCTGCAATAAATCTGCAGTGTGTCTACTTCCTGCTTTCTTGTAAGCAGACATGTTAACATTTAGTGCTTTTCAAATGAGCTTCTCTGCAGTCATGTGACACAGAAAGAGATCAAATTAGACAGGCTAAACTGTGTAAATACAGGGTGCATTTCTCTGTTTCCTTCTGTCCTGTGCAAGAGTTCAGCTCCACTAAGTGTCCCCAGTGTGCAGGGGGAGGGGCAGCACTACAGACACGATACAAAGCTGGGGCCAGCAGGAGACAAGTGCACAGGGGGCTGCCTTTTTACAGACAGATGCTCTGCATGGCTGTGTCTCCTCTGCCCCCACAGCAAATAAATAAACATGCAGAGGTGTGAAGGGGCATCACTTCTCCTGATCTCCGTGTCTCCCTCCAGCCGGATTAAACGTGCAGCTGCCGTTTTCAACTACACAGGCATGTTGTTTACCTGCAGTCTGGAGGAGAAGGAGAGACTACATGAGCCGCTCTGAGGCTGTCCCGGAGACCCACGTGGCTCTTATCTCACTCCTGGAAGCTGCTGCTGTATCGGGTTTTTTTTTTTTTTTTTGTTGCTTTACTGCTCTCTCTGTTTTTATTCATGAGAGTGAGAGGCACCGTAATAAAATAGATCCTAATACTCGGAGAGCAGAAGGAAGAATCGGAACAGGAGTCCCGCCCCTTACAACCCGCCCAGCCAATCCCTCCCTGTCTCACCAGAACACATGAGCTGACAGGCAGAGGAGCGCTCCTGCAGTGTAGTGTCAGCCTTTGCTATTGTGCGAGGCTGGCGCTGACTGAAAGCAGGCAATGGAGCGCTCCTATGTGAAGTTTACTAGAAGCTCCAGGCAAGCACATGACAACAGGCGGGCGGGGCTTCAAATCAGCCGGGCGGCCCGCCCACTTAATTAGCCCTGGGGAGAACACTGCAAAATAAACCTGAGGCTATCCAGACAATGTTCACAGCCTCATGAGATGTATTGAACCAGTAGACTCAATCGCAGTCATATGTAGCATCTGTATCCATTAGCTGGGTTAGAAGTTTGGACTCAATCGCAGTCCCCCAAGACACATAGACAGATCTCCAGTAATTACCGCATGCTATGCATATGCCTCAAACCAATAGCTTGCAGTGTGGAACATGTGTATCAATAGCCGTCAGCTGTAGCAAAGCAGAGATGTGAGGCCATGCAGGTTAAATGGAAAAGCCGGCAATGATTGTCCTCAGTGTAACAGTCATAGATGGCATTCAATGTGTTGTATAGTAGACTCATGCATAATTAGTATCCACATGCAGTGTGGTTAAATGCAGCCAGCAGCAAGGTTGCAAAGTTCCAAGTTCATAAGCTCATAGTTACCACTCCGCTGATGTGCGGATTCCGGATGGAGATGAAGCTCCGGATGGTCCAGGCAAATGGTTAAGGGGTGTGGAAGATGGCGCCAGACGCTGTATATCTGACATGTTTCGCCGTCTACACTGACAGCCTCTTCGGAGATTAGCGTCTAAATGTCAGAAACGCCGAGCAGCGAGTATTCAAGGCATCCCGCCGGAAACCGCCCATCTCCCTTCTGATCGCCTTAGCCAATGGGTCTTGGCCTGGCGTGAGTGCCGATCTCCGCCCACCGCACGCCGCGCTCAGCGGCGGAGGTGTGCGTGTCATGCGCTCCACAGTGGGACGCAAACAGGAAGCGTCCCACTGACTATGGGGAGAGGGGCGCCACCGCGTCAGGCCCAGAAGTTCAATGCTGGCGCAATTAGAACAACTTGATAAACTATTTGCCTCATTATTCAATTAGTAATCCAAACTAAAGACTAAAAATTGCCTATACTTTGTATTACAGAATCTTCTTCAGATATTCATCTTAAGTGGCCAAAATCCTATATTCTTGGGAAAAACAGCAGAGCGGTCATTAACCACACACTATATATATATATATATATATATATATATATATATATATATATATATATGTATGTATGTATGTATGTATGTATGTATGTATGTATGTGTGTGTGTGTGTGTACACAGACCACACTATGAATTATTACAGCAGGGAATGTTTTGCTATATACAGTATACATGTATTATTTATGTTAACACTACCTCACATACATGAGAAGAGAGGACCACGAGTGGTCAAATCAACCTACTTGTGTAAGTTAATGCTAGATACAAATGATTCAGGACTGGGGCCTAAAGGGAGGAACAACTTTGCAACCTTGCTGCTGGCTGCATTTAACCACACTGCATGTGGATACTAATTATGCATGAGTCTACTATACAACACATTGAATGCCATCTATGACTGTTACACTGAGGACAATTATTGCCGGCTTTTCCATTTAACCTGCATGGCCTCACATCTCTGCTTTGCTACAGCTGACGGCTATTGATACACATGTTCCACACTGCAAGCTATTGGTTTGAGGCATATGCATAGCATGCGGTAATTACTGGAGATCTGTCTATGTGTCTTGGGGGACTGCGATTGAGTCCAAACTTCTAACCCAGCTAATGGATACAGATGCTACATATGACTGCGATTGAGTCTACTGGTTCAATACATCTCATGAGGCTGTGAACATTGTCTGGATAGCCTCAGGTTTATTTTGGAAAGGAGCTGAATGTATACATCCATTGATTCACCGATTACCTCAGTGTACATAATTCTGATCCAATTGTGTTGTATCATAATCCAAGTGTCTTCTTCAGTTTGGACAAGTTGCAGAACTGAGTATCAACTATAAGCAGCTCTGGATGTGTTCTGGCACATATCTTCTTGGAGGACTGCAGCCTCCAAGAGATTTAATTGGGGTGTTGGGCAGTTGGCCTTTTTCCTTCAGGGTCTCTTGTCCCTGTTTTAACCTTGTTTATGTGGTGTGAGCAACATATGGTCTAATAATATATATATGTGTGTTTTGTATAGCAATTTTTCTATTAAAATAATCTAGCATGCACCCAAGAGTCAGTTGCCCTCTATGTATTCCTGATATTCCAATATAGGTACCTTGTGGGGGGCTGGTTGTCACAAGAATATATTCTCCTCACTGTAAGTTCTATATATGGAGCCAGATAAGTTGGTAAAGTTTAACCTTGGTGCTTATAGTCTATAGTTCCTGCTTCAAGGTGGTTGCAATGGTGCTACTCACGTCCCTGATGTACTGGTAAAGATCAGGCTGGAGTCCAATCGTTGAGTCAGAGCTCCGGCCGGCAGCTCTATGACTCTGCTCAGCGTGTATGCACGCTGTATCCTCAATCCGTTTCGCCGTCCACCACTGTAGTAGTTCCGGGTCACGGCTGGTTCACTTCCGGTGACGTCACCTGCTCCCTGCGTCCTGTGTTGCTAGGCTGTTGCTGGGTTACGTCTGGAATAGTTAGATGCGTACTGTACCCAGTTGATACAGCCACAAAGTACTTACTCCTGTAGCAATATTAGGCAGCGTGAGATGTGTAATGAGGGCTTGCGCGTTTCAGCGGTCTACGGCCGCCTTTCTCAAAGCATACACGCTGAGCCGAGTCATAGAGCTGCCGGCCGGAGCTCTGACTCAACGATTCTCTGTGCACATTGGAAGGTCTGTGTATGTTTGAGCGGATTGATGACATATATAGGTATTGAGCATAATATATGCACATTTGTTACGTGTGAAATATGTACGCAATTATTGTGATGTGAAATTGTTTTATTCACGCAATAGCTGATATTCTATGTTTTATAAGTATATTTTGAATCTATGGATATTTTTTATTAAGCTGATCAGTACCCATTATTGGTGAAATTGATAGATATTTTAGGCCCAGCGCAACTGGTCTTTCGTTTATTATTGATTTATTAGTTTATGAGGTGAGTGGGCCCCATATTTAACTAGTTTGCAGCGGGTGAAATAGAAACGCACATAGAGCACCTACATAAGCGCCCTCCAGTTTTTATAAGGTTTAGGAACTTGTAGGATAGTAGAAAAAAGATGACATTTTTGTTAGTCTCTTTAAGATAGAGCCTCTGTCATTTTTATCTTAGGTGTTCTGTAAGTAATAGTGTTATGATAACCTTTTTGATAGCAAAGTTTACAAGAAGCAGCATGATTGATTTACTTTTGCGTAATTCTCTTTTCAATAAATACATGACCAAATAAATTCATTTTACACCTTGTCCTCCAGAGCTAGAGGAGGTTGCCTCCTCCCCAAAGGAAATAAGATGCATGACCTGCTTCTTTGCAGTACAGGGGAGCTGGGGTGTGGCAGAGAGGAGTGTGCCCCCTCTCCCACGATCTATGGGCTATTATGCTCCTGTGTGGGACTCTCTCTTCGCCCTTTTGTCTGGGTTTTACAGGAGGTGACCTCTGCTATTGCTGAAGTGGGATGGATAGATAGAGGCTCTGATACCTTGTCTTTTGTTTTAATTAGGTCATTAATAAGCCAGGGAAATTGGATTTTCAGAACAGTCAGTAGTAATGGCGCATTCTGTATGCCTCTCTATTTAGGTCATCTTTGAATCCGTCTCTGCAGTCAGGTCAGATGATGAGATGTGTTCAAGTATATCTAGTTTTACAAGTCTGAAAAGTTCAAAGCTGACTAAAAAGCCTTTTGTAGTCCTCATTTAGACAACATTATAAAGGACTGAGGCTGCTTTCTAAAGACAGAGCAAGGCGAAACCTCTGCCTAAGGCAGCTATGTTTTGTCTTTAATAAAACAAGGAATGGTGCTGTGAGGAACTGTTCCTATTTTGGTTTTATTTCCTCAGCACCAGTGTGATAATGCAACCTGCGCATGCTGGACTTTTGCCAGAGCTACCACACTATAAAAGCAATATATAGAATATAGAAAATAAGGTAACTTACTAAACAAAATTTTCACACCCTAAAAGCCTAATTTGTCCTGAAAAAAACAATATATAGATATTTAGATGTGATAAATAGTAATGAAGTTATTGGCGAATGAATGGGAGCAACGCTGATATGTAAAAATTGCTCTCGTCTTGAAGTGGTTAAAGGACACCTGAAGTGAGGGGGATGTCGATGCTGTCATACTTACAGTGGCTTGCAAAAGTATTTGGCCCCCTTGAAGTTTCCCACATTTTGTCACATTACTGCCATAAACATGAAGCAATTTTATTGGAATTCCACGTGAAAGACCAATACAAAGTGGTGTACACGTGAAAAGTGGAATGAAAATCATACATGATTCCAAACATTTTTTAAAAATAACTGCAAAGTGGGGTGTGCGTAATTATTCAGCCCCCTGAGTCAATACTTTGTAGAACCACCTTTTGCTGCAATTACAGCTGCCAGTCTTTTAGGGTATGTCTCTACCAGCTTTGCACATCTAGAGACTGAAATCCTTGCCCATTCTTCTTTGCTAAACAGCCCCAGCTCAGTCAGATAAGATAGACAGCATTTGTGAACAGCAGTTTTCAGATCTTGCCACAGATTCTCGATTTGGATTAGATCCGGACTTTGACTGGGCCATTCTAACACATGGATATGTTTTGTTTTAAACCATTCCCTTGTCGCCCTGGCTTTATGTTTAGGGTCGTTGTCCTGCTGGAAGGTGAACCTCCGCCCCACTCTCGTGTTTTGCAGACTCCAAGAGGTTTTCTTCCAAGATTGCCCTGTATTTGGCTCCATCCATCTTCCCATCAACTCTGACCAGCATCCCTGTCCCTGCTGAAGAGAAGCACCCCCAGAGCATGATGCTGCCACCACCATATTTGACAGTGGGGATGGTGTGTTCAGAGTGATGTGCAGTGTTAGTTTTCTGCCACACATAGCGTTTTGCATTTTGGCCAAAAAGTTTCATTTTGGTCTCATCTGACCAGAGCACTTTCTTCCACATGTTTGCTGTGTCCCCCACATGGCTTGTGGCAAACTGCAAACGGGACTTATTATGCTTTTCTGTTAACAATGGCTTTCTTCTTGCCACTCTTCCATAAAGGCCAACTTTGTGCAGTGCACGACTAATAGTTGTCCTATGGACAGATTCCCCCACCTGAGCTGTAGATCTCTGCAGCTCGTCCAGAGTCACCATGGGCCTCTTGACTGCATTTCTGATCAGCGCTCTCCTTGTTCGGCCTGTGAGTCTAGGTGGACGGCCTTGTCTTGCTAGGTTTACAGCTGTGCCATACTCCTTCCATTTCTGAATGATCGCTTGAACAGTGCTCCGTGTAATGTTCAGGGCTTTGGAAATCTTTTTGTAGCCTTAGCCTGCTTTAAATTTCTCAATAACTTTATCCCTGACCTGTCTGGTGTGTTATTTGGAGTTCATGGTGTTGTTGCTCCCAATATCTTCTTACACAACCTCTGAGGCCGTCACAGAACTAACATTAAATTACACACAGGTGCACTCTATTTATTCATTAGTACTCTTCAGGCAATGTCTATGGGCAACTGACAGCACTCAGACCAAAGGGGGCTGAATAATTACGCACACCCCACTTTGCAGTTATTGATTTGTAAAAAATGTTTGGAATCATGTATGATTTTCGTTCCACTTCTCACCTGTACACCACTTTGTATTGTTCTTTTACATGGAATTCCAATAAAATTGATTCATGTTTGTGGCAGTAATGTGACAAAATGTGGAAAACTTCAAGGGGGCTGAATACTTTTGCAGGCCACTGTATTTGTTTTAAACAATACCAGTTGCATGGCAACTCTGCCAGTCTCTTTAGCTACAGTAGTGTCTGAGTCACACATCTGAAACAAGAACGCAGCTAAACCAGCCAGACTTCAGTCAGAGCAGTGTTCTCCCCAGGCCCTTTTAGCCGGGTGCTCCACCCGGCTAGTTTTGGTGAGCACCCGGCTGTCATCACCTTACTTCCTCCTCTGCTGTTAGCAGAGTTGTGCAGAGAAGCGCTAGCCCTGTATTCTCTCATCTCGCGCCACCCGGCTACTTCTTCATGCCACCCGGCTACTTTTTTATGCCACCCGGCTGGAAAAAATTTCTGGGGAGAACACTGCAGAGTATCTGATCTGCATGCTTGTTCAGGGTCTACGGCTTAAGATGGCCATACACTGGTCGATTTGCCATCAGATTCGACCAAAAGATAGATCCCTCTCTGATCGAATCTGATCAGAGAGGGATCGTATGGCCACCTTCTGCAAACAGATTGTGAATCGATTTCAGCCTGAAACTAATCACAATCTGTGGAGGAGCTGCCGCCACACCCCACCCCCCCTTCCCCCTGCATACATTACCTGTTCCGGCCGGCGCGAGTCCCCTGGTCCACAGCTGTCTTCTTCTCCGCCTGGTCCCGGCATCTTCTCCGCATCGACTCCCGGTTGGCATCTTCTCTCATCACCTTCCGCATCACACATCCGGCATTCGCGTATAACTTTCTGTCACTCCAGTGACAGCGGAAGTTCAAATAGAGCGCCCTCTATTTATTTGTACTTCCGCTGTCACTGCAGTGACACAGGAAGTTATGCCGGATGCCGTGATGTGGAAAAGATGCCAGCCGGGAGGTGACAGCGGGACTCGCGCCGGCGGAGCAGGTAATGTATCTCCGCTGTATTGCGTCGGTCGTCGGGCATTCGAATGCGCTATCGCTGCACTCCCGACCCGAGAAAAATCTTCCGCACGGATGGATCGACGGGAACAATGGATTTCGGACGGAAATCCATCGTTCTGTCAGCGGGGTGCGCGGCGATTTCACGCCCATTTCGATCACTGTGAGCGAAACGGCCGTATTTCGGCGGGAAAATCGTTAGGTGTATGGGCCCCTTTAAAGTATTAGAAGCAGAGGATCACCAGGACAGCCAGGCAATTTGCATTGTTTAAAAGGAAATACATATATCAGCCTCTATATCCCTGTCGCTTCAGGTGTCCTTTAAAATCAGTAAATGAGTTCTGGTGAAGATTTAGTAATAGCGGTGGTTTTTATACTTGTGTATTGCAGGAGGATGGAGTCAGACAGGTTCTTGAAGAGATGAAAGCCTTGTATGAACAGAATCAAGCAGATGTGTAAGTACTCAGACTCCTCCTGGTGGGTGTGTATGCTTCCCACCCGCTCCTGACTTACCCACATTTTTGCACCATAAGATGCACCTGATCTGAAGACGCACCTATGTTTAGAGAAAAAAAACCAGGGAAAATTTTTTTCTAAACCTTGTACATCCATGGTGAGGGGCATCTTGTGGAGCTTCTTCCCCCAAGCCCGGTATTGTCAGTAATGTGAGGAAGGGATTAGACCACTTGCCGAATTCCAGGCCTGGAGGGCCAGATCCATGCCAGTGTTTTGGATGGACTGAGAAAGAAAGGAATGTGTTCTACCTGATGGACCACACCTTTCCTGATTCAGACCCATCAATTCATTTGAGCTGTATCAAAAATGTGTGAGGATCTCGGCCCTCGTAGCCATAAACCTGTACAGCACTTTGGAGGGAGGGAAAGCATGGGGACATGGCCACATACAGAGCCGTTGCTTCAGGATGGGAGCGAGTTACTGTACTCTCCATGCATGCATATATACAGAACATCGGAGGGAGGTAATGCATGGGGAGATGGCCACAATCACACCATAAGACGCACTGACTTTTTCCCTCTTTCTTGGGGGGGGTGAAAAATATGTTGAGTATCATCTGCCTGGAGCTCGTAAATGAACACCTGGATAGACCTGACTCATACGCCAGGATCATTCTACTTGACTTTAGCTCGGCGTTTAACACCATCCACCCCCAAATACTTCAAGAGAATCTTGCTGCCCTCGGGGTCCACCCTACCCTTTGCCTCTGGATCACGGACTTCCTAAGTAACAGATCCCAGGCCATCAAGCTGGACCCTTATCATCTCTCAACCAAGGACCACCAACACAGGGGCCCCTCAAGGATGTGTACTATCACCGTTCCTATTCTCCCTACACACTAACAATTGCAGGTCCACTGCGAACTCCGTCAGTCATCAAGTTCGCTGATGACACCACCATTGTTGGCCTCATTTCTGGGAATGATGAGCAGGTGTATCGCCACCAGGTTGACAGAATTTGCCACTGGTGTAGGGAGAACGACCTGGTCCTGAACACTGCAAAAATGGTCAAGATGATTGTTTACTTTAGGAAACGCGTTACCACTTCACCCCCGATCAGCATTGATGGCACAGTAGTTGAAAACGTTCCCTGTGCACTCCTCCTCGGCACGACAATCTCTATTATTATTATTATTTTTTATTTATATAGCGCCAGCATCTTCCGTAGCGCTGTACATAATACAAACAAATAATGGTGAACAAATATACATAAGAAATACAAGACACTGTACAGTCATGACATTGAATAGAATAAATATAGATAAATACATAGTTGATATGTAGTTGGTACATGTACATATGTTAAAATAACAGCAGTATGAGAAACACTAGGAGGAGGTCCCTGCTCTTGCGGGCTTACAATCTAGAGGGTAGTGGGAAGGAAACAAAAGGGAAGGAAACACAAGGATTAGTCAGTGAGCCAGTGTGCCTTCAGTGCTGCTTATAGCAAATTATAGGCTTGTCTGAACAGGTGTGTTTTCAGAGTACGTTTGAAGGTTTCCAGACTCGTGGCATGACGAACCGGCTGAGGGAGGGAATTCCAAAGGTGAGGGACAGCCCGTGAGAAGTCTTGGATGCGAGAGTGAGAGGAGGTGACTAGGCTGGAGGACAAAAGGGTCTCCCGTGAGGAACGGAGGGTCCAGGCGGGGAGGTATCTGGAGATTAAAGAGGAAATGTATGGAGGCGATAGCTTGTGTAGAGCTTTGTATGCAAGTGTGAGAAGTTTAAACTGGATCCTTTGGGCAACTGGTAGCCAATGGAGGGATTGGCAGAGAGGGGCTGCCTCAGAGGATCTAGAAGAGAGGTGGATGAGACGGGCCGCAGAGTTTAGTAGGGAATGGAGAGGTGCCAGTCTGCTTTTTGGTAGACCACAGAGTAGGGTGTTGCAGTAGTCAAGACGGGAGATGATTAGGGCATGCACAAGCATTTTAGTTGCTTCTTGTGAAAGGAAGGGACGGATTCTGGAAATGTTTTTGAGATGGAAGTAGCAGGAGGTAGTTAGTGTTAATATGTGGTTTAAAGGAGAGCTCAGAGTCCAGAGTTACCCCTAGGCAACGAGCTTTGGGGGTTGATGCTATTGGGGTGTTATCTACATTGATTGTGACAATGGGAGGTGGAACAGAGAGCGAAGGTGGAAATATCACAATCTCCGTTTTGCTCATATTGAGTTTAAGAAAGCGGGATGACATAAATGTAGATATAGCAGATAGACATTCGGGGATTTTTGATAGTAGTGTGGAGAGGTCTGGGGCAGAACAATAAATGTGGGTGTCATCAGCATAGAGATGATATTGAAACCCAAAAGAGCTTATTATCTGTCCCAGGCCATGGGTGTAAATGGAAAAGAGGAGGGGTCCAAGGACTGACCCTTGCGGTACTCCCACAGACAGTGGGTGTGGAGAGGAGTTGGTATTGGCATAGGAGACCATGAAAGAACGTCCAGACAGGTAAGAGTTGAGCCATGAGTGTGCTAGGCCCTTGATTCCCAGTGTTGAGAGGGTCTGGAGAAGTAGGGTATGATCAACAGTGTCGAAGGCAGAGGACAGATCTAGGAGTATTAGTACCGAAAATCTGCCTTTGGCTTTAGCAGCTAGGAGGTCATTGGCAACCTTAGTGCGAACGGTTTCCGTAGAGTGTTGAGGGTGGAAACCAGACTGGAAGGGGTCCAACAGGGAATTAGCAGAGAGAAAGTTAGACAACTCTGAGTAAATGTGGCGTTCCAGAAGTTTGGAGGCAAAGGGAAAGAGAGAGACTGGGCGGTAATTAGAAAGGGCAGTAGAGTCTAAAGAGGGTCTTTTAATTAGTGGTGTTATGATAGCTTGTTTAAATGAAGTAGAGATGGAAAGGTTAAACAGTGTTGTTAAAGCAGGAATGAGGGGGGGGGGGGGGGGGAGAGCTGGGGCATAAGATGAGAGGAAATAGGATCTGAGGCGCATGTAGTAAGATTAGCTTTAGAGATTAGTGAAGAAAGACGCTGTTCAGTTAAAGGGGAACTTCAGCCTAAACAAACATACTGTTATTAAGTTACATTAGTTATGTTAATTAGAATAGATAGGTAATATAATATTTTACCCACCCTGTTTTAAAAGAACAGGCAAATGTTTGTGATTCATGGGGGCTGCCATCTTTGTCATGGGGCAGCCATCTTTTTGGTTGAAAGGAGGTGACAGGGAGCATGAGACACAGTTCAAATTGTCCTGTGTCCTTATAACCCCTCCCAGCTGCACACACTATGCTTCAAATGTCAAATTCAAAATGTAAAAAAAAAAATTGCACCAAAACAGCAGAACGAGAACAACAACATCAGAAATCCCATCATGTTTTGCACAGCATAAGGGGAAAACTGCCCTGGCAGTTTTTTTCTGTGCAGCTAAAAATGAGGCTTGTATAAGAGAAACAAAGTTCTGATGCTGTGAAACCGTTAAAGAAACACCAAGCCTTTTCAGTGCTGCTGAGTCGATTTTTAGTCTGGAGGTTCACTTTAAGGCTGAGAAGATTGTTAGCGGGGAGGAGGTTTGAGTGGTTATGTGGAGAGGGATAGTTGATAGTAGGGGAGCTCCCGGGCAGAGAGGAAAAAGAAAGAGGTGATTGGACCGGTGAAGAGGGTCGCTTTTGAAAGCTGTTCTGTAGTGTTTCAATTTTGCTCACAAAATATGCTGCAAAGTCTTCTGCAGACAAGCTTGTGGTTGTAGGGGGAGGCGGGGGGTGGAGAAGAGAGCTGAAGGTGTTGAAAAGTTGTTTAGGGTTATGGGATTGTGAAGAAATGAGTGTAGAGAAGTATGACTGCTTTGCAAGTGAGAGAGCGTCCCTGAGCTGCAGCAGCGTGTTTTTATAGTGGGCGAAGTCATCTGCATTGGAGCTTTTCCTCCACTGCCGTTCTGCTGCCCTGGACTGTCTTTTCAGTTGTTTGATGGGTTCAGTCAGCCAGGGCTGTCTGTTGATGCGGCGGGGGCGGAAGTTGGTGAGAGGGGCGGCTGTGTTCATGACAGCGGTGACTGTGGTGGAGTAGTAGATGGATGCTGACTCGGGGTCAGTGTAGGATGACAGGGAGCCCAGGGGTTTTAGAGAGTCAGCTAGGGAGCAGAGGTTGAGGTTGCGATAAATCCTGCATAGGCGTGATGGCTGCACTATGGTAGCTGGAGGAGGCAGGGAGGGGCTGATTGTAAAAGTTATGAGATTGTGATCTGAAAGGGGGAATAAGGAGTTATTAAATGTGGAAACTGGGCAGAGCCGGGTAAAAACTAGGTCCAAAGTGTGTCCATCTTTGTGGGTGGAGGTTGAGGACCACTGGGAAAGGTCATAGGATGAGGTGAGTGTGAGGAATTTTGTGGTAGTGGAACAGTTAGTGTCTATGGGGATGTTAAAGTCCCCAATGATGATGGAAGAAATGTCAGTGGATAGAAAGTGGAGAAGCCATGTTGAAAAGTGGTCAATGAAGGAGGAGGCTTGTCCAGGAGGCTGGTAGATGACAGCAACCTGGAAGTGGTGAGGGGAGTAGATGCGGACAGCATGAGCCTCAAAAGAAGACAAAGCCAGAGAAGGTGCAGGTGCAAGCGGTGTAAAGGAGCAGTGTTCGGAAAGAAGAATTGTTTTGAGCTCTGGAGCGCAATCTTGAGTTGAAGATTTGATCCAGAAAGGGGAGTGGTTTCCCGATGATAGGGGGGAAAAAAGCCCAGCATAGGCTATTTTTCCTACGCCAACTGAAGAAGTTCGGTATGGCCCGCGTGCTTCTGACGAGCTTCTACACAGCCACAATTGAATCTGTCCTCTGCTCCTCCATCCTGGTCTGGTATGCTGGCTCCTCCGCCAGTGACAGACACAAACTGCAGAGGGTCATCAGATCAGCGGAGAGAATCATCGGGAAACCACTCCCCTTTCTAGATCAAATCTTCAACTCAAGACTGCGCTCCAGAGCTCAAAAAATTACTAATGATCCATCCCACCCAGGCTTTCGCTTCTTCAGTAGACTTCTCTTAGGCCGGAGATTCCGATCCATCTACACCAGGACCACAAGGCACAGGAACAGTTTCTTCCCATCAGCCGTAAACTATCTCCATCCTCCCTTGACAAGTGGTGACTGGTAGCACCTAACCTGACTGCATATAAATGTGTTCAAATGTGACCAATTGCTTAACTGTATCCTTATATTGTCTTGCTTCTTGCATGTATTTGTATTGTATGTCCTGTTCTTTTTCACACTAGCCCTGTACTTGCCAAACCCAATTCCGGGCACGGCCCAGTCGTGCTTGGCAAAATAAAAGATTCTGATATGTGGGGTTTTCACAAGTTATTGAGGGTAAGGTTAAATTCATGGAAATGTAGTTTTTACAACAACCAGGTAAGTAAATCTGGCACAATAGTACTTACAGAGAGTAGTTGTGACTCGTACAGTAGAATCTCATTATAGTCTACTCTGATATAGTAAACCTCTGGCTATAGTAAACCCTGACCCCAGCTCACAAACATGCGCCTCTGTGAAGGTCCAATATGATGAATCATTAATATATAGTAAACTACTGTTGTAGTGAGCTCCTCGGCCAGGTCCCTTGGAGTTTACTTTTAAGGGATTGTACTGTATCATCTAAGAGCCAAGATGCAGTTTTATGTTGTGGTTGATGCCAGGATTTGGAAATGATCCTTCTCTTTTCTTATATTCTCTCTTCTGTCAAACATAGCCACTGAATTCCTGTGAATGTACAGAAGCCTACAGGCTTATCACCCAGCCTTAGGTTTATTCCAGGTAGTAGTATAAGGGTTTGCTTACACATAGTACCTGTGATGCAATGGAAGTGGATGTGCAGATCGTATAAATTCAGTAGTGTACTTCCTCTCCAGCAGGGAGCATGTCACTGAGCAGGGGGTGGAACTATGCAAATCTCTGTCACATGCTTATTTAAAGGACCACTATCGAAAAAATCATAAAATTTTAGATACATATAAACACATTCAGATAGGAAGTACATTTCTTCCAGAGTAAAATGAGACTTAAATTACTTTTTTCTTATGTTGCTCAGCTGTCACTTACAGCAAGTGGTAGAATTCTGACAGAACTGACATGTTTTGGACTAGCCCATCTCCCTCAACGGGGAGTCTCGGGGATTTCTTTATTTTTAAAAGCACTTATTGAATGACAGTTGCTCCGTCCAACTGCCAAAAAGTGTGCAGCGAGCATGGAGGCTGGCCAGCATCTTTGTATAAATCTTTTTCAAGAAGTGTCTTTATAAAGAATTAAAGGCCATGCTGACAATCCCCTATGGAGAGATGGACTAGCCCAAAACCTGCCCACTCATTCAGATTTCTACTACTTACTGTAAGTGACAGCAACTTAGGAGAAAAGTAATTTTAAGGCTTATTTTACTCTGGAAGAAACATGCTTCTTATTTGTATGTTTACATATATTTTAAATTTCAAGATGTTTGTGACAGAGGTCCTTTAAACATGAAATGGTGCGTTTTTCCTGCTTCGGGCTCCCCTGCTGTAGGACAATCGCACTTCACCAAGTGTGCAATTAGCCTTTAACTACACGTTTACATAGTTACATGGAAGCAGACTGAAATAAAGTTTGCCATTAGTCCGTACAATGTATACAGCTGAACTGTAAGGATTTCATTTCTCTTAGCAATAGTGGAGGTTCACCGGAAATGGTACTTATACGGGGGGATACAGGTACCACAGCCATTGGCAGAGTGACCAGGATAGGGGTAGGAGCATCTCTAAATATATTATGCAGCCCTTTGTTGTCAGTGGCCTCATTATGTAGCAAGACCACTGTTCTGAGGGTGCTGTGCCTGATTTAGCTTATTTACCTGACATTTCCTTACCTCCTCCCATTCATATCTACAACCATTAAACATTCTTATTGAAATCATGGATTTTACTAGATTTATTCTCTAAACTGCTTAATTTATGTTTCCATTATAGCAATGAAGCAAAAACAGAAGGCCGGGGTGAATTAATACCAACCATTAAATTTAGACATTGCTGCTTACTACGCAATCGACGCTGCATTGTTGCATATCTGTAAGTCACATCTAAAGTGTGTTCCTTTTGATTTGGCAGCAGACATATTTTAGACCAGATCTGATTTTTTTTTTTTTTTTTTTTTTTTTTTTTTTTTTCAGTGTGTGACTTGTCTATTGATTTATGGCCCTTAAGCCAGGCATACATTATACAGTTTGTGGTAGATCAGCTAAATGATCAATATCTTCCTGATATTGAATACCTGCACTATTAAATACGTTTTCAAGGTTACTTGGCTTGTATCGTAGCACCATGGGCGCTAGGTTTTCATTGCTGGATGCAGTACAAAGCTATGAAGTCATCACTCGCTCCTTTCTTTTATGTGAATATAATTTAAAGTCCTCACGGAATGTGTAAGGGCCCGTTCACACTTATGTAAATTTGTGTGTGTCGC
The DNA here is from genome assembly GCF_040937935.1 of Hyperolius riggenbachi. Classification (NCBI taxonomy): domain Eukaryota; kingdom Metazoa; phylum Chordata; class Amphibia; order Anura; family Hyperoliidae; genus Hyperolius; species Hyperolius riggenbachi. The sequence continues at coordinate 397,508,290 of NC_090649.1, forward strand.
ATGGAATTGCGATTTTACGTGCTTTGCACATCTTGGGCTTGATTCACTAAGACAAATAGCATGCCTTATCAGCGTTAACTCACCTTATCAGAGTAACATAGTGGCGCTACAAACTTATGCCTGGTAATTGACAACGAGAGCCCCACTCGTCCTGCCCTGAGCCCCTGTGGGTCCAATCACTTTAAAGAATGTTATTCCCGCACTTTGATTGGCCCAATAGGCTGCCTGTCACTTGACAGGAAACTTGACAGGCAGCCTATTGAGCCAATCAAAGTGCGGGGATAATGTTCTTTAAAGTGATTGGACCCGCAGGGGCTCAGGGCAGGATGAGTGGATCGCTCGTCATTGCCAATTAGCAGGCATAAGTTCGTAGCGCTCTCTATGCTACTCTGATAAGCGTGCTAACTCTGACAAGGCATGCTATTTGTCTTCGTGATTCAAGCCCCTTATGTATTTCAATGGCATTGTGTTTAACCCAGGATTTATTTCCTGCGTGGTCTGATTTTTTTATGGGTTTTTAAATAGTGTGGCAATGATTCTTTTTCCGTGTGATTCGCATGTTTTGTAAGTCGCTGTAAATGCAGAAAAATCGCATCTGATTTTGAAGTTAATTAGATACATTCTTATATAAATTAACTTAATTAGTATGAACGGAAAAATCGCATACAAGACACAGAATAGCAGAGGAGAAAAATCAAAGGACAAAATCAAAAACGCTGAATCGAATGTGCGTAAAATCACATTCATAATTTCCTGCTTAAAGCCTATGCTGCACAGGATGCTCTGATGCTCATGGACCTACCATTTTCAAAGCATCACCTGGTTACAGCATGTGAATAAATGTAGGGGAATGCCCTATTACAAGTAGAGTATTGGGTACTGACAAATAGCATTTTTAACACTGTTTTATAAATTAGTCCCTTAGTGTTTCAGCATTACATTTGTAAAGAAAGAGAAGCACAGCAACCTTGTTTAAAACACTTACCACATGCTATTCAGTATTTTTTTGAAAATACTGTCTCGTGTATATTCAGTTCTTTTTACATCTATTTCATTCTCTGGAACTAATAATATAGACGTGTAGTCTAGTCCTCACTGTAGGTAGGCAATGATTATGTTTTATATTTCCAGTGTATATTACTCATGTTTGAACCTGTGGCACTTTAAAGAGACACTGAAGCGAAAAAAAAAAATATGATATAGTGAATTGGTTGTGTACTATGAATAATTACTAGAAGATTAGCAGCAAAGAAAATATTCTCATACTTTTATTTTCAGGTATATAGTTTTTTTTCTAACATTGCATCATTCTATAATATGTGCAGATTACACAACACTCAGCATTCAAAATGAGTCTTTCAGAGCAGTCTGTGAAGTAATGACCTCTCCTCTAGCAGAGGAAAAGTAAATAGTCCAGGAACAGTTGAGATAATAAGTCAGATAACAGCCCACTCCACGGCTAACTTAGTCGGAGAGCTTAATGGCTTGTTTGCATAGAGATAACAACTGGAGTTTCTCAATTCTTCCTGTACTGGAAACAATTACACTGATGTATCTGATCTTAATGGTTTATTTCTAAAGGCCCATACACACGTCGGATTTCTGCCCGGCGGATCGCTCAAACTCACCCTTATCAAGCGAACGACAGCCTGTACACACGCCCGATTTAGCGGGCGAACGACGGGACGTTCAAACGACCCGTCCGCGGAAATCCTCCGTGTGTATGGGTCTTTAGCTGTGCTACACATACAAATCATAATATCATCATTTTTTTTTTCGCTTCAGTGTCTCTTTAAGTACCAAAATGCTTTCTATTAAATGGGCTCTTCAGCTTGCAAATGGCGGTGAATTATCTCTTACATTTTTAACTAGTTTTTGATTTATTACTATTTTCAGCTACGATCGTTTGCTGCGGATCCGAGCCCTCCGATGGGAGTATGGCAGCGTGCTCCCTAATGCCCTGAGGTTCCATATGTCTGCTGAAGAGGTTTATTTGTTTTGGGATTTTTTTCAGTTATATGTCCTTGTAAAATCTTTTTTTAAAGGGAGTCTGAAGTGAATATAATAAAAAATACTCACCTAAGGAGAGGGAAGTCTCTGTGTCCTATAAAACCTTTCCCGCTCCTCTCCCGGTCCCATTGTTCCTGCACTGGCTTGCCTGGTTAGCTCTCTACCCCTGACCGCATCTTTGGAAGTCTTCTGGAGCCCATGGGCTGCTCCATACTTCCAAAGCCTCCCACACTGGGGTATTTGAACTAGGGATCCAGCGCTGGAATGCGGGGACCGTGAAGGGCACAGGAAGGCTCATTAGGTCCCAAAGCAATCCCTTTTCTTAAACTAGTCCTTTTTTTTTTTTTCCTTCAGATTTACTTTGACATAAAACAGATCTCTCTCTTGTAGATAAGAAATCCCCTTTGCAAGATATATATATATAATCCAATAATAAAGATGGTACACATTTCTATGCAGCATTTACTAGTACCTGCAAAATGTGCGACTGCTTTCCTGTTTCCATGTATAGCAGCCATCGGGCCATTTCACTATTTCAGAAAGGTTTTATAGGGAATTAGGGGGGATCACTTGCTTGTTATCCTTCCATGAACAATCGTAATGCAAATATGTAATTCTTATTTAACTAGTTCCCTCAATATTAAAAATGATTCTATCCAGAGGCGTCAGCTGACATTTACTGAGTACATAGTGGGCGATTGGGGTAGAAAAAAAATGTTGCATTGTAAAAATGTACACATTTTCCAGCATTGTTTGTGCTGTTCTGTTACTACAAGAAATGCATTATTGTGTACTATATGGCATATTGCCACCCAAGTCCCACCCAAAAGAGCTTTTAAGATGTCCAACAATTTACAGCATGTGCATCTAAAGCCTGGTACACACTTCCAATTATGATTGGCCAGTCACTGACCAATTTTTCCACCTCCATGTAGTATGAGGGTCAACAGATCTTGAGTAGTATGAGCAGATTGTGTAGGCACTCCTACTACATGGTAGTGGTAAAATTGATCAATCAAAATTGGATGTGTGTACGAAGCTCAGGTACAAAAATAAATATTTATCTAAAGAGAGGGATCCTATTGAGGTGTCCCTCCCTGCTGCATTGCCCCCCAAAAGATTAGCAACAAAGCATAGACGCCATATCCTATTGGGGCCACGCAGCTCTTCTTCCTCTGGCGTGGCCGGACAATAGCCAACCCAGCCCGTCCACGCATGTGTAGTAAGCTGGATCCATGGTACTGCACATGTGCAGACGGGCTTGCGCGAATACTTCAGGAAGTAGAGCTGCATGGCCCTGATGTGCCTGCACTAAACAACAGGGGGCATTAGATCAGCAAGGGAAGCCTCAGTAGGATCCGGAGGCTTTCCTCTCTTAAGGTATGTATCCGATGATGATTGCTTTAAGCGTTCTTCCTGTTGAGTTCTCCAGCCACTGCTGTATCTTCCCAAGGTGCGATCTAATTGCTGAGGACACTTAAAAGAATTATTTTAAAAAAAAAAATGCATGTTTAAATGCCCAAAATTGTATTAAAATATTATAAAATGTAACTTTTAATATGACAGTCCTTACTAGACAGGTATACAATCCATGTAAAAACACACTAAAGCACGTTTCACGACCCTAGAATGGCCGCTTATTCATAGAATTGCAGTGGAACACTCTTGATTATAAATACTAAAAACGGTATCCTACAATAAACATGATTTCATTTCTGAAGGATACCTTCACAAGGAATCCATACAGAGGGTTCAGTAACCTTAGCCAATGCTCATCTGTGTGTGTGTGTGTATATATATATAAAGAATCTTAGACGCGATCTGAAATGTATGTACAGTGGGCCGGACAATACACTTATCCGTGTTATCGGATGCATTGTCAGACTGGGGAAACCTGGGAGGCCATGAGGTTGACTGCAGGGCAGATAACTTTATTTGGTCACTTATCAGCATAGCAATATAAACAATTGTTTTATCAAGATTACCCGTTTTCCCCAAACCAATCTTCAGATTTTCACAAAGCTTTAATAAAATATGTTCGCTGTCCATTTCCCCACATTTCACCTTAGGGCTCAAGCAGTGGCAGATGTCATTTTTACGCTAAGTAGCCCAGACAGACACTGATTTACATTATTAAAATAAAGGAATTAAAGTGCAGACTCGCTATAGCAATCTCCTAGCGCTGGAGAAGGACTTATGTTTAGCATATAAACATTCTCCTGTTTTCTGTTCCCCAAATAGACTGACTGGTTTAATCAGTACAAGAAATCGCTGGCTACATACATGAGGTCTCTGGGAGGTGAGGAAGGCCTGGATATTACACAGGACATGAAGCCACCTAAAAGCCTTTATATAGAGGTGAGTTCCCTCGGTGAAGTGCAGTGAAAGGTTTTCCTGACAGACAAAAACTTTTTAGCACTAATAGGGGTTGATTTACAAAATCGTTTAATACTGCTGTGCACAGACAGCGCATTGGCAGTATTACCGGTACCTTTATTACGCAGTTAGCATGACTCGCAGTACAGCGGCTGGAAATGAGAGTAATATTTGGATACTTTAATCCGATACAGCTAATAGCCAAGCGGGTGTTAAATTACATTGTGTGTATTGCTATCTGTTCTTGGACCTCTCTTTGGTGGACAAGCCCAGTAGCCTTTCTTAAAGTGCACAGACTCTGATCTGAATATCTGGTGACAAAGCCGTGATTACTGACCAGAGAAAGAATTGGGCCATTTCCATTGACGTGTCTCGATGTCGCCACATTGCGAGACAGCCATATGTGAAAGGAAAATTAAAGAGTAGAACCCCAGATTTTCATTAAACGCATGACCCACCTGAAAGCGGTGGTGTCAATCTGGTGAGCGGCATATTTAAGGAAGTCTGTGGTTTTGCACTGAGTGGCAAGTTATACCCACTGGCACATGGTGTGTGTGGTTAAAAGTTGACACATTATTACCTATGTACTGTTGTCTTGCATTTTCTAGTATTGTCTTCTGTTGGTTCCAAAAACGGCCCTGCAGTTTATGGACTCTTTGGCCCTTTCTCAATTCATTTTTTTCTCCTGAGTTTTCTGTTAGCTTATATTTTCACACTGTTATTGGTAACATTCCTTTCAAACCACCAGCAAACAAGAAAATACTAGCAGTAATTTTGACAGTACTTTTTCACCTACGTTTTGGTATTTTCAGTTGCAGAGTAGTGATGGTCCTGTCTCGCAGAACTCATGGAGAAGCATGTGATGATAGATTTGCAAAGCTCTGATTTGCTGTGATCACACCCTGCTTTAGCACATGATCATGACTAGCAAATCGGAGACTTAAATATCACCCGACCAAACTGATCACATGCTTCTCCATGAGTTCTCCTAGACATGCCCATCACTATAGCAATGCTGAAAAGTTATTTAAAACAGAAAATGAAAAATTATCTCCTAGGAGTAAATAAGATACATACATACATACATACATACATACATACATACATACATACATACATACATGCATACATACATGTCTGTTGTCCTTTGTATTGCCACAGCGTACAGTAGTGGATCAAAATTTTAAAATATATTTAAAGTGATCCTAAAGTAAAAAAAAAAATGACTTTTACTCACCTGAGGCTTCCAATAGCCCCCTGCAGCTGTCCGGTGCCCTCGCCGTGTCCCTCCGATCCTCGTGTCCCTCCGATCCTCGTGTCCCTCCGATCCTCGTGTCCCTCCGATCCTCGTGTCCCTCCGATCCTCGTGTCCCTCCGATCCTCGTGTCCCCGATGGCAGCCACTTCTGGTTTCGCCGTCAGGAGCCGACAGGCTGGGAACGCGAGTGATTCTTCGCGTTTCCAGCCACAATTGCGCCCTCTATGCTGCTATAGCATATGGCATGAAGCATATAGCAGCATAGAGGGCGCAATTGTGGCTGGGAACGCAAAGAATCACTCGCGTTCCCAGCCTGTTGGCTCCTGACGGCGAAACAGAAAGTGGCTGCCGGCGGGGACACGAGGATCGGAGGGACACGCGAGGGTACCGGACAGCTGCAGGGGGCTATTGGAAGCCCCAGGTGAGTAAAAGTAATTTTTTTTTTTTTTACTTAAAGTTCGCTTTAAACATATTACAGGTAAGACTTATGTTTTTTCCAGAGTAAAATTAGCCATGAATTACTCTCAGAGGCGCTTAACTTGATCGCTTGACACTCCTTCCTGTATTGCCTGATGAAGCGGGATTGAGCCTGCGAAACACGGTGCAATTTTTTGGGAGTTTCTAATAAATGTTTTTGACTGTTTGAATCGCAGTCGTTGTCGTGTCTGCTTGAGGGAGGTAAGACCACCACTTCCTCCTTCATTTTTGCCAATTAAGTTGTTTTTTAAGCTCATTTAATCTAATTTTATACTTTTGGCGCCTCTGTTCATTGTATACATTCTCACAAAATCTGCTGGCCCTCATACTACATGGAGGTGGTGAAATTGGCCAGTCAAAGTTAGATATGTGTGTAACAGACTTAATATTCAGTCATTGCTATGTCTAGAATTAGGTTGTTATCATCCTGCTTACTCTGATCTATAATGGGCATCTTTGTGAATGCTTTCTTCAGGTACGGTGCTTGAGAGATTATGGGGAGTTTGAAATTGAAGACGGCACAACAATTCTGCTCAAGAAGAATAGTCAGGTATTGATTCACTGATAAAAGTTTATTTAATCGACTACACTCTGCTGAATAAGATGCATCACTTGTAAAAACGCTAGAACTTCATTGTAATGTACTTGAAGTCTCTTTGTGTCAGTGGATTGTTTTACACGCAAACCCAGTCAGTGTTTTTTTATTTTATTTTTATTTACAGCCCACGTGCTAACAAAAATTGTCCCTGTTCTTTTTGGTCACTTCAACATAGGGAGGCAACCCTAAGCAATGAATCTTTACTTTGAACATTGCTGCCAGAGTTCCTTGCCCATTATCAGTTAGGCTCAGATTACATTGAACGGCATTTAAAATGCCCCCAAAGCAGTTGTGTTTCCACCATAGGCTTGTATGGGAAACGTATAAGACATCCAGATGGATCGTGCAGTCAGGATTTTGTGGTCTGGTTACTGAAACAGATCCGTTCCTAATTGACAGTGTGAACAGATCCTAATAATAATCTAGGATCTGTCGATCATCCATTTTGCCTTGCAGTGTAAACGGAGCCTAAGGCTTCTTTCACACTATATTGTACACTGAAAATTTGATGCGTTTTAACTTTCCATAGCAGTGCATTGTTAAAATGCTTATAGTGGGAACTGATATGTGGACTATGAAGAAAAAGCTCTGAGTGGCACTCCCTGCATTGACATATGTGGACAGTGCGAGTATCATAAAGGCTGAAAAGTTCTCAACAAGTCACCGACGGTTTCCTGAATCCCTTTTCTGCTTGGACGTGTGCACAACGGATATGGTGAAGAAAGATTTGCATACCATCAAACAGGAGAAGAAAGAAGCGGAACTCCGGGCACCTTCCGCCCATATTCTTTATTTGCAGTGATATCAGAATAGATGGCTTGTCAGTGGCACATCAATATTGTGGATCGTCAGGTGATGATGAGATGGAGGTGGGGGGGTGCCGGGCACCAGATGGGGCTTGCGATGGCCGTTTCGCGTCTCACTAGACGCTTGGTCACGCTGTGCTCCAATACCTATTATATTGGAGTATTGGTATTAGAGCAGCGTGACCAAGCGTCTAGTGAGACGCGAAACGGCCGTCGCAAGCCCCATCTGGTGCCCGGCACCCCCCCACCTCCATCTCATCATCACCTGACGATCCACAATATGGATGTGCCACTGACAAGCCATCTATTCTGATATCACTGCAAATAAAAAAATCTGGACGGAAGGTGCCCGGAGTTCCGCTTCTTTCTTCTCCTGTTTGATATAGTGGGAACTGAGCCATTGGGAAACATGGACATTACTCTGAAAATCAGTTGGCCTTTCAGTCATAATGGAGAGCAACTGATGTAGTGTAAAAGCACCCTTAGGCTAGGTATTTAGTATAACAGAAACGAAAGTGGAATACGGCCGCGTTACGTCACAGTCAAGTACAAAGTATGCTTCACTGTACCTGTTAATGTGTGTTTTTAGCAGTAACACGCTGAATGCAGTGTGCTACCATACCACAACACTAGTACCGCACTGTGAACGTCACATAGGTGGTGCATTGCAGTGCAGTAAGCCAAGCTACAAAGCAGCAGTTACTCCACCCCTATTGTGAACCTAAATCAAATTAAAAAATGTAACTTACCTGGGGCTTCTACCACCCCGCTGCAGCCACCCTGCGCCCTCGTAGTCACTGAGCAATCCTCCAGTCCCTTGCAGTGCCCCTCTATAATTTGGATGCGCTGCCCCGGTCCACACACTTCCTGATCGCGCTCCTGTGGATGGGAGCGCTCTGTGCATGTGCAGTACAGGGAAATCTCTACTGCGCATGCTCAGAGAGCTCCCAATAATGGGAGAGTGATCAAGACCGCGCATGCGCAGTGGTCGCCGTGTCGCTCGGCGAAAGAGGGGCAGTGCATGGGACTGGAGGATCACTCAGTGACGGCACAGAGTGGCTGCAGGGGGCTGGTAGAAGCACCAGGTTTTTTATTTCGATTTACGTTCAATTTAACAAAGTGACATGTTAGTTTTGAGCTGTCCAGTCCCTGCCTTTTCCTGCTGGAGGTTTGTGTAGACTGATTTGTCACTTCCATACTCCCTATTGGTACTGGTGTTTGTGCTTGTATGTTTGGTTTTACTTTATTAAATATCCGATTTATGTTACTACATGGCTTTTATGTTACTACATGGCTTTGCATGTAAATACTGCATATCTTTGCATGTAAGTTAGGAGTGTAAGTATACCAGAGTCACTATCCATTCTTTTTGTATGTATGTTACATTATCCATGTATCACCCCATCAGCTTGGTATAATTAGTGTTCATCCATACTCCTGAACTGCAACTGATGCTCTATTTACTTGTGTATTTTCTGTGTATTAATGAATACATATCAGCAGGGCTGTGGAGTCCGAGTCGGAGCAATTTTGGGTACCAGGAGTTGAAGTCGGTGGTTTCGTAAACGTCGGAGTCTGATGATTTTTGTACGGACTCCACAGCCCTGCATATCAGTATATTATTTGAGTGTGTAAAAAGCTGCTTCTATTCTCTCTGCTATGACCAGTTTGTGTTTGGTAACATTATCTGGCTTCTTTACACTTTCAGCATTTTCTGCCGAGATGGAAATGTGAGCAGCTGATCCGACAAGGCGTTCTGGAGCATGTGTTGTCATAGACTTCTTAACCAAACCTGTATTATATGTTTTGTAAATAATGATTTGTAATTTGATTAAAACAATTTATATATGGAATCTTCATCTTCTTCTGTCCTGTTGATTGTAAGAGTGTTTACCTGTAATTCCACTATAGGATGTGTGCAGAGCTGCCTTTCTTCTGAATGGAATGAGCAGTGTGCATTTCCTATGCTTGTCAGCGGGGGATCGGCAGGCACTGGAGTCTGCATGTGGCAGCAGCATGAGATCTGGCAGATGACATGGCTGTCTCTAAGCTCTATAGAGTCCGCTTTGACAAAACAAATTAAACGAATAGGCTGTATAAATACTTTGCAAAGAAAGTTACTTACGGTACCTACAATAATCTCACAATGTCAAGGTCAAGTTTCTGCGTATGTCTTTTTGTACTGGCTTATTCCAGAGTTAATTTACAGACACCGATCTCAAAACACCATCTAATGTCTTAGTAAACGTAGTTCTCAGATGATTTTTTTTTTGTCTGATATTAATTCTGCAGCTAAAAATCCAGGTTTGAACTCATGAGACCAGAATCACTAAGTTCAATCATTTTCAGGCTCTGTATCTGTGCTGATGCCTAGATTGCATCATTCCAGATGTTTACACTTCAAGGTAGAAGGCACAGACTGAATCTGTGAGTAAACTGCTGCCTGTAGCAGCGATAGTCTAGTACTGAAGTAGCCATTCTATGGGCTCCTGACTAGGTATTTTAAAAAAATGATGCCTTTGCCATTAGCTAATCATGGAAATCAAACACAAAAAAAAAACCTGCAAATGAGTACTTGGCCTGATCCAGGAAAACATTTTTGCCTGTAGTGTGGCCTTCTGCTAGCAGCTACATTTACACTGACACAATGGCCTCAATTCACTAAGCTTATCTCCTGTCTTTAATAACGTTTCTATAGTTATCACCATGGTGATAAGGCATGTTGTATTCAGGAAACCTTTAACCTCAGGCAAATCTAAATTTAACTCTTCTATCCTTAAAATAACTCCAGAATTCTAGACCGGTTGTTAAATAACTGCGTGTGAAAATAACTACAGAGGAGGTAACGTAACTACAGAGGAGGTAACGTAAGGAATGAAGAGATAAGATAACTCTCTCACTGTGTGGTGGTAAGTTTTCTCTTGCCTTATCTCCAGCATGATCTTAGTGAATTGAGGCCATTGTGTTGTATTGTGCTGGACAACATGATTATGATCTTGTAATGGGATGTTCACACAGGTGTGTTAGCAGAGTAGTGCAGTAGAATTAACACAAGGCATGCTGTATGGTATGGGACTACGTGTACAGTTGCAGTAAAGCATACCTTTCAGGTACAGTATATGTCGCATTGTGCTTTTCTCCTCTCTTGCAATCCTACATGGTACACAATGCAATGCCCCAGTGCCTATCTTTTTGTTACTGGATCACTTCCATAGAAGTATTTTTCTTAAGCTTTTTAGGAATGGCACAGGGGCTGGTTGCTGACTACAGTACATGTCAATAGTGGCAGCTGGAATTCCGTAACTGCTACAAGTCTGCTGCTCGTCTACCATTTGTAACCCTTATGCAAATAGATTTCCATAACTGTATTGTATGGTGGTTTCAACCAAATCAGTGTGTTCATCACACTTTTTGCAATAACCTGCATGCTCCTATCTCTCTAGGTAGTTTTAAAGAATTTCACAAAGCATTCAATAAAATATTGGTTTTACAATTCATTCATTAACACTCATCTCTATTACTTATAATTACTAAACACTAAAAAAAGACCTGAGTTGTATGGTGGTTGCAGATGCTGTCTCTATAGCTGCTTGCTGTTAAAGAGACTCTGTAACATTAAAAAGATCCCCTGGGGGGTACTCACCTCGGGTGGGGGAAGCCTTCGGATCCTAATGAGGCTTCCCACGCTGTCCTCTGTCCCACGGGGGTCTCGCCGCAGCCCTCCGAACAGCCGGCGACTGTGCCGACTGTCAGTTCAATATTTACCTTTGCTGGCTCCAGCGGGGGCGCTGTGGCGGCTTTCCGTTCCGAACTACACGGAAATACCCGATCTCATTCGGGTCCGCTCTACTGCGCAGGCGCCGGAAACTTGCGCCTGCGCAGTAGAGCAGATCCGACGGCGATCGGGTATTTCCGTGTAGTTCGGAGCCGACAGCCGTCAGAGCGCCTGCGCAGGAGCCAGGAAGGTAAATATTGATGTCACCGCTGCACGGACTCCACGGAGGGCTGCAGCGAGACCCCTGACGGATGGAGGACGGCGTGGGAAGCCTCATTAGGATCCGGAGGCTTCCCCCACCCGAGGTGAGTACCCCCCAGGGGATCTTTTCATGTTACAGATCCTCTTTAAAGTTACACTATAGTGACAAATATAGAGGCAGTTCTTTTTCTTTTAGGTCTGCATCCAGTTAGCATTTTGTGAGACCGTAGGACTCACCTGACCATAATAATTAGGGGACAAAAAGCCAAGGAAAAAAATATATAATACAATTGGTCCGTCCGTGGTGCAGGGGATCTTGTAGATCTTCTCCCCCCCCCCCCCCCCCCCAAATTATGTCCCCCTTGTAACTTATGTGTCTGTGTCCGCTTGTGTTGTCCTCTGTCCCCCTGCACCCTTCTGTTACCCTGTTTCCTCCTCTATGCCCCTGTTTTCTCCACTGTTCCCCTGCAACCTCCACTGTCCTCCAGTATCCTTCTCTGTCCTTCCTCCATCTCCCAGTCACCGGAGCTGCACAGTGTCATCACATAAAGAAGCTGCCGACCACTGGCACCATTAGAACAGCAATGGACATTACAGGTGCAGTGCGGGGATGATGGAGCTTCTTACATTAGTGCAAGAGCCATTGGGTGGTCGTGACTGGCAACCCCCCAGCCGCAATAGCAGCATAGGGGGCGATATACAGGCTGGGAACGCGAACAATCACTCGCGTTCCCATGCCTGTCGGCCGGTGACGGCGAAACCGGAAGTCGTCGCCGGCGGGTCCAGAGGCATCGGAGCGGAGCTGCGAGGGCACCGATCGGCTGCAGGGGGCTGAGGGAAGCCCCAGGTGAGTTCATCTCATTTTTTTTTTTTTTTGACTTAACCACTTCTCTACCACAGGGTTTTTCACCTAAAAACCACAGCAATTTTAACATTTCAGGGAGGCAAGGGTTAATGGGCTTAATGGGGGTATAATTTATTTTAAAAAACCCTCACTGATGCTGATCACTCACTAATGCTGTATTGGTTATCTGAGATCCTCTCACGAGTGATCTCAGTAACTGTAACAGCATAGTGACTGATTCAATGTTTACACACATTCTGAATGAATGAGCACTGTCATTGGCTTTGGCAGTGCTCATTCAAACTTGTAAGCACTTTGATTGGCTGACCAGCGGGTGCCGAACGCTTCTGCACATCAGCGTGCACGCGACCGCGCATTCGCGTGCACGCGATCGCGCACGCGAACGCTCACAGCGGGAAAACAAACAGGAGATGCCTATCTACGCCCCTGTGCCCCAGGTGAATTTTAAAGGGGCGTAGATAAGCGTGGCAAGGGTTGCTAAGTGGTTAAAGGGGAACTTCAGCCTAAACAAACATACTGTCATCAAGTTACATTAGTCATGTTAATTAGAATAGATAGGTAATATAATCTCTTACCCACCCTGTTTTAAAAGAACAGGCAAATGTTTGTGATTCATGGGGGCTGCCATCTTTGTCATGGGGGCAGCCATCTTTTTGGTTGAAAGGAGGTGACAAGGAGCAGGAGACACAGTTCCAACTGTCCTGTGTCCTGATTACCCCTCACAGCTGCACACGCTAGGCTTCAAATGTCAAATTCAAAATGTAAAAAAAAAAAAAAATAGCACCAAAACAGAACGAGAACAACAACATCTGAAATCCCATCATGCTTTGCACAGCATAAGGGGACAAAAGCCCGGGCAGTTTTCTTCAGTTTTCTTCTGTGCAGCTAAAAATGAGGCTTGTATAAGAGAAACAAAGTTCTGATGCTGTGAAACTGTTAAAGAAACACCAAGCCTTTTCAGTGCTGCTGAGTAGATTTTTAGTCCGGAGGTTCACTTTAAGGTTATCTTTAAGGTGGGTACACGCATCAGATAAGTCTTTGGAAAATGAAAGATCACAGACCAATTTTACCCTCTTCCATGTAGTATATGAGCATTATCTACACACAGTCTATTCTATTCTTTGAGCTGAACTCCCCATCAGATAAAAATCTTTGCAAGATGATGAGAACAAGGATGCTGTACACTTGCAAAAGATCAGTATCTGCAAAATGCATTCATAGTCTATATCTGCAGATCTCATACACACCTTGTTTAACAGACAATCATCTGCAGATCAGATCCACCAGGATGGCTCTTCAGATCTGCAGATAATTGTCTGATCTGCAGATTAGAGATGGCCCGAACCTCCGATTTTCGGTCTTTCCCGAACCACAATAGACTTTAATCGGGAGGCGAACTTTGAAAACTAGAAACACTTATGCTGGCCACAAAAGTGATGGAAAAGCTGTTTCAAGGGTTCTAACATCTGAGTTTTTGCATGGAGGAGTGCGATGGACTCCAAAAGACCCGGGGAAAAACCTGGATTTGACGCAAAGCAGCGGTTTAAGGGCAGAAATCACATTGAATGCTAAATTGCAGGCCTAAAGTGCTTTAAAACATCTTGCATGTGTGTACATCAATCGGGGAGTGTAATTAGAGTACTGCTTCACACTGACACACCAAACTCACTGTGTAACGCACCGTAAACAGCTGTTTGTGTAGTGACAGCCATGCTGGACTGGTGCGCATCAAGCCCATATAGTCGCCGGGCTGTGGTAGCTCAATGATAGAACATATTAACTCCCCCCCCCCCCCCCCCCCCGAGACACTCATAGCCGGCGGTCATTGCTTCATTGTGATACGCAAGCCCCTTCACTGCGGCAAGGTAATGATCACGAAGGGGAATTGGCACATGTACATGCCTTTTGTTTTGTTGTTGCAGCTGCAGCGCAGGCAGAAAAATTAGGCAGGCGTGTACACGCACCAGAAAAAGTAGTATAGCGGCTACTTCCTATTCAGGAATCCACCTGGAGTCCTGGACCCTGTTGGTGATGGTGGAGAAGGCAGTCAAGCGGCCTGCGGGCAGAGGAGCTGTGTGGGGAGCGACTTAGTCTTGGGGCAGGCAGTCACACGGCGTGCAGGCAGAGATATGTGGGGACTGACAGTCTTGGGGTGGGCAGTAGCCCTCCGGGATCCATGCCTCATTCATTTTGATAAAGGTGAGGTACTGAACAATTTGTCACTGAGAAGAGAAGTCGCTAAGTCACAAATGCCTCCAGCTGCGCTGAAGGTCCTTTCTGACAGGACGCTTGAGGCAGGGCAGGACAGAAGTTGGATGGTAAATTGGGTCAGCTCTGGCCACAGGTCAAGCCTGCGCACTCAGTAGTCCAAGGTTTTATCGCTGCTCACAGTGTCTACATCCACACTTAAGGCCAGGTAGTCGGCTACCTGCCGGTCCAGGCGTTGGAATGTCCGCATGTCCGACATCACCATGAGATCGCTGGAGCGTCCTGTCCTTGCCTGCGTGGACATGGGAGAAGGATTACTGTAAGTGGTACCTTTATTGCGTTGTGCAGTGACATCACCCTTAGACGCATTGTAAATCATAGTTGCCAGGTTGTTCTGCAAGTGCTGCATCCTTTCTGCCTTCATGTGATTTGGAAACATCTCTGCCACTTTGTGCCTATACCGAGGGTCTAGTAGCGTGGCCACCCAGTACAGCTCATTCCCCTTCAGTTTTTTTTTTTTTTTTATACGGGGGTCCCTCAACAGGCTGGACGGCATGAAAGACGCCATCTGCACAAAGTTGGATCCAGACGTACGATCCATCTCCTCTTGCTCTTCCTCAGTGATGTCAGGTAAGTCCTCCTCCTCCCCCCAGCCACGAACAATACCATGGGAACGTTGTGCAGCACAAGCCCCCTGCAACGCTTGCTGCGGTTCTTCTGCCGCCGCCTCCTCCTCCAAAGAAACACCTTCCTCATCATCCGAGTTTGACTCCTCTTCCCCACATGACTCTTCCTCCTCCTCCCCCTCTGTGCTGCCGCAGGTGTTGAGGAAACATCTGGTTCTGATGAGAATTGATCCCACAACGCTTCCTCCTGTAACTGTTCCTGTTCACGCTCCTCCACAGCTTGATCCACCACTCTACGCACGGCACACTCCAGGAAGAAAGCGTACGGGATCAAGTCACTGATGGTGCCTTCACTGCGACTCACCAGGTTGGTCACCTCCTCAAATGGCTGCATGAGCCTGCATGCATTTCGCATGAGTGTCCAGTTGTTGGGCCAGAACATCCTCATCTCCCTAGAGTGTGTCCTTCTACTGTAGTTGTAGAGGTACTGGGTGACGGCTTTCTCCTGTTCTAGCAGGTGAGAGAACATAAGGAGGGTCAAATTCCATCGAGTCGGGCTATTGCAAATCAGGTGTCTCACCGGCAACTTGTTTCTCCGCTGAATATCGGCAGATGTGCCATGGCCGTGTAAGACCGCCTGAAATGCCAACACACCTTCTTGGCCTGCTTCAGGACGTCCTCTTAGCCTGGGTACTTTGACACAAATCTTTGAATGACAAGATTCAGCACGTGTCATGCAGGGTACATGTGTCATCTTTCCTAAATTCAAAGCGGAAATTAGATTGATGCCGTTGTCACATACCACGTTGCTGATCTCCAGCTGTTGCGGGGTCAGCCACTGATCCACCTGTTCGTTAAGAGCAGCCAGGAGAGCTGCTCCAGTGTGACTCTCCGCTTTGAGGCAAGACATGTCTAAGATGGCGTGACACCGTCATACCTGGCATGCAGCATAGGCCCTGGGGAGCTGGGGCTGTGTAGCTGGAGAGGAGATTGCAGCACCAGTAGAGTTGAACTACCACTCAGCCAAGGAGGAGGAGGATGACAACAGTGAAGAGGATGTAGTAGGAGAAGAGAAGGAGGTGGCAGCAGGCCTTCCTGCGAGCTATGGAGGTGTCACTAGGTCCGCTGCACAGCCACATACTCCCTGCTTGCCAGCAGTCACCAGGTTGTCCCAATGGGCTGTGTAAGTATTGTACCTGTCCTGACCGTGCTTGGCAGTCCAGTCATCCGTGGTCAGAAGGATCCTTGACCCAACGCTGTGTGCCAGAGATGACACCACTTGCCTCTCAACGTCACAGTGCAGTTTGGGTATCGCCTTTTTAGAGAAATAATTGTGGCCTGGTATCTTCCACTGTGGTGTCCCAATGGCCACAAATTTACGGAAGGGCTCAGAGTCTACCAGCTGGTATTGTAACAGCTGGCGAGCTAACAGTTCCACCAAGCCAGCTGTCAGACGCTGGGCAAGGGGGTGACTGGCAGAAATTGCCTTCTTCCGCTCAAAGATTTCCTTCACAGACATCTGGCTGCTGTGGGCAAAGAAGCAGGAACAGCTCAAGGTGAGAGGCGGAGTGGAGGAGGGTGGCTGTGAAGGTGCAAGGGACAAAGCAGCTGAAGATGCTGCACCTGAAGGAGGAAGAGGAGAAGGAGGGTGGATTTTCTTTTGTGTGCTGCTTTTGTTCAGGTGCTCTTCCCATTGCAGTTTGTGCCTTTTCTCCTTGAGCCTTCGTAAGGCAGTTGTCCCTACGTGGATGTTGGCCTTTCCATGGCTAAATTTTTGGAGGCAGAGAGAACAGATGGCATTGCTCTGATCTGAGGCAGACCCCTGGGATGATGGCATTATGGTGGCATCAGCAGCTTACGTTTAAGGGCATGTTGGCTGGCTGTCCATAGGTGGCGATACATGGCGCTGGACACTGCCACCAGCTGTTTCTGATGATGAGCTCCCCCTGCTTCTTTCAGCAACTCGTCTCCTCCTACTCCTCTCTGACTCCCCCTCTGAACTGTGCCCTTGGTCATCTTGTTTCTTAGGATCCCACGTGGCATCCGTATCATCATCATCATCCTGCCCAGCTTCGCTTGCCTCAGACACCTCCTAAACTGCACCAACAGCAGGTACTTCATCCTCCTCCTCCTCACACGTTACCGTCCATAGTGTTGCCTAACTCAGACATATGAGGTGGTGTAACTTGCTTAGCGCCTTCATCTTGTTGCAACAGCAGAGGCGGGACAAGGTCCTTCAGCCCCC
The DNA here is from genome assembly GCF_040937935.1 of Hyperolius riggenbachi. NCBI lineage: Eukaryota > Metazoa > Chordata > Amphibia > Anura > Hyperoliidae > Hyperolius > Hyperolius riggenbachi. The sequence continues at coordinate 397,525,734 of NC_090649.1, forward strand.
AAGGCTGAGACAGCAAAGTGTGCCCCTCCATCCCTCCCCCCAGCCATCACACAATGATTGCTATTAGACTAATAGGTGCCCCAGGGCCCCCAACCTCCCCAACACCTTAATCTCTAGTTATCTGGCTTGCAGTCACTGTCATGTATCCCCTTTTCTTATTTCTTTCTGCTTCAAACACAATTGGGAATGACAGCTGAATGAATTGTGTGTCCCCCTCCTACACTGCGCCCTGAGGCTGGAGCCTCTCCAGCCTCTGCCTCGGCCCGGCCCTGTGCAACAATAATGGCTGTGCATCAGTTATTTCCCCACCAAATAACTCCTGTGAAGTGTCAAATGCAGCGGATGTGGTGCTTGTAGTAGCGCTGGTGGCTGTGGAAGATGAGGTGTTCTGTGTTAAATAGTCAACCACGTCCTGACAATCTTGGGAGTTGATGGGACGTGCCTTCTTCTGAGCACTGTACTTTTAGGCCAGGACCGCACGAAATCACATCAGCACGACCTCGCACAGACCTGCCGGGTGGCCTTCCTCTGCCTCTACCTGAGTGGTATATCACACTGTGTGCACTAACATAGGTAGGTGGGTGCACTGAACACAACAGGTAGGTATATGCAATAATGGGTATTACAAATGTGCACCTGTCACACACATGTACCGTGAACAGATACAGTGACTGGTGGCATTAAATATAACACTGCGTGTGCTCACGTAGGTAGGTGAGTGCACTGAACAACAGGTAGGTATATGCAGTGATGGGTATTATAAGGTGCACCTGTCACACACAGACAGGTACCGTACAGGCACAGTGACACTGCGTGCGCTCACGTAGGTAGGTGGGTGCACTGAAGTGAACAACAGGTAGGTATATGCAGTGATGGGTATTGCAATGTGCACCTGGCACAGTAGTAATTATACCACCAAGGGGCCAAAGGCCAGCTGCGACTGACTGACAGGGCTGTATATAATGCAAGTGGGCCACACACACACACACAAAAAAAAATATATATATATATATATATAGATCACAAGAACAAGATTAGCTCTCAAAAGAGCTGTTGAGGGTTGCTTTTTTAGCAATAAGAATCAGCAAGGAGCAAGCTAACAAGCCTACAAGAGCCTAACTAAGCTTTCCCTATGAGAGTCTGCAGCAGCTCTACCTTCTCTAATTACTGCAGGCACACGAGAGAGTGAAAATCCTGACGCTGCCTGCCTTTTATAAGGGGGGGGGGGGGGGCAGGCCTCCAGGAGGGAGTGTAGCCTGAATGGCAACAATGTGCCTGCTGACTGTGATGTAGAGGGTCAAAGTTGATCCTAATGATGCACTATGGGGGCAAATCGAACTTCCGGAAAAGTTCGCTCGCGAACCGTTCGGGCCATCTCTACTGCAGATGAATGTCCGTTAAAAAAGGGGTGTACGAGATCTGCAGATATCATAGACTATGAGTGCATTTTGCAGGAACAGATCTTTTGCATGTGTACAGCATTCTTGTGCACAGCATCTTGCAAAGATTTTTATCTGATGGGGAGTTCAGCTCAATAGAATAGACTGTGTAGAATATGCCCATATACTACATGGAAGGGGGTAAAATTGGTCTGTGATCTTTCATTTTCCAAAGACTTTTATATATACAGGATCTTCTAAAAAAAAAAATTAGCATACTGTGATAAAGTTCATTATTTTCTGTAATATACTGATAAACATTAGAGACTTTCATACATTTTAGATTCATTACACACTGTGTTTTATCAAGGGCAGGGTCAATGCAGCTAGCTATCAGGAGATTTTGGAGCACTTCATGCTTCCATCTGCTGAAAAGCTTTATGGAGATGATTTCATTTTTCAGCATGACCTGGCACCTGCTCACAGTGCCAAAATCACTGGTAAATGGTTTACTGACCATGGTATTACTGTGCTCAATTGGCCTGCCAACTCTCCTGACCTGAACCCCATAGAGAATCTGTGGGATATTGTGAAGAGAAAGTTGAGAGACGCAAGACCCAACACTCTGGATGAGCTTAAGGCCGCTATCGAAGCATCCTGGGCCTCCACAACACCTGATCAGTGCCACAGGCTGATTGCCTCCATGCCACACCGCATTGAAGCAGTCATTTCTGCAAAAGGATTCCCGACCAAGTATTGAGTGCATAACTGAACATAATTATTTGAAGGTTGACTTTTTTTGTTTTAAAAACACTTTTCTTTTATTGGTCGGATGAAATATGCTAATTTTTTGAGATAGGAAATTTGGGTTTTCATGAGCTGTATGCCAAAATCATCAATATTAAACAAATAAAAGGCTTGAACTACTGTACTTCAGTTGTGTGTAATGAATCTAAAATATATGAAAGTCTAATGTTTATCAGTACATTATAGAAAATAATGAACTTAATCACAATATGATATTTTTTTGAGAAGATCCTGTATATATATACACACAGATGTGTTTTTATTTTAGTTTTTAGGAAGATTAAAGAATATTTTTAAAGAAATATTAAATCGGTAAAAAAATTGAAAAATATGATGGTTTGCGCTTTAACTGGTGATTTCCCTATACTTTGGGGGGTAGATGCAAATTTGTTTCTAAATAGGCTACAGGATTTCTGCTCGTCCACAATGAAAACGGTCTCATTCATGTGAAGAGATGTACACTTTTAGGCCTTGTTCACATTGCGTTCGATCGCGTGTACGTCCGTGGTGGGCTTTTTTTTCGTTTTTTTTTTTTTTTTTTAGTGTTTTCTGCACGTTCGCTCATTTTTGTGGGCGTTTTTGTTAGCTCTTTTCCAGAGTGCTTCCGTCTTTTGATCTGGGAAAAAAAATCCAGAAACAATAAATACAATGTATTTTTTTAAAAAAAAAAAACATGCAATCGCTTGCTTAAGCGATTTTGTGAGCGTTTCGCGTTCCATTGAAGCAAATTGCATAAAAAATGGCCCAAGCACCGCTTTTCAAAGTGGATCGCAAACAAACCGCTCTGATATGAACTCTCTCATAGAGAGTCATTGCACAAGCGCTTTCAGGGAGATTTTGAAAATCACCCGCGCTTACAATTTTACAAAAACGGACATAATGTGAACAAGGCCTTAGAAGCAGAAAAAGGTCACCTTTATTTTTATAGAAGACTTTTCTCCCATCTGTACTCATCTGCTAGCAACTTCTATACCGCACTCTCCCGCTGCTGTAAGACTACAGGTATCTTCAGTGTAATTTTACAGTGAAATAAACAATTGCGTTTCCTTTCTAGGCCAAATGAGTAAGCCTGTCTAATTATGAGTCTCCCTTCTGTTCTATCTGAATGATTAAAATCTGTATGTAGGCGTTGCTTGTGACAGGCAAGTTTGAGCCGGTTAATGTTACATTATGTGAGCTCTGAAACAGTCATTCCATAATCCAAAACCCTCAAAAGAGCTGTACGAAAATAATCTGGCATCATACAGTATTCTGTCAGCACTAATTTATGTGTTCAGCACACTGTGCAGAGAAGCCTTTTGCTTTATGCTACTGTGTGTATTAATAGCAAGAATACACAGAGCTCCCTCCTAATCATCACACAGCAATATAGTAGAAATGTCAATGACATTGCAATGTGTGTTATACTGTATGCAGTGCTCCATAACCATAGCATGCTTTATAAATAGTTTACATTTGGTGGCCACTAATGGTCCAATTTTCTAGCGAAAAATCGTTCGAGCGATCAGAAATTCTGATCGGACGAAAAATCGTTCACTACACCATCAACTAACCAATCTTTGCTTCCTATCTATCACGACCACCAAGAAAATCCAAATTTTCGTTTGACGAAAATTCATTTGGGCGACATTTTTTTCACTCGTTCATAATCGATTGTGTCCACCAATGTAGATTTTTTACAACCAATCTGATCAGAATTTCTGATCGCTCGAACGATTTTTCGCTAGAAATTGGACCATTAGTGGCCAGCTTTAGCTTCTGATGTTTCAAAAATTGTCTTCATTAACTGTGGCTTCATACATTTACTCATCCAGGGCGCAGCATCTCAGCCTTGTATTATAAGATGAATCAGTTTGTGACCGTTCACAAATTCTCCCTTAAACATCAAGCACTTCGAGGAGCGATACAAGGAAATATATTGTTGCACAAGGTCCTACAGGACTGAGCCTACAATGTATCTGTAAGGCCTGGTATACACCATGCAATTTCCCATCAGATAAATGGGTCGAATAGATAATTTCCAACAGGTCCGATCTGATTTCCGATCATTTTTCTGATCGATTTGCATAGAAGTTATCTGAAAATCGATCAGAAAATGATCGGGAATCCAATCGGATCTGTCGGAAATTATCTATCGACCCATCTATCTGATGGGGAATTGCATAGTGTGTACCAGGCATTAGGCTTGGTTGCCTGTTAAAACATAACTTTTATTCATATAAGATTTGAAGCTGTGTATATACAATACAACGTGGGGTTGATATCCTTATATGCCCTAGTCAGGTGCACATTCTAGTTGTGTGTGTGAACTGGAAAAAGAAAGAAGGGTCGTGGCTGATCCCTTCCCACTAGTAATCGTATCAACTCAGTGGGAATGTAGCTATCCGCATTCCAGTTCAGACATACAAAGATTATTAGGGAACACAGAGTGGAGTGTGTGTTAGGGCTGAGACACACCAGAAAAGCTCCCCAAACGCTAGAGGTTTCAAAAACTCTTCCCAATGTAATGCTATGGTTTTTTTTTACAAAACTTCATCGCTCCAGTGTGCATAGACACATAGGATAACATTAGCAGGAGGTTTTAAAAACGCAAAACGCTCAGAAAAACTCCTCTGGTGTGCACCAGGCCTGACTGACAGCTTGGTGGCGGACCATTAACACACCACCAGCTTGCTCTCTGTCCCTAATAAAGGGACCTCCTAGAGTACTACAAAGCTGGTCGGGACTCCTAACGCTGAGGGACTATTACCGACTAATCAGACATGGAGTGCTCAGTATTTACAGTGCAGACAGAATCCACTCAACGTATTTCACCAAAAAATAGGCTTCATCAGGAGTATACCATAAACTGTGCATCAGTGTAACAACTATACAAGCCCGCATGCGCACCGCTAGGGGGTTTGCCCCCGAATCTGTTGCCAAGGTGCCCTGGATCAATAATGGCAGAGTGTCCCATGAGCCTTCCTCCCAGGCTCGCACTCATCTGGCCCCCTCAGACCGCGGCAATTCCGCCCGCCCCTCAAACCCCCCTCCCCTCCGTCCTCCACTCGTCCCCCCCCATGTACAAGCATCGGCTTACCTATGCCTCACGATTCCAGCAAGGACGTGGAGCGCACAGCCGTAGACCTCTCTCTACTCCTGACTGTTCCCCTAGTGACCGGCTTCTGCTTATGACTCTGATCGTGTCATTAGCAGAAACCAAGCATTAGGTAAACAGCAGGAGGGAGAGAGAGGCCAGCGGCTGTGCGCTCCTAGCTGGAATCGAGGCATTGGTAATCTGATGGGAGGGGTTTGGCGGTTAGGTCCTATACCCACCTACACTGAAGGCCCCTATACCTACCTACCTATACTGAATACCCCTATACCTACCTACCTATACTGAAGGCTCCAATACCTACCTATACTGAAGGCCCCTACACCTACCTACCTATACTGAAGGCTCCTAGACCTACTACCTATAATTAACCTACCTATACCTAGCTACCTATATTGAACTAAAGGCCCTTATAGCTAACTACCTATACTGAAGGCCCCTATACCTACCTATCTATCGATACTGAAGCTACCTATGCTGAAACAAAGCCCCCAAGCAAAGTAAAGACCCTGGGCTAGCAAATCCCCAGCAAACCAGAGCCCCTGGGCCTCAGCCCAGCAAAGCAAAGTCCCCGTGCCCCAGCAAAGCCCCAGCCCCCAGCAAAGCAAAAGCCTCTGGGCCCCAACCCAGCAAAGGGTACAGCCAAGCAAAGCTCCCAGCTCAGCAAAGCGTCCAAAAATGCCCTCACCCCAGCAAAGCCCCAGGCCGGCTCAGCATCACCACCAGCAATGCCAGCACAGCATAGCATCACCACTAGCAAGCCCAGCATAACCACCATCTGAGTACAGCACACAGGCCAGCCAGCCGAAGACGAGACAGAAGCCAGGTGAGGGGCTTATTTATGTGAAATACTGCCTATTGAATATATTTAAGTTACACCACTGCTATGTGCATGTACATTTGGCCCCACCTATGACCACGCCCACTTTCCGCTATGCGCGCCGCAGTCATTCCCTCTTGGTGCCCAGGATCTCCCAGCAATATAGAAACGCCCCCGCCAGCCCCCCTGCACATCAAAACAACATAGTCATATAGTGCGACATCATAGAACAAAGAATATGACCATATATAGCACCACACCATGAGATTGAAAAAGTATAACAATTTATTGAAATGTATAATAAAGCACCATAAGAAAAAATAAAAACATTTAAAAACCAAGAGGGCACCTCATATCATTGGTAAATATCACAGTAAACAGCTATAATAGCAGACATATATATCACCTGGGAAGCTCAAGATAAGAGCTGCCGCAGGGATTGAACCCGGGTTCAGTAAGCCATACTATTTAAAGTGCATGAATCAATAAACAACCAAACGAAGTAAATAAGACAATCGTGAATAACAGTGCAAACCTGTGGAGAAAAAATTGCATATCGTGCTAACATAAATCAGGAAGATCAGCCCAGTGTGATAAGATGCTGGGACCCTAACAGCATGGGTGGCGAAAAAGGAGGAAGAGGCTTACGTGACCCAGGTGAGGTATAAAGGAGAAGGTGCCCAGGAATGCGTAGGAGATCCCCGGTAGACTGCTCTACCGGTGTCGCGGCAGTCACGCCGCTTTGTCAAGAGTGGGGGATCCTGTGACAGAGTCAAGAGTCAAGAGTGACAGGATCCCCCACTCTTGACAAAGCGGCGTGACTGCCGCGACACCGGTAGAGCAGTCTACCGGGGATCTCCTACGCATTCCTGGGCACCTTCTCCTTTATACCTCACCTGGGTCACGTAAGCCTCTTCCTCCTTTTTCGCCACCCATGCTGTTAGGGTCCCAGCATCTTATCACACTATTCAGCATCCATTGGTCATTACTGGGCTGATCTTCCTGATTTATGTTAGCACGATATGCAATTTTTTCTCCACAGGTTTGCACTGTTATTCACGATTGTCTTATTTACTTCGTATGGTTGTTTATTCCTTCATGCACTTTAAATAGTATGGCTTACTGAACCCGGGTTCAATCCCTGCGGCAGCTCTTATCTTGAGCTTCCCAGGTGATATATATGTCTGCTATTATAGCTGTTTACTGTGATATTTACCAATGATATGAGGTGCCCTCTTGGTTTTTAAATGTTTTTATTTTTTCTTATGGTGCTTTATTATACATTTCAATAAATTGTTATACTTTTTCATACTCATGGTGTGGTGCTATATATGGTCATATTCTTTGTTCTATGATATTGCTATTTGTGACTAAGCACACACCTGTTTTTCACAGTGCTGCTGGAACATCTTTTGTTATATTGCATATAGTGCAACATGTTACAATTCACACACGCTCCCTCTACCTCAAGTGTATGACAAGAGGACAGATCTGCGGTAGAAAGGAAGAGAGCTGGAGAGGTGGAGGTTGCAGAGAAACACAGAGCTCTACCTATACTATGAATAGCTAGAGCTTAAGAATCTTTACATTTTCCTCCAGGGCTACCCATTGGTCTGTTAACAGATATTGGCGTGGGACTTTTCTGAGGATATTGGTGTGGTACAGGTACAAGTAATTCATGGTTAATTAAGAAAAATAAAACTTTTTCCATTGTATTTTTTCATTTAACCCTTTATGGAAATTGATAAGGGGTATTTTGTACCCTTATACTCATTTCTCCTGGGGAGGAGGCGGGCATCTGGGGGTTACCCTTCTTGAAGGGGACTCCTAAATGCCACCATGACCCCTCAACAGGACGTTGGGGAGATGGGAAAGAGCCCCTTGTCCATAGATTTGATAAGGGCTCTGGGGGAGAAGGGGAAGCTTGGCCGTTACTCTCCACCAGAGCTCCCCCCCCCCCCCCCCCACCATGGACCATGCAGGCTGGTCTAGCTCAGGTGCGAAGCCCCATGCGGCCGGGGCTCTGCATTCTAGCTATCCCAGCCTGCATGGGGGACAAAGGATTAAAGAGGCTGGGGAAGGGGGACCCCACGTCATTTTTTGAAAATTTCCCACACTCTGCACATATTATAAAACAAAAATAAATTTATATATGATGCTACATTATCTGTAATTTTACCGTATTTAAATCACTTCTTTTTTCTTTTAATTTTACATCAATTTTCTCAAAAACTACAAGGTGTTTTTAATTTTGAATTCCTCTTGTTCCTGCTGCCCTCAACATCCCCAGCAAATTTGGCGTTTCCAGCACGTAAGGGGGCTTTGCTAATAACCACCAAATTCAGTGGCCGATGAAACATTTCTCACACTGAACGAGAGCTTTAAAATCGATTTTCTTAAAAATCTATAAGGTCTTTTTGAAATTTTTCCCCCTCTTATACCCACTGTCCTCCTCCACATACCCTGCAAATGTGGTGTTTCTAGCATGTACGGGGGCTTTGCTATTAACTGCCAAAGTTGGCGGTCAGTGACTTGAATGTAGAAAATGCAAATAGATGCAATTTTTTTTTACAGGCGTAAGTATGATTCGCATACATAGTATGCTGTACATGATGTAATTGAAACTACGCAATGTGTAAATGCGAAAAATAAAGCAAGATTTTGCGTAATTGGAATTGACCCATTAAGAGCACCACTATTTACTAGGTATTACTTAAAGGTCAACTATTAACCTCCTTGCCGGTCTAATTACCTCCGGCAAGGAGGCAGTGCAGCACTTTTTTTTTCTTTCTTCAAATCATGCAGCGAGCCCAGGGCTCGCTTCATGATAGCCGCTGAGCGGCGGCATCCCCCCACCCACCTTCGGCAATCAGAGTAAGCAGGAAAACCCGTTCAGAACGTGATTTCCTGCAGGGCTTCCCCGGTCGCCATGGCGACGGGGTGGGATGACGTCACCGACGTCAGGAACGTCATAGGGAATCCCGGATCCACCCCTCAGCGCTGCCTGGCACTGATTGGCCAGGCTGCGCAGGGGTCTGGGGGGGGAGGGGGAGCGGCTCGGCGGGTAGCGGCGGCAATCGCATACTACACGCAACTAGCAAAGTGCTAGCTGCGTGTAGGAAAAAAAAATTATGCAAATCGGCCCAGCAGGGCCTGAGAAATCCTCCTGCGCAGGTTACCCCGAGCTGAGCTCGGGATAACCGGCAAGGAGGTTAAGAAAACATTTTAAAATTTTAAATACATGCATATAAAATGTACATTTCTCCCAGAGTAAACTGCACTATAAATCAGTTTTGTCCTATGTTGCTGCCAAGGTAAGTAGTTAAAAGCTCTATACAAAGTTTTCATCCAGTTTACCTACTTGCTTGCACACTACTTTGGCAGTTGGACAGAGCAACTGCAGTTAATAGTCCTTTTTGTAAATAAATAACATCGACATAGGAAAAAAGTAATTTGCAGTGCATTTTAGACAAGACAAGACAAGACAAATAACATTTATATTGCGCTTTTCTCCTTGCGGACTCAAAGCGCCAATTTTACTGAGGGAGAAGTGTACAATAAGGCCGAGTGCCACTTCAACACCCATGCTGATGCAAAATCACATCCAAATCCCTCTAGCCGTGCCATGGAGATTCTGGCATGAAAATAATGCAGCAGACACTCTGATATTTTCCCCACACATAATTTTGAAAGCAATATTGCATTCAGGAATATTACAAATGAGCTCAGTGTAATATGTAATGTTTTTAACTTTTACAATTTTTTTTTTTGCAACAGTTGTCCTTTAATTACTGGGCGGCCGCCTAACGCCAATGGGCGTGGCCGCGGCGACAGCCCCAGGACTGCCTAACGCCAATTGGCGTCAAGTCCTGGGGCTGTTTTTTGCAGGAGATCGCTCGCAGGCTGCGCACGCATCTCCTGCTCGGGGGCAGAGCTCCGCCCCGCCTTCAGTCTCCGAGTGGCGATTGCTGCTCGGGAGACTGTTAGACGGCAAAACTAACGTCTTTACATATAGTACAGCACTGCGATCAGCAGCAGCGCTGTACTGGGGACAGCAGTGTGACACGGCTGTCCACCTGGGGGACAAGAGAGCGACCAGCTCTCATAGGCAGAAGCCGACTGGGGAGGGGGAGAATTGCTAAAAAACAAAAACAAAAAAAACACAGAAATAGTAAAAAACCATTAAAAAAATATGAACATAAATATATATATATATATATATATATATATATATATATATATATATATATATATATATATATATATATATAAAAAACAAGGGGGCTCGATCAGACCCCATCAACAGAGAGCTCTGGCCAATTATGAAAAAAACAGCCTGGTCTTTACAGGGGTTTACCACCGTGGTCCTCAAGTGGTTAAAACCCTAATTCAACCCTGTAGAATTGATACTGTTATTAAAGCCAAATAGGGGACAATGCTATTACACTTTTTTTTTTTATAGTTAATACAACTATTCTAGAGCAATTCACTCAATGGGCTCTATTCATAAAAAATTTGTGGCGAAAAAACTCCTGGAGGGAAAATACCGCAGCGGTATTTTAGACTTCCGGGTGGTCATTCATAAAAATGTTGCCAGCTGCGATGCAAGTGCGAAGATCTCCCGCTGAAGGCTGGAGGTAAGCTGTCGGAAGGCATGCGGAAACACTGAAGCTGGCAGAGTCCCTCTGTGCACTGCTCTCTCTGGGAGGTCTGTCCCATTCACTTGTATGTAATCCACAGGCTTCGAGGAAGCGGTATTTCCCGTCCACATACCACTTCCTCTAATCTTTATGAATGGCCATTTTGTTAATTTTTTCTAGATAAATCTAGAAAAACACTGCAGAAGGCGGAAATTTCTCGCTCTGCTGGGGGATTGTAGATTTTCTGCGGGAATAGCTTTTATGAATGCCCACCTTGCTAAATGGTCGGGAAAGTCCGCTGTTTTGAGTGGAAAACTTGCGGTAACGTTTTATGAATAAACTCCGATGTGATGCTGATAGTTCCAACTTGTAATGCAGCTTCCCAATTTGGCCAAAATCAACATTTGATTGTGCCAATTCCAGACCACATACAATCTGCATTAAATCAACATGCAAGACAGATTTATTATCATCCCAGTTACCATCCTGACTCTGTAGTTTCACCTTGTGCTGCTGTCAGATTAACTTTTTCTGGCCAGCACTGCAGCTGCACAAGATCATTGGTGTTGTGAGACAGTTATCTAGTTGCAATGCTGACCACAAAGAGTTAAGCTCTCAGGCAGGAAGTGGGTGAAGTCAGCTGATCTGCGTTCACAGGGAGAGACGCGCTGCTTCACGCTTTCTCTGATGACCTCATGTCATGCATGAGTGGTGATTAGAGATGGACAGTTACAGTAGATGCTAATAACTGTCTTGCATACAAATCAATGCAGTTTGGAGTAGAGCCAATAAAAATCTTCATGAAGTGCATATAATTGGCCCAATTCCTACAGCTTGCACTTGCTTGCGATCAGGAATTTTCAGGACCTCATTAACCAGCTGGTAGTGATGGTCGTAGCAAAGTATTGTGACATTCATCATTTCCATAAATAACGTAAGCCCAAGTTCACTCTATGGACACCAGTTCAATCTGACACATTCTATATTTCTTGCATTTCAGGCTTCCTTTATTGCCAACTCCCTTTAGAATGGAACTTACAGGTTGTGGTGGAACTCTTTGTGTCATATTTATGAATGCTGCCAGTCTTGCCGAGTAGTGATTGATTCACACACCTGCAATAAGAATGCAGCAAGTGATGTCACAGCACCTGATGTGCATTCTTGTTCTGTGTCAGTGATTCAGAAAGCACAAAAGAGAACCTGAAGTGAGAGGGATATGGAGGCTGCCATATTTATTTCCTTTTAAAGGACAACTGTAGTGAGAGGTATATGGAGGCTGCCATATTTATTTCCCATTAAACAATACTAGTTGCCTGGCAGACCTGATGATCTATTTGGCCCAGAAACAAGCATGCAGCCAATCTTGTCAGATCAGACAATGTCAGGAACACCTGATCTGCTGCATGCTTGTTCAGGGTCTATGGCTAAAAGTATTAGAGGCAGAGGATCAGCAGGACAGCCAGGCAACTGGTATTGCTTAAAAGGAAAAGAATATGGCAGCCTCTATATCCCTCTTACTACAGTTGTCCCTTAAGCAATGCCAGTTGCCTGGCTGTCCTGCTGTTGCTCTGCCTCTAATACTGTCAGCCCCTGAATAAGCATTAAATCTGACAAGATTAGCTGCATGCTTGCTTCTGGTGCAATTCAGACACTACTGCAGCCAAATAGATCAGCAGGGCTTCCAGGCCCTCCATGCTTCTTCTAACTCTGAAAGTATTAGAGGCAGAGGATAGCCAGGTAACTGGTATTGCTTTAAAGGAAATAAATATGACAGCCTCCATATAACTCTCACCTTGGGTTCAATGTAAGCGATCAGAGTTGCATGGCTATCCTGCTGATCCTCTGCCTCTAATACTTTTAGCCGCAGACCCTGAACAAGCATGCAGAAGTGTTTCTGACATTATTGTCAGATCTGACCAGATTAGGTTAGGTATATGCTTGTTTCTGGTGGTGTTCAGACACTACTGCAGCCAAATACATCAGCAGGATGCCAGGCAACTGGTATTGTTTAAAAGTAAATAAATATGGCAGCCTCCATATCCCTCTCACTTCAGTTGTACTTTAAAGCTTGAGAATTTGGATTGTAGGAACGCGTTTTCTCAGTCAGGGTGTGTACACCAATGCTAGGCTTCAGGGTGGAGTCTAAACCAGCTTATATCTCATTCATCTGACATCATCTAAGCATTCTAATGAGTGCAGTTCTTAAGAGATGTGTTAATGTATTTAAAGATGCAGAAATCTGAGACCACGTATGGTCCAGCTTGAAGGACAACTTAAAGAGGAACTCCAGTGGAAATAATGTAATGAAAAAAGTGCTTAATTTGTACAATATTTATAAATGATTTAGTCAGTGTTTGCCCATTGTAAAATATTTCCTCTCCCTTATTTACATTTTGAAATTTACCACATGGTGACATTTTTACTGCTGGAAGGTGATGTCTTATGCAGTTTTGTCAGTTAGAAACAGCTATTATTTCCCACATTACAACAAGGTTCACACAGTGTGATGTCAGCATCCTGGTGCTGACATCACACTGTGGGAGGGGTTTCACCACAATATCAGCCATACAAAGCCCCCTGATGATCCGTTTTAGAGAATTAAAAGATTTCCCATGGGATAGGGGGTATTTGCTGATTGGGATGAAGTTCAATCCTTCCTTGACCCCAAGGAACTCCTGGATGGGGAACTGGAGAGGATCAGCTCCACCGAGGGAGCGGATTCTCCAGAATCAAAGGCCGAAGGTCCGCGGCTGCCATTTGTGTGCTATTACCATGGTCTTTCCAACAAAGTTACAGTTTGCATAAAGAGACATTTGGCACATTCTGGGTAGCCTGTACCCTGAGGTACAGGAATTCCGCTTACCACCGATTCCGGCCTTTAGATGCAATGAGACAATTGATAGTAGGACTTGTGAGAGCTGACCTTCCCCCTGCTGTTAAACAAGATGACAAAGTTTTTGGGTGCCAGGGAGATAGGGTAATTTCCATGCCTATCCTGCAGTGAGTGCCAACACATGACAATGGGATCCGTTTTTTGTGATGGTTTCCAGGTTTGACATTTTCTCACCTGTCAGAGCACCTATGTTATTTATCTTCTTACTTGACCATGTGGCTTATCATATGTGGTCGAAACCACACAAAAAGTATGTGACCGTATTGCCTAACATGGAAGCTCTGTCAGGGGAGTGCCTCGGCACTGCAAATCAGTAGGCCACAGAAAAACTGATCTTAAATTCATGGTCAATCCACCATATTACCAAACAGAGACGGGGAGGGGACAGAGTCATTCTCCTCAAAAAACAGGAGATGGCGTAGATTCATAAGTTACTTTAGGTACTTTATCTCCAGGTGGCCTAAATAGGGGCTTCGATTTACATTTTTATGACCTCCTTTTTAGGTGTTAAGTGATTTCGAGATTGCCCGATTGGATGAAAAATTGGAAACAGACGCATCGATTTGAATCATGGACTTAGTTTTCAAGCTAAGTGTGCAACTAAGGCTTCTTGTATTTACTTTTGTATATGGGTGTTTTTCCCGATACCATGATGTCATTTCCTGTTACTGCCTGTGTGGGCAGGAACATATAGACAAGCGTGGTTTTCATTAGTACTTTGGCATTGATGAAGGCTGGGGACGGGCAAAACTGTCTGCCTGCATAACCTATTGTTTGCTCAATAAACAGAACAGCTGTGTGCTGCAGCTCATCATTTGAGAGATAGGTGTGCGTGTGTGCGTGTACACACCAATTTATTACACATATACATACACACACACACACACACACACACACACACACACATTTGTCTAGCGCTTTTCTCCTTTCGGACTCAAAGCCCTTGTTAGTTAGCCACTAGGGTGCGCTCAGTATGCGGTAGTAGTGTTATGCCCCGTTTACACTTAATAAAGTACCAGTTGGTTGGTACGCGTTTTTTCTTCTTCTCCATAGCAGTGCATTGTGAAAAAGATTTCAGTTAAAATGCGTTAAGTGTGAAAGGTGCCATAGGAAAACATGGGACTTGCTTTGAAAATCAGTTGACCTTTCAGTTAGAACTGATAGCAACTGATTAATTAGTGTAAACGGGGCCTAAGGATCTTGCCTAAGGACTCCTTACATTATGGGTACTGGCTCACTGAATAGGAAGAGCTGAAATTTGAACCCAGGTGCCCTTAACAATTACACTATCTAGCCACTGTATTATCTCAATTTCTACTAAGTCACATGGATGACAGGGCCAGATTTTTGACACCACCATGAATCCATGAACCAAACCTGCTTTGTATAAACAGTGCAGAATGGTGGTGGGTTTACGATGTAGAATGGGAGATTTGCAGCATGAATGTGCAGCTAACAAATCTGCTGTCCTGCCTGCAATGCACAATTATTGTATCGACCAGACTTTCAAACGCCAACACTTAGTGTAATCCATGCTACAAAGCATTGAGGCTGCTGTAAAGCAAGAGTCCCAATCAGTATTGGCATAGTGATCCAAACAATCCGAGTTCTCCTGCAATTTACATTCACTGAGCACTTGAGTCTTGTAAAATTCTAATCATTCAGTCATATCCACAGGGCTACTAGCAGAGCAGGATCATCCACCAGGCAAACCAAGGCAGCTGCTTGGGGCCTGCTACCTTCTCTGACCTCTCCACTGCAGCTTACCAAAAGGGGGCCCCACATCTACTACCTAGGGCCCAATTACATCATAATCCATCTCTGGCTGCTAGTATCACCAGATAAAATACAAAAATTATTTTCCACAATGTTGTATTTGAAAAGTGATCTTTATAGTCATGTAAAAACAGAACAGCCAATTTGCAAGTCTTCAATCTTTCCATTCACATGAATGCATCATTTCTACATCAGGAACATGCGCTGTATAAATAAACATTTACAAAACTGTACATATCAGATCAGATGAAATACAGAAAATGTACATAAGGCTGTTTAAAATAGACATATTCAATGTAACAGTATGTTGGCCAAACATTGTCCTTGAAAAAATATACAGCATTATATATAAATTCCATATAAATATCGGAAATTAGGTGCTAAAATCTATTGTTTTCTACTGGGAGAGATCAGTATACAGAGTTCACTCCTAACAGAAGGAAACTGGTTTTTGGGGGGTCCTTTTGCCTGTTGAATATGATTGGCCCAATTCCAGTTTGCATTAAACCTGCATGCAAGACAGAAGTATTTACAGCACATTGACCATCTCTAGGTGAACACTTTGGCCTAGTCACAGGTTTGTTTCAAGTAGGGATGGTCAGTGAGATGCTAATGCTGTGTGCGATTCCCTAACAGCTGTAAGTCTCTTGTACCCATCTCTCCATAGAAAATATACACACTCACCCAAGTCATTGGTGGTTCCAAGATCATGTCTTGCACACTCCCTTACCATGTAACGTCTGTACTGTTCTTTCCTTCCACACTTCACCAAGAATATAGCCTAGAGCAGGCATGGGCAAACTTGGCCCTCCAGCTGTTAAGGAACTACAAGTCCCACAATGCATTGCAAGAGTGACAGCCACAGTCATGACTCAAAGGCAAATGCATTGTGGGACTTGTAGTTCCGTAACAGCTGGAGGGCCGGGTTTGCCCATGCCTGGCCTAGAGGCTGATGGGAAGGTGCAACAAGATCATATTCCTGCATCACCAGACAACGCCTTTGGACAATCTTTAAAGCAAATCTTAAGTGAAAATAAACTTATGAGATAATGACTTGTATGTGTAGTATGGATAATATATAGAACATTAGTAGCACAGAAATTAGTATTACTGTATGTTGTTTTCCAGTACAGGAAGAATTTTAAAAATAAAAAAAAAAACTTGAGTTGCTATCTAAGCAAAAGTGCTTCTCTGAGCTATTTGACCAACTTGGTCAAACTCAGTCCTGTTTTGCGAAGAGCTTAATTAAGGACCGCCTAACGCCGATAGGCGGCGGGTTTAAGTGGTTATTACATGGAAACGGTCCATGTCAGTTTACGGAGGGTGTCTCCGTGAACAGTGTGCGAGCTGCCGATCGTGGCTCGCACGCCTAATGTAAACACGTGGGGTAGAAATCCCTGCTGTTTACATCATACAGCAGCAGCGCCGTAAGGCAGATCGGCGATCCCCGGCCTCTGATTGGCCGGGGATCGCCGGCATATGATAGGCTGAAGCCTATCCTATCCGGCGCAGGACGGATATCCGTCCTGCGCCGCTCTGATAGATTAGAGGAGGGAGCGCAGAAAACGCTGCGGAGGGGGCTTTGAGAAGCCCCCCCCCCCCCCGCTAATCACAACTAGTCGGCGGCGATCAGACCCCCCCGGCAGGACATCCCCCTAGTGGGGAAAAAGGGGGGGGGGGGGGGGGGAGTCTGGTCGCCCTGGCTGCCACACGATCTGTGCTGTGGGCTGAATAGCCCACAGCACAGATCACCAGAAACACCCCTGGTCCTTAAGTGGACAGCCAAGAAACAGTGAGACAGTTTGAGATAATGTTTTACTGCAGGAAAGTTAAAAGAATCGTTACTTCTGCTTTGTTTTACAGTTTAAGAGACAGAGTGTTGATAATAAAATACAACTGTGACAGTCTGATGCAATGTTATAAAGTTATATGACTGAAAAAAATATGAGACTTCTTTGCTACTAATGCTCCATTTATTATCCGTACTACATATCCAATTCATTATCTCATAAGTTTATTTTATTTTCAGATTTGCTTTAAGAAACCTTTTGGACTATTAATATTATCTAAGGCAGGGGACACACTTGTCTATTTTCATGGGCGTTTTCTGCACACAAAAACTGATTTAAACAAGTTAGAAATCATGTTAATCAAAGGGCTAATTCACTTGAATGCATTTTTCGGATGCAGATAGAAAACAAACAGCCATGCTGCAGCATAATTCTGCACATTATGTGCGTTTTCTCTATCAATTACATTAGCTGCTGTGAAAACAACTGTGTTTTTTTGCATGCAAACACATGGTATGCAGAAAATGTGCAGAAAAACGCCTGCAGAAAACCCTGCCTAAAGGAAACTAACGGAGGGGGAAATAAAGGCTGCCATCTTCATTTCCTATTTGCCAATTTTCTTGTTGGAATGCCGATCCAATGGTACTTGCAAGAAGCATGTAGGTCTGTAGACTCGGGCACACCTGATCTGTACATTTATATTAGCAATACAGATAGTATTGAAGACAGAGGATTGGAACAACTAATCAATTACCATTTTTAGTAGGGAGTCCGCATGCTCCTTCCATATTCCTCTCAGTTCATACCAAATTCTAGAAATGTTGTGGGAATAAGAGAGTATTATTATGGGCACTGCTGTGATAGACCTGGAAACTGGCATATCCGAGTGACAGCTGGAGTAACAGAGTTAGAATCCTGTAGGTCATTTAAGCCAAAACCCAATTAAGAGTTTTTGTGTAACAGCTTTTTATCAGAGAATGCCAACTTCACAGGCAAATTTACGCTGACCTGAAAATCAGTCTATCAAGCCCAATTAGCAGGCTGCTGAGTGGAAATGAACAGGAAAAGCAACACAAGCTCATCTCTACTGGTGACAATCTGAGCTAAACACGGCACATTTCATTCTCTACTTTTTGTCGTCATCTACAGGACAAATTCAACAATAGTGTTTGAGCTTGGGATACTGGATTCAGAAACCAGAATGCTGTTATGCTGAACACCACATTTCAGCACCCAACACCCAAGCTAGTGGATAGGGTCACGGGGTCACGGGGTCGCGGTCCTCGTCGCACTTCATGCGACTCCGATGCTTTCTCCCTCTAAGCTGGAAGAAGGAAGCATGGGAGTCTAGTGAACCGCATGTAAGTGACCTCCGCGCGACCCTGTCCTCTAGCTTGGGTGCTGAAACGCTCTTCAGCACCCAAACTAGTGGACAGGGTCGCGGGGAGGTCACTCACATGCGGCATTGTTCTGGTTTCCAAATGCAGGATCCAAAATGGCACACCAACATTATTCAACAACACTAAAAACTAAAAATTGGAATGTGTTCAGAATCCTTGCAGAGCTCTATTATTTATTGTATTGTATGTAGCTCTAGATGCACATTTTCTTGCAGCATGCCATGCACTTTCTAGTCACAAATCTAGCTAAAATCCTGACACAGATCTAAAAATGACCATCCTTCGTATGCCAAGCATCATTGTGGTGTATGCACTAAACTGCAGTAAGCAAAATAAGGAGCATAAAGTCTTACCACATAAGCAGTGCAGCAGAACGCAATGCATTACATTCAATGCATCACCTGGTAAGACTTTACGCACGTTACTCTGCTTACCGCAGTTTAGTGAATACACAACATTGTGAGGCATCTGAAATTAAAATTCCGATTTTAAAAATAATATAGTTAAAGGATTTGAAGTTCCCAAAAAAAAATGTTACCAGCTTGCTGGCCTGCATTATCATACTATTCAGGGAAGGGACGGGCCACAGACAAAGCTCTCTGGTAAGATTGCAGTTTGTAGCTGTGGAAGTCCGATGCAGGAAGTGCCTAGTGAAGGAGTTCTTGACCAAATACTTCAGATGTGTTATTTTATATCAGATGTTATTTATCTGCTTATAAGTCCCTTAATAAGCTATGCTGCTGAGTGCCTGTAAAGGGCTAGGAATCCATTTATGTCTGAAGTTTGGCTATGAGCCGAGTTAATCGTCAAGAATTTATATTTATATGAATTTACATGGGTCCAGCTCATTTAAAACTAAACTAAATTTCCTGAAAAGGACTAATGTTCACTGACTCAGCACTGCCCTGTACTTACTCACCAACTATGCCTTTTCTGCGCAGTTTGCTGGTTTGCAGTTTCACTGTGTGACTTGATTATTCCTATCGTGAAACATCAGTATGTGGTCCCCTCCTTAGGATCTATGGATTTAAGGTACACCAGAAGCGACTTGATGTAAAAAACATTAAGATAGAAGAGTTAGAAGAGTCTGGATGGTCTAGAAGCTTCCTGGATCCTGGTATCGAGCCCACTGCTCCAGTGCAGGGTCCCTTCTTTATCCTCCGGCTGCACCCCTGGCCATGATGATTGCCTCCAGACTTGGCATGTGCAGGTAAGGTCCACGCATGCCCAGAACAACAAAGCCGCTCATACACAGCTTTCTTTCCTCCATGCACAAGTCCTTCGATCTGCTGGGCATGCGTGGACCGTACTTGTGCATGCTTAATCTAGATGTGCTCTTTCATGGGGGTTGGGGGCGCAGCCTGAAGAAACTTGACTGGTGCAAGTCAAATAGGTAAAGCTGGTCTCTGTGGTGAAACTGTGGGCTGTAAGACAATCCAAGAAGTCTCTGGAAAATCCAGAGACTTTCCACTACTAAAATAACTTTTTAAAAAATAGCTTCAGGTATATTTAAAATAGCGGCCTGAGTAGGCTTTTGATGTGCAACTGTAACTGGAGGGTGTTTGTACCTAGATACATAAGGAAAAACACCGCTTCAGGATATCAAACACCCCTCTATAACTGTGTCTACCACCCTACCACTTTGTCAGTATATTTAGTTTGTTCCATAAAACTGGAAGCATAAAATGATGGCCACCATGTGTAAGCCTAAAGTATATATGCCTGTGCCCTGCACACCTCCTGAGATACGCTGACAGCCACTGAAACTGTCAGATCACAGTTAGACAGGAAATTTTGTGTCTTTGTCCTCTACATCCTCCAGTCCACAACACCAGAGAGTCAGCTGCTGCATTTCCCGGATTTTCTCTTCCTACTGAGATAAGGAGGGTAAGAGGAATGGCTCTGGGCCGACAATTACATGTGGTTTATAGTGCGATCTTCAGGCAATGCTTTCAAATCTATGGACAACTTAAAGTGCTGCTGTAGCAGTCAGCCTGAAACCCCAAACATCACAAAATGCTTGCCGTAATGGTTGTACATTGACTGCTGCAGCAAGTGTTCCCGTCAGTCTCTCAGTGCAGGCGCACCACTAACATGCCATAGAGGCTGGTGCAATTTTCCTGATGACTTTGTTTAGTGCAGCAATCTTCTCCTCCAGGACAAAGTTCTTTTTCTCAGCGCTTTTCTGTCTATGCTCAGTGACTTGTAGAGCCTTCATCAGCTGAGCATTTTCCACATAAAGGTCCTTCAGCAAGATATCAGATTTTGCATTTTTCTCCAGCTGTAAAAGAAAGTGATGTGAATAAAATTAGGGGTGTTGTAATACTTTTTTTGTGTGGGAAAACTGCAGGCGATTAAACACTCAAGACCCCCCCCCCCCCATAATTAGTGATGCTTCTGTCCTGAGAAGCAGATTTCAGGATGTGGTCAACCTTACCTCACTTCTAGGTGGACTACTAATCCTCCATTTCACAGTGTTCCTTATTTTGGGAGCTAAGCCATCTATGAGACCAAAGCTCCGTACACGTTAAAGGGTTTTGGCAGAGGTGGATGGTTGAGGCAGTCTCTGCCAAGAATGTAGCATGCACACAGTGGTCTGATGCATTGCCGAGAGACCTGGAGTGCCGGATCATATTTGCAGAGCGCAATGTTCTCCACCTTACTCCTCCTGCTGGAATCCACTTAATCGTGTTCCATGCTGTTGTCTCTTGTTCCCCCTCCATAGCAACAGAACACATGGTTAGCCTGTACAGTAGGCTGATGTGTCCGTACTGTACTCTGCCTTGATCTGTCACCCAAGAGAAGGCGTCCCAATCACTGTGGGTTGTGTGGGTGTACACGCCTTAAGCCAGGCCCGGATTTACCTCACAGGTGCCTGTAGGCACAGATGTCCTGGCACCTTAGACTTCCCCTTCTATGAACCTACAAAAACCCCACCAATTTGCACTGCAAGCGTGCTGGCTGGCCCAGTTGTTACTTCTCCCTTACTTTCCTTGCCTGCAGGTGCCCCTTAGTATTAGGTAGCTAGTGGTACCCACGACTGAAGGGAGATCTCATCAGTGGAATGCCGAAAGCCAACTATTAGTAAGTAACCTCAATTACACTCTTCTCGGGACTCTGCATAGGGAAGGAGGCACTAGGGGATCAGAGTGAACCGCATTTCCATCATCAGGCGCCTGTATGCACATGCCTACAGTGCCTTATGGTAAATCCGGCCATGCATTAAGCCCTTATATCGCCTATCCTCCAGGTAAGTGTGTCTGCATGCCATTCCCCCCTTCAAATACTGTGGACATCTGATCCCACTCCCCAACCCATTTTAAACAATAAACATTTGCGCCCAGATGAGAAAGGGGATCCAACTTCTTTCCTTGCTTGTGCACCCCTCTTCTGTACTACCCCAATATAGAAAAAGTAGCACAGTAATGGTGTTTAGATAGTACTGGAAGAGGTGAGATGCTCTGTGTTTCCCATCCGTCCTACCCCAGCAGCTGCCCACTCTCTGTCTCGATCTCCTGCATGTCACATGTAATCACGTGGATTGCAGGACAACCAAGAGGTAGAGAGCGGGTGGCTACAGCAGAGGACAGACCAGAGACAGCACTGAAAGAGGTGGTATGCTTTATCTTAAACACCACCCCTGCGCTTCCCCCTTTTACCTGTAAATATCTTTTATTTGTTCATTGCAAATGATCTTGTAGTATTTACTAACAATTGGATAAAGTGCTGATTACAATAAGGTAAAATGTGGCAAAGCCCAATGTGGCCAGCAACAAAACAGCTAAAGGTTTTGTCAAGTTGATAAACTGCTTGAAACAACAGTTGAATCAGCTGTGTTAGACTGAAAAGACATGATATAGTGCAGAAACGCATTTGCTTTGCAATGAAGTTTGTGCACTTCCCAGAATGCACCACTCACTGCTGTTCTCACCTGTTCCTTTAGCTGATCCACTTTTTCACGCAGCATCATCTTCACATTTTTCAGATTCATTTCCACCTCCTGCATCCGTTCCTCCATCCTCCGCAGTAGTTTCTCATGTTCCTCCTACAGGAACAGTTTATATCAGTATATGTGCAGCTATCACTCCACTGCGCAGAGCAGAGCCAGATTAAGATCATACAGGGCCCCAAGCAGAGCATGAAATTTAAATTTAACGCTGCATTTAATGTTTGCAGCGGGACTTGACACCTCCATATATCACGCTGAATGTTTTTATGCAATTGAAAAATAACTATCATGATTCATGAACCTTTCTAAGATTTGTGTATTATGCAACCTCACTTGTTATATCACTGCTATACCTGCTGCATGGCTAGCTGCCTATTGGTCTGCTCAGCGTGGAACCTCATCCTCTCCTGGAGCTGCTGGACCTTCTGTTGTTCTTCAGACAACCTGTTCTGTAGCTGTAACAGCTGCTCCTTAGAAATAGTACTGTTCACCTTCTCCTTCCACTGCTGGATCTCCCGCATGTGCTGGGACTGTGCGAGAGACAGCCTGCTATTGGCTTCCAGAAGCTGTTGAGCAACAAGAGGAGGAAGAGCCATCATTTATAACTCAGATATAAAACAACAATACTCAATGATGCAGGAAGCATGCCTAGAACCAATGCATGTAGTTTTATCAACGTCTGCTTAAAATATATCTGAGGTGAACGTCGGGTCAAAAAATGGATACTTACTCAAGAAGAAGGAAGCCTCTGGATCCTGTAGAGCAGTGTTCCCCAACGCCCACCAAGAGAGTGCATGTTTTGTGGAATTCCACTGAGGTAGTTAATCCGCTATGCTGAGACACTAATTACCTCACCTGTGCATGTTTGTGGTTTTCTACGAAACCTGCACTGTTTGTGGGCCTTGAGGACAGGGTTGGGGAACTCTGCAGAAGAGGCTACCTTTGTCGTCCTTTGGACCACCATTACTGCTCAGGAGCCCTCAAAATAAATCCAGCAAGAGCATGTCACATTTCTAATTATGACTGCACTCCTCTTAGAACGCCTAGCAGGGCTGTACTGCACCTGCGCACCTCGTGCACCAGCAGCTCCGTGCCATTGTTCAGGCACAGCTCTGCTTGCGCGGGTGAAGCATGGCTGTCCACATGCATGGAGAGGAGCGTGGCTTGGATCTTCCAGAGGGTCCCAGAGAGCAGCAGTAGGGGCAACGGGGACACGAGAAGCCTCTGTAGGAGGCATAGTCCCACACAGGATTGGAAAGGGCTAAAGGGAACCTGAAATGAGAGCAATGTGGAGGCTGCCATCTGCGTCCCCTGATAAACAATACGAGTTGTTGTTATTATTGCTTTACAAAGTGCAAAGATATTCCATGGCACTGTAAAAGGAAGAAACAAACATGGGGTACATAATACAATGGTGTATACCAAATATAGACACTGGTACATAATACAGATGATGTCATTTCCATGTAACATGATGAATAAAAGACACAAAATGAACAACAAATTCCAAGGCACAAAAGGGTGAGAGAGACCTGCCCTTGAAAGCGTACAATCTAAAGAAACGGGTAAAGAGAGAGGAAGGAAGGGGGGTGGGGGGTTAGTTGCCTGGCTGTCATGCTGAGCTTTTGGTCACACACCTGCATAAAGCATGCAGCCAGTGGCGTCATCTAATCTGCAGGCTCATTCTGGCCTAGTTACTAAAGCCTGGTAAACACATCCAATTTTGACTGGCCACTGCTTAACCAATTTCACAATTTCCATGTAGTATAAGAGCTTGCATGCATAATCTGTTCATAGTATTCAAAATCTGTAGCCCTTCATACTACATGGCAGTGGAAAAAATTGGTCAGTGATTAGCCAATGAAAATTGAAAAGTGTGTATGCAGCTTTAAAGTATTAGAGGCAGAGCTTAAGCACGGAAGTGCATGGTTTACTAGAGAAGGAAGATGGCATCCTCCATATTCCTCTCACTTCACAATACCTTTAACTCTTTTTAATCCTGTGGGATCTAGTCCAGTAAGATGTCAGCCTAGGATACTTTGATCCTCTTCAGTACCATGATGAGCCACAAAACACCATAATTATGCTGGCGTGCATGCAATGGGGGTGGAGCTACACATAAGCTGGACACCCCTACTGATGTCAGGTTGCCTCCTCGCTGTAGTGTGATGAGATGTAGAGACCCTCTGAGCTCCCGCTGCTCAGCACTGCCACGATCACCCACATTAACATCCCTTTCCCTTCCAAACTGTGCAGGGGGCAGGAACAGACTGAATCTCTTTCAAAAGAGTGCAGCTTATGGCAATGGCAGTCTGTGGCACACAAAGTGTCCAGCGTCTTGGCTCTTGAACATGTACTTTAAATATTTGATGTTATTCAATCAAGGAGCTTCTACACAAATAAAATAAGTGCTGCAAACGAATGTCTTACAATAATACAATACAATAATACAATAACATTTGTAAAGCGCTTTTCTCCCATAGGACTCAAAGCGCATCACACGTCTAGGAAATCAGGAGTGCCTAGTGTAAACTTTAAGAGATCATTTTCATCATAAACTACAGTTGCTCACTGTCCTTAGCTGTGTCTGTACCATACCTGATCCTGGGAGCCCTCCAGCTCTGCTCTGAGCTGGTCCTGCCTCTTCCTCAGCGTCTGGCATTCTTCCTGTGCTTGTTTAAGTTCAGTCTTCAACTCTTCTGTCTGAGCCACCTAAAAACAAACATAAAATGGAGGACAGCAATATATGCAAGTTACACTTTTTGGCAAGCGTACGTAGTGTTGCCTACTTAAATCAAACCTGAACTGAAAATAAATGGACGACAAACAATTATACCATTCCTTCTACTCCTAAAAAGGAACTTTTTAATTTGCAGATTATTTGCTGTTTAAAAACTCAAAGCTTGAAAGCAATGTACATATGTTATAACGCTTACTGCACATGCCTTGGGTGAGGTTCTGCTCATCCAGTCTGTAGCATGTACCCAAGGGTAATTACTGAATTGCATAGTACTATGTCACTATGTGATGTATAATGTAAACATTCCAACATTCTATGGTTATTGTATTGTACAATCCCAGTATTCTTTATTTTCTAACAAACCTAGCGTGTTGATTAAAAAAAAACAAAAAAAAAAACTTAAAAAAACAAAAACAAAGAAAAAAAGGACGCAGCCTAGATAAATGGAGGAATGGCACTGAACATACACTTATCTCATCATGTCCCACATCAGTTTAAGTACCATTTTATGTTTTTTTAGCAGGAAAAAAATGTTCCACTATTGTAGGTAAGACAGATCATAATTTGTTTGGTTTTACAAATTATGCTAATAAGAGTTCAGACA
Organism: Hyperolius riggenbachi; assembly: GCF_040937935.1. Taxonomy (NCBI): domain Eukaryota; kingdom Metazoa; phylum Chordata; class Amphibia; order Anura; family Hyperoliidae; genus Hyperolius; species Hyperolius riggenbachi. The sequence goes on from NC_090649.1 coordinate 397,551,626, forward strand.
TTTCAGCAGGGAAAAGTAGATCATGTTTATATGTATGAAGAGCATTTAAGAATAGATAGTACAGGTAGACCCCGGGTAACGAACGAGATAGGGACTGTAGGTTCGTTCTTAACCTGAATCTGTTCTTAAAGGGAACCAGAGACGAAGCACCCCTGTGTATTTTACCATATATATCAGTAAGAACATTAGAGAAAACACTTACCATGCTCTCTGTTTCATCCTCACTGCTAAAAGTGTCTGTTATCAGCTGTGATAAGGATCTTGGACTGAGCATTCAGTCTGGCTTTGCAGGGAATAATTATAGTTGAGTCATTCTACCAGAGCCACAAGGGGGCAGGCTTGGGCTTGAAAAGACACCAGAGAAGACAGACTCAGCTATAATCTTTCCATAGCAAAGCCAGACTAAGTGCTCAGTCGGGGATTCTTATCAGAGGTGATAACAGTCAGATTAAACAGAGAACAATGAAACAAAGAGCAGATTATGTGTTTACTGTCATGTTCCCACTGATTTATAAGGTAAAATACAAGTGGGTGCTTCATCTCTGGTTCTTTTTAAGTCGGAACACTGTGCCATCTCTGTCCCCTGTACCTCCTATATGGCCCCCCTGTGCCTCCAGTGTCCCCCTCTGTCACACATTTACCCTCTGTACCTGTTTATACAAGTTTAAAAGCCATTTTTTCTTTGAATTTTTTTAAATCAATTTTCTCAATTTGTCCAAAGTCCAATTTAAAAAAAAAATGTTTTGACTTGTTCCTATGGAAACACAGAATCCATGCCGTTCGTATCGGCAGGTTCTTTGTACAGTAGAGATTTATTGGAAAGAGAACACTATATGCTTGCAATCAAACAATCCTGTCCTAGATTATATGGAAAGGAAGACTGATGATACTGGGTCTGTATCGCCACCTACTGCCCATTAATCACATTGTTGAAGCAAATATGGTACTACTGAGGGACTGCACAATTTACACCACTTATTTCCACTTCCTATATTTGGGGTTCATTTTTGTATGTTCTAAGGGGGTGGGATATGAAAGTAGCAAAAAGAAACATAGGATTTGTCAAAAGTAAGCAATCAGTTCCTCCCTTTCAAGCTTCTTTAAAATAACTAAGAAACTGTGAAAACACAGACAGTCCTCACGTGCCTTTACATAAAAAAGATCCTCAGGGACTGAGCCCTGCACTGCATAAGATCAACGTATGCAATCATTCTTACCTTGCTATTGGCTTCTGCAAGTAGCCTGGTAAAAGAACTGCACTGCCCCTCCAGTGTCTGCTTCGCTTGCTTTAATGATGACACTTCCTCTTGAAGGACTAGCAAATCTAAGAGCTGCAAGAGGATAAACAGAACATTAGGCCGGTTTACTAAAGTACTCGGAGGCTAGAAAACAGCACAGAATGTCTTCCAGCAAAGATCGCCTGGCATTTCCTAATAAGTACCTATTACAAGACAAAAGCCTCCATTCCAACACATAGTAGGAGTTCAACTGCAATAGGATAAAAATCTCAGGTCTTTTGCGCATAACTGAATTCCTTGATATAGGGTGACTACCCAGAATTTGTGCCTTGGACATGCCACGGTTATATACTGTATACAGGTAGTCCCAGGTTAACGAACGAGATAGGGACTGTAGGTTCGTTCTTAACCCGAATATGTTCTTAAGTCGGAACAATGTGCTATCTCCGTCCCCTGTACCTCCTCTGTGCCTCTAGCGCACCCCTGTGCCTGCTAATACAAGTTTAAAAGCCATTTTTTCTTTGATTTTTTTTAAAATCGATTTTCTCAAAAAGTACAAGTCCAATTTGAAAAAATTTTTTGGGCTTGTTCCCATGGAAACACTGAATCCATGCCGTTTGTATCGGCAGGGCGTTCGAAAATCGGGGACTACCTGTACCTGCATTTATTGATATGCAAATGAGCAAATAAACAGGGATTTTCTGTACTGCAGTTGAGCTCATACCATGTTGTGGATTTTGTATGATTAGAAGACCTTGGTCGGTATTGCAAGCTACTGCTACATAGCTTTATTATTGTTGTGATCCACACAGTGTCAGTTTTACACTGACATGTCTGCAACCTCACTTGGGATATAGCAGAGCCTACCGAGAATTGGTAAAGGTTTACTAGAATCAAACTCATACAAATATAATTGTATGCATGTGTTGGCACAAGACATTTACTATAAGTGCAGTCCCTAGGGAAAGTTTTCATAGATTTGTTACAAATAAAAGTGCATGCATGCTGCAACAGTATACTGGTACTTCACTAACCTTTCTGGCAATACTCACTTACCGTATATCTGATATGACCTACGACAACATTGCAACGTTTTGCCCCCAAAAATGCAGATCAAGTTTGGTGGTTCATTTAGGCTTTCTACTATACTCATGCCTTAGCAAATGATGGTAAATGAAGCCCTAAGTGTTTCAGTGTCTCAGTGTTTAATTTAACCACTTAAGGACCGGGCTATATTTCTGCGATCTGTGCTGCAGCCCACAGCACAGATCACTTTGCAGGCAGGGTGACCCGACTTCCCCCCCCTTTTTTCCCCACTAGGGGATGTCCTGCTGGGGGGGTCTGATCGCCCCCGGCTACCTGCGTGTAGCGGGGGGGGAGGGCTCCTCAAAGCCCCCCTCCGCAGCGATTCCCAGCCTCCCTGTACTTCCCTCCTCTTTCTGGGCGGCACAGGACGGCGATCCGTCGTGAAGTGGTTAAGCACAATCAAGAGTAAGGGCCCGTTTCCACTTGTGCAGTATGAATTAGTCGCGGAAAACGCAAAAAGAATTTGCACACTGATGCGAATTTTACCGCGAATTCGCGGGCGTTTTCGCATATGTTAGTATGTGAATTTAACCATGTCAGTGCCTGTGTGCTTTTACATTGATTTTATGCGAAAACACCCTCGAATTCGCAGTAAAATTCACATATAAAAACGCATGCGAATTTCCTATTAAATACATTGTATGCGAATCGCACACTGCAAGGCAGTGTGCGAATTCTGATGGCTCTGCCGTGCAGATTTATCCTGCACACAAAACCGCACTGGATTTCCGACAAGTGGAAACAGGCCCATCCACTTGTATCGGTTATGCAAATCTGCATGCAGAAAACGCATGCAGATTCGCACAAGTGGAAACGCGCCCAAAATGAAAATGTTTGCTACAGAATTTACATTTACAGCCAATATATACAGTACTTACTGTTCTGCCCTAGGTAAAGAAAGCCAAGTACCCAAACCCAACAACTGTTTGTGTAATCTCTTATTCCCATTACTTATCACTGTCATTTCTAGGATTTCAGTTATTACCCACCGTAATACATTTTATATACCATTAAAAAATAAAGGATGTTTTGGATTATGTAATGTAAAATGTTACATCTGTAAAATCCAGTTATGGATTATATTAAAAAAAAAAAAAAAGGACAGCAAAGTACCATAAAGCAAACACACTGACCTGTTTGTTGGTTTCATCTAATCCATTTATAAGATTCTGTCTCTCCTGCTTGTGCTTGACAATCAGCTCTTGAACCTATTTTATAACCATAAAGTAAAGTAAAGCACGTGCATAAGTTATTCTCAAGAAAGCGCAACAGAGAATGTACCATCTACGACAGCTGAAAAAGTTTGGCCTACCTCAAAATCTAATGGTGCAGTTCTACACTGCAATCATCGAATCCACCATAACATCATCTATGACTGTACGGTTCGGCTCCTGCTCAGCATTAGGATAATTGGCTGTAGCTTACCTTCCCTGCAGGATCTTTACGCTAGCAGGTGCAAAAAGAGAGCAACCAAAATTGCCTCTGACCCCTCTCACCCAGCTCACTCCATCTTCCAGCGCATGCCTTCAGGAGTAAGATTCCGGTCAATCGCTACCAAAACCTCCAGACACAGGAACAGCTTTTTTCCTCAAGCGGTAGCCATACTTAATGCTGAACCGCGTTAGAGCTGCTAGGACTTGATAGTAATCAGCACAGAACTGTAAATGAACAATTCTCACATTGCTTACTGCCACTACATATAATGTCCTTAACTTGTAATATTCACACTGTCTGTCCTTGTATTGTTTTTGTTTGTGTTTGTTAAGCAACTGCCAAGACAAATTCCTTGTAGGTGCAAACTTACTTGGCGAAAATAAATTGATTCTGATTCTGATTAACTAGTCTCTGGTGATCAGGGCTGTGGAATCGGTACAAAATTCCTCCGACTCCAACTCCTCCTCAGTTTTTGAAACCACCGACTCCACTCCAGGTACCTTTGTTTCTCTAGCTAACACACAATCTACAACCTGTTTATTGTTTTTTGCAAACAAGTAGCTTGTTTTGCTTTTATTACTACACTGGTCTGATTGTATTGTAGCTACACACTGTGCATAAATAAATTGATGGAACAAAAATGCTCAGATTTTAGGATGTGCTCCTTGCGTATCTTTGTACTGGATCATTCAATGTCGATAAACAGTTCATCACTTACAAAGGGTATAAACTCTAGAGCATGTACAACTGGCTCTCGTTCTGCTGTAAAGAATGGTTCTAGATACTTTCCAGTGTTCCTACTGGATAAATACAAATGACTTCCTTTTGCCTTATCTTTGGTGTGTATTTAACTGAACATATGTGATCAAAACACTTTCAGCTATCCAATGTAAGTCAGTGAGGAATACCTTGTCTTCAGAGGTCTTCAAGTCTAGTTTCAGCTGCTCTCTAGCCTGACACCATTCAGCCTTCTCCTTCTCCATAGCATGGATTTGTTCCTGAAGTTTCTGCACTGTTTCTGTGGCCTCTTCCTTCTGCTGGGTCACTTCTCTGAGTCTATCGTCTATCCGCTGGATGCTCTCCTGGTCACCTTCATGCTGAGCCTTCAGACGAGACGCTGTGCACGTCAGCTGACACAGTTCAGTCTGTGTCTTAATGTTCTAAAGACAAAAAACAAATTCAGAACTTAAAGTTTATCTTAAACTAGCCCACGCCAGTAAATCAGAGATTAGCAAAGGCACAAAGTACTTAACTTTTTTTTTTAAAGAAAGAGACTCCTAACAATTAGAAATGAAAGCCATGCTGTTAGGCTGGCCATAAACGTATCAATTTTTCTGATCGATTTTTGGACAAGTTTATCATTTTGCTGGTCATCTATTGCTCAAACCTATGCAGGCCATCCTTTTAAATTGTTTTTGAGCACTGAAACAATCAAATATCTGATGTTGGAAAAACTGTGTATGAAGGGGGAATCCATGGTCAGTTAGTGCCACACTGCATCAAGTTGATTCAATCAATGCTCAACAGATTTCTGCTGGAAACAAAATTGAAATTGAATTTGCCAGTGGTGTAGGAGTTACTATCTGACTGCATTCCAAATGGGTATTGAATAGACCAACTTAGTATTAGGGATGGTCAATGCAATGCAACTAATTCCGACTTGATGCAGGATTATGAAAATTCTGTATGCACAATATGGGCAGCTTGAAAATGGCTCAAATTAAACCTTGGTGGGACTTGATTGGTCCACTTTCAAGCTGCATATTTTTGCATACAAAATGTACATAATCCTGCATTAACTCGTAATTATTTGGATCTCATTGACCATCCCTACTTAGTATAGTATTAGGCAATAATTGACCCATGTATGGCTAGGTTTAAGTAGCGGACTTGAGTCTGCCCACCGCAGGTTGCTGAAACAACACAGCAGATTTATCAAAACCAGTGCAAGCTGGAGTATATGTGGTGCAAAAATGGAGCATGTTCAGATCAAGGATTCTGATTGGTCACTCTGAGCAACTGCTCCACTTCTGCATCGGTAACAGATTTTCCTCTAATTCTCCTTCCCCGGATTTTCATAAATCTTCCCTGAAATGTAAAAAGACATCATATAGTAGTTTGATAGACATCTGAACACGAGCAGATCATCTATGGATTATGTGTGCAGAAGGAAGACAAATGTAGAAAACAGTGAGCTCTAGATCGAGTATGCCCAACTCCAGTCCTCAAGGGCAGAGATCCTCACACATTTTTGGGACAGCTAAATTTTATTAATGGAACTGAATCAGGAAAGCTGTGGATTAACACATTTGCTAGTTCTCTGTCCATCCTAAATACTGGGATGGATACGGCCCCCCGAGGACTGGAGTTGGGCATCCCTGCTCTAACTCACTGCAAGACATCTGGGCTAACGGTTTCTGCAAGCAGCCACAGACCTAAAATGGTCTTCAGGTACCAACCATCATATCAAGTCTAAAGCCAACATAACTGGCTGCTGAAGGTTGTGAATTTATTTTCCCTTTTCTTTTTCCATATGGTGTAATATTCAGCATTCATGTTATGCAACAGAGACTAATATATGTATAAAAGGCAAATGACAACAGTTTCCATTTTAGTAAAAAAGCACTGGTACACATTTTACTTGGATATCAACTGAATAAAATAAGAAAGTTGATGATTGTCAAAAGCTGGCAAAAAGGGATGGCAGTCTAACATTTCTGGTGTTTTATTGTAATCGATATTAGAAAGTATTTACATAGTGCTAACATCTTCCATGGCGCTTTGGGGCCTCATTCCCAGCTAAAATCAAACAAGCAAACGAATTGCATTTGTGCGCGCTGCTTCCAATCCATCGCTCCACTGAGCGCTGCGCTTCTGGTAAAAGCACTTTTCTAAGCGCTTTTCCAAAGCGGTTTTGTAATTCACTCCCTGACGCAAGTCAGGAAGTGAACTCTTTAACCCGGAAAATAAATGCAAAGTATCTATTCTAAAAAACGCGAACGCTGTCCACTTGACCTGGTGCTGAAGTGTGGCATTCGGGTCAATTAGGGTTTCGGAATTCAATAGCCCCAATTCAAACACCACCACTGATATAGCTATAAAATCAGTTTATTATGAGGGAAGGTATACCTCCTGCTTGGACGTCTGCAGATCACTTTCCAGTTGCTCCTTCTCGCTCTCCCATGCGGCCTCTTTCTGCAGGTTTTCTCTGTTCAGCTCATTCAGCTTTCCCTGGAGTTGCTCTATGAGAGCAGATGCCTGATGCTTCTCTTCCATCACCTCCCTGAGTCTAGCGTTCATTTCCTGGATGGTCTCATAGCTCCCCTCTCTCTGTGCAGTGAGATCAGATAATGTGCTGGTCAGCTGGAGGCTCTGTGTGTTCAGCTGGCACAGCTCATCCCAGTATTTTTCATTCTGAAGAAAGAAATATACACAAAAGTAAAAATGTCAGATTTTTTTTATATTGCAGTACATTAAAGAGGCACTGTGGCAACATATGGGGCAGCATGGTGGTGTAGTGGTTAGCACTCTCACCTTGCAGCGCTGGATCCCCAGTTCTAATCACAGCTAGTGCACTATGTACATGGAGTTTGTATGTTCTTCCTGTGTCTGCATAGGTTTCCTCCGGGCATCCCTGTTTCCTCCCACATCCCAAAAACATAGATTACTTAAGTGGCTTCTCCCCAAATTGGCCCTAGACTACAAGAGACATAGGACTAAGCTAGGGATTAGATTGTGAGCTCCTCTGAGGGACTCTGTACAGCACTGCAGAAGATGTTGGCACTATATAAATACATACTGTAATAAAAAACATAGTAGAATGTAGTAAATTATTCAGGATACACATTTTTGTGTTATTTATCCTTGTTGCAGCATCAAAAACACTTCCTATATCTAGATATTGATGTATATTGCTATGCATTCTGGGAGACCAGGTATTCTTTCTACTGGCTTTGGAACACAAAGTAAAGTAAACAAAGTAAACACTGGCTTTGGAACACAAAGTAAAGAGTAAACATTCTGCAGTGATGCACCTGTCAGCAGTAGATGTTGCCGCCTGTGATAAATTTCAGAACGTAAAGCACAGTGGGGGACATTTATTGAGAGTGTCTGAGACAAAATATTGTTAGGTTTTAGAAATCCAGGCAGAACTGTCTCAGACATCTTAAGAAATCACTAGATAGTGTAGATTCCTTCTAAGACTGTTGTAAAATAGGAGGAGCTAGGAAGGGCTCTCAGACAGTGAAGTGTATGAGGGGAATTGCTGTTGCTGAGGTAACCAATACATCTGCTGTAGATACTGGCAGGCTCTGAGGAGGAATTCAGCAAGGGGGAGGAGCCCTTCACAAATCATGTCTAGCCTGCACTCTGCAATCATGTCTAGACTTCAGTTCTACATCTGTAGAACTGCTATCAGGCACCTCTTAATCTGCGCCAGTTTAGGGATGGATTTGCACTTTTGTGATCTGTAGTGCAGCTCTAGAAATTCACACTAAACTGACACTATTACCTAGGATTTAAGAAGGTTCTTATCATGCAGAACTGTTCTACCTGATGGTTAGAACAGTTTAAGAAGAAAAAATGCTTTGATAAATCTGTCCCAGTGAGGACAGGGTGAGAAAAGATTTTACAATGGAAAAACCACTGACTAAATAACTTATAAATGAATATTGTCATCCTGAACACTAAGCATTCACACTCTTCATATCATTTTACATTTGTTCTATAGTACACACATTCCAGATAACATTCAATGCCATTGTGTTACTTTAACAACCCCCATGTGTTAAATGACCCCACTCTACCTCTTGCTTGGTGACTTGGAGTTCTTGCTGTAGTTGTTCTCTCTCCTTTTCCCAGGCTAGCTGCTGCTGTTGCCCCTCAGTTTCCAGAGCAACAAGGGTTTCCTGTAGATTTTCTAGACTTGCATTTGCCTTTTCTTTTTGTTCAGTAATCTCCTGTAGTTTTGCATTTAGCTGGCAAACTGTCTCCTTGTGCTGCACATTTACTTGTGATAGCTCTTCCTGATGGTCCTGGTTCTGCAGGAAAAAAAAATACATTTTATAATACAAACAATTCATAATAAAGTGGTATTGTCACCATAAAAATCAAATTTCAACAGCAAATGTGTATTAAGTGATAAAGATGCTAATCCTGCAGTCAAAACTTGAAAAACCTTTTCTGCTGTTATGGTTCGGAGATATCACATACTTTAGGAGCACTGGCCCTTTAATAGTCAGTGCCAAACAGTTGAATGCTGGGAGTTCTTTTTAGCTATAATATATTCCTCCTCTTCCATTTATTTCCCTGCCTAGCCTATCTGAAACATGATCCTCTGCTCACTTGTGTTTACAAGAAAGGCTGAGGTGACTCAGCGATTGGAGGAGAAAAGAAAAAAAAAAGTCAGTGCAGTTCCTAGTATACACCTCAGTGGGACTCGGAGGAGGGCAGCTAAGCAATACACAATGAGCAGGGGGGGAAGGCAAGAGTCAGGGAGGATATGATGTCAGTGTTAGCTTAGCAAGATGGCCACTGCCAAGAATAGGATTTTCTGCTTTTACTTTATAAAATTCACAGGACTCATTACGTGGATAGCACAATACATCTGTTATGTAAGTTGAACTAGTATTTATCTACACATATATATATATATATATATATATATATATATATATATATATATATATATACCGGTATATATATATATATATATATATATATATATATATATATATATATATATATATATATATATATATATATACACATATACATATATATATATACATATACATATACATATATATATATATATACATACATATATATATATATATACATACATATATATATATATATATATATATATATATATGTGTGTTTTTTATTTCTAGGTTAGCATGGGTGTCGCTTATTCTTTAAAGCAATACAGAGACAAAACAAGATAGAACATTTATATCAGGGACTTAAAGAGACACTGAAGCGAAAAAAATATATATGATATAATGAATTGGTTGTGTACTATGAATAATTACTAGAAGATTAGCAGCAAAGAAAATATTCTCATATTTTTATTTTCAGGTATATAGTGTTTTTTTCTAACATTGCATCATTCTATAATATGTGCAGATTACACAACACTCAGCATTCAAAATGAGTCTTTCAGAGCAGTCTGTGAAGTAATGAACTCTCCTCTAGCAGAGGAAAAGTAAACAGTTCAATTACAGTTGAGATAATAAAAGTCAGATAACAGCCCTCTCCACGACTAAAGGTCCGTACACACGCCGGACTTTAGGCAACGACGCGTCCGTCGTTGCCTCCCGCTGGGGGCGGATCGCTCAGAAACAGCCGTATCAGTATGACGACAGAGCGTACACACGCCGGACTGTCGCTGGCACGCCCACCCAGCGGGAGGCAACGACGGACCCGTGTGTACGGACCTTAAGTTAGTCGGAGAGCTTAATAGCTTTTTTGCATAGAGATAACAACTGGAGTTTCTCAACTCTTCCTGTACTGGAAACAATTAGACTGATGTATCTGATCTTAATGTTTTATTTCTTAGCTGTACTACACATACAAATCATAATATCATCATTTTTTTTCGCTTCATTGTCTCTTTAAAATGTCATCAGCAAAAACAGCTGTATTTAAATTATTTTGGAATTAAAGGGATAGGGTAAAGTTAACCACTTCCCGACCGCCGTATATACAATTGGCGGCCGGGAAGTGGACGCCGCAAGGACCGCCGTATTGACAATTGGCGGCGGTCCTTGTATGGGCATGGGCGGAGCGATCGCGTCATCCGTGACGCGATCCTCCGCCTCGCGCTGCTCACCCGCCGCAACATCCCGCCGGCCATACGGAAGCGCCAGCGGGATGTTAACCCGACGATCGCCGCATACAAAGTGTATAATACACTTTGTAATGTTTACAAAGTGTATTATACAGGCTGCCTCCTGCCCTGGTGGTCCCAATGTCCGAGGGACCACCAGGGCAGGCTGCAGCCACCCTAGTCTGCACCAAGCACACTGATTCCCCCCCCCCTGCCCCAGATCGCCCACAGCACCCATCAGACCCCCCCCTGCCCACCCCCCAGACCCCTGTTTGCACCCAATCACCCCCCTAATCACCCATCAATCACTCCCTGTCACTATCTGTCAACGCTATTTTTTTTTATCCCCCCCCCCTGCCCCCTGCTCCCTCCTGATCACCCCCCCACCCCTCAGATTCTCCCCAGACCCCCCCCCCCATGTACTGTATGCATCTATCCCCCCTGATCACCTGTCAATCACCTGTCCATCACCTGTCAATCACCCGTCAATCACCCCCTGTCACTGCCACCCATCAATCAGCCCCTAACCTGCCCCTTGCGGGCAATCTGCTCACCCCCCCACACCAATAGATCGCCCGCAGATCCGACATCAGATCACCTCCCAAATCCATTGTTTACATCTATTTTCTCCTCTAAACACCCACTTATTACCCATCAATCACCCCCTATCACCACCTGTCACTTTTACCTATCAGATCAGACCCTAATCTGCCCCTTGCGGGCACCCAATCACCCGCCCACACGCTCAGATTGCCCTCTGACCCCCCCCTTATCAATTCACCAGTGCATTAATTACATCTGTTCTTCCCTGTAATAACCCACTGATCACCTGTCAATCACCTGCCAATCACCTATCACCCATCAATCACCCCCTGTCACTGCCACCCATCAATCAGCCCCTAACCTGCCCCTTGCGGGCAATCTGATCACCCACCCACACCATTAGATCGCCCGCAAACCCGCCGTCAGATTACCTCCCAAATGTATTGTTTACATCTGTTATCTTCTCTAAACACCCACTAATTACCCATCAATCACCCATCAATCACCCATCAATCACCCATCAATCACCCATCAATCACCCCCTATCACCAACCGTCACTGTTACCTATCAGATCAGATCCTAATCTGCCCCTTGTGGGCACCCAATCACCCGCCCACACGCTCAGATTGCCCTCAGACCCCCCCCCCCCCCCTTATAAATTCGCCAGTGCATTATTACATCTGGCCTTCCCTGTAATAACCCACTGATCACCTGTCAATCACCTGCCAATCACCTATCACCCATCAATCACCCTCTGTCACTGCCACCCATTAGCCCCTAACCTGCCCCTTGCGGGCAAACTGATCACCCACCCACACCAATAGATCGCCCGCAGATCCGACATCAGATCACCACCCAAGCGCAGTGTTTCCATCTATTCTCTCCTCTAAACACCCACTAATAACCCATCAATCACCCATCAATCACCCCCTATCACCACCTGTCACTGTTACCCATCAGATCAGACCCTAATCTGCCCCTTGCGGGCACCCAATCGCCCGCCTACACGCTCAGATTGCCCTCAGACCCCCCCTTATCAATTCGCCAGTGCAATATTTACATCTGTTCTCCCCTGTAATAACCCACTGATTACCTGTCAATCACCTATCACCCATCAATCACCCCCTGTCACTGCCACCCATCAATCACCCCCTGTCACTGCCGCCCATCAATCACCCGCTGTCACTGCCACCCATCAATCAGCCCCTAACCTGCCCCTTGCGGGCAATCTGATCACCCACCCACACCAATAGATCGCCCGCAGATCCGACGTCCGATCACCTCCCAAGTGCAGTGTTTACATCTGTTCTCTACCCTAAACACCCACTAATTACCCATCAATCACTGCTACCTATCAGATTAGACCCCTATCTGCCCTTAGGGCACTCAATCACCCACCCACACCCTCAGAATGCCCTCAGACCCCAGCCCTGATCACCTCACCAGTGCATTGCTTGCATCTATTCCCCCCTCTAATCACACCTTGAAACACCCATCAATCACCTCCTGTCACCCCCTAGCACACCTACCCATCAGATCAGGCCCCAATTTGCCCCGTGTGGGCTCCTGATCACTCGGCCAAACCCTCAGATCCCCCTCAGACCCCCTTCCGATCACCCCCCCAGTGCATTGATTGCATCTATTTTCCCCTCTAACCACCCCCTGAGACACCCATCAATCACCTCCTGTCACCCCCCTAGCACTCCTATCCATCAGATCAGGCCCAATACAACCTGTCATCTAAAAGGCCACCCTGCTTATGACCGGTTCCACAAAATTCGCCCCCTCAGACCACCGGTCATCAAAATTTGCAGATGCTTATACCCCTGAGCAGTCATTTTGAGACATTTGGTTTCCAGACTACTCACGGTTTTGGGCCTGTAAAATGCCAGGGCGGTATAGGAACCCCACAAGTGACCCCATTTTAGAAAAAAAGACACCACAAGGTATTCTGTTAGGTGTATGACGAGTTCATAGAAGATTTTATTTTTTGTCAAAAGTTAGCGGAAATTGATTTTTATTGGGTTTTTTTCACAAAGTGTCATTTTTCACTAACTTGTGACAAAAAATAAAATCTTCTATGAACTCGTCATACACCTAACGGAATACCTTGGGGTGTCTTCTTTCTAAAATGGGGTCACTTGTGGGGTTCCTATACTGCCCTTGCATTTTAGGGGCCCTAAACCGCGAGGAGTAGTCTAGAAAACAAATGCCTCAAAATGACCTGTGAATAGGACGTTGGGCCCCTTAGCGCACCTAGGCTGCAAAAAAAAGTGTCACACATGTGGTACCGCCGTACTCAGGAAAAGTAGTATAATGTGTTTTGGGGTGTATTTTTACACATACCCATGCTGGGTGGGAGAAATCTCTCTGTAAATGGACAATTGTGTGTAAAAAAATCAAACAATTGTCATTTACAGAGATATTTCTCCCACTTAGCATGGGTATGTGTAAAAATACACCCCAAAACGCATTATACTACTTCTCCTGAGTACGGCGGTACCACGTGTGGCACTTTTTTTTTACACCCTAAGTACGCTAAGGGGCCCAAAGTCCAATGAAAACCTTTAGGATTTCGCAGGTCATTTTGCGACATTTGGTTTCAAGACTACTCCTCGCGGTTTAGGGCCCCTAAAATGCCAGGGCAGTATAGGAACCCCACAAATGACCCCATTCTAGAAAGAAGACACCCAAAGGTATTCCGTACGGAGTATGGTGAGTTCATAGAAGATTTTATTTTTTGTCACAAGTTAGCGGAAAATGACACTTTGTGAAAAAAAAAACAATTAAAATCAATTTCCGCTAACTTGTGACAAAAAAATAAAAACTTCTATGAACTCACCATACTCCTAACGGAATACCTTGGGGTGTCTTCTTTCTAAAATGGGGTCATTAGTGGGGTTCCTATACTGCCCTGGCATTTTAGGGGCCCTAAACCGTGAGGAGTAGTCTTGAAACGAATTTTCTCAAAATGACCTGTGAAATCCTAAAGGTACTCATTGGACTTTGGGCCCTTTAGCGCAGTTAGGGTGCAAAAAAGTGCCACACATGTGGTATCGCCGTACTCAGGAGAAGTAGTATAATGTGTTTTGTGGTGTATTTTTACACATACCCATGCTGAGTGGGAGAAAGATCTCTGTAAATGGACAATTGTGTGTAAAAAAAAATTAACAAATTGTCATTTACAGAGATATTTCTCCCACCCAGCATGGGTATGTGTAAAAATACACCCCAAAACACATTATACTACTTCTCCTGAGTACGGCAATACCACATGTGTGGCACTTTTTTGCAGCCTAACTGCGCTAAGGGGTCCAAAGTCCAATGAGCACCTTTAGGCTTTACAGGGGTGCTTACAATTTAGCACCCCCCAAAATGTCAGGACAGTAAACACACCCCACAAATGACCCCATTTTGGAAAGTAGACCCTTCAAGGTATTCAGAGAGGGGCATGGTGAGTCCGTGGCAGATTTCTTTTTTTTTTTGTCGCAAGTTAGAAGAAATGGAAACTTTTTTTTTTTTTTCTCATAAAGTGTCATTTTCCGCTTACTTGTGACAAAAAATAATATCTTCTATGAACTCACTATGCCTCTCAGTGAATACTTTGGGATGTCTTCTTTCCAAAATGGGGTAATTTGGGGGGTATTTATACTATCCTGGAATTCTAGCCCCTCATGAAACATGACAGGGGGTCAGAAAAGTCATAGATGCTTGAAAATGAGAAAATTCACTTTTTGCACCATAGTTTGTAAACGCTATAACTTTTACCCAAACCAATAAATATACACTGAATGGGTTTTTTTTTATCAAAAACATGTTTGTCCACATTTTTCGTGCTGCATGTATACAGAAATTTTACTTTATTTGAAAAATGTCAGCACAGAAAGTTAAAAAAAATCATTTTTTTGCCAAAATTCATGTCTTTTTTGATGAATATAATAAAAAGTAAAAATCGCAGGAGCAATCAAATAGCACCAAAAGAAAGCTTTATTAGTGACAAGAAAAGGAGCCAAAATTCATTTAGGTGGTAGGTTGTATGAGCGAGCAATAAACCGTGAAAGCTGCAGTGGTCTGAATGGAAAAAAAGTGGCCGGTCCTTAAGGGGTAGAAAGCCCTAGGTCCTCAAGTGGTTTAGAAGCTATATACTGTAATATTTGAATTTATATAAAGTTAGGGATGGAAAGATCTCCCAATCTCTTGTGCCAAAACGTGTTCTTATTGGGAATCCTAGGTTATTTGATAATAAGCTAGGATACCCAATAACAACAAGTTTTGGCACAAGAGAATGAGAGATCTTTCCGTTCCTAACTTTATATACATTCAAATATTACGGTATATAGCAGCTCAACTTTCCCCTATCCCTTTAAAGGATACCCGAACTGACATGATGAGATAGACGTGTATGTACTGTGCCTAGCACACAAATACCTATGCTGTGTTCCTTTTTTCTTTCTCTGCCTGAAAGAGTTAAATATCAGGTATGCAAGTGGCTGACTCAGTTTTGACTCAGACAGGAAGTGCCTACAGTGTGACCCTCACTGATGAGAAATTTCAACTATAAAACACTTTCCTAGCAGAAAATGGCTACTGAGAGCAAGAGAGAGGTAAAAAAAAGGGGAATTTCTTATCAGGGAGGGTCACACTGTAGTCACTTCCTGTCTGAGTCAGGACCAATTGCATACCTGATATTCAGGCAGAGAAAGAAAAAAAAGGAACACAGCCTAGTTATTTGTGTGCTTCGGTACTGTACATACACATGTCTATCTCATCATGTCACATGTCAGTTCGTGTATCCTTTAATATATGCAATCACATATACCCCACAGACTGTATTAGCCTTATACTGCACCCTATATATATATCCCAGCCCCCTATACTTTATGGACTGTATACCCTAACCCCCTATACCCATCCATAGGCGTAGCAATTACCCCTGTGACCTCTGCCACCGCAGGGGGGCCAAGAGGCTTTGGGGGACCCTCTCCCCAACCGCAATTGCAGCCAATCAGCATAGAAACCTCCCCATTTACTCACAAAAACCATGTGCTGGAGTGTGTGTAATTTTTTTCCTGCTTCACAGCAGAACACCCTCTGCTGCCATTCGCTGACTCCCAATCACGTGACCCACATAGTTTTCAAGGACCAAGGGGGCCCCATGCTATTATTTCTGCAGGGGGGCCCTACTAAGTCTAATTACACCCCTATACCTGTCCCTTATTCCCGCAACCACTCCCTTCCATGCTAATGTTTTGCTTTGGCAATGCTAAAATGTATTTGGTTCTGCCAATAAAGCTTTTTTTGAATTTGAACTTGCAATCTGCCCCTTCCCGAATGCTGGAAATCTTTAAAAATCCAAATGTTATAGCGGGTAGCCCAGGTTCTCAATTTTTATGGTGGCAACATCTGTTAACATGAAATAACTATCTTCAATGAGAAGTTAAAATCCCTTCAGCAATTTCAGATGAAACTAGGCTTACCCCAGAGCAAGCTATTCAGGACCACACACATTTTTAATGTCCTGAAATCTAAAATCAATTCAAAGCAGGTTCCTCAATTAACATATTTTGAGCTTGTGTGTCACAGAGAGACTCCATGAAAGGAGCTCTTATCTGTCATTTACTTCTCCTCAAATGATTTTGCTAATTTAATAATTGTCCAAATTCATATTTTACTCAGTATTTTTTTTTTTGTTTTGTTTTTTTAACGCAGCAAATTGATTTTCAATTTTCACTGGATACTAACAACACAGGAAGAAAAACGCAGCATGCAGGACTTTTTAATTGTATCAAAAATCAAAATCGCATGTAAAAATCACATCAAAATCAGAACCAGAATTGTACGTAGTGTAAACGAGCCCTTATATAGCCCTTATATAGCAGCAGTAGGAATACTATGAATCAGGGTGGGGAGAACAGGCTGTATATGCCTCACCTGTCTACTCAACTGCTCCAATTTGTAGTGCAAATTCTCAGCTTCTTTCTTCAGATCCTCAAGCTGAGTTCTATAAGACATGAGGGGGGCATACAATAGATACATAAGAAGTTTAAAGCACTGTACAATCAAGACATCCAGCAATACATGTACAAATACATAGATGTTCAGATTAAGTACAGCAGAAACAAGATTGTACTATGTACAGCGCAACGGAAGATGATAGAATATATATTATATATATATATATATATATATATATATATATATATATATATATATATATATATATATATATATATATATATATATATATATATATATATATATATATATATATATATATATATATATATATATAGTAGTGGCTGAACATATCCACAGTGCTCTTGCACTTACCTGCTGGCCTGCAAACTTCCCCATGCCAGACCTCAGAAACATCCAGCAGTTGCTCACTGCTTAGTAGGGATGATCAATGAGATGCAAATACTTCCAAAACAATGCAAACTTTTATGCAGCTTGAAAAAGGACCAACCAATTTAAACCTGGGTTTAAATTGAGTGGTCCATTTTAAAACTGCATACATGAATTTGCATCAACTCAGATAAATTTGCATCTCTTTGATGATCCCTACCGCTGAGGATTACTCAAATCTATAATCTCTTCATCAGGCCTGGTCATTGATCAGGCCACAGAGAGGAGAGGTGTGGATAACAAAGATCACAGATCAGGCTTTAATGTGCAGTAGTGCTGTGTGTGTGTGTAGTGTGTGTGTAGTGTGTGTGTGTGTGTGTGTGTGTGTGTGTGTGTGTGTGTGTAGTGTAGGTGTGTGTGTGTAGTGTAGGTGTGTGTGTGTAGTGTAGGTGTGTGTGTGTAGTGTAGGTGTGTGTGTGTGTGTAGTGTAGGTGTGTGTGTGTGTGTGTGTGTGTGTAGTGTAGGTGTGTAGTGTAGGTGTGTAGTGTAGGTGTGTAGTGTAGGTGTGTAGTGTAGGTGTGTAGTGTAGGTGTGTAGTGTAGGTGTGTAGTGTAGGTGTGTAGTGTAGGTGTGTAGTGTAGGTGTGTAGTGTAGGTGTGTAGTGTAGGTGTGTAGTGTAGGTGTGTAGTGTAGGTGTGTAGTGTAGGTGTGTAGTGTAGGTGTGTGTGTGTGTAGGTGTGTGTGTAGGTGTAGGTGTGTGTGTGTGTGTAGGTGTGTGTGTGTGTGTAGGTGTGTGTGTGTGTGTGTAGTGTAGGTGTGTAGTGTAGGTGTGTAGTGTAGGTGTGTAGTGTAGGTGTGTAGTGTAGGTGTGTAGTGTAGGTGTGTAGTGTAGGTGTGTAGTGTAGGTGTGTAGTGTAGGTGTGTAGTGTAGGTGTGTAGTTTAGGTGTGTAGTTTAGGTGTGTAGTGTAGGTGTGTAGTGTAGGTGTGTAGTGTAGGTGTGTAGTGTAGGTGTGTAGTGTAGGTGTGTAGTGTAGGTGTGTAGTGTAGGTGTGTAGTGTAGGTGTGTAGTGTAGGTGTGTAGTGTGTGTGTGTGTAGTGTGTGTGTGTGTGAGTGTGTAGGTGTGTGTGTGTGTGTGTAGTGTGTGTGTAGTGTGTGTGTGTGTGTGTGTGTGTGTGTGTGTGTGTGTGTAGTGTGTGTGTGTGTGTGTAGTGTAGGTGTGTGTGTGTAGTGTAGGTGTGTGTGTGTAGTGTAGGTGTGTGTGTGTGTGTGTGTGTAGTGTAGGTGTGTAGTGTAGGTGTGTAGTGTAGGTGTGTAGTGTAGGTGTGTAGTGTAGGTGTGTAGTGTAGGTGTGTAGTGTAGGTGTGTAGTGTAGGTGTGTAGTGTAGGTGTGTAGTGTAGGTGTGTGTGTGTGTGTAGGTGTGTGTGTGTGTGTAGGTGTGTGTGTGTGTAGGTGTGTGTGTGTGTGTAGGTGTGTGTGTGTGTGTGTGTGTAGGTGTGTGTGTGTGTGTGTGTGTGTAGTGTAGGTGTGTAGTGTAGGTGTGTAGTGTAGGTGTGTAGTGTAGGTGTGTAGTGTAGGTGTGTAGTGTAGGTGTGTAGTGTAGGTGTGTAGTGTAGGTGTGTAGTGTAGGTGTGTAGTTTAGGTGTGTAGTGTAGGTGTGTAGTGTAGGTGTGTAGTGTAGGTGTGTAGTGTAGGTGTGTAGTGTAGGTGTGTAGTGTAGGTGTGTAGTGTAGGTGTGTAGTGTAGGTGTGTAGTGTAGGTGTGTAGTGTGTGTGTGTGTAGGTGTGTGTGTGTGTGAGTGTGTGAGTGTGTAGGTGTGTGTGTGTGTGTAGGTGTGTGTGTGTGTGTGTAGGTGTGTGTGTGTGTGTAGGTGTGTGTGTGTGTGTGTGTAGGTGTGTGTGTGTGTGAGTGTGTGAGTGTGTAGGTGTGTGTGTGTGTGTAGGTGTGTGTGTGTGTGTAGGTGTGTGTGTAGGTGTGTGTGTGTGTGTAGGTGTGTGTGTGTGTGTAGGTGTGTGTGTGTGTAGGTGTGTGTGTGTGTGTAGGTGTGTGTGTGTGTGTAGGTGTGTGTGTGTGTGTGTGTAGGTGTGTGTGTGTGTGAGTGTGTAGGTGTGTGTGTGTGTGTAGGTGTGTGTGTGTGTGTGTGTAGGTGTGTGTGTGTGTGTGTGTAGGTGTGTGTGTGTGTGTAGGTGTGTGTGTGTGTGTAGGTGTGTGTGTGTGTGTAGGTGTGTGTGTGTGTGTGTAGGTGTGTGTGTGTGTGTAGGTGTGTGTGTGTGTGTAGGTGTGTGTGGGTGTGTAGGTGTGTGTGGGTGTGTAGGTGTGTGGGTGTGTGGGTGTGTAGGTGTGTGGGTGTGTAGGTGTGTAGTGTGTGTGTGCAGTGTGTGTGTAGTGTGTGCAGTGTGTGTGTGCAGTGTGTGTGTAGTGTGTGTAGTGTGTAGGGGTGTGTGTGTGTGTGTGTGTGTGTGTGTGTGTGTGTGGTGTGGTGTGTGTGTAGTGTGTATAGAGGGGTGGAGTCTGAAAGGTGTAGAAGGCAGCACAGAAAAACAGTTGGTATAGGCAAGGTGTGTGAAGAAAGAAAAATCTCATTCTTTAGGAATCAGAACTGGGTCTACTTATCCTTTTTATATTTCTGTCCCATTCATCTTAAAAAGGGACTCAGAGCTGGATTACATTAAAGGTTTTATACATATCTTGGTCTTCCTGCAGCTCCATACACTCCGATCGCTCCCACGCCACTGTCCTCAGCCTTCCCCCAGCTCCAATGCCGGGTCCCCGCCTTTCCATCAGACGCAGCCTGTCTACGCATGAGAAGTGCGCCCTCTACGTATCTCTCCTGCGGATGCTGGAAAGATACACAAAGAGCGCACTTCTCTTACGTCAGACTGGCTCCAACTGACGGAAGTGTATGACTTTTGTTTTGACTTTTTCTGCACGCAGCACTGATTTGATTATAGGTCTTGTCTATATATAAATGTACACACATTGCCAAAGAGGAAGTTATCAGGGGTTTTAAATGGTTGTATGCAGTTGAAATATCTTGAAATAAAGCTTTGATTTTAATTATTTACAACAGGTGGTGCTGTGATTTGACCATTTTTCTTTTGTTTATAAAATATCAGTAGGATTTCTTACCTATACTTCTTGTTGGCATCCTCCAGACTGACAATGTCCTGCTGGAGCCGCTCAATTTTATTCCTGAGGAAAGCGTTATCTTCTGATACCCTCGTCAGCTCCATTCTGTGGCAAAGACGGGGAATGCAAGCATTATTACTGTCAGTATATACAGTCTGACTTCATACACTGGAGCAGCAAGCTAAACATGAAAATAACTGGGAAGTACAGCTCTGACTGAACAAACCATTCATATCACAGCCTTCTGTGAGGGCCCAGAAACAAAATTACTGCTGGAAATGCCTCCTAAGACGAGATCTAACGATACACAGTTCAACCCACCTGTTTCTACTACATTTTTTTTAATAAGAGCTGACCTCTGAAATGAACCTGTTACAAATGTGAATTTGTAGCAATCCCAATCCCCATTCTGAAACAAACCCGATTAATTCCATAGTGCTGATTGCAGTAGCTCTGTGCATATTTACATGCAGTGGAATCTGTTACCAGTGCTCAGAAAGTACACACCTTTCATTATGATTGGCCAATAACTGACCAAGTTTACCACTTCCTTGTAGTATGAGGGTTTATTTCCACAGTCTGCTCATAGTATTCAAAACCTGTTGATCCTCATACCACAGAGAGGTGGAAAAATTGGTCAGTGATTGGCTAATAATAATTACAAGTGTGTACCAGGCTTTAGCTGTATACAGAAGCACAAGGTCTATTGCCAGGCAGGGATTGGGACTTGATCCCTTGGGCGAGGGTTCAGGGCAGAGGCTATAAAGACATTAACCTGCAGGCTAGCAATGTGTTGTAATACCATGGGGGGGGGGGGGGGGGGGGAAATCGTATGGCACACGACGTAGCAGGAGGTATAAGGAGGGAAAACAATGGAGTCTGCAGGAGCTAAGGTAGGATTTGGGAGTCCTAATCACTCAACCACACATCAAAGGGGGGCGGGGATCAGGGGCCACTGTACACAAGCTAGATTATTGGCAGAAGCTGCCCTAATAGCCGCCTCGGCTGAGAACCATCTAAAGCAGGGGTCTCAAACTCGCGGCCCGCGGGCCATTTGCGGCCCTCGATACAATATTTTGTGGCCCTCGCCAGCAAAAGCTTCCTTATAGTTCGCTTCAGTGCTCCCAAGTAATCCGCCGCATCCCCGCCGCTAAACGAGGGCTGCAGAGCCCCCAAAGTGCCCGGGGGGCAATCCGCCGGCATTTCCTGGAAGGGGCAGAGCTTTCAGCTTCAACTCTGCCCCTCCTGACGTCAATCCCCGCACGGATCGCCGCCTCTCCTCGCCCCTCTCTGTGAAGGAAGAGTGAGAGGGGCGGTCAGAGGCGGCGATGCGCCACGATTGTGAAATTCCTTATGCGGCCCAGCCTCATCCTGACTTTGCCTCCTGCGGCCCCCCAGGTAAATTGAGTTTGAGACCCCTGATCTAAAGAGTGTACAGGGCTTTACTGGGGAGCTTCCATCCAATCTGACACTGACGTTTGTAAAGACAACTCCGTTAACCTCCCTGGCGTTCAATTCTCCCAGGATTTCTGTGCAAACAGTGATAAAACTTATTTTTAAAACTTTTTTTTTCTTGTAACTTGCCAAAATGTGTCAAGCAAGGGTCTAGTATACAGTGCAGGAGAGTATTGATGTGTATGCATGTTTATACTGTTCACAGCATGTTTTTTTGGATGGACATTTCTGTCCATACCGCTAGGGATTAAATAACCGGATGGAAAAAAGCCAGGCGAGGTGGAAATCTCAACCGCAGCAGTTCTGGAAAGGAGATTTAGGATTACTACACATTCCTGTGACCAGCTTTCTACAAACTGCTATTATTGCTACTATCAAATTCAAAGTTATATTTAAGATAAAAAACATGGATCTATTAGATTCAAGCACGTGAGCTTCACTGAACCCCAACTCAGAGGAAAGAAAAGCAATACGAGCAGAAACTTTCTCCAGGTGGCTCATTTTCGCAATTAAAGATTTTTTTGAATTTAAACTAGACATTCCTGAACATCAGCAAAACACCACAGATAAGCAAAGTAATACAAACAATACATTTTTGTAATCTTTAAAAGAAATTTGGTGATGGTTAGTACAAGATAGATTCAAGTGGATAATCTGTGTGCATGCAGAGGTAAAATAGCAAAAATATACATACATTCAGAATAAAAAGTCAAATAATTTGCAAATAGTAAGCATAAAAGTGACATTTATGAGAGTCGTATAAAGAAAAATGCCTACAAAATATTGAACAAACTGCAAGTTACTTGGCTTCGATTTTTTTATCTATACATTTTTCTTCAGTCTTTCTATTGCTTTCATCTATGTCCCCATTGTAAAAGTCTGAAGGAAGAAAAAAAAATACCCTGAAAAAAATATTAGATCCCTCTATTTGTGATGACTGAAGAAAAAGAGAAAAAAAAGGTTGATGCATATAATCAAGAAATCCTTCAAAAACTGACAGAAAAAAGACCTCCTCAAATCATGTGGTCAGTGGTGGGGTTAGTACTGTGTCAGGTGTGCATTCAGTGAGTCATTGAAACGGAGGTTTGAATGGAGAAAAATCCATGGTCTAACCTGTCATCCAGACTTTGAGTTTCTTGTTCCATCTTCCGTACCAAGTCTTCCAGTTTGAAAAGCTGGTCTTTGATATGTGTTTTTTCGGTCTCCATCTCATTCCTGACTTCCTGGACTTGTACAGCTGTTAACTGTTCAATTTGTAGGCACTGATTCATTGCTTCTCCTAGCTGCCTTTGTAGGAGACGAAGCATGTCATCCTTACTCATCAGCTGCTGGCCTAATGTTGGACTGCCAGGAGTATGATCTTTGAGGTCTCCTGTTGAAGAAACGCACACATTGTTGGATTTGTCATCTCCAGTGAGGTTCTGCTCTAGTTCCTTCTCATCCATTAAATTCAGCTTGTACTCCAAGCCTATGTGGCCTGCTAACACTTCCACCTGTTTCCCCAGCTCCTCTTTCTCCCTGTCGAGCAACTGAAGAGCAGATTTTAAATTATGAACAGAGGCAATGCTGTCACACCACTGAGAGGTTAGTATTTTTGGTTTTCCATTAGCCAGCAGCCATTCACCTTCTCTGTTTTGTACCAGGTTGCTTAGATTTTCCTGTTCTTTATATGCTTTCTGATGCTTCTGAAGAGTCTCTCGAGCTTTTTTCTCCTCGTGCAGCTGTGCTCTCAGTGAGACTACCAAGCCCTCCATCTCCTGCAGTTTCATCAACATACTTGCCTCAATTTGTCTCAGAGATTGCACTCCTTCCACCATCTCTACAGAAGACAAGACCTGCTTGTATCGTGCCTGTGAGGGTGCAGAATTCCGTGCATGAAATAGGTTTTCATCCTCTGCTGTGTCGTTTCTATAGTCCATCATTTCTGTATTCACCTGATGTATGTGTCCGGCACTTATTCCAGTCTCTATGGAAAGTGATGGATGACATAGATCAGCTCCCATGTCTTCCATACAATCATTACTGCTTCTTCCAACTAATGGCTGTTGCTCTTTTCTCTCAATCAAGCAAGAGTTCTTAGCTTTTACCAGAAGTACATTCAAGCCCTCAATTTCATGGTTAAGCCTATTAATGTGATCTCCGTAGTGGTTTTCTAACATTTCCTTCTCCAAAGCAAAGGTTTTACAGATGCTAGCTTGTTCTACGGCGTTTAAGTGATGGTCGTTCCCCTGTGCAGTTAATGTCTTCTCTTTTTCTTCCCAGTGAATAATCTCCTTCTTGTGATCCTGCATTAGGCCCTGCTTTTCTAGCTCGTGCTTCTGTAAGAGTTCATTCTTTTCATTAAGGTGCTGCTGCATTAAAGACTGGAAATATTCAGCATACTGGGCTTCAACCTGTGCCAATTTCTCAGCCAGTTGTTCTTCTGCCTCTACCCTATAGATAAATGGATGGATTTTCACCTGAATTAAACAAATGATACATGCATTTCCTGGCTAAACAAAAACAAACAAAAAAAGACCTACGCTTAAAGTAAACTTTTTTTTTACAACAGCAGTAAAAATGCAATGCAGCAACGTATAAAGATAACAGCTTGGTTATAATACATGCGAAAGATATGGTTAACATTTAATACTGCCTGATACAAAAATACAGGACTATTTCTAGACTTTCCTCTTCATTTAAGATTATCAAAACCTTCATTATCTAAACCTAAATGATCAGACTAAGTACAGTATAAAATAAAATTAATTTGAGGAGTATGTTAAAGCCCAACCCCAGGCATACATCTGAAAAGACTGATAGCTCTGTAAGCAGACTGCTCCTATAAAAATAAGAAGCTTGTGCAGTTGGAAAAAGTCACATGACCTGCAACAATAGTGCTTAAAAAGGTAACACCACATTAGGGGAATAAAACAGGTTATTAGTTTGGAATAGAATGATGAGGGATTAGAATCTCTCTAACTGCCCTCCAGTGCATCAAAACGTACATCACTTCCTGTCCAGCCAAGAAGTTGGGAAAACTCCACGATAGAGAAAACAAGGGGTTGTTTTATTTTTTTATTTTGTTTTTTGGAGATGAAAAGTTAGAATCCCTGACTAGGTTTTATTGTTATCCCTCATGTACTACCCTCAGGAGCTTTCTCTTAAAGCCAGAATACCCTGGGGATACAAAAAAAAAAACAAAAAACACCTGGAACTGATACTCAGAGCATGTTGTGTAAAAACAAACTATCATCATATTATGTGCATTTTCTTACATGGTTGAATATTGGTGTTTACATTTGATCAGCAGGTCAATAGAGATAGATTACAAATAACATAACATGTATCTGTTTAAGGCTCTGGCAATGCAGAATTTCTAGGTCTATATTGAATGGTTCTGTAAGATGACTCACACATAGCAGAGAAAACTGCATAATCCTATGCTGGAAAAGGCTTCTATCCTACCTAGAATTATATATACGTTTGTAAACCAAGATACACCTGTTCAAATCACAGAATAGCAAGCCTGCTCTGGAACGAATATGTGGCCCAGAGGCAGATTTCAGATGATAGCTCCTTTCAGATAAAATGAATCCTGACATTCTGTAGACAGTGCCAGACTGGGCAAAATTCTGAAACATGGGCAAACACAAAACAAAAACTACTAACTCGATTTGGGGTTCAATCCTAAGTTAGGATACTTTCTGCAAGGAGTCTGTATGGTCTTCCAGCGTCCGTGTGGATTTTCTGCAGACTCACGGATTCCCTTCTCACCCCCAAAATCAACCATACTTGGAGGTCAACATACACGCCCCTCCTAATTGGCTATAGACTATGGTGGGGACAGCAGGCAGAAATGCTTTTAGGGAAAGGTAGTGACATTAATCAGTGTTGTCCAACTCCAGTCTTCGAGGGCCTCACACATTTTTGGTACAGCTCAAATTAATGGATAGGACTGAATCAGGGAAGGTGTGGTTTATAAAGTACAACGTATTTCTCCATTTCTCAGTCCATCCAAAATACCGGCATGGATATGGCCATCGAGGACTGAAGTTGTTAACAGCTCTGACAAATGGTTTAGTGTAACTTTAAAGCACTGCAAAAATATCCACAAATATCCACAGCATGAAAAAAATAAACTGAGCAGTAAAGCAGGTTTTAAGTTGTTTTACATACTGTAAGGTGAAAATAAACCCACAGTTTTATTTTCTTTTTAAAAGCTTAAACTGTACTCTTAACCGCTTCACCCCAAAGGCCATTTTACCCTTACCGCCAACAGCTATTTTCACCTGTCAGCACTTCTCTCATTCAGTTGGCCATAACTTTATCACTGCTTATCACACCTGAATGATCTAAAATCGTGTTTTTTCCCGCCATAAATAAGGCATTTTGCTGGCAATACTTGTTTTCCATGCATTTTATAGGGGAAACCATGGGGGGGGGGGGGGGGGGGGGTTGAATGAAAAAAAACACACTACCAGTATTTCTCTGAATCCATCCCCTATAGTTTTAAAATAAACCCACACATTTTATTTGCCCCGGCTATCACAATATTGAGATTATGTTCCTAGTACAATGTATGATGACGATATATTATTTAGAAATAAAGGTGTATTTTTCGTTCTTTTTTGTATCCTATCAATAATTACAAGCCCTTATTTGCCAACTTGTCTGTATAGCTTTAGGATGTGAGAGGAAACTGGAGTGCCCAGAGGAAACTCCGACACAGAGGGTAAATACCAACATCCATGCGGATGGTGTCCTGACTCAGATTCAAAGAAGGACCCAACTTTGCAAGGCAAGAGTGCTATACTGAGCACTAGAACCTACATATTTAAAGGACTTCCGAGGCCAAAATTAATAAAATCACACTATACCTTTTTTTTGCAGAATCCACGGAGGACGTCCTGCTCATCCTCCGCTCCGTGCCGCCATCAATGCATGTCTTTTCGTTCCCCTAGGGCTCGGCCCGACCCCACCGAACGGGTCGCATCGATGCCACCTCTAACATGGCCGCCGCCTTGCTCCGTGGCTGCCCAGTACGCTTTGTCGCTAGCGCGGCTGCGCAGCCTATTGCCCGCCTCCCGCCGCGTACTAGGTCCCGGCATGCTCCCCAAGCGTACGTCAGCGACAAAGCGTACTGCGCAGCCACGGAGCAAGGCGGCGGCCATGTTAGAGGTGGCATCGATGCGACCCGTTCGGTGGGGTCGGGCCGAGCCCTAGGGGAACGAAAAGACCTGCATTGATGGCGGCACGGAGCGGAGGACGGGCAGGACGTCCTCCGTGGATTCTGCAAAAAAAAAAAAAAAAAAAAAAAAAAAAAAAGGTATAGTGTGATTTTATTAATTTTGGCCTCGGAAGTCCTTTAAGAAAAATTAGGCAATACACAATCATATGAAAGAAAATTGTTTGGTGGTTTTGCCTAGCAGCTCATGTGCAGAAAATATTTTCTACTGCTAAGTAGCAAAAGGTTAGATGATAAAAGGATTTGAAATTAATGCATCAAATATTCAGGGCCCTGTTCAGGAACAAATGTATTCCAAGTGCCTATGTGAGCACTCAGTTTGGCCAATGTCAAAAAAAAAAAAAAAAAAGTAAATTACCTGGTCAAAAGTGCAGATACTGCCCATTTCCTACACAATAGCCTGTCACGGCTATAGACTGCAGTCTTCTAAGACAGATCCAGCCTGTGCCTTCCTCCATGCTGTCTGAATAGTGATATGACGTAATCCAGAAAGGTGCAACAGCCACACCCATAGAGCCTGGAAACAATCTCTGAACTCCGCTCCTGGTCATTTGATCAAAATTTCAAGCCAGGATATGTAACTGCAGAGGCCTCAATTCACACAAAGAAAAAGTAACACCTGAGCTCTATTATTACTAACCTATTGGATATTTTTAGTTTTGTGCCTGGAAATGGGCTTTAACAATTACAAAATTATATACTATATAGGTAGCTAAGCTCTTTATGGCATTAATTTTATTCAGATGATTTACAATTAAATAGACCAAGAGGAATATGGAATGTGCCATTGTCAACTTCCTACATGCCTGACTGTGGACTGATCTATGGTCTTTAATACCCCCCCCCCCCCTCAAACTCTGACCACAAACAAAATCAGTGTTCTGACTCCACTCTGAATTCTCAGGCTACAGGCGTATTCTAGGTGTGAAGGTGGGTACACACATCAGATAAAAGTCTTTGGAAAATGAAAGATCACAGACCAATTTTACCCCCTTCCATGTAGTATGAGAGCCATACCTACACAGTCTAGTCTATTGAGCTGAACTCCCCAACAGATAAAAATCTTTGCAAGATGCTGTACACGTGCAACAGATCAGTATCTGCAAAAGTTCCGTTCCTGCAAAATGTATTCATAGTCTATGATATCTGCAGATCCTCATACATGACATTCATCTGCAGATCAGACAATTATCTGCAGATCTGAAGATCCATCCTGGTGGATTTGATCTGCAGATGATTGTCCATTAAACAAGGTGTGTATGATGATCTGCAGATATCAGACTATGAATGCATTTTGCAGGAACGTATCTTTTGCAGGAACTGATCTGTTGAATGTGTACAGTATCTTTCTGTTCAGCATCTTGCAAAGATTTCAGTCTGATGGGGAGTTCAGTTTAAAAGTCTAGACTGTAGGTATGGCTCTCATACTACATGGAAGGGGGTAAAATTGGTCCGTGATCTTTCATTTTCCAAAGGCTTTTATCTGATTTGTGTACCCACCTTGACACTAAGGGCTTATTCACACTATGTGAGTTGCAGTGAGTTTTGACTCACTGCACCTAGTGTGCATTTTACAAGGGAACATAAAAAGAAAAAGTCTATAGACTCATTTTATCAGTCACACTACAACAGTGAGTGGCTGTGCAGTCCATTTCAACTCGCCGGGAGTTAAAACCATGGCATTTTACAAACCCATTCAGGAGTTTGTTATTCACACCTTTTCATGCATTCCAACTCACTGATTAGTGTGAATGAGCCCTTAGGCCTCTCTCACACAGGAGGGCTGAAGGTGGTGAATTCACTGGCTGTAAGCTACTCCTGCGCACCTGTCTTGCTTGCACTCGGCTTGGGCGATGGAGAGGTACTGAGTGTGGCAATGGGTTACTGAATTGCCTAAGGAGCGCATAGTTCAGCCATCCTTGTGAAACCTATAAGTACCCCTGACCTGGGGGGGGGGGGAATACAAATTGCTGATTGAAGCCCATGGTGGGCTAGATTATGTCCTCTTGAGTCTCCAGATGCTGATAGTTGTCTTCGGGGTCCCTCTCATACCCAGTCCTCTTCCTCCAAGTTCATCCGAGGGGTGCAGGACGATTCTGAGCTGTGCATGCGCGACTTTAACTGCACATGTGCAATAAAAGCAGTCATGGACAATTACTTTGGCTGCGCATGCGCATTTCAGAACATGCACCCGCAGGAAAGTTCCAGATAAGCTTTAGAGGGAGGGATCCAGTCGAATATTTGAGGACTGGGGAACAGGAGTAACCCCAAGGACAATGAGCAGCATCTGGACACTCGGGAGGAGGGAATCTAGCAAACCATGGGCTTCATTCAATTCTTCTAAGATCAGCTTGACAGAAAAGGGTTTGGTTTTGCTTTATCCTGTCTTGCTTTAAAATCAATAAAATTAAACATTTATAGTATGCTGTTCATATCAAAGATATAAGATATTATGACATCCAGTAACTGTGTGTGACCTGAGTAAACAACAGCACTGAATTATACAGTACTAACCAGTCTGATCAAAGAAACAGTCAATCGTGTAACCAGGAAACATATACTCTACAGTCAAAAGCAGCATATTGATCACAGCTCACATATAACAGGTGCACATTAGAAGCAAGCGCTGTCAGTAAGAAGCTTGCAGTTACATAGCAAATGCAGAGCAGGAAAGGAGCAGTGTAAAATTGCATGCTGGATAATCCTCAAAACAGATTCAGGAGGATTAAAACTGTAACCAGGCCCCACAAGCAGATTTCACACACCCTGGCATATTAGGACCCAGAGGAAGCATTGGAAAACATACTTGCATGCCTCAGGACTTTAAACATTTTTACATAAATCTGAGTCACAATTGCAAACTGTAAAGGGGAATTTGTGACAAACAGCTAAATATTTATAGGATGCAGATAGCTAAACCATTTACAGTGAACATGAAATCAGAATATGAAGCCAAACTAACAGCAAGGCTGTACATCCAGCACTTTACCTGTAAGTTTCTAATTTAAAAGCCCTACCTGAGCCCAAGCTGGTCCTCCTGGTAATGCTCACACATCCAGGAAGCATAAGTGCAGGGATGCTGCCCTCTGGTGTCACACTCCGGCCTCTGCATCAATGCAGAGATCAGAACCAGACTTAAACTGGGATAGGAGTGGAACTTTAACCTCGTAACCTGTGTTAAAGGAAACCTTAACCCCCCCCCCCCCCCAAAAAAAAAAAGTTTCACTTACCTGGGGCTTCTACCAGCCCCCCGCAGCCATCCTGTGCCCTCGTAGTCAATCACTGCTGCTCCAGTCCCCCACCGCCAGCTAGTTTCGGTCGGCTGGCCGCCACGCGTACCTTTGCACGCATTACCGTTGGTGCAGGAGGCCATCGGGGACGTGAACACGTATCCTTGTACACGTTGCACCTGCACCAGCGGTAACATGCAGAGGTACAAGTGGCGGCCCGCCAACTCCGAGTCGGCAAAAACGAAACTAGCTGGCGGCGGGGGACCGGAGCAGCAGTGAGTGACTACGAGGGCACAGGATTGCTGCAGGGGGCTGGTGGGTGGGGGGGGGGGGTGGAAGATTAGGTTTCCTTTAACGCACACCTGAAGTGAGAGGAATTTGAATGCTGAAAGATTTTGTTTTAAATAATGCAAATTGCCTGACTGCCCTGCTGATCTGTGCCTTTAATACGTTTTTAGCTATAGACCCTGAACAAGCATGTAGTCTGACTGGATTAGCTGCATGCTTCTTTCAGGTGAGTGATTCGGACACTAATGCAGCAAAAAAAAAAAAAACCTCAGGACGACTGCCAGGCAACCCATACGGTCCTCTCAGCTCTAAAAGATACACAACAGCAACAGCATAATAACCTTTAAACAAAAACATTTATTTTGTTACTACTGATACGAATACTAAAATAAATCTGCACTGTTTGTTGTTAACAGCCTGTGCTTTCAAGTGAGCTTATCTGCCCTGGCAGTCGTGTAACACAGGGCAGAGATCAAATTACAACTTGTGATTAGACACAAATGAGGGGCAATTAAAACGGGCTAAACTCTCTAAATACCTACATTCCTCTCTATTTTCCTTCTGTCCTGTGCAAGAGTTCAGGTCCACTTTAAAAGGAAATAAATATGGCAGCCCCAATATGCCTCCCACTTCAGTTTCCCTTTAAAGGTAGAACTACAGTGGCACATTGCTTTTAGAAACCGTCACCACTAGGAAGACAGCCTCACAGTTTGCTTGGCTTTCTATAAAGTTCAGAGTCAACATGATTAGCCTCTTCAAAGTTCTGTCTGGTAATGCTAGATTTCTGACATGCTGCATAGCCAGCCAGGTTTACCCGCCATGTTACAATTTTTTCTCTGCATTATCCTGATTTTTAGACAGTGAATAATCAAAATAATGCTAATCCATTCCCTAATAAGCTGGAAAGTGACACAAAGCAGCAAAGTGGAGTTCTAAAGTAATCCTGGCTGGCTGCGGCAATCACAGACCTGCAAATCATCTGTGTGGTATACCTTCCCATGTGTTACAAGTTTTCAGTCTGCATTCAGTGTTGCAGCTGGCCTGGCCCTAGACTTTTTGCCGCCTGAGGCAAACTTAAAAGAAATCGCCGCCCCCAACCGTGGGTGTAAGGAGCCGCCGAGCTGTAGGGGATAGCGGGCAGGAAGGGGGTATTGGGCCTAGCGGCGGGGAGGGGGGTCAGACCCCCCCCCCCCTCGCCTGGGTCCCCCGTCCTCCGCTCCCCTCCAGCTTTAAAAAGTTAAGTTGCTGCAGTTATTGTAAGAGGCACAGGCGGGGATCACTCACCTTTTCCGTGTTCCAACGTGCGCTCCACTGACGTCACTTCCTGTAGCGCCGTCCACTTACAATACAGTGGGCGGCGTAGCAAGAAGTGACGTCAGTGGAGCGCACGCTGGAACGCGGAAGAGGTGAGTGATCCCCGCATGTTGCCTCTTACAATAGCGGCGGCAACTTAACTTTTTAAAGCTGGAGGGGAGCGGAGGACGGGGACCCAGGTGAGGGAGGGGGGGGGGTCCAACCCCCCTCCCCGCCGCTAGGCCCAATACCCCCTTCCTGCCCGCTATCCCCATCCAGTTCGTGCGGCCCCCCACACCCACAGACAGGCGGGTGCCGCCCCCCCAGAAGTGCCGCCTGAGGCAAAAGTTTCACCCCCGCCTCATGGGCGGGCCGGCCCTGCAGCTGGCTATCGATCTTTCTGACACCTGTGATTTAAGAAATAAACTGACTTGAAGTAGTGTTACCAATCCAGTCCGTGTCTGGCAACCAACAAAGACCAGCTGTTCCTCACTCATATTAACCAATTGCAAATCACATTTCTCTGGTGTAACTGCAGGAGAGGGAAGACTAGTAAGCTTATAGTTACCATGCATCATTCTTTTCAAAAGGAACCAACACTAACTATTGTGTTTTAATGTTAAGAGTTACATTTAGATTGTATTGGAGCAGCATTATGCTGGGTACACACGGTACGATTTTCCGTGCGATTTTCCGACCCAATCGTTTTTTCCGCACGATTCGCTTATAGGACAGAAACTATCAGGAGCAATATCGGATATGACGGATTTTATCAATCGGATCCATCACACAGAAAATCGTACCGTGTGTATTCGACATTACATTATGTATGATGCACCTACAGGCAAAGTCATGTGGGATAAAACAGGATGCAGAAATGGCACAGGATCATCTTTATTGCCCGGGTTCAATCACATCTTGTCATTTCCACTTTCTGTTTTAGCACACTTAATTTTGAAGACATAGAAAAAAAATGTAAAAAAGATTTTTTTTTAAATGACCTGTAGGATATGGAGGCTGCCATATTTATTTCCTTTTAATCCATGCAAATTGCCTGGCTGTCAAACTGATCCTTTGCCTGTAATGCTTTTTAGCCATAGATCCTGAACAAGGATGCAGATCAGATGTTTCTGACAAGATTAGCTGCATGAGTGTTTCAGGTGTGCGATTCAGACACTACTGACAAGAGATCAGCAGGATGCCAGGCAACTGGTATTGCTTAAAAGGAAAGCAATATGGCAGCCACCATATTCATTTCACATCAGGGCCCATATGCAATTAACGTTTTCACCTGAGTTTTCTCCTAGGTGATATTTACACAACTTGTAAATAAAATGATTTTTTAAATCCCCAGCAAGCAAGAAAATACTTAAAATAATGTTGAAAGTACTTGTTCCACTACTTTTTGGTATTTTTTTCAGTTGCAAAGTGCTGAAAAGTTATTTTAAAAAGAAGTTGAAAAATGATCTCCTAGAAGAAAACTCAGGAGAAAAATATAATTGCATATGGGCCCAGGTGTCCTTTAAGCAGGGCCGGATTTAGGCCATGGCCTAGGGCACCACAGGAGCAAGGGCACCAAAGCAGCAGGCTAAACTGGTGCAGCATTTGCAAGTTTGCAAATGCTGCAATGCAGGGGGATCAGGCGAGCGCCTGACTGTGGTACTCTGCTGCCAGCCGCCTGTGCAGCAGCTACCGTTTGCATTGTGGCCGGTGGCTATGGACTTGGACAGCATTGGAGACGGAAATGAAAGAAAGCTTCTGCACTGGAGACGAGTGGAGAAATAAGTGACACTAATGGCTGCTGCAGTGTGGAAGCGAGCTGGCTACCTATACTGAAAGGGGGTGGGAAAAGGAAGGATTAAAGAGAATCTGTAACGTCAAAACGTCCCCTGGGGGGTACTCACCTCGGGTGGGGGAAGCCTCAGGATCCTAATGAGGCTTCCCACGCCGTCCTCCGTCCCTCAGGGGTCTCGCTGCAGCCCTCCGTACAAGATGACGTCAATATTTACCTTCCCGGCTCCTGCGCAGGCGCTCTGAAGGCTGTCGGCTCCGAAGTAGGCGGAAATACCCGATCGCCGTCGGGTCTGCTCTACTGCGCAGGCGCAACTTTCCGCCGCCTGCGCAGTAGAGCGGACCCGACTGAGATCGGGTATTTCCGTCTACTTCAGAGCCGAAAGCAGCCACAGCGCCCCCGCTGGAGCCAGCAAAGGTAAATATTGAATTGACAGTCGGGTCTGTCGCCGGCTGTTCGGAGGGCTGCAGCAAGACCCCCATGGGACAGAGGACGGCGTGGGAAGCCTCATTCGGATCCCGAGGCTTCCCCCACCCGAGGGGAGTACCTACCAGGGGATGTTTTTGATGTTACAGAGTCTCTTTAAGGGAGTCATCTGGCAACCTATACCGGAGGGAAAGGGGGAAGGGTCATCTGGCTACCTATACTGAAGGGGGTGGATGGTGACAGGGGCCTTGGGTGGTAAAGAGTACAAATCCGGCCCTGCCTTTAAGCTATTGCAGATGTACACTGTGCAGCTTCTAACATATTAAAAGCCAAACTTCACCCGTTGCAACTGCAAAGTAGCTTGAATGAGCCCTTGTGGTATCTTGATAAAATATTACCAAATGAAAACTCACGTAAGACAGTACACAATTACAAACTTAAAATATATTTAATTATCTCAATGTGCAGTTTGAAAGCGCTGAGAACGCAAATAAAAATAGGACATCTTGTATGAAAAAAATGTGTACTTTCCTAGTTCTTAATAATGCCTGGATTCTTGTCAATAAAATCAGTGACAAGTGCTCAGCACCGGTGATCATTGTCTGACAGAAGGGCTGGAGTGCAGCAAAACACACAGCCCACCTGAAAGTAGCATGAGGTATTTTTGTGGTTAAAAAAAAAAAAAAATTATAAAAAATAAAAAATGATAATGTTCTTATCTTACATAAGTGCAGTTTTAGTGGTTATTCACAAGTAATACTGAGGCAGATGTTAGGACACAACAGTAAAGAGGTCATGCATGACAAAGATGTCCCTGAGAATTGGTTTGTGTGACACATGCATTAGGGGGCAGTCAAGCCGCATACGGGGTAACAGCAAACATGGCAGCAAGCATTTGTGAGCCGGGTGAAAAGCAAGATAGGTTGAGTCAGAGGCATAGATCAGCAAAGTCACTGAACAGGAGTCAGGGAAATCGGATTACACTCTGCCACTGCCATTATGCATCTACTCTAAAATACCATAGAGTAAATAGGTGATATCAGACCTCAATGACTGAAGTTCATGCTGGTGGGTCCTCCTTAGCTCCTCTTCCAGTTGCTCCTTTTCACTGGACAGCCGCTGGCCCAGTGCAGAAATCTCTTTTGCGTAGTACTCTTCCATGGCAGTTCTCTCTCTCTCAAACTTCCTCTCCATTTCCTGGAGCTGAGCAGTTTTGGGCATCTGATCTTTTAAGCCATCTATGACCTCCTGATATTTTGAGTTGAGTTTCTCAAGGTCGGCTTTCTGCTCCTCCAGCTCGCTGATTTCCAGCTTGAAGCTCTGCTCTGTCTCTTTTCTCTCTTTCTCAAAGTTAGCTTTCATGAGTTCCACTTCTCGCTCATAATAGTTGACCTAAAAATGACATTTTTACATAAGTAAATGTTTCTAAGACATTTCATTGTAAACCAGACTGAAATCCACTGTGTTAAAGCGGAATATAACCCTGCATTTCAACTTTGCTCTAAAACATTATTTACAGCATATTATACGCAACCAGCATTTTTTTTTTACTAGACCAGCATTGGAAGGGTTACAAACAGAGCTTTAAAGTTCCGTGGAGAGAACTGCTCCCTGCAGCCGAAGTTTAGATAGATACATTTAAGTAAACAGAATGTAACACGTGAGGAATGTTACACACTCTTTGGCTGTCCTCCAGCTCCTGCACAGTCAGAGAGAGTGAGTCACATTCCACACTTGTTACATTCTGTTTACTTAAATGTATCTATCTAAACGTCGGCTGCGGGGAGCAGTTCTCTCCACGGAACTTTAAAGCTCTGTGTGCAACCCCAATGCTGGTCTAGTAGAAAAAAAAAATGTTGGTTGCATATAATATGCTGTAAATAATGTTTTAGAGCAAAGTTGAAATGCAGAGATATATTCCGCTTTAAGCATACAAATGATCTGCTAATGGGTTAGCCAGAGATTAATTACTGAATCTGAGAGAGCCTAAGCGCTTTGAGTCCTATGGGAGAAAAGCGCTATATAAATATTATTGTATTGTATTGTATAGAGATCCCCACTATCTTCCATGGGCTTGCGTCTAGTAGTTAGGGAAGCCATCAGGTTATCTGGACACTAGATTACTCAGTGGTGACTATTATTATTTAGGATGTATATAGCACCATCTTCTGCAGCGCTATATATAGTATGTAGTCATGTCACTAACTGTTCCTCAGAGGAGCTCACAATCTAATCCCTACCATAGTAATGTCTATTGTAGTCTAAGTTCAATTTTGTGGGGAATTAACTTCTCTATGTTTTTTAGGAGGTGCAGGAGGAAACCAGAGTTCCCGGAGCAACCCCACACAAACATGGTGAGAGCATACTAACTCCTTGTAGATGTTGACTTGGCTGAGATTTGGACCACTAAACTAGTGCTGCAAGGTGAGTGCCACCCACTATGGGACAGGGACTTCAGCTCATTGACCTATATTATGGAAACCCAGATATGAAGAAGTGGCCATACCAACACTAAAGACTCTGCTAACGTTTATAAAGAAAAAACAGTTTCACGTATTAAGACATCTCATACGTCAAGAGCATGCTCATGTACACTGCTAATAGGTTCACTTAAAACAATGTAAAAGGTGAATGGAAATAATCCGCAGCACTAGAATTATATTTGCCAGATTTTCTTCTTATTACCTTACAACTCTGCCTACTGTACCTCTACAATATAGAAGCGACAGTGAAGACTGGCGTACAGTGAATGTGCTACGTCAGCACATCAGTTGCCACCCAGATGTGGTACCCATACAATTTAATGGTAACGCATCTGTCGCAGCACATAAAACACTACTGCATGCATTTTCATTGGACAGCAGATGCATTGCTACAACACTGAAAAAAGCACAGAATCTGCCTGTCAACTGATATACTGATGCAGCGCATTCGCTGTAAATGCGGCTTTACCAAGCACTTCATACTCTCCTGGTCTGACGGACCATTCAATACAAGATATAACCCCGTGTATTGAAGTCATTTATAGGTTATACATTAACAGCTGGTGGTTAAACCTACCCGGCAGATGCCCGTCCACTATCGGTCATGTTATTAAAAACACATTACAGAGTAACAACATGCTCATGTCCAAGTCATAAGACACCAACTTCTGGTACAGCTATCCTCACCTAATCGGCCAACAGCTTTACTTGTTTACTCTATACCTGCTCTAAGATGGAATCACATACTACCTCAGGGCAAGGCATGACTAGGCACTGCAAGCTTTAGGTGCATTCGGAACATGCTCCCTGGGGAAAAAGATAATAGCGTAAATACCTCCTCTTTTGATTCTACATTACATCATGTGACTAGTCACATCCCACGAAGCACAGAGATGTGAGATAGCATATGTGTGCATTGCACCAGCTTGCAGACAGCATGTTCTAGGTGCATCTGAAGTTCCGGGTAATGGCATCTTTTCTGCATTGCGTTGCTGGTCTTCTGGGCACATAGTGGAAGAGGTAAGCATGCACCTGACCAGAACCTACAACTTCAAGAAAAACTCAGGGCTAAATTGGAACCTGCCAATACATAACTTAGTGCAAGACTAGTACAAGAAGAATTTAGAAGCCACTCAGCCTAAAGCATTTCACAAGTACCATCTGACCAGTGGTCAATCGCTCCTTGCAGAAATGCAGAGCTCACTGGTTCTCAGTGTGGTCAACAATTAATTTTTCCCCATTTGTTCATCATCAAGCAGATGGCAGAATTACTGAAAACCTTTTAAAATGCTTACGCTTCAAACACTTGAAAAATGTTCCAGGAATTTGTTAAGCAGTTGTTTTCCACACATTCTAAAAAGTGGCCACAGATGATCCAATCCGCTGGACGATCAATCGCTTCCGACCGCTGCTATAATCGATTGGAAATAATCGATCATCCGGCGGATTGGATGGATAGTTGCTACTATAAGCCAACTCGTGTATGGCTAACATGTAATATAAAGAAGTGTCTAATACATAGATTTTTTTTTTCCAGTCTGATAGTGCATTTCAGCTATAAATAAAATGCAATCTTATCGGACCTTTGTTTCAAGCTGTATTTTCAGATCCTCGATTTCTTGCTGCAGTTCCTTCACTTGATGCTTTGTAAGCTCTGCTTCCATGTTCATAGAAGGTCCTTCAGACATGATGGGCGACAACCCTAATAATAATAATAATAATAATAATAATAATAATAATAATAATAGGAAGAGGAGGAAGAGGAAGAGGAAGAAGAGGAAGAGGAAGAAGAAGAAAAACACTACACAGTTCCAGGTAAAGAAAGAAAAACTGTAGGAGATGCCTTCTGCTAAATAGATTGGTGGAAGCATCACTTTAAAGAGACTCCGAAGCTTACAAAATTACTTTTTTTTTTTTTTTTTTTAGGCAGTCCTATTCAGCATTAATGACATAGCTGAAATGCCGCTATCCCGCCGCAAAATGGGGCCTTAATCACCCCCAAATACCAGGGCAAAAAGCCACGACAAGTCGTGGATTTTGCAGCCCGGGGAGGCAGACCGTAGCACTGTAGCTCTGCCTCCATTCACGTCAATCTCAGTAGATCTCACCCTCTCCCCCACCCCTCTCAGTGAAAGAAGACAGAGGGGCGTGGGAGAGGAGGTGATCAGCGAGGATTAATGTGAGGTGAGGCAGAGCTACTGCTCACTGCTCTGCCTCTAACAGGAAGGAGCCCTGCAATTTGCCCCTGGGATTTTGGGGTAAGGCCTCGTTTTGCCGACAGATAGAGGCGTTTTAGCTATGCCATTAATGCTGAAGAGGACTGCCCAAAAAAAACAAAAAAAAAATGTACAATTCACACTCTTTTAGAACACTCCGTTCTCTTTGTCAGGCATAATGTTATGCAGATAACTGGAAAAGTAACAAACACATAAGCACACTGTACTAAAAGAGTAAACATAATACAGACAAAACCTTTGGGTGAGAGGACAAGTACAATACAGTGGAGCAGTAATGTCTCACGTCGTCCTCCTCCGATCAGTTGTTCCCCACCACCGGCATCGGGCAATTATTCGTCTAACAAGACGAATAATGCGCGCTCCTGCTCGCGTCATCAGGAAGCTTACTGTGCAGGCGCAGTACGAAGTTTTCTTGTACTGCGCCTACGCAGTAAGCTCCTGATGATGTGCGCAGCCGCAGTTGAATGGGATGCCGAGCTATATCGGGGCTGGCGGTGGAGAAAGGCGGATCGGAGGAGGACGGCGTGGGACATTACTGCTACAGGGGGCTGATAGAAGCCCCAGGTAAGTGTCTGTTTTTATCTTCAACACCCCCCACAGAACCCCTTTAAATGCGTCTTCCCCTAGATACTGTTAGGCCATTCGATTTTGAATCGTAGTAATCATTAAGCTGTTCCCCATCCCCTTCTTGCACCTCTGACAATGGTTGGC
This sequence comes from Hyperolius riggenbachi, assembly GCF_040937935.1. Classification (NCBI taxonomy): domain Eukaryota; kingdom Metazoa; phylum Chordata; class Amphibia; order Anura; family Hyperoliidae; genus Hyperolius; species Hyperolius riggenbachi. The sequence goes on from NC_090649.1 coordinate 397,591,376, forward strand.
CTTGGCAGGTTTTGGTGCACCCTATCAATTGTTATGTACACAAACCTTTGGGGAGGGGGGGCCCAATGTACTACTTGCACTGGGGCCCATAGCACCTTAGCTATGCCACTGTTGGTCAGGTGATAGATATGGAAATCTCTGATTTGCTAGTCATGATCATGTGCTAAAGCAGGATGTGATCACAGTAAATAAAATCTTTGCAAATCTATCAGTTGATCAAACATATTACATGGTTCTCTAGGAGTTCTCCTAGACATGACCATCACTATATGAAACAAGCAATGCTTGTACAGATACATATATAATCTGAATGTATAAGGGCCAATTCATATACACAGTTGTTGAAAGCAATTTGTTTTCTTCCATTTTAATGTTTTAAACTTTTCTTGCACTGTCTACTTATTTTTGAAATGTGTTTGAAGTTGTTTATGTAGTGAGCTGCGTTTAAATGACACCTGAAAAGAGAGGGGGATATAGAGGCCACCATATTTCTTTATTGTCTAATGTCCTGCTGAGCTTCCATTAGTAATGTTATTTACGTGGCAAACCTCAATCCCAAGTTAAATGGTGCACGACTGTTGAATGGTGCAAGGACTTTCACCTCCACAGATATAAGAGTCAGCACACCTAATTTGCAATAAGCAATTCAAGTGTATTTGTGCATTAGCACAAACTGCAAAAAAAACAAACAAAAAAAATAAAGTATTTCCGTGTAGTTCGGAACGAAAAGCCGCCACAGCGCCCCCGCTGGAGCCTGCAAAGGTAAATATTGAACTGACAGTCGGCACAGTCGCCGGCTGTTCGGAGGGCTGCGGCGAGACCCCCGTGGGACAGAGGTTGGCGTGGGAAGCCTCATTAGGATCCGGAGGCTTCCCCCACCCGAGGTGAGTACCCCCCAGGGGATCTTTTTAATGTTACAGAGTCTCTTTAACCACTTGAGGACCCACCCTTTACCCCCCCTTAAGGACCAGCGCTGTTTGTTGTGATCTGTGCTGGGTGGGCTCTGCAGCCCCCAGCACAGATCAGGGTGCACGCAGAGCGATCAGATCGCCCCCCTTTTTTCCCCCCTATGGGGATGATGTGCAGGGGGGGTCTGATCGCTCCTGCCTGCAGGCATGTTGCGGGGGGGGGGGGGGGGCACCTCAAAGCCCCCCTCCGCGGCGACATTCTCCCCCTCCCTCTCCTACCTTTCCCCCCCGGTGATCCGGGCTGCACAGGACGCTATCCGTCCTGTGCAGCCAGTGACAGGACGTCCCCTGTCACATGGCGGCGATCCCCGGCCGCTGACTGGCCGGGGATCGCCGATCTGCCTTACGGCGCTGCGGCGCAGCAGCGCCGTACAATGTAAACAAAGCGGATTATTTCCGCTTGTGTTTACATTTAGCCTGCGAGCCGCCATCGGCGGCCCGCAGGCTATTCACGGAGCCCCCCGCCGTGAATTGACAGGAAGCAGCCACTCGCGCGAGCGGTTGCTTCCTGATTAATCAGCCTGCAGCTGGCGACGCAGAACTGCGTCGCTGGTCCTGCAGCTGCCACTTTGCTGACGCACGGTATAAGCGTGCGGTCGGCAAGTGGTTACGGGCCTCACAGGATCTCCTTCTTTGACATATGCAACTGAAAACTTTTCCTGCACTTTGCATATATCCAAAAAGTGGACCCTGCAAGTCCCCAAAACGACTGTCAGCTTTTGCAGTTTGTGCTGCTGCACGAATAAACTAACCTTCCCGACTCTGCTGAACTTTCTGGCATCAGTAGTGTATGAGTTACACACCTGAAACAAGCATGCAGCTAGTCTAGTCAGACTTCAATCAGAATCATCTGATCTGCATGTTTGTACAGGGTCTATGGCTAAGAATCTTAGAGGCAGAAAATAAGCAGGCTATTTACATGGTTTAAAATGAAATAAAGATGGCAGCCTTCATTTTCCTTACTTCAGGTGGTGTCCTTGAAAGCATGTTTAGTATAATTTCAAATGCATCGTCTGGTGAATGAAGCCAACTCCCAGAAGCTGCATGTTGGGTCTGTGAAAGCATGATCTATTCTACCACATTGATTCACAAAACGATGGTCGCCTAGATGAATGCTCCTATTCATTCAAATGAAGATGTGGTTGATCTCTACCACAGTAAGGCGTTAAACATGAAAAGATGGTCCTTCTGAACCAGCCTCAATTCAGAAAGAATATTGATTTAGACCAGGGGTGCCCACCGGTAGATCACAAAGGACTTCATGGTAGATCCCAACCCCACTACAGTATCCATTCTATATATACAAATGTGCTCCTAAAATTGTACATAGGTAGATCATTTTGACTTGCTCATTTTTTAAAGTAGCTAACAAGCTGAAAAAGTGTGGGCACCTCTGATTCAGACATAGGAGGTATTTACTTACCATTGATCCCTGCAGCGGACATGCTTCTTCTCAGTCTTGAGGAAAGCCCCTTTTTCACTGGTGTCTCTGCTGGACAGGTATGAATAATCAGTGGCGCAATACTAGTAAATACTTAAATCAAACACTTATCAAATGGTTCACAAGTGCAGTACCAGAATTACAGTGGCTGTGATGGATCTTTTCTTTAGCCTTGAGGTGCAGCAATTTGTTGTCCTTCATTTTGGCCAGTAAGCGGGAATATTTACTATCGCTGAGTTGGGACCGGAGGGTTTCAAGCTGAATCTGCAATTCATCATTGCGATCCCGTAGTTCCTGTAAATCAAAGGCCATTATCCACAGCCACATCAATGTAAGAATACTTTAAAACAGAGTTCAAATAGAGAAATAAGCTAAAGAAAAAAAAACCTAAAAAAACTGCATTGAGTTTGCCACCCCTAAATACAGAGTGGGCCTAAATTAAACACTGGGACCAAGTCGCGGGCCAACCACAATGTCTAGTGGCCACTACCCTCCCATATACAGTTCCCTGGTGTCTAGTTGCCCTCCTCCCTCCCCTATACAGTTTCCTGGTTTCTAATGCCTCCTCCCCTCCCCTATACAGTTCCCTGGTGTCCACTGACCGTCTCCCCCTCCCCTGGTGTCTGGTGCTTTATCACTTTCCTCAACATGGGCAAACCACTCACAGACAAAATTTGATGGCTCTGCAGGCCAGAGATTGACATGAGAGGCATAAATAGAAGTCTATCACTAGAGATTATTATACTAGAGATGGTTAATGAGAGGCTGATAAAGCCAGCGTGCATGCAAATTTAATGCAAACCATACAGATATGCACCTTGGCAATGCACCAATCAAATGCGCTTCCTGCTGATTCCTACTGGCTGAATTTAAAGCTGCATACAATACTAATTAAATTATATAGTAAATATCTCAAGCACAGGAAACAGCGTCAAATAGGAAGATGACCAAATAAATCAAATATGCTATAACTAGAGTGGATATAATATCTCTTCCATGCACATGCCAACAAGTAAGTAGAGAAACAAAAAAACATTGAGGATTGGCTCTCTGGTGCATGAAAAAGAGTATACACTTGCTTTATTAAATAAATGACATATAAAAAACACTACATATAAATCCCCCTAAATTACAAACAAACACATAAGATAAAAATCCTCCTCAACACAATTCAACCTCAGGGGGCTGCAGTCCCCCAACCCAAATAGAGCTGTTAGTACAGAAAGTCCAGTTCCGGATCAAAAAAATGTTCATCACAAAAATCCTGGCTATGGAGCCCCTTTTAGCATGATTGGTTCACTACTATGACAGGCAATGTAAGTTGATACATGTGGATGTGCAGGAAAGCGAAAAGCAGCAAGCGCCAGTGACTAAGCTCATAGTTCACAGGTCCTCTAAACAAGAAGCATGAGTAATTTGTTAGTAGTAGCGGACACAATATATGCAGTCAATGTGCACTAAAGTTCATATCCCTCAGTCGCAGGGTAGTAAGGCACATGCAGGCATGGATGATTGGCACCACTTATAACCAAAGCATGCATTGAAGTCCATATCCCTCAATCGCAGGGCATAGAAGCATCTGCCCACATAATCTTGATGTTTAAATCATGCATGGCAGCATCATAATGGATTGAGCACAAATCATAGCAGAGTGTGTCCTTCCAGAGAGAGATCAACAATATTCTCAGCAGATGTAACAGTAGAGGAAACAATTGGAAGATGTCATGCGTGCCCAATAGTTACCAGTCCCATGCCAGGATGTCCGGATCTGATGGAAAAGCTCCTAAGGTTGCTGGGCTGAAGGGTGTGGAGGAGCGAACGGGCTGCCAGGAGAGCCTGACATGTTTCGCCGCAACTAGCGGCTTTTTCAAAGGCAGGCAGCGTGGATGTCAGCTAGACGCCATCACAGCGTCTATAAATACATCAGTGGGTCCCACCGCGCCGCCCGCCCAGCGTCCCGCCGCCCCCACGTCACCGCTACACGCCCACCAAGCAGTCACGTGGGCGTGTGAGCGCCAGACCTCCGGAGCGCAGATGCGCTCCATCTCCACACAACCGGAAGAGCCCTGAAAGCATCCATCGGGAGGCGGAGAAGAAGACCAGCGCCCTTCAGCGGAGACGGGGGGCAGCGAGGCCAAGGCGGAGCGGGGCGGGGCAACCACAGTTACTCCAATGTAAACATATGTACTACAAATAACTGTAACCAACATACCTATTCCCCCACCCCCATATCAATGCAGGCAGCGGAGACCAGGTAAATTGCAAAAAAAGCCTAAACGGCATAAAGGTCCATGTCTGCAGACGTAAGCCAATCAAGGCCCCATTCACAGACAGGAGCAATAACACCCTCCACAAGTGAAATATACCTATAATACAGAAGTATATAGACAAACAGAAAAAACAGAAAAAAGAGAGGAAAGAAGGGAAGGGGGGAGGACCCAGCTTACATAAATACATAATTGCTGGCAGGGAAATCTTTACTCATAGGCAAAACCACCCCCCAGATAAAAATAGGCCAAACAATAAACTCTGCCACAAATCCAAACAAGTTGGAAAGGGGGCAGATACAGCGGGCAGACAGCCCCCCTCCCCCCCTTTCCCGCCTCCCTTCTTCCCCTTTCCCCCACCCCGTTTAGGGGCTAAGCTCTCGTTATGCCATCTGGGGGGTCCTTATTGTGACCCCCCAATTCCCTGCCTGCCGTGCTTTGTCTGCCCGCTGTATCTGCCCCCTTTCCAACTTGTTTGGATTTGTGGCAGAGTTTATTGTTTGGCCTATTTTTATCTGGGGGGTGGTTTTGCCTATGAGTAAAGATTTCCCTGCCAGCAATTATGTATTTATGTAAGCTGGGTCCTCCCCCCTTCCCTTCTTTCCTCTCTTTTTTCTGTTTTTTCTGTTTGTCTATATACTTCTGTATTATAGGTATATTTCACTTGTGGAGGGTGTTATTGCTCCTGTCTGTGAATGGGGCCTTGATTGGCTTACGTCTGCAGACATGGACCTTTATGCCGTTTAGGCTTTTTTTGCAATTTACCTGGTCTCCGCTGCCTGCATTGATATGGGGGTGGGGGAATAGGTATGTTGGTTACAGTTATTTGTAGTACATATGTTTACATTGGAGTAACTGTGGTTGCCCCGCCCCGCTCCGCCTCGCTGCCCCCCGTCTCCGCTGAAGGGCGCTGGTCTTCTTCTCCGCCTCCCGATGGATGCTTTCAGGGCTCTTCCGGTTGTGTGGAGATGGAGCGCATCTGCGCTCCGGAGGTCTGGCGCTCACACGCCCACGTGACTGCTTGGTGGGCGTGTAGCGGTGACGTGGGGGCGGCGGGACGCTGGGCGGGCGGCGCGGTGGGACCCACTGATGTATTTATAGACGCTGTGATGGCGTCTAGCTGACATCCACGCTGCCTGCCTTTGAAAAAGCCGCTAGTTGCGGCGAAACATGTCAGGCTCTCCTGGCAGCCCGTTCGCTCCTCCACACCCTTCAGCCCAGCAACCTTAGGAGCTTTTCCATCAGATCCGGACATCCTGGCATGGGACTGGTAACTATTGGGCACGCATGACATCTTCCAATTGTTTCCTCTACTGTTACATCTGCTGAGAATATTGTTGATCTCTCTCTGGAAGGACACACTCTGCTATGATTTGTGCTCAATCCATTATGATGCTGCCATGCATGATTTAAACATCAAGATTATGTGGGCAGATGCTTCTATGCCCTGCGATTGAGGGATATGGACTTCAATGCATGCTTTGGTTATAAGTGGTGCCAATCATCCATGCCTGCATGTGCCTTACTACCCTGCGACTGAGGGATATGAACTTTAGTGCACATTGACTGCATATATTGTGTCCGCTACTACTAACAAATTACTCATGCTTCTTGTTTAGAGGACCTGTGAACTATGAGCTTAGTCACTGGCGCTTGCTGCTTTTCGCTTTCCTGCACATCCACATGTATCAACTTACATTGCCTGTCATAGTAGTGAACCAATCATGCTAAAAGGGGCTCCATAGCCAGGATTTTTGTGATGAACATTTTTTTGATCCGGAACTGGACTTTCTGTACTAACAGCTCTATTTGGGTTGGGGGACTGCAGCCCCCTGAGGTTGAATTGTGTTGAGGAGGATTTTTATCTTATGTGTTTGTTTGTAATTTAGGGGGATTTATATGTAGTGTTTTTTATATGTCATTTATTTAATAAAGCAAGTGTATACTCTTTTTCATGCACCAGAGAGCCAATCCTCAATGTTTTTTTGTTTCTCTACTTACTTGTTGGCATGTGCATGGAAGAGATATTATATCCACTCTAGTTATAGCATATTTGATTTATTTGGTCATCTTCCTATTTGACGCTGTTTCCTGTGCTTGAGATATTTACTATACAATTACGTAGGGGCATAAGCCCCTGGAAACAACGGTCAAGGGCTACTCGGAGGGAACGGGGAGTTTTTTAAGACCCAGCTTCTTTTTGTGGCCATGCTACAGTGGGACGAGATAGTACGGCAGGCGGGGGAGGAGTGCGCACGGGAGAGGGTGATTAGGGGGGCGGAACAACTCATTAACTCCAGCTTTAGAAAGCTGGAGAAATTATATGAATACAAAAGTAGGATATGGTGGAATATAAAATATAACGCCACTTATCTATCTGAGGGTAAGGTCCCGCTGTGGCTACGCATTCAAATCTTCCCATTTAAGAGAAACTTACCTGAGGGTTTTAAGCAGAGGTGGGAGGAGAATTTTGAAAAATGCTCGGGGGTGATGCTGGAGCTTATGCAGGAACTGGAGGAGGTTGACTTGGCGGATGTTGAGAAAAAAATTAACGACATTCTTGAGTCCTTGAGTACAGTAAGAGAACATCCTCTTTACATTACAAGGAATAATAATCTCAAAACCCATATTGAGAAGTATAATAAGGAGATTGTGAATCGAAAAGATAACAAATTTGAGCGCGATAAAGCTGCATATAAGCTTGGATACGCATACAAATGGGGTAAGGCACCCCCCAAAAAACCGGTGCCCCGTAGACATCCGCCGAGGAAACCAACACCACAGGAGCCTGCTGGGGTTCCAGCTGACTCTAGTGTGGTAGACGACTCTGATTCGTCTGTTCCTGCCTCGGTGTCATCTGTGGAACAGCACCCTAATACCCCCCATCGCCCTTTGACTAGATCTGTCACTGGGAGAGGTCTACCGGATGCTGGTAAAACTAAAGAAATTAAAAAGAAGAGGGATAAAGCAAATAAAGGGAAAGAAAAACAAATAGGCCCCATTAACAAGTATTAAAAAAAAAAAAAAAAAAAAAAGATAGAGCACTTTTACAGCTTGAGTCTAGATGGATTTTCAACTTGAATGCCACCGAACCCAGGGGTCTGAATGACAGCATCAACTATCGGGTTTTTCTGCCAAAATAGTGCCATTACTCATAACGCATGTCCTAATACTCATCCACCCTGTTCCTCCCTCCCCTCCCCCCCCCCCCCCCCCTTCCTTCCTTCCCTTCCTCCTCCCCCGGTTTCCCTCCTTCTTCCCCTCCCCTCCCCCTTTCCCTCCTAGCCCCCTACCCTCCTCCCTTCCTCTCCTTGTTTCCTCCTTTCCCCCCCTCTCCCCCCCCCCCCCCCCCCCTTTCCCGCCTCCCTTCTTCCCCTTTCCCCCACCCCGTTTAGGGGCTAAGCTCTCGTTATGCCATCTGGGGGGTCCTTATTGTGACCCCCCAATTCCCTGCCTGCCGTGCTTTGTCTGCCCGCTGTATCTGCCCCCTTTCCAACTTGTTTGGATTTGTGGCAGAGTTTATTGTTTGGCCTATTTTTATCTGGGGGGTGGTTTTGCCTATGAGTAAAGATTTCCCTGCCAGCAATTATGTATTTATGTAAGCTGGGTCCTCCCCCCTTCCCTTCTTTCCTCTCTTTTTTCTGTTTTTTCTGTTTGTCTATATACTTCTGTATTATAGGTATATTTCACTTGTGGAGGGTGTTATTGCTCCTGTCTGTGAATGGGGCCTTGATTGGCTTACGTCTGCAGACATGGACCTTTATGCCGTTTAGGCTTTTTTTGCAATTTACCTGGTCTCCGCTGCCTGCATTGATATGGGGGTGGGGGAATAGGTATGTTGGTTACAGTTATTTGTAGTACATATGTTTACATTGGAGTAACTGTGGTTGCCCCGCCCCGCTCCGCCTTGGCCTCGCTGCCCCCCGTCTCCGCTGAAGGGCGCTGGTCTTCTTCTCCGCCTCCCGATGGATGCTTTCAGGGCTCTTCCGGTTGTGTGGAGATGGAGCGCATCTGCGCTCCGGAGGTCTGGCGCTCACACGCCCACGTGACTGCTTGGTGGGCGTGTAGCGGTGACGTGGGGGCGGCGGGACGCTGGGCGGGCGGCGCGGTGGGACCCACTGATGTATTTATAGACGCTGTGATGGCGTCTAGCTGACATCCACGCTGCCTGCCTTTGAAAAAGCCGCTAGTTGCGGCGAAACATGTCAGGCTCTCCTGGCAGCCCGTTCGCTCCTCCACACCCTTCAGCCCAGCAACCTTAGGAGCTTTTCCATCAGATCCGGACATCCTGGCATGGGACTGGTAACTATTGGGCACGCATGACATCTTCCAATTGTTTCCTCTACTGTTACATCTGCTGAGAATATTGTTGATCTCTCTCTGGAAGGACACACTCTGCTATGATTTGTGCTCAATCCATTATGATGCTGCCATGCATGATTTAAACATCAAGATTATGTGGGCAGATGCTTCTATGCCCTGCGATTGAGGGATATGGACTTCAATGCATGCTTTGGTTATAAGTGGTGCCAATCATCCATGCCTGCATGTGCCTTACTACCCTGCGACTGAGGGATATGAACTTTAGTGCACATTGACTGCATATATTGTGTCCGCTACTACTAACAAATTACTCATGCTTCTTGTTTAGAGGACCTGTGAACTATGAGCTTAGTCACTGGCGCTTGCTGCTTTTCGCTTTCCTGCACATCCACATGTATCAACTTACATTGCCTGTCATAGTAGTGAACCAATCATGCTAAAAGGGGCTCCATAGCCAGGATTTTTGTGATGAACATTTTTTTGATCCGGAACTGGACTTTCTGTACTAACAGCTCTATTTGGGTTGGGGGACTGCAGCCCCCTGAGGTTGAATTGTGTTGAGGAGGATTTTTATCTTATGTGTTTGTTTGTAATTTAGGGGGATTTATATGTAGTGTTTTTTATATGTCATTTATTTAATAAAGCAAGTGTATACTCTTTTTCATGCACCAGAGAGCCAATCCTCAATGTTTTTTTGTTTCTCTACTAATTAAATTAGTATGCCAGACAGAATTATTAGTGCCCTATTGACCATCTCTAACTCATTCATCAGAAGGTATACAATAGATCAGGGACCACACCTAGATTGGAAGCTGTTGCTAGGAGTAGTGCCTCCCCCTCCCCAGTATAAAAGGACCCCCTAGTAAAGGTAACAGTAGCCCACCAAATATAGGAAGCCATAAGGACCCCCCGGTAGTCAGATATGCCCCCTCCCCCGTATGGGTAACAATAAGGACCCCCAGTACAAGTAGTCAGTATAGATAGGTAGGAAGGATTCCCCATTAGCTAGATGTATCCCCATGCAGAGTTTAGCAGCGGGAGCATAGACTGCCCTGTCTCATCACTCAACGTTCCATGGACATATCCTTATTGGCGTCCTTCTAATGGAATCAAGTGCAGGATGGAAATCAGACAGATATTAGAAAGAAAGCAGAACCGTATGTTATAAAGAGGGATAAGGATACAGGAAAGGGTTCATCTGGTCAAAAAGTATAGAGCTTAGCTATTTTTGGAAGTGTTTCAATGTGACAAGGCTATAAATGAGGAGAAGCCTACTCCAGAGGTGTCCACACTTTTTAGACCAAGGGCCATATCACCATTCTTGTGATTGCTAGGGTGCCAAACTTGTGAAATTAAATACGGTTTTGGCATATTGTCCCTGGTTCCTACAAAAGGAACCTTACTAAGGCTAATTTATGGTCGCATAACGTGCCCCTAATGCAACGTGTGGTGGTGTTGAAGTTGGACGTTAGATTGAGTTGCGTTATGCAGCTCTCAAAGCAGCCGCTCCAGGTTAGTGATAGGAAGTCCGGATCTTTTTAAGGATTCAGATCATTTGAATCGGATCATTGAAAAGATCTGGATCTTTGAACCGAATCATTTTACTAGGGAAGCAGACTGGGTGAAATGATTAGCAGGACAGGACTTTCCCTGCACTGTACATTCTGTACGTTCCTGTTTCTTCCAGACAGACATCCACTGTGAACCGAATCTTTCATTGTGATGATTCGACTCACAAAAAAGATCCGGGTCAAATGAACGATTCTTTCATGATCCGGACAACACTACAGTCCCACCACAAGTGCAGTGAATATTAATTAGCCATGTGGCTGGCTGCGGAGGAGGAGGGGAGACCTCCTCCAACATTACTCAGCATGTGCAAACAGTCTAACGTGGCTTAGCCCAGTATAACGTACAGCATGCAGCACTTTGTTTAAACGTGCTGCGTTACAATGTAACGCAACATGTGCACTGTGAATAAGCACATTGATTTTACAGTGCTGTGAGTTAGGCAACGCAGCCTAACTCACAGCACTGTAAAATCAATGTGCTTGTTCACAGTGCTGCACGTGGGACTTTAACGTCCCACTGTGAAACAAGCCTTACTAGCCCTACCAAGTCTTGTCCCCTAATGCCATTTCTCTGGTCCTCCAGCACACCTTGCCAGATTCACTAAAGACCCTGGTGAGTGGCAAGGAACACATGAATACCCCAGGTGCATCATAACTAAATGACTGCAGGGCTTAGATTTTCCAGAATGATTTTCAAATGTCGAGCCCCATCAAGAGAGTTTCAAATATGCCAGGAGCAGGTGAAAAGATTCTGCCCATGTTTGATTGGAAGCATCCCTTCCTGGGGGCGATTTGCTATGGGTGGATAGAATGCTCTGGGCTATTAGAGCACCCGAGCAAACGCTTTACTACCCCAGCAAGATGCTACATTGAATTAGGTGATGGTCCCATCGCGTAGTTTTGGAACTCGCCAGTGCTTATCGATGGCAGTTTGGGAATTGCCCAGGGCCAAGGAGTTGGGAGGGTCTTGAACTGATGCATGTGCATCTGTTGCTGTTGGCTGCATGCAACTAAATCATGAAAAGAGCATTAGGGGCCACTGGAAAAAGGTCAGCAGGCCGCATCTGGCCCCAGACCGGATTTTGGACACTGATGGCCCACACGATGAAGGACTAGTCATGTGAAATGGCAATGGGTCTAAGCATAAGTTGATTTATGCCACAGATTTCACATTATGTGGTACTCAAAACAGGCATGAAAAAAAAAAAAAAAACCACACAACTAAGCAATCAGGCAAAATAGCCATGCAAATGAAACACATGGTCACACAAGAAGCTGAAGCCAAGACAGCTCACCTTCACTCTCTGCGGTTCCAGTGAGAGTTATATGTGAAGTTGAAAAAAAAGAACAGTGGCAGGATAAATGTAAACATTAAGGAATTACCCACAGATAACACTACCAAAGGAATGGTAAATTACTGTATATTGAAATTATTCAAAGTAGGAGGATTATGCAATTTTGTATCCTAATTTATTCAGCCTCAAAATGTACCAATTGAATTTTTCCTTAGCAGGATTCAATTAGTCCTTTTCAGGCTGCATTCAAAATATGCATTAATCCTGCATCAACTCAAAATGATTTGCATCTCGATGCTCATCCCTACACTATCATCTATATCAGCCTTTCTCAACCTTTTTACCATGGAGGAACCCTGTAAATAACTTTTGGATCTCAAGGAACCCTTGCAAACAATTTTTTGGTCTTGAGGAACCCCTACATTTATTTTTCAGGAGGCATGGTCTTTAAATAGGTTAGGCTGCTAATTTCACTATCTCCTATTACACTGCCACTCATTATACTGTCTCCTGACCCCCCAATTTAGTGCTTCTTGTTACAGTACCACCTATTATAGTGTGCTCTATTATACTTCCCCCACGATGGGGTAAAATGCCAAGGAACCCCTGCAGAGTCCTCAAGGAACCCTGGGGTTCCAGGGAACCCTGGTTGAGAAAGCCTGATCTATATATTAACATTTGGGGGCTAGTACACAGTGCTCAGTTGCATTGCAGAACAATTCCGCATGTCAACTTACTGCCCATACAGTTCTATGGGGCTGTTCACAGTATAGAGTTATTATTTAGTATTTATATAGTGCCAACATCTTCTGCAGCGCTGTACTGATTATATTGTCCATTCATTTAACTGTCCCTCAGAGGGGATCACAATGTAATCCCGACCAGAGTCATATGTATGTATTGTGTAGTGAATGTATTGTAGTCTAGGGACAATTTAGAAGGAAGCCAATGAACATATCCATAGGTTTTGGGGATGTGGGAGGAAACCAGAATGCCTGGTGGAAACCCACACAGACACTGGGAGAACATACCACTGTAAGGCAAGAGTGTAATCCACTATGCCAGCAAGCTACCTTTTAATGATCGTGTTATTCTAACTCGCTACATGCAGGCTTTGTATTAAAGAGACACTGAAGCGAAAAAAAAAAATATGATATTATGATTTGTATGTGTAGTACAGCTAAGAAATAAAACATTAAGATCAGATACATCAGTCGAATTGTTTCCAGTACAGGAAGAATTAAGAAACTCCAGTTGTTATCTCTATGCAAATAAGCCATTAACTCTCGGACTAAGTCTAAAGCTGGCCATACACTGGCCCGATTTGCGCCCGTTTCGACAGCAGATTCGATCACTGGGATCGAATCTGCTGCCAATCGTTCACGCTACACGCCGAATTTCGATCCATTTTGTCCGATCCCGTCGATCGCGCCGTGCGGAAAATAACCGTCGATCGCCCGCGGGTAAAGAGCGCATCGCTAGCGGCGTTCGAGTGCCCGACGACCGACGCAATAGAGCCCGCATACATTACCTGCTCCGCCGGCGCGCGACTCCAGTCTCCCGGTCACCGCTGCTCTGTCTGCGCTCTGGTCTCCAGGTCCGGCATGCCTCACTTCTTCTAGCCCGGCAGGAAGTTTAAACAGTAGAGCGCCCTCTACTGTTTAAACTTCCTGCCGGGCTAGAAGAAGTAAGGCATGCCAGACCTGGAGACCAGAGCGCAGACAGAGCAGCGGTGACCGGGGACTGGAGTCGCGCCGGCGGAGCAGGTAATGTATGCGGGCGGGGGCAGCAGCAGCAGCACCACCACCACAACAGATTGTGAACGGTTTCAGGCTGAAATCGGTTCACAATCTGTTTGCTGTAAAGGTAGCCATACGATCCCTCTCTGATCAGATTCGATCAGAGAGGGATCTATCTGTTGGTCGAATCTGATGGCAAATCGACCAGTGTATGGCCACCTTTAGTCCTGGAGAGGGCGGTTATCTGACTTTTATTATCTCAACTGTAAGTGAACTGTTTACTTTTTCTCTGCTAGAGGAGAGGTCATTAGTTCACAGACTGCTCTGAAAGACTCATTTTGAATGCTGAGTGTTGTGTAATCTGCACATATTATAGAATGATGCAATTTTAGAAAAAACACTATATACCTGAAAATAAAAATATGAGAATATTTTCTTTGCTGCTAATCTTCTAGTAATTATTCATAGTACACAACCAATTCACTATATCATATATTTTTTTTCGCTTCAGTGTCTCTTTAAAGTCTACTGTCCAGTCTCCATTGCAGTTCACACCCATTTAGCAACTGACCACTGTGAACCTAGCCTCATAGTATAAAAAAGAAAAAAATAAGCACTCTCCATCTGACTAACAGGATGTGATGTAACCTGACCAACTCTGTCAATGAGAGAGGTTTCTAATGCTATACAGAGTTAGAAGGCAGCAATGCATACAGGTCCATGAAACAGAACACTCATAGCTGTGCTGGAAATTATTATTCACAAAGTAACTGTCATACAACTAAGTTTAAGGTGTAAGCGGCTTTGTAGTTCACTTTGAAAGAGTGTTAGCTTGTGGTAATGTAGGGCATGCAATGTATAATTTGTATTCCTGGAAAATTGCTTTGCGTATATTATCTAACTGAGGGAAACTGCCACTGGCTGACACAAAAGCAATGTACTAGCTCAAGCAAGTAGTTTGTCCGTCAGACAACACAGCCTCCAATAAACATTAAAGAGAATCTGTACTCTAAAATTCTTACAATTAAAAGCATTCCATTATGTTCTCCTGGGCCCCTCTGTGCTGTTTCTGCCACTCCCTGCTGCAATCCTGGCTTGTAATTAACAGTTTTAGGCAGTGTTTACAAACAGCTTACTGTGTGACTCATGCAGAGCTTGGAGGGGGTGTGTAAAGCTTCTGCCAATGACAAGCAGTGCTGCACATTCCACACATTCCAGCCTCAGCCCGACAGAGCCGACAGAGGAAAGAAGATAAGATTTATTACAGAGACAGTGCAACGAGAAAATGCTGCAGTAAGCAAGACCACATTAGAACAGGCATAGGAACTTATAGGATAAAAGAAATAAGGCTCAGAATTTTGTTACAGAGTCTCTTTAAGCTACATCAATGATCCCTTTAAGGGAAAAAAAATCACTATGGTTCTGTTCACTTAGTACTTCTTATCCTACTAACAAATAGAAAAGAAAAAAACTTTAGTGAGTAAAGTTGCCCATGCATCAGGCAATGTATAGGTAGTTCAACTATAAGACAGATCTCTCTCTGATCTCTCTGTCGCCCACACACTGCAGACCGAATTCTGCATGAAATTCACCTGAAATCTGCTGAGTGCCGCCAGCTCCAAAGAGGAGGCACCAGACAGGGTATGCCAGCTTTTCTGTGTTTTGGTGGTTATCTGGTTGAATACAATTACAGATCTCTTAGCAGATAAGATATTTCACACATATATTCCACTAGCATTTTTTCTCTGGCATTCACATACAGAACTCCTTGGGGAAAAACAAATGTATAGAACTCCCAGTCTATCATATGGTAGAGCTCTCTCGACTCACCCTGCACTTTACTTCATATTGCCTGATGATATCAGCAAACTTATCCTCTTGTGTGTACAGTTCTGTGTTCTGAGGATCAGCCAGCTTCTGGAAAACAAAATAGCAAGGGCATCTATAACTGCACTGTCTTGAGCAGACTGATATACAAGGTTATAAAAGCTGAAAAACGTTTTAAATCGCACAATTTCACATACACATTAAAAAGAGAAAACAAATGCAAAAAAAATCCAAAAAACAAATAAAACCTCTCCTCTTAGTTATAGTAAGCCAAAAGACAGAGCATAGCTTTATTTCCTTAAAGGACAACTGAAGTGAAAGGGAGTATGGAGGATTCCATAGTAATGACCTTTTAAGCAATACCAGTTTCCTGGCAGCCCTGCTGATCCTCTGCCTCTAATACTTTCAGCCATAGCCCCTGAACAAGCATGCAGTAGATCAGGTGTTTGAAATGATTGTCAGATCTGACTAGATTAGCTGCATGCATGTTTCTGGTATGATTCAGACACCAAATAGATCAGCAGGACACCAGGCAACTAGTATTGCTTAAAAGGAAATAAATATGTCTGCCACCATATTCCTTTCAGTTCAGGTGTCTTAAACAAGCTATAAAGAAAATCTACAGATTGGGTGAGTGGAGTCGGAAACAGTGACCATTTACTGTACCACTACAAAATGCTATGCAAGATGTGATGCCAACGTTGTATGATGACCAAGGACTCCATTTAACTTCCATGACCAAAATATGGAGGCCAACATTATTTGTCCCTATTCCTGGAAACGCAATTTACTTTACAGAGGATCAGCATGATAGATCAGCAAATAAGTTATTCAGAACAAGTCAATATTAGCTATAATTATATTTCTACCCTGGTAAAATTACTTTACACTGTAATATCTCTCAGACCTAAAATAAAAGAGTACAAAACACCTGAAAGGACCTCTGCCACAAAAATCTTAAAATTTAAAATACATGTAAACATATACAAATAAGAAGTACGTTTCTTCCAGAGTAAAATGAACCATAAATCACTTTTCTCCTATGTTGCTGTAAGTAGCAGAAATCTGACATTACCAACAGATGTTGGACTAGCCCATCTTCTCATAGGCGGTTCTTGGGGTTTTCTTTATTTTCAAAAGCACTTAGTGAATGGTAGTTGCTCCGTCCAACTGCTAAAAAAAAAGTCTGCGGTGAGTAGGGAGGCTGTCCAGCACCTTTGTATAAAGCTTTTTCACGGAGTGTCTTTATAAAGAATAAAGGCCATGCTGAGATGGACTAGCCCAACACCTGTCGGTAATGTCGGATTTCTACTACCTACTGTAAGTGACAGCAACATAGGAGAAAAGTAATGTATGGCTCATTTTACTCTGAAAGAAATGTACTTATTTGTATGAGTTTTAAATTTTAAGATTTTCGCGACAGTTCCTCTTGAAGCCAGCCTGGTGCAGCATACTTGTAGATTTGTATAAATGTAAGGTGTCAAAGTATGAATATCACTGGCACCCATTGGAGAAATTCTACAGGAAATACATCTGCCCCTAATCAGAGAGGCTGGGAAGAGGTGTGTCTCTAAATGGATTCTGCAGGGATGGGAAAAACCCTAAACAAAAAAAAACTGGAGATTATAATCAGATTTCTCAGTCAAAAAAAAAAAAAAAAAAAAAACTACTTTCGATTTCTTTGTACAACTGATTGTTTTACTCAAATTGCAGTAAAATCTAGCAGAAAAATTGTAATGTGTGTGGTCACCTTAAACAACAACTGAAGTGAGAAGGATATGGAGGCTGCCATATTTATTTCATTTTAAGTAATACCAGTTGCCTGGCAGTCCAACTGATCCTCTGCCGCTAAGGCTAGGGTCAAACTTAGCAGAATCGCAAGCGTTTTTCACTATGTGCTGTGGGGAAAATGCATGCAATTCTGTGCGATCCTGGCCTTATACTTTTAGCAATAGACCCTGAACAAGCATGCAGCAGGTGTTTCTGACAAAATCGGATCTGACAAGATAAGGTGCATGCTTGTTTCTGGTGTTATTCAGCCATTACTGCAGCTAAATGGATCAGAAGAGCTGTCAGGAAACTGGTATTGTTTATAAGGAAATAAATAGGGCAGCCTCCATATCCCTTACTTCAGTTGTTCTTTAAAGGGGAACTGAAGAGAGAGGTATATGGAGGCTGTCATGTTTATTTCCTTTTAGACAATACCAGTTGCCTGGCAGCCCTGCTGATCCTCTGCCTCTAATACTATTAGCCATAGCCCCTAAACAAGCATGCAGCAGATCAGGTGTTTAAGTGGTTCAGACTTATAAGTCTGATCTGACAAGACTAGCTGCATGCTTGTTTCTGGTTTTAATCAGATACTACTGCAGAGAAATAGACCAGCAGGGCTGCCAGGCAACTGGTATTGATTAAAAGGAAATAAACATGACAGCCTCCATATACCTCTCTCTTCAGTTCCCCTTTAAGTCCACTCAGGGGCGGACTGACAACTCATGGGGCCCCCGGGCAATAGGAGATTATGGGGCCCCCATACCAGTGTTTCCCACCTTTCAAGTTATATTTTTACAGACTAAGATATAATAATTTACTGACAACAGTAAATATGTTATATTGTGATATTTTATACTGATAAAAACCCCGCCAAAAAATGGGTGTGGTCACGCAACAGAATGTGGGCGTGGTCATGGGTGGGGCAAAATATACATGACCTTAGCAGTGGTGTAAAAGGTCTGCCGGGGAAGTTGGAACTCTGCCATAGTGTTTCCCTCCAAAATACATGTAATCTGACAGCATTTCACCAAAAATCCATGCAATTTGGCAGAGTTTCCTCCGAAATACAGATAATATGGCAGTCGTTCCCCCAAAATAGACACTATCTGGCAGCAGCGGTTCCCCCAATTACACATAATTTGGCAGCGGCTCCCCAAAATATGCGTAATCTGGCAGCGGATCACCAAAAATACATGTAGCAGCAGTGGTTCCCCCAAAATACACAGAACCTGGAAGCAGCAGTTCCCCCAAAATACACATAATCTGGCAGCTGTTTCTCAAAATACACTTAATCTGGCAGCAGTGCCCCAAAAATAGTTAATCTGGCAGCAGTTCCCCCAAAATAGGTGCCCCCAGTATAGGTAACCAGGTCAAAAGGTATCCCCAGTGGAAGTAACCAGGTCTATAGATTTTCCCAGTGCAGGTATCCAGGTCTATAGGTGTCCCCAGTATAAGTAGCCTAGTCTACAGGTGTCCCCAGAATAGATAACCAGGTCTATAGATGTCCCCATTTAAGATAGCCAGGTCTATAGCTGTCCCCAGTATAGGTAGCCAGGTATACAGGTGTCCCCAGAATAGGTAGCCAGGCCTATAGGTGTCCCCAGTACAGATAGCCAGGTCTATAGGTGTCCCCCGTACAGATAGCTAGGTCTATAGGTGTCCCCAGTACAGATAGCTAGGTCTATAGGTGTCCCCAGTACAGATAGCCAGGTCTTTAGGTGTCCCCAGTATATGCAGCCAGGTTTATAGGTGCCCCCAGTATATGTAGCTAGGTCTATAAGTGCCCCCAGTATATGTAGTCAGGTGTATAAGTGCCCCCAGTATATCCAGCCAGGTGTATAGGTCTCCCCAGTATATCCAGCCAGGTGTATAGGTCTCCCCAGTATAGCCAGGTCTATAGGTCTCCCCAGTATAGCCAGGTCTATAGGTGCCCTCAGTATATGTAGCTAGGTCTATAAGTGCCCCCAGTATATGCAGGCAGGCTTGTAGGTGTCTACAGGAGGGGAGACAGCCAGTGAAGGAGGGCGATGGGCATAGCAGCGGAGAAGGGGGAAGTCCCCCCCCCTTCCCTCACCTTGGGGCCCCCCTTCCTGGCTCTCCCCTCCAGAATCTGTTAAGTGTCGCACAGCGTGTAGCGGCCGACAGTGGGCGGAGACTTACCGCTGTACAGCCACCGGAGGGAGCACTGATCTGTGTGCCGCTAGTCTGGGCTTGAGAAGCCCAGACTAGTGGCACACAGATCAGCACTCCCTCCGGTGGCTGTACAGCGGTAAGTCTCCGCCCACTGTCAGCCGCTGCTCGCCGTGCGAGTCCGACACTTTACAGATTCTGGAGGAGAGAGCCAGGAAGGGGGGCCCCAAGGTGAGGGAAGGGGGGGGGGGGAACTTCCCCCCCCTTCTCTGCTGCTATGCCCATCACCCTCCTTCACTGGCTGTCTCCCCTCCTGCTCAGGGTTCTCTGGCGGACGGCGGACGGGCCCCCCCCCCCTTCCCCCTGACCACGGGCCCTCGGTCCGTGCCCGAGTGCCCTAATGGTCAGTCCGCCCCTGAGTCCACTTCATCATGTCTACAGCACAAACAAGAGATATTAAAAGCATAAAAGTGCCTTCATGCTTATCTACTGACAGGGGCGTCGCTAGCCCTATTTTGGGGGGGCCCGTGCCCCCAATCTGTCCTGGGGTGCCACGGATCTCCCGGCCGCCGCTGCCCCCCGGCTGTCCCCTCTGCCACACAGCAGCGTCAGACCTCGATTAGCGTCGGGCGACCAGATAGAGCGGGCGCTAGGACCTAGCGGACACCGCTGATATGCGGAAGTGACATCACTTCCGCATATTTGTGCCCGGCGCCCGCTCTATCTGGTCGGGTCGCCCGCTGGGGAGCGCGCCTGGCACTAAACGGGGGTCCCTGCTATCACTCACTCACTACCTAACGGGGTCCCTGCTGTCACTCACCAACGGGGGACCCTGCTGTCACTCACTACCTAATGGGGGTCCCTGCTGTCACTCACTACCTAACTGGGGGTCCCGGCTGTCACTCACTATCTAACTGGGGGGTGCCTGTCACTACGTACACTGGGGGGCTCCTGTCACTAAATGAGCTTGGGGGCTCCTGTCCCTACCTGAACTGGGGGGCTCCTGTCACTACCTAAACTGGGGTACTCCTGGCGCTACCTTAACTAGGGGGCACCTGTCGCTACCTAAACTATCCAGGCCAGCCAGCCCAGCATCACCACCAGCCAACCAGCCCAGAATCACTATCAAAAAGGCCACAGGATCACCACCAGTCAGGCCAGCATTTACTTTAACCAGCCAAGCACAGCCCAGCATCACTGCCAGCCAACCCAGCCACAACATCGGCCACAGCATCACCGCCAGCCAGGCCACAGTATCACTGCCAGGCCTTTCAGCTCACACATCATCCCCAATCCAGCCAAAAACAGTATTGCCAGGTACCGCAGCCAGTAGAGGAGAATTCAGAAGCCAGGTGAGAGGTGTCTACCATATTAAGGGGACATTCTGCCTATTTATGTGAAATGCTGTCTATTTATGTGCCTCATGACTGCTGAATTTGTCTTGTTGGGGGCCTCATGATTGCTGAATTTGTCTTGTTGGGGGCCTCACGCTTGCTGACTTTGTCTTGTTGGGGGCCTCATGATTGCTGAATTTGTCTTGTTGGGTGCCTCATGATTTCTGAATTTTTCTTGATAGGGGCCTCATGATTGCTGAATTTGTCTTGTTGAGGGTCACATGATTGCTAACTGCGAGACTATGGGAAAAGCTGAATCATCATCATATAAGACAATAGCATTAAACCTTTTTTTAGCTTTTTAAAACAGAAAATAAAACTGGGAGGTTCTAAAAAAATGAATATATTTTTTCAGCAGTAGGATGGATGAAATTGTTTATCTTCACAGTTTTTCAACTTGGATTTTCCATAATGTTCATGTATGTGTTAAAACATTTGTATAGTATTTAGTTTAAATTGCTGTTGCCACTTTGCGATAGATAAGTGACTTTTGGGTTGCAGTTTGGGGCTCCATAAAGTTCGCCACCGCTGTCCTAATCTAATGTATGATTGGCCCCAATCATGGCCACGCCCACTCACTGCATGGCCACGCCCACTCACTGCATGACCACGCCCACCCCCCACCTAGTGCCCCCAGGTGCCACCGATCTCCAAGGACCCTAGGAACGCCCCTGCCTACTGAAAACCCTATCTGGCGTGCACCGTCATCCTGATGAAGTGGATCTGAGCCAACAAAATGTGTTTCAGTGCTGACTAAATCTTTTAGTAGAACAACCCAATGTAGTTCTTCCAGGTGATACGTTTTGAGAAGCACTCCTTTTGGTTTACTTTAAAGACTCAGGGGGATCTAGACCTGGCGCCCACCTCCCCGCATTGCATCCGACCTCCATGACTGTAAGTGCTTTTGTCTACTTGATTCAATAAATTACCCCAAACGCAGTGCCGGCTCCACCTCATCTCTTCCTCTTACTTTAAAGACTGCCTGGACTGTACTGTACCCTGCTGCTTTTATGAGGCATAATTAAACATATTTGTATCATCAACCAGTTTGTCTAAACAAGCGCATTAGCCCAGATCCACAATATCAGTTGTCAGGGTTGTCTGACAGTTCTGCATTGCTGTCAGTTGTTTTTCTGCCTGTAAAAAAGCATTCAAGCATGAACTAGCCTAGGCATGGGCAAACTTGGCCCTCCAGCTGTTAAGGAACTACAAGTCCCACAATGCATTGCAGGAGTCTGACAGCCATAGTCATGACTCAAAGGAAAATACATTGTGGGACTTGTAGTTCCGTAACAGCTGGAGGGCTAAGTTTGCCCATGCCTGAACTAGCCCATTGATTAAAGTAAATGGGAATCAGTTTAAAGGGAACCTTAACTGAGAGGGATATGGAGGTTTCCTGTTAAACAATACCAGTTGCCTGGCAGTCCTGCTGATCTTTTTGGCTGCAGTAGTGGCTGAATCACACACCTGAAACAAGCATGCGGTTAATCCAGTCTGACTTCAGTCAGAGCACCTGATCTGCATGCTTGTTGAGGGGCTGTGGCTAAAATTATGAGAGACACAAGATCTGCAGGAGAGGCAGGTAACTGGTATTATTTTAAAAGGAAAAATGCATATGCTTCTTTAGGTTCTCCCCCCCCCCATATAAAAAAACAGATACTTACCTAAGGAGAGGAAAGACTCTGGGTCCTATAGAGCCTTCCCGCTCCTCTCCTGGTCCTTGTTGCAGTGCAGCCTCCCCCGTAGCAGTATTCAACCAATGTGGTCAAATACGGTTGTCTCCGCTGCTGAAGGGAGGCTTTAGAAGTCTTCGTGCTCCTGAAGACGGGCTGCTCCATAATGCACACGCACCAGCGCCCTCTCTCGCACTTGTGCAATGTGGAGCCAGTTGTCTTCAGGAGGATTTGGCTCCCAAAGTCCCATGCGGCAGGGGATTCAAACGAAGGAGCTGCCGCCACAACGAGGGCACCGGGAGAGGAGAGGGAAGGCTCTATAGGACCCAGAGCTGTTCCTCTCCTTAAAGAGAAACTGTAACCAAGAATTGAACTTCATCCCAATCAGTAGCAGATACCCCCTTTTACATGAGAAATCTATTCCTTTCTCAAACAGATCATCTGGGGCTCTGTATGACCGATATTGTGGTGAAACCCCTCCCACAAGAAACTGAGGACTATGGTACTCCTGGCAGTTTCCTGTCTGTGAACCTTGTTGCATTGTGGGAAATAGCTGTTTACATGCCAGCAGTAAAAATATGTCACCCTGTGATAAATGTCAGAATGTAAATCAGGGATTTAAAATATTTTACAATGGGCAAACACTGACTAAATCAATTAATACATAATTATTGTAAAAATGAAGCACATTATTACATTATTTTTACGACATTCCTCTTTAAAGGGAACCAGAGATGGGGACATGAAAAAGATTTTATACATACCTGGGGTTTCCTCCAGCCCCATACGCTCTGATCGATCCCACGCCACCATCCACCGCTGCCTACATCTACGAGAATCGGGTCCCGTCACTGACGTCATCGGAGCCAGCTACGCAGGAGAAGTGCGCCCTCTACGTATCTCTCCAGTGGCTACGCAAACAGCGCACTTCTATTACACTTAGACTGGTTTCGACTGACGGCAGAGCGTGGTCCCGGTTCTCATAGCTGCGGGCAGCGGAGGACGGCTGTGTGGGATCGATCAGAGCGTATGGGGCTGGAGGAAGCCCCAGGTATGTAGAAAATCTTTTTGATGTTCATCTCTGGTTCCCTTTAATTATCTGGCTTTTTTTTTTTTGTAACCGATTCTTATTTACTTTAACAGTAGTTCTCAGTTCCTGTGAAGAAAATGCACAGAAAAACCGACGAGTGTGAACTCAACCTCAGTGAGCTACAATAGATACCAGCATGGCACACAAGCAATGTTACCTTTTCTTCCAGGACTTGATCCAAGCTGGTCTGCAGTTTTACCACCTGACTTTCTGATTCAGAGAGCTTTCCCACCATCTCCACCATTTCCCTTTGTAACCTGCTGTTCTCCTGCAATGCAATGAGGTACAGATAAACATGTGGCTTAAAGCAATAAACTAAAAAAATGTACCAATATATAGCAATATATCATGAATTCTGGCAAACTTCAAAGTAAATAAAGTGCTAATAGCTAGGCAGACGGTACACAATAGAGATGTACAGGCAGTCCTTGCCTTTATTGTTAAATCCATTTTCTGCCTCAGATAAGTCTGTTCCATCTGGTAATTGGCTAGATCGGTCTCCAGCTTTTTCTTTTGCTGGTCGGTCTGTTGTAGAAATTGCTCCTTCTCGTTCTCCAGCTCACAGCGGACCACTGAGAGGCGCTGCCGGTACTCCTGCTCCAAATCCCTGCGCAACACAAAATGCAAGGGTTTAACTTTGAGGCCCCTTTTACAGTTGCAGGCTAAACCTACGTTGCCTTACCCTATTTTGCTGCAAGGGAGTGCAAAAGCAATGCAAGTGTATGGAGACTTTCCCACGTATTGCGGTCCCTTATGATGCGCCAGAAGTATCCAAGCCAATGCAAAGGCAACAGTGCGTTACTGAAAGCACTGCGCTTAACACATGGTGCTTGGGGTAATGGAAGTCTATGGGCAGGATCAAATGTTCGTCAATTTTTTGGTTGAGGTGGTAAGCGGCAGGAGCATCAAATCTCCACAGCAATGCAAAAATAAGTATAAAACCAGCTTTAGGGCTCGTTCCCACTGTTGCGACGCGATTTCGGCCGCATTCCGACGCTTGTAAAAACGCATGCGGATGCGTTTCCGCATGCGTTTTTACCCGCGATTTCGCATGCGATTTCGCATGGCAGGGTGCCATGCGAAATTAACCATGACACTGCCAGGGCTAAATAAAATTGAAAAAGGTGCGAAATCGCACGCGAAATCGCGGGTAAAAACGCATGTAACAAACGCATGCGTTTTTACTATTAAATACATTAGCGGCGATTCGCACGGATTCCCGACGCAGGCGAAATCGTTGGCTCTTTTGTGCGTTTTTTTCACGCTGAAAAAAACGCACCTCAACAACGCTACAGTGGAAACAGGCCCATCCACTTGTATTACATGTGCGGATCTGCATGCGTTGGACGCATGCAGATTCGCGATAGTGGAAACGAGCCCTTAAAGAGACACTGAAGCGAAAAAAAAAATGATGATATTATGATTTGTATGTGTAGCACAGCTAAGAAATAAAACATTAAGATCAGATACAACAGTGTAATTGTTTCCAGTACAGGAAGAGTTGAGAAACTCCAGTTGTTATCTCTATGCAAACAAGCCATTAAGCTCTCTGACTAAGTTATGCTGGGAATACACGTTTCGTTTTTGCCTTCGTTTAAACCTTCGTTTCGATTGTGCCTTTTGTCCTTTTCGATCCCGAAATAATCGACCGTACGGTTAATATCACCACCCACGGTTTCGTTTTTTTTTTTTTCGATTCTGATGGTTTAGTTTTTCCAATGATCGAAGGCTGCAAAGAAACGAAACGTAGTACAGGGACGGACGGCATAAACGAATATATAATCGATCTGAACAGCCATCAAGCCTACCAATGGCTCGATTAGATGGATAAAGAGAGATAATATCAAACATGTTCGATCACTAGTCGTTCGTTTTTGGGGTCTATTAATCGAAACTATAATGAGATTATGACTATTTTCACCTACGTTTTCAACACTCGATTCGTTTACCGAACGAAGGCTAAAACGAAGGCAAAAACGAAACGTGTATTTCCAGCATAAGTCGTGGAGAGGGCTGTTATCGGACTTTTATTATCTCAATTGTTCCTGGACTATTTACTTTTCCTCTGCTAGAAGAGAGGTCATTACTTCACAGACTGCTCTGAAAGACTCATTTTGAATGCGGAGTGTTGTGTAATCTGCACATATTATAGAATGATGCAATGTTAGAAAAAACACTATATACCTGAAAATAAAAATATGAGAATATTTTTCTTTGCTGCTAATCTTCTAGTAATTATTCATAGTACACAACCAATTCACTATATCATATTTTTTTTTTCGCTTCAGTGTCTCTTTAAAGGGACTCCGAGCAGTGCAGAAACTATGGAAAGATGCATATCATTTTAAAGCTCTCTTTCTCCTCTTTCCAATATTATATAAACTGCCGCCCTACGCCTTTTAGTTTTCGCTATTTTCGCGATTGAAATTGCCGCGGCCGCGATTTCAATCGCGAAAATAGAGAAAACTAAAAGGCGTAGGGTGACTATTTAGGTGTCGCCAGAAAGAGGAGAAAGAGACCTTTAAAATGATATCCATCTTTCCATAGTTACATTGTATTACACAGGAAGACACTTTCCCCAGTGTCAGCAGCTCCATTCAGCAGAATGGAGCTGCTGACTTTAGGAAAAAGTCGCCCTGTGTAATACAATGTAACTATGGAAAGATGGATATCATTTTAAAGCTTTCTTTCTCCTCTTTCTGGCGACATCTAAAACGTCGCCCTACGCCTTTTAGTTTTCTCTATTTTCGCGATTGAAATCGCGGTCGCGGCAATTTCAATCGCGAAAATAGCCTGTACTACTAAAAGGTGTAGGGCGGCAGTTTATATATCATTGGAAAGAAGAGAAAGAGAGCTTTAAAATTATATGCATCTTTCCATAGTTTCTGCACTGCTCGGAGTCCCTTTAAGAAATCATCTCAGTTGTAATATAGGAGACATGAACAAGCATAATGCTGTAGAAGGCAGGAAATCACATGAAAAGGTAACCTGTTTAAAACAACCGAATACACAGACCGCAGAGGTTTATAATAAATCGCCAGTTTAAAAATAAATTTATATGCGGTAATGGAATCAAAACAATTACCACAGATATGAGTTTTCTAGTGGGGAGTGTAAACACGTACGGATACCAGTTTTTATGCAAAGTCATTCACGAATGTGAAAAGGCCTTAAAGTAAACCAGAGGTGAGAGTGATATGGAGGCTGCCGTATTTGTTTACTTCTAAACAATACCAGTTGCCTGGCTGTCCTGCTGATCTATTAGGCTGCAGTAGTGACTGAATTACACCAGAAACAAACATGCAGCTAATCCTGTCAGATCTGACAATATTGTTGTTAGAAACCCCTGATCTGCTGCAGGCTTGTTCAGGCTCTATGGCTGATAGTATTAGAGGCAGAAGATCATCAGGACAGCCAGGCAATTGGTATTGCTTATAAGGAAATAAATATGGCAGCCTCCATATAGCTCTCACCTCGGGTTCACTAAGTTACTCACTTGATTTTGCTTTCGTTGAGGCTCTCCATCACAGAATTGTGGTCATCAACCTCATCAACCAGTATCGATGTTCTCCTCTCTGCTTTCTCTAGGTCTTGCTTGATTTTGTCTCGCTCTTTTGTGGCCTGTTCCATCTGGCTACTGCAAAACGTAAAAGTATGGTATTAGTATCATGATACGGATATAGAAAAGCTGCAGCAATATTTCGTTCACAGTAACGTCTCCTCTGACAGCAGGAATGAAACGCATCTGGACAGCCCACAGAAGCACATTATGATCAAGCTGCGTCAGGTACAAAGCAGCATACAATAAAAAATGATGCTTCACTTTTACGGTTGAAGTATGTGTTTAGCGATGCCACAACTCATACCACAATGCTCTTGTCACACTGCGAGTATCACATGGGTACTACATTGCAGTAAGCCCTGTTACATAGTGGCAGTAACACCGCCCAGTGCCACTGTGAACATGGCTTTAAAGTGGTCTGAAAGTCAGCATTTCTACTTAGCTCTAAAAGATTCCTTACAGCTTTAAAGAGAATCTGTATTGTTAAAAATCGCACAAAAGTAAACATACCAGTGCGTTAGGGGACATCTCCTATTCCCCTATCCTGTCACAATTTCGCCGCATTAAAATTAGTCAAAAACTGTTTTAAAAGGTTTGTTTATAAACTAACAAAATGGCCACCAAAACCGGAAGTAGGTTGATGTACAGTATGTCCACACATAGAAAATACATCCATACACAAGCAGGCTGTATACAGCCTTCCTTTTGAATCTCAAGAGATCATTTGTGTTTTTACCTTCCGTCCCCCTGCAGCTATCATCCACTGAATACTAGTGACAGGCTGATCGTTTCTTCCTGCAAACAGCTCTGCCGGT
Source organism: Hyperolius riggenbachi (assembly GCF_040937935.1). NCBI lineage: Eukaryota > Metazoa > Chordata > Amphibia > Anura > Hyperoliidae > Hyperolius > Hyperolius riggenbachi. The sequence goes on from NC_090649.1 coordinate 397,619,241, forward strand.
GTCTGTAATTCCTCAGTATGTGTCAGCCAGCTCCTTTCACAGCCTAACAGAGGAGGATTTTTATCCAGCTCTCTTCTCTCACTGATAAGAGTGGCTTATGTAAATAACACACAGGAGTGTGCATAGAGGGGCCTGGAGAGGGGTGTGCATAACAGATCAGCACGGTAGAGTTGGCAGCCTTCCAGACATAGGGCGACAAGTCCGACAGGGGAAAGACTCCTATTAGACCTACCGGTAATGGAGTTTCTAAGCGTATTCCGGGACAACAGGAGATCCGGTCCCTCCTCCGGATCTGGGGAAACCATAATCAAGAAGGATTAAAAGCTCCCGCCCTCCCTCATCCCTCAGTGCATTTAAAAGTAGAACCGACAAAAAACCACCGGAAATGAAGAGAGAAATCTATACACCAACAAGTGCTCCATACTGACTCCCCCATAGAAAGGTGCCCTATAGACAGGGTCGGGTTATAGGCGTTGTCCCGGAATACGCTTAGAAACTCCATTACCGGTAGGTCTAATAGGAGTCTTTCTCTAATCGCATTCCGGGACAACAGGAGAGATAGACAAGAAGTCTTTTAAACAAAAAGACCCACCTAGGGAGGGATCACTGCCTGGAGCACCTTTCTGCCAAACGACTGGTCTTGTTGAGACAACACATCCACTCTATAATGCTTGATAAACGTAGATGCCGTCGACCAGGTTGCTGCTTGACAGATCTGTTGTATCGTTGCCCCTGCTCTTTCCGCCCACGATGTAGACAAAGAACGTGTGGAGTGGGCTTTAATATCATTCGGTATAGGACAATCACTATTTTGATAGGCCAGAACTATGGCATGCTTAATCCACCTGGCTATTGTCTGTTTCGATGCCTGCTGACCCCTATTCTTGCCCGTGAACAGTATAAACAGATTACTAGACTTCCTAAATTCTCTAGATCTAGATAAATATACCAGAAGTGTACGTCTTACATCCAAACAGTGGAACTATTGGATGAATTGTTGCTAAATGATGGCAAAATAATCTCCTGAGAGCGGTGAAACTCTGAAGAGACCTTAGGAAGATAGGCTGGGTCTAACCTTAGTCGAACACTATCGGGACAAATAATTAAGAACGGATCCTTAATGGACAATGCTTGCAAATCCCCTATTCTCCTTGCCGACGTGATAGCAATCAGGAAGGCCAATTTAAAGGAAAGTAGTTTGATGTCGATCTCCTCAATGGGTTCAAAGGGAGACCTCATAATGTTGTTTAGAACCAACGACAGATCCCACTGTGGGAAGATCTTCTGTTTAACAGGAGTCGATCTTTGAATAGCCTTAAAGAAATTCCTAACTAATTCCTCCTGAGCTAGGTGTCTATCTAATAAAATAGACAGGGCCGAACACTGAACCTTCAAGGTGCTAGGCGCAAGGTTCATTTCCCAGCCATCCTGAAGAAAATCTAATACTGAGCTAGTTAATTCCCTGTTTCTATCTTTAGTAGCACACCATGCCAGAAAAACCTTCCAGACCTTCCGATAAATTTTCTGAGTCACCGGCTTCCTACATTTCATAAGAGTCTCGATAACCTTCTCCGAGACACCTTTTCCTCTTAAAATTACCCTCTCAGGATCCAAGCTGCCAGTTTGAATAAGTGGGGCTTGGGATGTTTCAGGGGCCCCTGCATCAGTAGGTCCTCCCGCTCTGGGAGATGATACAGAGGTTTCTCCGATAATCTTAGCAGGGTTGCGTACCATGACCTCTTTGGCCACATAGGGGCAATTAGAATCATCCTTACTCTTTCTTTTTGAAGTTTTACCAGTACCTGAGGAATGAGAATCAGTGGAGGAAAGGCGTAACATAGACTGAAATTCCATGGGAGACTGAGTGCGTCCAATCCCAGAGACCCTGGGCTCCTGAAAAGGGAGTAAAAAAGACTCACCTTTGCATTGTCTGGGGAGGCAAAGAGATCTATGTCCGGAACTCCGAAAATCTCTGTTACCTCTGAAAAAGTCTGTGAATGGAGGCTCCATTCTGACTGATTTACTTGGTGGCGGCTCAAAAAGTCCGCCTCCCGGTTCAATACTCCTTTTATGTGGATAGCAGCTAAAGACAGAACCTTTAGCTCTACCCAATCGAATATTTCTGAGGAAAGGGCCATGAGATCTCTGGATCTCGTCCCCCCTTGTTTCGATAGATAAGCCACCGTCGTGATATTGTCGGAAAAAACCAAAACGTGTCTGCTCTCTATCATTCCTTGAAATGATCTGAGAGCTTCCTGGACTGCCTTCAGCTCTCTGAAATTGGACGACTTTCTCCTTACGACAGGATCCCAGGAGCCCTGTGCATGTTGACCTTGAACTGTCGCACCCCAGCCCCATGAACTCGCATCTGAGAAGATCTGTATTGGGTTCTGCTGCCTCCACCATCTCCCCTGATGTAGATTCTCCTGAATCAACCACCAGGATAGGCTTGTTCTCACCTGCTCCGGAATGATTGTCCGGAGGTCTAGAGAGGTCTGGGACCTGTCCCAGTTTGATAGAAGATGATTCTGCAATCGCCTGGCGTGTGACTGAGCCCATATCACGGCCGGGATTGCGGCTGTAAAAAGACCCAAAAGACTCATGATCTGGCGAAGGGAACAATCCTTCGGCGTCAGAAGCCTTTCTACCTGTTTCTGAATCTTTAGAATCTTTTCCTGAGGCAGAAAAATCTTTTGCCTCACGGAATCTATGTGATAACCCAGGAAGGTTATCTGCTGAGTTGGGGTTAATGAAGACTTGGCATGATTTATAATCCACCCAACCCGAGTGAGAGACTGTATCACGATCTCTTTGTGAGCCAGTAAAAGTTCTCTTGACTGGGCAAACACCAGTAAATCGTCCAAATATGGCACGATTGAGATCTGTTGCAGTCTCAGCTCTTTCATCACCTCCGCCAGCACCTTGGTAAAGATGCGGGGGGCTGATGCAATGCCGAAAGGCAGAGCCTGGAATTGAAAATGGCGAATCCGGGAATGATCCTGGATCGCGAATCTCAAATATTTTTGATGGCCTGAAAAAATGGGTATGTGCAGATACGCGTCCTGCAGATCTATTGAAATGAAAAATTCCTGACCCTGAAGGAGAGCTCTCACGGAATAAATGCTCTCCATTCTGAATTTTTTGTAGTCCAAAAATGGATTCAGGGATTTCAGATTCAGAATGAATCGGAAATCCCCGTTTGCCTTTTTTACCAAAAACACGTGGGAATAATAACCCTGGAACTCCTCTGACCGAGGGACCCGGGTTATTACACTTTTCTCCAAAAACCTGTGGATCTCCGATTCTAGGCCCAGAGCCTTCTCTGGATCTCTCGGAATCCGATTCACAAAAATTCTGTGGGGGGGGGGGGGGGGGGGGGGGGGAGGACAAACGAAAAATTGAAGGCGGTAACCCCGCTTTATAATTTGCAACACAAAGGGATCGGGATTAAATTTCTCCCATTCCAAATGAAAAAAGGTTAGTCTGCCCCCCACTGGAAAGACGTCATTTGTCTTGACTGGAAGGTTTGGGGTTTCCCAAAGTGAAACCCCCCCTTCCCCTTCCTTTCTTAAAGGACCACTTTCTCTGCACATTCTTATTCTTTACAGGCCAAGAAGAAGACTGATCAGTAGTTTGTTTCTTAGCCACAAAAGGTCTCTTCCCCTTCAGTACTTTCTTTTTATTCGGAAACTGCTTACCCTTCTCAGCCGACCGGGATAAGACTTTATCCAATTCGGCTCCAAAAAGAAGGTCCCCCTCAAAAGGGATGGAACATAACCTATTCTTTGAGGTTAAATCCCCCTCCCAGGTTTTCAGCCATATCGTGAAATACATGTGGCTGAAATCCCTGGAAGGAAAGCAAATGCTGCTGACTCCCAGGCTTTCTTCAAAAGCCCCTCCACTCTTTTGTCCATAGGGTCTTTTAGGGTGCCTGCGTCCTCAAAGGATAAGTCAGAATCCTTTGAATATTTGGCTAGAGCTGCATCTAGTTTAGGGCATTTGATCCATTTATCAATCTCCTCTTGAGCAAAAGGATACTTCCTCTTGGCCGATTTCGGTATAAACAAACGCCTCTCAGGGTCTTGCCATTGCGAGGAAATAATCTCCTGCAAAGATTTGTGGATAGGGAAAACCCGTCCCACGGGCCTAGCTAGACCCGAATATACGAGATCCTGGGGGGTAGGCTCAGACACAGTTTCTTTAATCTGCTCTGTAGCATAAACCGCTTTGAGTAACTCAGAAGATTCATCTGAGGAAAACAAAAATCTAGGGGTTCGGACTAACTGCTCTGAGTCCGACTCCCCAGATTGAACCTGCTCCCCCTCCTCTAAAGAAATGATCTCAGACATGTCTTCTCCCTCCTCCTCCTCTTCCAAATCCTCCTCCCCCTCTCCCCTCAAAACATCAGACATAGCGGAGGGACGTGATGGAAGCCCCGAAGGGCCCGGGAGAGAAACAGAGGAAGGACCAGGCCTAACCTCTGCGGGTGGAGGGATAAAGGACTCCTTAAATTTATCCAAGGTGTCCTGCATTTTAATGTTAACTGACTCCATAACTCCCTTTAAAATGCTGGAAGTCTCAGAGGCTATCAAGGCATCTATGCATGTCTGACAAGCGTTTTTAGGGGCCTCAATAGGAATCTTTACACTACAAAACCCACAACGTTTGTATTTCCTTTCCGGGGCTGTAGTTGAAGTTTTGGGCTCAGATTTTGCCTATAAATGGAGAATTAAAGACAAACCACTGAGTCTTAATTTAGTCTAAAGAAGATTAGAATAAACCTCCTCCAACGGAGGACTCACCCCACCAGAAACTGCTGCTGCCGTTTGGGGCTGAGGCTGGCTGGAAGACTTTGTCCCCTGCTGTGTCTCCATGCTGCCTCCTATGCACGGAAGACGCCAGCCACTCTTCCTCTCTGGGTCTTCCGTATTTAGAGACCTCCCCTTCCGCCGCATGTGACGTCATCACGCTCCTCGAAATACTCCGGCGTCTGACGTCACGACCTCCGCAGTTACGCCTCCCGGAAGTCCTTGCGGCCGACACACGCCTAGCTCAGCCGGCGTTGCGTGCGGGAGGCCAGGGAGCAGCGCTGTTCCATACCCTACTGAGGCGCTCTCTCCCCCACTGGAAACCTGGGTCCTCCGAATCCCCTCTGGAACCCCTCTCGGACCTGGCTTCCACAGAAAAAAACCTCACCCTCCGGTAAGGTAAAAAATAAAAAATGGGAGCTTCTTCTTGAAGGTGTTTCCTGGAGGGAAACACAGATGAACTGAGGGATGAGGGAGGGCGGGAGCTTTTAATCCTTCTTGATTATGGTTTCCCCAGATCCGGAGGAGGGACCGGATCTCCTGTTGTCCCGGAATGCGATTAGAGAAATATACATTGATTTATTACAGAGACGGTGATAGTAGAAAGTGCTGCAGTAAGCCAGAGCACATTAGAATAGGTTTAGGAACTTGTAGGATGGTAGAAAAAAGGATGACATTTTTGTTACAGAGTCTCTAAAGCTACTATCCCAGAAAAAATTCTAGCAGAACATCACTTAAATGGCTGAACAAAGCATCTTGCCCCGCTACTCAGCTTCAAATCTGCATCCAAACTGGAGATATCCGTATCTGTTTTACTTGTTAAACACAAATGCATCAACACTGGAATGTAAACAAACACTCTGAAAAGCTGTCTCTGCTTCAGGCACACACAGCGTTCAGAATAACTCAGAAGATTTTCATATATAATAAAAAGCAGTTATAATAGAAAGAGTAAAATGGAAACCTGCAATGGCAGGATTCAGAGCAAGATAAACTACACTTTGCAAACTTGTAATTTGTAGACAGACAATATTACCTGTGCACAAAAGCAAATATGATAACCGTAGGAGTAATAAAAAGTAGGAAAACACATTTTTACTGAATGTTATCTCAGAGTTTCAGACCACTTTAAAATGAGGCTTCAAACGAAGGTTTATTATCAGAACACTTAAAAATGTGTGCAGCACAGCATGTGCAGATAATTTATGGAGCTGTGATGCAAATTATATAATGTAATATGACTTTTCTACCTCCACCTCCCTCCCACAAGTAAAAGTAGAACGAATTGCACGTACTGCTGATGGTGCAACTCATGCTTGTAGGATGCCAAGGCTGCCAGGTGAATTCTGTTCTTTGTTGCAATTAATTCATTATCTAAAGCAGCAGTGAGCTCTAAAAGGTTGACTTGGTTTTCTAAGCTGAAATCCAGGCTCTAGGAGGAAAAAAACACCACATTATTCATAATACTCTTGAGGCAGCTGGAATACAGTTTTTTACTAAGAGTATATATATATCACATAAGTCGTATAATCTATAAACAAGCAAATAGAGGGACACTGAACTTGTTCAGAAGTACACCAGACATTTGGGTTCTTGCAAGCTGTAGCGCATAAGAAATTCGAAAAACCTGGCCTAGACTTATTAAACACTGTCTGTAATTCGCTGATCAAAGCTTGCCACATTTTGGGCCCTTTCACATTGGCACTGATTGAAGTCACCACCTGTCAGCTGTTTCTCCCCCCCAAGAATAAGCCATATTACCCAACAAGGCAAACAAAACAATTGATTGGAGCTGCAGGAGGTCAAGGGGGCCCTATAAAGATTCATTCCCCCTGTTCATGTAGTGCTTAAAGAAATACTTAAGACAAAAAAATAAAAAAGTAATTTATAGCTCATTTTACTATGGAAGAAACATACTTATTTGTATGCATTTACATGAATTTTGAATGTTACTATTTTCTGCAATAGTGGTCCTTTAAGCCCCATTTACCAAAACTATTTCCAAGACTCCATTCCTACCATTAAGATTTGTTTACAGTCTTCTATCCCCTCTTCTTCCCAAATGACCAGGATTTGCTCAGGGTTGCCAAAGCCAGTTCCATCATCAATACTGGAGAAAAGGTGGAAGCCTCCATATCTAGAGAGCAAAGAGGAGGTCTTATGGCTGCTGTCCTCTGGCTATCAGTGTAAAATAGAAAACAAAATCTGGTTAATTTAAAAATGAGACTTTGATGCTCTTTATGTAATAAAGGACCATATATACATACAAAAGCAAAACTTAACAAAAAAATCAATGTTATTTTACTGTCTGAAATTTAACTCCAGTAACCCTGCACAGTCTACCTTTTTCCTGTGCTAGGAGTCCTCTTGCTGTGATTGGTAAAGCGGTACTGATGTTGGGGGATGAGGGGGAATGGCACCAAGGAAGCTTTTTAGGCTACAGTGATGCATAATTCTGTCCCAGCCCATTAGTGTGCCCCCCAAGTAAACAAAGAAGGGAGTGTTCTCTCCCTCTTCAATCTGAGCTCTTTGGCAGAGCAATGCTGAAACAGTATAATTACGTACCATTTAAAGGGTACTTCTGCATTATATTGTCCTTTTTACATCTAATTTCACTCATAATATGCAACATACATAGTTACCAATGCTTTTGGGAATTGCAAAGCATTTATTATTAGCAAATATAAGCCATCTTGCTGTTTTCCATCTTCCATGGTACATGCCAGGTCCAGTAAAATACTTGGATATACTATGTCATCTTATAATGACTGATAATCAGAGCAAGCATGCCCTCTAATGGACTATAATGGATAGTCCCCTTGAGCTAGGTTTCTTTGGAGCTCAGGCACTAATAATAAGTTGCAATCTTTCACTTCTGGATTTCAGTCGAGAACTGGTAAAGGGTCCAAAGCAAAAGTTCAAAAGCAAAAATTGTAATAAGTCTGCATATCTGAAAGGCTACAGGACTTTATCCTTAAAATGCACATTCAGCAGATTTAGCTTGACAATTATGCCAGAAAGTGACACCACCTGCACCACACTAAAACAAAACCTGATTGGACAACTAAGCACAGGCTTTACAAGGAGTCTGAAGCGAGAATGAAAATAAAACACATACTCACCTAAGGAGAGGGAAGGCTCTGGGTCCTATAAAGCCTTCCCATTCTCCTAATGGTCCCGGCAGGCTCCCCCGTTAGCAGTCCATGACCATTCGGTCGTAGACTGCTCTCTGAGTTGGAGGAGACTTCGGAAGTCTTTGGAAGCACTCGGGCTTACGAAGACAGGCCGCTTAGCACTGCGCACGTGCAAGCGCCCTCTCTCGCAGTACAGAGCCGCTGGTCTTCAGGAGCACCAGTGCTTCCAAAGTCTCCCGTGGCTGAGATTCAAACAGACGAGCCTGCGTGGAAAGGAGGGCACTAAAAGGTGGCCACACAGCATACAATTTTTTAAATAACTGTTCAATTTAAGAATTGCAATCAATTTTTCTGACTGGTTGTAACATTTCAAAAATATGACCAATGTACCACACACACATTCAATTTTTCCCCCAAATATGATAAAAATGATTGGAAACTGAGAAAATTGCTTGGGTGTATATATTTATAAATTGACAAACACACACACATCATACAATCTTTAGAAAAATGAAAGAAAAAAATGGTACTTATCCGTTAGCCGGGCGCATCCGGCAGGTGGCGCTGTTGTAGCGAATTTCGATGCGCTGGGTTGTATCTAATTCCATTCATACTTCAACGTAGTACTGTGTGAATGGAAGCGCCGCAGGTGGCGCTAATTACATTGATACGTTGATAACAATACAGTGTTAATGGCAAGGAATTCATTGTATTTGAAGTGGCTGGCACTTTTACATGGAATTCAAATGAAGGCGGCGGCAATGCAGATGAAGCCGCCGCCTTCCTCTGTTCTTCTTCTTCTTCTCCCCCTTTGCCCTCCTCTCGCTTCTACAATGCTGGCAGCCTGCGGGGACATGCGTCTCCCCCCAGAGTCGTTCGTCGCGGCAGGGAATCCTGCTTGTTTCCTTGCGACGAACGACTGTGGGGGGGGGGGGGACAGGTGTGCCCCCCCCCAGCTGGCAGGGTTGTATAGTTGAGAGAGGGCAAAGGGGGAGAAGAAGAACAGACGAAGGCGGCGGCTTCATCTGTTACATTGCCGCCGCCTTCATTTGAATTCCATTAAGTGCCAGTGCCGGCCACTTTAAATACAATGTATTCCTTGCCATTAACACTGTATTGTTATCAACGTATCAATGTAATTAGCGCCACCTGCGGCGCTTCCATTCACACAGTACTACGTTGAAGTATGAATGGAATTAGATACAACCCAGCGCATCGAAATTCGATACAACAGCGCCACCTGCCAGATGCGCCCGGCTAACGGATAAGTACCGAAAAAATTTGCAGCATTCTGGTTCGATAAAAAATAGAAAAAAAAAACATTTGCAGTTGAATAAAAAACAAAAACAAAAACAAACAAAAAAAAAAAAGCTTTCGATTTTTTCAGGAGATCCAATCATATTTATCGAATCATTTTATTGTATCCTGTGTGACCACCTTAAGGAGAACGGGAAGGATAGGACCCAGAGCCTTCCCTCTCCTTAGATATCTGTTTTTTAATTTTAATTATCACTCACTTCAAACTTGCTAAGAGCTTGATGTTCCTACCTGATATAATGCCCACGGACATCGATGCTTTAGTGGCGTGGAAGCAACAGGTGAATGACTAAACAAACCCAATTGAAACTCTAGGAAGCTTACTCTGCCATCTCCATCTCTGTCCAACTTATTAAACAGATCTTCAAGTTCCTACAAAAATCAAATTAAAAAAAAAATATAAGAAGCATAATGAGCATCAGGTCAACATGCAAACGGATGTCATGTTTTCAGAATCAGTTGGCCAACAAATGCCTCTTCTGTAGTGTAAAACAAATCTTGCTGGCGCAATCCATCAAATAAGCAGACCAGAGGGAAAATATGAGCTCCATATCTGTTCACAAGACCACCTTCTGTATTCTGCCCATATTATCCAGTGGCTAGGTCCTCAACCCATGCATACCCTAGAGGATATTGATGTTGGATGCAGGGCGTACCTAAGCAGTCATTAATAAACCGTACAATAAGAACAGTAAGTATTAAGATTAAAATAAAACTAAATATACAAGGAAACCTGAACACATGTTTTTAGTAAATTTAAAACCATTAGAAAATACTTGTAAAGAAGGCGCATGCGCGCACACACACACACACACACACACACACACACACACACACACACACACACACACACACTTATGGATCACGCCTAAGGGCTGTGAACCACTAGAAGCGCTTTTACTGTGCTTGCCGATCAGCAAAGCACTACTCCAGTGGGTTTTCACAGGCCAATAGTGGGTACAGAGTATAGAATGTAATTTTTCAATAAAGCGTAATACATTAAAGGGAACCTAAACTGAGAGGGATATGGATGTTTCCTGTTAAACAATACTAGTTGCCTGACAGTCCTGCTGATCTCTTTGGCTGCAGTAGTGGATGAATCACACACCTGAAACAAGCATGCAGCTAATCCAGTCTGACTTCAGTCAGAGCACCTGATCTGCATGCTTGTTCAGGGGCTGTGGCTAAAAGTATTAGATGCACAGGATCCGCAGGAGAGTCAGGCAACTGGTATTATTTTAAAAGGAAAAATGTATATCCTCAGTTTAAGTTCCCTTTAAAGGCCAACTGTAGTGAGAGGTTTATGGAGGCTGCCATATTTATTTCTTTTTAAACAATACCAGTTGCCTGGCAGCCCTGCTGATCTATTTGGCTACAGTAGTGTCTGAATAACACCGGAAACAAGCATGCAGCTAATCTTGTCATATCTGACAATGGCCTCAATTCACTAAGATCATGCTAGAGATAAGGCAAGAGAAAACTTACCTCCTCACGTGAGAGAGTTATCTTATCTCTTCATTCCTTAAGTTACCTCCTCTGTAGTTAATTTACCTCCTCTGTAGTTAATTTACCTCCTCTGTAGTCAATTTACCTCCTCTGTAGTCAATTTACCTCCTCTGTAGTCAATTTACCTCCTCTGTAGTTATTTTCACATGCAGCTAATTAACAGCTTGTCTTTAACTCTGGAGTTATTTTAAGGATTGGCGAGTTAATTTAAAGACAGAAGAGTTAACTTTAGGCTTGCCTGAGGTAAAATATTTCCTGAATACTACATGCCTTATCACCATGGTAACAACTCTAGAAGAGTTATTAAAGACAGGAGATAAGTTTAGTGAATTGAGGCCATTGTCAGAAACACCTGATCTGATGCTGCATGCTTGTCCAGGGTCTATAGCTAATGGCATTAGAGGCAGAGGATCAGCAGGATAGCCAGGCAACTGGTGTTGCTTAAAAGGAAACATGGTGGTCTCCATATCCCCCTCATTACAGTTGTCAATAATAATCAATGAGATGCAAATAATTCAGAGTTTATGCAAGATTATGTAAATTCTGGATGAAAATATAGGCAGCTTGAAAATGGACCAATCAATTTAAACCTTGGTGGGACTTGATTGCTGCATTTACAAGCTGCATACATTTCCATACAAAATTTACATAATTGTGCATGAACTTGGAATTATTTGCATCTCATTGATCATCCCTAATGACAAGATTAAAAACACATTGTGTACATCAGGGAAAGATTGTAACAATCCCTATAGGTAGAAAGTATAGAGTTGATCACTCTTAAAGAGGAACTCCAGTGAAAATAATGTAATAAAAAAAAGTGCTTCATTTTTACAATAATTATGTATAAATGATTTAGTCAGTGTTTGCTCATTGTAAAATCTTTCCTCTCCCCGATTTACATTCTGACATTTATTACATGGTGACATTTTTACTGTGGGCAGGTTATGTAGCTGCTGCTAGCTGTTTTGGCTGTTAGAGACAGCTGTAAACAGCTAATTCCTGTCTGTGAGCCTTGTTACATTGTAACAAACTGCCAAAAGTACCACGGTACTCAGAGCTTCTTGTGGGAGGGGTTTCAGCATAAAATCAGTCATACAGCGCCCCCTGGTGGTCTGTTTGTGAAAAGCAATATATTTCTTATGTAAAAGGGGGTATGAGCTACTGATTGGGATAAAGTTTAATTCTTGGTTGGAGTTTCTCTTTAAATAAAAGACTATTTAGTCAACTTAGAGTGCCCCTTTAGGCGACTCTTTTGTAGAGAGACACATATCTATAGAGGTCACCAGTCATAGTGGAGGTCTTTGCTTATCCCCCACTCTGACAATATGTCCGAGTGGCGTACCTATTCCACGTCAGGTTTGTCTCTCACAATAGGGGACAGTTGTATTATTCATGCTCAGTCAGTGTCTCATCATACACCAGACCTGCATTACTCATGATTAAAATACATCCTGTCACCTACTACCGGAAGTGCCGCCGCGTCACCACTTCCGCCGCCAGTACACGATACTACGCTGGACACAGGGCTTGTGACACGTTGCCCACTGCGAGAACCATCGCAACACTTCGCCATGTAACCGGTATGCTGTATAACACGTTACACACCCCTTTTGGGTGGTGCAGTTATCATCCCAGTATATAAACTTGCACCGAACAGGGTGCTTCAGCTCTGACTGGGGCTATTGCTGGGGGAAACTTTGCTGGTGGGGGGTGCACTTCATGTCAATTGTATATATTTATAGCACTTCTTTGATAAAGCCGTTAGGGTGAAACATGTCAGAATTTCCATATAGAAGCACTTTGTAATATAGCACTTTGTTTCCTCAGCAACAATTAGGTGACAGGATGTATTTTAATCATGAGTAATGCAGGTCTAGTGTATGATGAGACACTGACTGAGCATGAATAATACAACTGTCCCCTATTGTGAGAGACAAACCTGACGTGGAATTGCTACACCACTCGGACATATTGTCAGAGTGGGGGATAAGCAAAGACCTCCACTGCGACTAGTGACATCTATAGATGTGTCTCTCTACAAAAGAGTCGCCTAAAGGGGCACTCTAAGTTGACTAAATAGCCTTTTATTTAAGAGTGACCAACTCTATACTTTTTACCTATAGGGACTGTCCGTACGGACGCAGTGTCCATATATTGTTTTCCCTGGTACCTGTCATCTCGGTAAAGTGTATGTGTTTTAAAGATTGTAACAATGGCATTTATTAGTGCCCGGGAGTTTGTAGCATACTGTACTGCAACATCAGGTGGCCATGTGCCAATGCACTTCATTATGCTTAAAGAGAACCTTAACAGAGTGATATGGATGTTTCCTTTTAAACAATACCAGTTGCCTGACTCTCCTGCTGGTCTCCTTGGCTGTGATAGTGGCTGAATCACACACCTGAAACAAGCATGCAACTAATGCAGTCTGACTTCAGTCAGAGCACCTGATCTGCATGCTTGTTCAGGGGCTGTGGCTAAAAGTATTAGAGACACAGGATCGGTAGGAGAGTCAGGCAACTGGTATTATTTAAAAGGAAAAATCCATATCCTTCTCAGTTTAGGTTCCCTTTAAAGGACCACTATTGTGAAAATTGTATAATACAAAATATACGTAAAACACATACAAATAAGAAGCAGATTTCTTCCAGAGTAAAATGAGCCATACATTACTTTTCTCCTATAATGCTGTCACTTTCATTAGATAGTAGAAATCGGACATTACCAACAGGTTTTGGACTAACCCATCTTCTAATGGGGGATTCTCAGGGTTTTCTTTATTTTCAAAAGCACTTTGTGAATGGCAGTTGCTCCGTCCAACTGCTAAAACAGTGTGCTGCGAGCATGGAGGCTGGCTAGAATATTTAAATAAATCCTTTTCAAGGGGTGTTTTTATAAAAAAAATAAAGGCCAACTGAGAATCTCCTATGAAGAGATGGACTAGACCAAAACCTTTCGGTTCTGTCAGATTTCTACTACCTACTGTAAGTCACAGAACGATGGGAGAAAAGTAATTTATGGATCATTTTAATGAGGAAAAAAAATGTACTTATTTGTATGTGGTTAGATGCATTTTACATTTTACAATTTTTCGTGATAGTGGTCCTTTATTAGATGTTGCAAGGTCTGGAGGGGCCTCATACCATTCCTTAAAGGAATAGTAATAGTCACATCTGCCCATTCAGGTTTCATAAAGTATCTTCTGAGGGAGCCCAGGTTTCCTTTAATTCATTTAGGACCAAAGGATCTGGCCCCTTTAAGGGCCAGAGCGTTTTTTTATTTCAGTACTTTTTGATCACTGTGATTGGCTCACAGTGATCAGGAAGTCAGAAGCCAATGAAAATGTGCCGACGGGGACGAGCGATTGCATTCCATGCACGGGAGCCACAGACGTTAAAACTACACCGCATCAGGCTAAGGGTACTTGTACACTTAATCCTCTGCGTTGCGCATGCGTTTGCGTACATTGGTACGCGTTTTTTCATCAAAATGTTATAAAATCCATATTTCTTTCCCCATGCGTTGGCATCCGCAAAAAACAGTGCTGTACCCATTTCTGCGCATGACAGTGCATGGGGAAAATATGGTTTTGCATTACATTTGGAGAAAAAAAATGAGTACCAACGCGCTTCAACGCAAGCACATCACAGTGGATAAAATGTAAAAAGACCCTTAGGCAACCACAAGTGCGGCTTAGATTTAACCTTTGGCTGTCCCGAAAGTGGTTAAAGAGAATCTGTATTGTTAAAAAAATCGCACAAAAGTAAACATACCAGTGCGTTAGGGACATCTCCTATTACCCTCTGTCACAATTTCGCCGCTCCTCGCCCCATTAAAAAGTGGTTAAAAACAGTTTTAAAAAGTTTGTTTATAAACAAACAAAATGGCCACCAAAACAGGAAGTAGGTTGATGTACAGTATGTCCACACATAGAAAATACATCCATACACAAGCAGGCTGTATACACCCTTCCTTTTGAATCTCAAGAGATCATTTGTGTGTTTCTTTCCCCCTGCAGCTATTACCCACTGAAGTGTCAGGCTGATTCTTCCAGCAAACAGCTCTGCCTGTGTTTGTAATTCCTCAGTATGTGAAAGCCCAGCTAGCTCAAATGACGATTTATGCAGCTTGTAAAAGATAAGAGAGCAGAGAGAAGCTGCCTTAATCTAAATACCACACAGTCAGTGTGAATAGAGGGGGCCTGGAGGGGGCGTGCATAGCAGAACCACAACACTGAAGAACTTGGCAACCTTCCAGACACAGGGCGACAAGTCCGACAGGGGAAAGATAAGCTGATTTATTAAAGAGATGGTGATAGTATAAAGTGCTGCAGTAAGCCAGAGCACATTAGAATAGGTTTTGGAACTTGTAGGATGGTAGAAAACCGGATGAAATTTTTTTTACTCTTTAAGGGCACGTGCCAATCAGATACAAAATTTGATTGTACTAACTTACCAAATATATGTAGTAGAACGGTAAACTTGGTGAATGTAATTGTAATACTTGATATAGTCCCTCATATTACATAGAAGTGGTAAGATTGTATCATTAATGGGCACCTCAAAGCCTAGTTGACACTAAAGAACACAGGCAGCTGTACGTTTATGTTGCAATGCATGGCTCTTGCAGTGCTGATTACATTCACAGGCAATGAACGGGACAGCACCGCATTTGGAGAAAATTCATGCAACACTCCATTACAATAACTGACTGTTCTGCAGCACACAAGTGAGAACATCAAGCAGTAAAGTCTATAAACTTCTGATATCCTTGTTTATTGCAGAGTACGCGTGTTGGTGAAATGCATACGGCAACATGTATAGTGTGAACAAGGCCCAATGATGCTGCAGACAAGGAAACTAAACCTACTAACTTTTTCAGGTACTATCCCCCTTCCCAGCATCACATTACAAACTAAAAACAATGTATAGGGTCTAATCTACTGAAACAGATGGGGAAATCAGATTGCATTTCCCGCTTTCAAATGTAACTCCTCTTCTGTCACAAATCTGATACATTGAAGCAGATTAGCCAACTTCTTCAGCTACATCTGTACAAATTTTAGAAGTATCCATTCTGCCTTTCTGCTTGTTGCCATGTCAGTCACTGACCATCTGCAAATTACTACAAAAAGTTTATATAAAACACATGGCAAGAAGAATAAATTGAATATTCTCTGTCCTGCAAGTTACAAGTAAATTAATTACTTTTAGTATAAGCTTGGTCTCAAAGAGCTGGAAAAACCTTTCATTTTGATCTGGCTGTGAAGGTCTCACCCCTGTAAACCCCTCCAAACAAGAATGTAGTTTTGCTTTGTGTGGCTAGCACATTGTTTTTGCATAAGGATGTATTTGAAGAAAATAACTGGAGAAAATAGCAGCCCTGTTCAAAAAGACAGAAGCCATGCACCATTTAGCTGTAACATACCTCTGTGGTGAGATCTTCAAGTCCTATATTCTTGCACACAGTGGCAAGTTCCTGTCGATTGAGGTATCCATTGTGCCCAACACCAAGCTCCTCCCAGATGTCCCGCACCTGGCTTTCTGTCATGTCAGAGGCTCGTCTTGGGCTATCAAAGATTCCTGGTTTCCATGTCCTTAGCTGCCCTGAAAGATGAGAACAAGAGATTTATTATTTCAGGCATTCAAACACTTACCCAGGTCACACACACACACCATTTTTTTTGAAGAATACTAGGAGGAATATAGAGACTGTCATTTTTATTTCCTTTTTAATAACAACAGTTGCCTGGCTGTCCTGCTGATCCTCTGCCTCGAATACTTTTGGCCACAGACGCTGAACAAGCATGCAGATCAGATATTTCTGAGTGAAGTCTGACTGGATTAGCTGCATGCTTGTTTCAGGTGTGCGATTCAGACACTAATGTAGACAGGGAGATCAGCTGGATTGTCAGACAACTGGTATTAACAAGGAAATAAATATGGCAGCCTCCATCTCCCTCAGGTCAGGTATGCTTTAAAGTTAAGCCCATACAGAAGCATGAACAAACATTACATATGTCAGCATTTCCAGGCAACAGAGCTCCATTTTTTTCAGTGACTCCCACTTGCATTCTATATGGTACGTAATCAGGGCCGGATTTGTACTTACCAGTGCCCTTGGCCTGCTGTCACCAAGCGCCCCGCCACCACCAAAAAACATTCTGTCCAACTATCTGACTAGCGATCACTGGTTAGAATGGGCTCATTTCAGTTGTGCTGCTGTGCCCCTCGTTCAACAAAGAATCAGTGGATGCTCTGTCCTCTCACAATTCCTGTAATTTGCGCTCCTGCCCGAATGTGCACAGCAGCTGATAGTGTTCTGGGCATGCATACTTGAGAAAGGACGCTGATGTATGACCGGTACTTGTCAAGAATGCATAACACTGTACCGGCCATGGGCAGGAGCGAGAAATTACAGGGAGCGCGAGTGGCCAGAGCATGCGCTGCTTCTTTGTCCTCTGTGCGACTGGCTGCAGTCAGAGCCACAAACAGGTAGCAGGGCAGTGCAATGGAGAGAAACCCATCCAAAACAGAGAACAGGTAAGTAGCGAACATCCTGTCAGGACCCACTTTGGATGTTCTGTTGTAATTACAGTGGACCTGAACTCAGAACTTCCTCTCTGCTCTAAAAGATATGCAACAACATAATAACCGTTAACCACTTAAGGACCAGAGCCTTTTTTTCCATTCAGACCACTGCAGCTTTAACAGTTTATTGCTCGGCCATACAACCTACCATCTAAATGAATTTTACCTCCTTTTCTTGTCACTAATACAGCTTTCTTTTGGTGCTATTTGATTGCTGCTGCGATTTTTACTTTTTATTATATTCATCAAAAAAGACATGAATTTTGTCCCAAAAAAATGACTTTTTTTACTTTCTGTGCTGACATTTTTCAAATAAAGTAAAATTTCCTATACATTTGAGCGCGAAAGTTATTCTGCTACATGTCTTTGATAAAAAAAAAAAAAACATTCAGTGTATATTTATTGGTTTGGGTAAAAGTTATAGCGTTTACAAATTATGGTGCAAAAAGTGAATTTTCCCATTTTGAAGCATCTCCGACTTTTCTGAGCACCTGTCATGTTTCATGAGGTGCTAAAATTCCAGGATAGTATAAATACCCCCCAAATGACCCCATTTTGGAAAGAAGCCATCCCAAAGTATTCACTGAGAGGCATGATGAGTTCATAGAAGATTTTATTTTTTGTCACAAGTTAGCGGAAAATGACACTGACCAAAGGAAAAAAAAAAAAAGTTTCCATTTCTTCTAACTTGCGAAAAAAAAAAAATGAAATCTGCCACGGACTCACTATGCTCCTCTCTGAATACCTTGAAGTGTCTACTTTCCAAAATGGGGTCATTTGTACGGTGTGTTCACTGTCCTGGCATTTTGGGGGGTGCTAAATTGTAAGCACCACTGTAAAGCCTAAAGGTGCTCATTGGACTTAGGGCCCCTTAGCGCAGTTAGGCTGCAAAAATGTACCACACATGGTATTGCCGTACTCAGGAGAAGTAGTATAATGTGTTTTGGGGTGTATTTTTACACATACCCATGCTGGGTGGGAGAAATATTTCTGTAAATGACAATGTTTTTTTTTTTTTTTTGTTTTTTGTTTTTTTTTACACACAATTGTCCATTTACAGAGATATTTCTCCCACTCAGCATGGGTATGTGTAAAAAAATACACCCCAAAACACATTATACTACTTCTCCTGAGTACGGCGATACCACATGTGTGGCACTTTTGTGCACCCTAACTGCGCTAAGGGGCCCAAAGTCCAATGAGTACCTTTAGGATTTCACAGGTCATTTTGCGACATTTGGTTTCAAGACTACTCCTCACGGTTTAGGGCCCTAAAATGCCAGGGCAGTATAGGAACCCCACAAATGACCCCATTTTAGAAAGAAGACACCCCAAGGTATTCCGTTAGGAGTATGGTGAGTTCATAGAAGATTTTATTTTTTGTCACAAGTTACATGACAGATTTTTTTTTACACACAATTGTCCATTTACAGAGAGATTTCTCCCACCCAGCATGGGTATGTGTAAAAAAAAATACACCCCAAAACACATTATACTACTTCTCCTGAGTACAGCGATACGACATGTGTGACACTTTTTTGCAGCCTAGGTGCGTTAAGGGGCCCAACATCCTATTCACAGGTCATTTTGAGGCATTTGTTTTCTAGACTACTCCTCACGGTTTAGGGCCCCTAAAATGCCAGGGCAGTATAGGAACGCCACAAGTGACCCCATTTTAGAAAGAAGACACCCCAAGGTATTCCGTTAAGTGTATGGTGAGTTCATAGAAGATCTTATTTTTTGTCACAAGTTAGTGAAAAATGAAAAATTGATTTTTATTGTTTTTTCACAAAAAATAAAATTTTCTATTAACGCTTCATACACCTAACAGAATACCTTGGGGTGTCTTTTTTCTAAAAAGGGGTCACTTGTGGAGTTCCTATACTGCCCTGGCATTTTACGGGCCAAAAACCGTGAGTAGTCTGGAAACCAAATGTCTCAAAATGACTGTTCAGGGGTATAAGCATCTGCAAATTTTGATGGCAGGTGGTCTATGATGGGGCGAATTTTGTGGAACCAGTCATAAGCAGGGTGGCCTCTTACATGACAGGTTGTATTGGGCCTGATCTGATGGATAGGAGTGCTGGGGGGGGGGGGGGGGTGACAGGACGTGATTGATGGGTGTCTCAAGGGGTGTTTAGAGGGGAAAATAGATGCAATCAATGCACTGGGGAGGTGATCGGAAGGGGGTCTGAGGGGGATCTGAGGGTTTGGCCGAGTGATCAGGAGCCCACACGTGGCAAATT
This sequence comes from Hyperolius riggenbachi, assembly GCF_040937935.1. Classification (NCBI taxonomy): domain Eukaryota; kingdom Metazoa; phylum Chordata; class Amphibia; order Anura; family Hyperoliidae; genus Hyperolius; species Hyperolius riggenbachi. The sequence continues at coordinate 397,638,845 of NC_090649.1, forward strand.
AGGGCCTGATTTGATGGGTAGGTGTGTTAGGGGGTGACAGGTGGTGACAGGAGGTGATTGATGGGTGTCTCAAGGTGTGATTAGGGGGGGGAATAGATGCAAGCAATGCACTGGCGAGGTGATCAGAGCTGGGGTCTGAGGGCGTTCTGAGAGTGTGGGCGGGTGATTGGGTGCCCTAGGGGCAGATAGGGGTCTAATCTGATGGGTAGCAGTGACAGGTGGTGACGGGGTGATTGATGGGTAATTAGTGGGTGTTTAGAGGAGAGAACAGATGTAAACAGTGCACTTGGGAGGTGATCTGACGTCGGGTCTGCAGGCGATCTAATGGTGTGGGTGGGTGATCAGATTGCCTGCAAGGGGCAGGTTAGGGGCTGATTGATGGGTGGCAGTGACGGGGGGTGATTGATGGGTGATTGACAGGTGATCAGGGGGGATAGATGCATACAGTACACGGGGATGGGGGGGGGTCTGGGGAGAATCTGAGGGGTGGGGGTGATCAGGAGTCCCCAGGGGGCAGTTTAGGGACTAAAAAAAAAAAAAAATACCGTTGACAGATAGTGACGGGGAGTGATTGATGGGTGATTAGGGGGGTGATTGGGTGCAAACAGTGGTCTGGGGGGGTGGGCAGGGGGGGGCTGAGAGGCGCTGTGGGTGATCAGGGGGAAGATCAGTGTGTTTGGGTGCAGACTAGGGTGGCTGCAGCCTGCCCTGGTGGTCCCTCAGACACTGGGACCACCAGGGCAGGAGGCAGCCTGTATAATACACATTGTAAACATTACAAAGCGTATTATACGCTTCCTATGCGGCGATCGTCGGGTTAACAACCCGCCGGTGCTTCCGATTGGCTAGCGGGTTGACGTCGCGGGTGGGCGGAGCTTATTGGCGGCGGATGCGCGCGCATCCCAGCGCGCGATCCCCGGCAAAACAGTGCCCCAGGACCCGACGCCATTCTGCGTTACGTGATCCTGGGGCTGCCACTTTGCCGCCGCCAATATCCAGTAGGCGGTCGGCAAGTGGTTAAAGAAAAAACATTTCTGGAATTCATCTATTAGTGAAGAGCAGGGCGCTGGCTGGCTGCGCTGCAGGAACAGAAGAGATGATTTACTTTGACATATGACCTCTTCTCTCTCCAAGTCCTGCCGCTCTTCTGATCTTATCTGATTTTATCGCCCTAGGCCATGGCCTTTCCGGTCTTTGCAGAAATCCGGTCCTGGGTACGCTAAGGTCATGGTGATGCTATTGCAGCTTTTGCAGAAAGCTGTATGTTGCTCCAAAATGAATCTCCTCCCATTTTCTAATCACATGTATACTGTAATACATGAGGTCTTTTTAATGCAAAGGAAAAGATATGAAGGAGCCAAACGTGCCTGTGGTGGGGATTGCAGTCAGACAGGTTTACCATTATTTGGCTAGTGTCGCTGTGGTTACTACAAGAGGGGGCTGAGTTCCAACTGACGCAAACAAAGCATTTTGTCTTTGTAAAGCAAGAGAATTTAAATGTTTAAACTTTATTTGAAAAAATAATTTATAAAGGCATGTTTTCACTCTAATGATAGTAGGCAGAAACATGCATTGTATTTGTATAACTTTTTGAATGCTTTCACATTCATTTTATGTTTTTCTTCCTGAATTTGTATTTTCTTCCAGGTGTAAAGGGAACCTTAACTGAGAAGGATATGGATGTTTCCTTTTAAACAATACCAGTTCCCTGGCTGTCCTGCTGCTCTCTTTGGCTGCAGTAATGGCTGAATCACACCCCTGAAACAAGCATACAGCTAATCCAGTCTAACTTCAGTCAGAGCACCTGATCTGCATGCTTGTTCAGGGGCTGTGGCTTAAAGTATCAGGGCCCGTTTCCACTATCACGGTAACTGTCGCGATTCCGCAGTTTCCCCGCACATGAATCACAGGGGAAACCTCTGCCATAGGGGAGAATGGCGCCGCCGGCAGAATCGCTTGCGGTAGCGATTCGGCCGGAGCCCCGCAGAATTCGCTCGGGAGGCTGAGATTCCCATAGCTGTGCATGGCACGGCTCATGGGATTAGCCTGCGATCCCGCTCATTGCCGCCGCGCGTCTCGCAGACGCACGCCGGCACAAGTGGAAATGAGCCCTTAGAGACACAGGCTCAGCAGGAGAGTCAGGCAACTGGTATTATTTTAAAAGGAAAAATCCATATCCTTCTCAGTTTAGGTTCCCTTTAAGCACTGACTATATTAGAAGTGCAAAATGCACAAAAAATAGATACATAAATAACAAAACGCCATTCAATAGGTTTGTGTATTTTTTTGGGACACGCACTACAATCTTTGTAGACTTCTTTGCATGCCCTCATGGATCGCAAAATGCATGCATAGTAAAAAAAAAAAATCTCATGAAAAAAAATTGTGGGAACAAGCCCTAAAAAGATATATATATATATATATATATATATATATATATATATATATATATATATATATATATATATATATATATATATATATATTTACACAGAGTATACTGTATATTGTCTTGTCATTTTAACTGTCCCTCAGAGTCTTATGTGTATGTAAGTATCGTGCAGTGCGTGTATCATAGTCTAGGGCCAATTTAGGGGAAGCCAATTAACTTATCTGTATGTTTTTGGAATGTTGGAGGAAACCCACACGGGGAGAACATACAACTCCTTGCAGATCCAAGTTGCAATTTCTTGGCTGATACTATTGTTACATCTGCTGTGTGATCCCCCACTATTATAGAATAGAATAGGTTGCTTGGCCTAGAGCTGACCAGCATGTCTGTACGCTGATTGCTCCTAAACAGTCACCAGAAATGATCCGGATTGGAAGTTTCAATTATACTCGGGGAGTATGTAGGCAGACGGACAAGCTACTAAAGGCAACTGGCCAGCAATCAGGACAACTGATCTGGCATTTTTCATCAGATAAAGTGGCAAAGAGGCACCTGGGTGGCAATTCAGGAGGTGGAGAAAAAGAGGGGTAAAAATATGACTGACAAAATAGTTGCAAAGGTTCAAATCCATATGCTTTTTATACAGTCATTTTCAAATTGGTTGTGATAAATGCTGACAGCAATCAATAACGGTCACTGCATTCTAACATAAAGAAGGTCACCAACCAAGAAGGGCTTAAACCAGGCCTGGGCAAACTACAGCCCACAGCCGCTATGAAGGTGGCCTGTCCATATTAGGCAGAGTTCCGCTCTTTTCCCCCCTCTCCTTCCTGCTATCCTTTAAAAAATTTGAAAAGCAACTTACACAATCGCGTTCTCCAGCGCCGATCCCCATGGCAACGTCATGTGACCTGCCATCAGTTCAGTTCGTATCAGTATGTCCCATAACGTCGCCATGGATATTGCCGCTGGAAAGTGCAATTGAGCGATTTATCACCCAATCTTTAGAGAGGTAAGGAGAGAGAAAGACAAGTTGTGGGCCGCATTCTAGAGGAATGCGGACTGATCTTAAAAAAAAAAACAAAAACAAAAAAAACACTCCAAGCATTTTGACATTCAACAGCAGCTCTATTTCTTATTATAGAATGATAATATTCTCTATTGTTCATCCTATACACATTCTGCATCATTTCCCAGAAGGCACATATATTATTATTGAGTTATAAAGCACCAACATATTCCGTGGCGCTGTACAAAGTACATATGCAGGTTGATGCCGAAGAAAACATGCACGCAAACTTGGGGAAAACATACAAACTCCTTGCAGATAGTGCCCTAGTTGGGATTTGAACCCGGGCACTATCTGCTGCCAATGTGAAAAAGAGCCCTAAATAAAGCTCAACAAAAGAATTCACAATACAACAATATTAGTGTAACAGCTGGCCTGCACCATCCATCCATCCAGTGACTAAAGCCCTGTACACCAGCTGCAGATTAAGTTGTAACCTGCAGCGCAGGAACCTCTACTGCTAAAAAATAAATTCCCAGCGCTCCTAACCTTGTGTTACTGATTACACTTATCCTGACTGGAGAGACTCTTTCAAAAGAGCAATAAATCCAAGCTGGTATACAGCAGTTATTGTTACCGAAAGCATGCTTCAAGCAGATGAATGTGAAACACTAAAGCAAGGAATCCTACTGTTGCTGCAACATACAGAACTATTCAAGAAGCTTTACCTTCTGCTTCAAAGTTCTCAATCTGTGGTGCTTTTACGAGTTCTGCTTCTTCATCCGACTTCAGACTCTGTAGAGAAATAACACATGCAAGACAGATTTGTGTATAAATGATTCAAGATGGAAATACCATGAGGAAGGGAGAGAGAGGGGGGAAATAAAAAAAAATAAAAAAAGAGAAGGAGAAAATCGAGCAGGCAGGAAGGCTGAGGGAGAAAAAAAAATCCTTTGTGGGGTTTAAGAATGTATGTTCACCTCCCAGACAAACCTGAGGCCAAGGCAAACACACAAATCCTCACAGCTCGCTCACTTTTCACCATTTCATCTCAAATGAATTCTTAAAGCTCAGGTCATTATTTACAAGAAAGGCTGCCTCTGCACTCAGCTCCAGTGAAACATTAAACAGGCCGAGTATAGCACGGGCGCTTTAACACAACTAACAGCCTTGCTGAATAACAGTCTTTAAAAAGGCAAGTCAAATGAGTATTTACAAGAGGTCACTGATGCTTTCACCTCCTTCCTGTGCATCTGTCATCCTCCATTATCAGAAAAGAATTTATGAACAAGTCATCTGACGGTCTACATCCATGTGAGTTACTTAGAAACATATTTGAGCTATTAAAAGTGTCAGGACAACAGCATTAACTCATATTAAAAAGGGAAACTGAAGAGATCTAAAAAAAAAAAAAAAAAAAAAAAAATTATATATATCTTCACTTACCTGGGGCTTCTACCACCCTCTTGCAGCAGCCCTGTGCCTGCACCGTCACTCAAGGATCCTCCAGTCCCCCTCAACAAGAAAATCTCTACAGCGCAAGACGCTCCCGGCGACTGCCACGCAGGTGCAGTGACCGGCGACAGAGCCAGTTGGCGAAAACGAAACTTAGTGGCTACGGGGGACCGGAGGATCCTTGAGTGACGCCGCTGGCACAGGGCAGCTGCAGGGGGCTGGTAGAAGCCTCAGCTAAGTGAAATTATTATGATTTTTTTAGATCACTTAAAGGAGTCCTTTCGCGAAAAAAGTAGGCAGTTAAAAAATGTGACAGATGACAGGTTTTGGGCCAGTCCATCTTTTTAAGGGGGGTTCTCAGGGCTTTCTTTGTTTTCAACAGCATGTCCTGAACAACAGTTGCAAAATCTAACTGACATAATAGTGTGCAAGTGATTAGGGAGTCCGGTATGGTCTGGTATCTTGCTATTTTGGCAGTTAAACTGCTGTTCAGGAAATGCTGTTGAAAACAAAGAAAGCCCTGAGAATCCCCCTTAAAAAGATGGACTGGGCCAAAACCTGTCATCTGTCACATTTTTTAACTGCCTTCTTTTTTCGCGAAAGAACCCCTTTAAGTTAATTTGTATTCGACTCAAAGGAGATTTAGGCTGCCAGACACAAAGCAAAGTGTTTTTATTACAGGTGTCCTGGTCAGGGAATACTGACTGATGTATCTCTCTGAATTTTAGATTATGGTCAGAACAAATTATGCTTCCATTTATGTCATATGCAGCCCGTGCTGTCTGTGTTCAGAGAGGAGTTGAATCATCTACACTAACTGTTCATAGTATTCAAAATTTACTGGCCCTCATAAAACATTGAAGTGGTACAATTAGCAAATCATTGGTCAATCAAAATTGGATGTGTGTATACACTCTAAAGGTGTCCATCAACAATCCAAGTTCCAATAATTGCGATTTCTCAGAAATGATCTTTGAGCCCGCAAACAAGGTGAAAATGCAATCAATCTGATCTAATTAGTGGAGTTGACACCCCCCCCCCCAAAAAAAATGAATCGATGAATGATCGATACATTGATCTTTTGTTGTCGATTGGCACCACCATTGCTGATCGAACGTTCATTAAACTGGATCTTTAATGGGCACCTTAACTTGCACCTAGCATACTCAGTTGTTTCTTAAAGTAAAAAAGAACTTCCACTGCTACTATTCTGTACAGTGGGTGAATTAAATAAAATGAGAACCCCAATTTGAAATAACCACATCAGCTTTGTCTGACAAGCAAAAGTGGTTTAAGATAACAGCTGTTCTACAGATGGATTGAGAATGCTACAACGCTGGGACAAGGAATTATGCACAAGAGTTGAAATTAACTATTTACTAATTTTTCAGTCCACAGTAAACGGAATGACTTGAACTTTACACAATATAATCATATTCAGGCATTGCCTGCTTAAACAGCAACTGTTAATCACCCTGCTGGTCTGGGGCGTTGCTAGGATCTCAGAACATTTTAGGCACCCTAAGGCTACTTACACACCAAGACGTTGTGTTTTAGGGGACGTTATGGTCGCATAACATGCCCCTAACGCAACGTATAGTGGTGTTGAAGTTGGACGTCAGATTGAGCTGCGTTATGCAGCTCTCAAAGCAGCCGCTCCAGGTTAGTCATAGGAAGTCTGGATCTTTTTAAGGATTCGGATCATTTGAATCGGATCATTGAAAAGATCCGGATCTTTGAACCAAATCATTTGAATCATTTTACTAGGGAAGTAGACTGGGGGTGAAATGATTAGCAGGACAGGACTTTCCCTGCACTGTACATTCTGTATGTTCTTGTTTCCTCCAGACAGACTTCCACTGTGAACCGAATCTTTCATTGTGATGATCCGGATGATTCGACTCACAAAAAAGATCCGGATCAAATGAACGATTCGTTCATGATCCGGACAACATTACAGTCCTACCACTAGTCTCTGCAGTGCAGTGAATATTAATTAGCCATGTGGCTGGCTGCAGAGAAGGAGGGGAGACCTCCTCCTCCAACATTACTGAGCATGTGCAAGCAGTCCAACGCTGCTTAGCCCAGTATAACGTACAGCATGCAGCACTTTGTTTAAACGTACTGCGTTACTATATAACGCAACGTGTGCACTGTGAACAGCACAATTGATTTTACAGTGTTGTGAGTTAGGCTGCGTTACTGGCTGCTGTAACTTTAACGTCCCACTGTGAAACCAGCCTAATGGAAGTAAGGCCCTGGTCACACTGCTCGCGTTCCCATCCGCGTTTCGGGAACGCGTGCAGGAGGCCGACACGCACGGCATCAGACAGTGCACAGGCTGCACTGTCTGCTGTTCACACTGCACGCTTTCCGGACCAGTGTGGTCCGGGAACGCATGCTGCACGCATTTTTTGCAGAAACGCGCGGCTGACCCAATCACTTCAGTGAATGGGATCAGCCATGCAAGGTATACAAACGCGGATGGCGTGCGTTGTATGCATTGTCTTCTGAACACACTGCCGTCCGCGTTTGCTAATGTGAACGTGGCCCAAGTGGCAAAAAGTGGGTATGTTTGTTCCAAATAACATATGTGAACCTAATGAGAGCACAACTAGAAATCAGTGGTAACCCCACCACCCCAGAAAAGCTTTTGAGAAAACTCCATCACTTAAAAATAATTAAGCAGGGTGTCCCTCCAACAACAAATTAAGGCAGTGTGTACATCCAATGCATAATTAAGCAGAAAACTTTCTTGGGCTTTGTTTACATCTAAAAATCGAAATTGTTGATGCCAGCGATTTTTTTTCCTCTCCAGGCGCTTACTTGAATGTTGTGATTTTGTGTAAAGCGCTTTTCTAAGTGCTTTTGCAGAGCAATTACTTTTTTTCACTTCCTGATGCAAGTCAGGAAGTGAACTCTTTGACCTGGAAGTTGTTATACCAGGCGCTTTTTCAAGTGCTTTGCAATTTCCCTATACCTGCCGTTATAGGCAAATTGCCCCCAAAATGGTACAAGCAGCGCTTTGGTGAGCGGATTGGAATCGAACAGCTCAGATGTGAACACTCTCATAGGGAATCATTGCACAAGCGCTTTTAGGGTCGATTTTCAACATTTGTCGGCGCTTAAAAAAATATGAAACCGCCCTAGGTGCGAACAAGCGCTCACACCCACAAACAGGCAGGATAAACCTAAATCATAATCAGAATGCCCCTTAAATATACTGTAATCAGATAAAGACTAGGAACACATTAGGCAGAAATGCTAGCGTTGTAGAAAAAGTAGCATCTTTGGGGCCGCATGTAAAAATGTATTTATGTGCATTTTACAACTTGCTGCATAATTTTTAAAAGCACATGCAAGTGTGGGCAACACGGTGGCTTAGTGGTTAGCGCTCTCGCCTTGTAGCGCTGGGTTCCCGGTTCGAATCCCAGCCAGATCAACATCTGCAAGGAGTTTGTATGTTCTCCCCGTGTCTGTGTGGGTTTACTCCGGGCACTCCGGTTTCCTCCAGCATCCCAAAAACGTACAGATAAGTTAATTAGCTTCCCCCCTAAATTGCCCCTAGAATACTACAGCACACACACTGCACAATATAGACATATGACTGGTAGGGACTAGATTGTGAGCTCCTTTGAGGGACAGTTAGTGACAAGACTATATGAACTCTGTAAAGCACTGCGGAAGATGTCGGCGCTATATAAATAATAATAATAATAACCGCACATAGTGTATTTCAATGAAGACAGAGAGGATTTGCGTTTTTGATGCGTTATAAAAAAAATAAAAATGATACTGTATTTTACTCCACCGAGAAAATATTGAAAAAAATATAAACACACCAAAAACGCATGAAAAACATACTGAAAGAAAAAAAACAACAACAAAAACGCACAGTGCAGAAAATGCATGGATTTCTGTACTGCCTAATGTGCTCCCAGCCTGAATGTTCATTTTTCCCCAAATCATTGGTGGTCAGTGGTGCAATGTCTGATAAAAATACAAATCAAACACGGCTCCTTTTTCCCCCTCCATCAGCTTCCCGGACCCCAGTACTACTGTATAATTAGTGATGTGGGTGGCACAGTGTACCATATATCACTCTGCATCACCTGAGCGTGTTGGGCACCATGGAAGCACAGAAGGATCGTGTCCTTTAACGAATACACACCAGAGATCCCAAAGTCAGGGCTGGAGTCAGACCAAGAGTGCTTCCGAGCACTTTTAAAAATGCTATCGCTTTGAAAAGCACTTGGCTAATGTGTTTGTATGGAAATAATCACACCAGAGTGATTTGATTTTTCTCCAAAATGCAAGTCCTGCAGCATTTCTGAGGCGATTCAGCCTCAATTTTAAAGGATGCGTCCAAGGAGATTAAAAAACAAAAATCCACTTACCTGGGGCTTCCTCCAGCCCCTGGCAGCCGTCCTGTGCCCTCGCCGCAGCTCTGGTAGCTCCCGGTCTTTTCCGGTGCAGATGCCGAGTTCCAATGCAGTAGTTCTGCGCCTGCGCAGTACAGTCCAGACGACGTCAGCGCGACCACATGAGCCTCACGCTGGAGCACGGAAGAAGCCGACCCGGAAGCCGACCTGGGGCGGAGCTGCGGCGAGGGCACAGGACAGCTGCCAGGGGCTGGAGGAAGAAGCAGGTAAGTAGATTTTTTGTTTTTAAATCTCCTTGGAAGTATCCTTTAAGCATGGAAAAAGTGGAAAATCGCTCTAAAAAAAAACAAACGCTATAACAGTCATTTTCCAAGCATTTTTTTTAAAGCTGTTCAGCTCAAACAGTACAAAAATTAGAAATTGCTACACGAAAACGCTCAAAAAAAAATTCGCTAGGAACATGCCTGAAATCACTTCCAAAACGTTTAGTGTTTGCGATTCTGCTAGCGCTTTTAGGTGTGCACCAGCCCTCAGTGTGGGACTGCTAAAGATACAGGGTACAGGTTAATCTCCTTAATCTCTATCATTACTACTGCTACTGGGTAATGTGGAACTATACTGAGACATTATGAAAGCTACCACAGCTGACCTAGTTCTAAAGAAAAATATCCCGTGTTGTGTACAGTTTATGTGTCACTAATCCAGAATTAGTATGCAGATAACCTCCTAGAGATTGTCACTAGAACAGAAAGAATTCCAGGCTGCATCCAAATAACATGCAAAGTTTATACAGCATGAAATTGGGCCAATCAAAGTAGACCGGAAGGGCATTTGACTGGCCCAATAACAAGCTGTATACAATTCACCTAAAGTTTGCAAGCAACTCAAAAGCCTAGTGCACACCAAAAACCGCAAGCAGATCCGCAAAGTGCTAGCTGATTTTGAAACGCTTTTTCTTTTTCTGTAGCGTTTCAGCTAGCGTTTTGCGGTTTTGTGTAGCGGTTTTAGTGTAGTAGATTTAATATATTGTTACAGTAAAGCTGTTACTGAACAGCTACTGTAACAAAAACCGCCTGGAAAACCGCTCTGAAGTGCCGTTTTTCAGAGCGGTTTCCTTTTTTACTATACTGGAGGCAGAAACGCCTCCGCAATCCAAAATCTGCAGCAGCCCGGGAGTATGCGTTTCTGCAAAACGCCTCCCGCTTTAGTGTGCACCAGCCCATTGAAATACATTACCCAAGCGTATCCGCAGCCGCAAGCAGATCGCAAAACGCAGCCGAACCGCTCTGGTGTGCGCTAGGCCTTACTAAGGATGGACACGTTCAGTGGTGCAACATAACAGTCCCTTTGTATCATGGTTGCCAATGCGCTTTTACAGCTGATGCGTTGCAGTATAATGATGCACGGCAACAGTGAAGCATACTTTCATGACGGTACGTGATGATAACGTGCGGCTCGACTTTCTCATTCCGTTCATGTTGTTATGGAGAATGCACCGCCCACTGTGACCCTAGCCTAATGCTGCATACACACTTGAGATAAAAGTCTTTGGAAAATGCAAGATCACAGACCAATTTTACCCCCTTCCATGTAGTATGAGAGCCATACTCTGCACAGTCTATTCTATGGAGCTGCACTCCCCATCAGATAAAATCTTTGCAAGATGCTGCACACAAAGATGCCCGTACACACTCAAAAGATCATCATCTTGCCTTTTCCAAAGACTTTTATCTCAAGTGTGTATGCAGCCTAAGGACTAGTTCACAGTGCTCAGTTACGTTACACAATATCTCTGCATGCCAGCTCACTGCCCATACAAGTCTATGGCCCTGTTCACAGTACTGTGTTGTCACTGATTGCGTTATTCCACCTTGATGCTTGCCGGCTTTGTATTGAAGGGCTGGAAACCACTAGAGCGTTTTTTTGAGTGTTTAGGAAGCAATTTCCCTAAGTGCTCTGCCAATGTAAAAGGACAGATTCCACTAGAGCGACTGCAATTAGGGAAACCGCAGGACATGCAGCATTATGGGAGAGTTTCCATTCTTGGGAATTGTCATGTGAAACACCTGATTGCCTGATAGCTTGATTAAGGTAATCAACAGAAGCAAATGAGACGCTAATTCCAACTGGCATGAAAAGTTTATGTAATCTCTGCATTTGGAATCGGACCAATCAAATGTAGAGATGATCAATAAGATGCAAATAATTCCATTTTGCATGCAAGTTGAAAGCGAGTTAGGTACTTATCCGTTAGCCGGTCGCATCCTCTAGGTGGCGACAAAACTCCACCAGAGTTACATCTTTCCTTACTATCCATATCGGCCTGGAGGGGGAATAGTAATTAGCGCCACCTAACGGATAAGTACCGCAAATCATATGCAGTGTGGAACCAGGTCAATTAAAAAAAATAAAAAGTGCAGTTGATTGGCCCATTTCCATCTGCCTTCACAATTTGCATTCAGCTGCTGCTAATTCCGATTCCCATTGAGGCAAGAATTGACCTAAAACTAAAGGACAATTGTAGCGAAAGGGATATAGAGGCTGCCATATTTATTTCCCTTTAAATAATACCAGTTGCATGGCTATCCTGCTGATCCTCTGACTAATACATTTAGCCACAGACCCTGAACAAGCATGCAGCAGATCAGGTGTTTCTGACATTAAGATTAGCTGCATGCTTGTTTCTAGTGTTATTCAGACACTACCGCAGCCAAATAGATCAGCTGGGCTGCCAGGCAACTGGTATTAATAGAAAATACATATGGAAGCCGCCATATTCTTCTCATTTCAGTTGGCTGGATTCACACTTTATCAGTTTTCTGCATGAGTTTTTTGGCAGTGCTGCATTGCTGTCACTTTTTTTTCTGCCTGTGAAAAAAAAAAACATTCAAGTAGGAAGCCTCACTGGTTCTCAGCTCTCCTATGCAGAAACCACAGTGACAAATGTGAATCCACACTAAATTTGAGGCTAATCCCTTCTCAGCAGACGTTTGACATCATGCTGCGCGATTTCTGCCACTCATGTGACAGATTTCACCTCAGCCTGTCAGCCGTTACTCATCATTAGAGATAAGCTTAAAATGCAACTTCACATGAATTTCTTGGTGCTACTACTGGAACCAAACTTAGCAGGAGCTGAATCAGAACTTTGTACAAGGCTAACAAGATATATCTAAAAATACACAAACAACAATTACCGGTACTTATCCGTTAGCCGGGCGCATCCTCTAGGTGGCGACAAAACTCCACCAGAGTTACATCTTTCCCTACTATCCATGTCGGCCTGGAGGAGGAATAGTAATTAGCGCCACCTGCCGGTTGCGCCCGGCTAACGGATAAGTACCCAATTACCTGACACCTTGACTTGTTTGATTAGCAGTCAGATTATTAAATCATCAGATTAAGTTGATGCAGATTTTTCTAATTACCATATTTGGAACTGGACCAACCATCAGGTACTGTATTTGACTGCTACAATTTCAAACTGCTTACATTTGCATAAACAACAAAATCTGCTTGAACATGAAAATGAGCTTCTCATTGGTTGATATTTCTAATCATGAAGGCTCATACACACATGCAACTTTTTTTGCACAAGCAACCCGACAACATGCACAATATCAGTCCTATAGTCCTGTTGGGCAAGCCACCTGTTATCTGTCACTCATCTAGTCATTTGTCACATGTTCCCACGCCCAACAGACCAAGTCTGGATGACAGTTGGGCGGGAAAGTCACACGTGTGTACGAGCCGTTAGCTTCCAAAATCTGCTAAGACCTTGTACAAGATTTCACGGCAGACTCTGGAATAAGATAGCAAGCTAAACTTCAGTTCACATCTCTGCGCTGATCCATCTTTTATACAAGTTTATGAAAAACATTTTACACAGGGAGGAGTTAAGTTCCTGTAACTAGTTTCCACTAGTTTTGATTTTTTTTTTTCCTCATAAAACCAACAGGTCAAAGACAAAACTGCATGATGGACAAATCCTACAAATCATTTGATGTGTTACCTACCAAAAGACACATGGAATTACATGTAGTGTGTTATATGTTACATCATTGCACAAACACACACATATGTGTATTTATAGTTGGCAACTAACACAATGGGCTCTATTCTCAAAGACTTCCCGCATGCGGTAAAGTACACGCGGGAAGTTTGCGACCAAAATACCGTCAAGTTGACATTCTCAAAATGTTCCGCATGTTTTTTCCGCATGCGGAAAAAGTGCGGTAAAAGTGCGGGATTCATGCGGAAAAATTTCCGCAAAAGTCAGTATTTTCCGCAATAAAAAATCAATTCTCAAAAATGTTCAGGCGCATCATTTCGTCGTTATTTACCAATTTTTTTTATCACCTACAAGTAGTAGGTGATATATTCCGCATCCCATTGACTTTAATGAAGTCTGGAGGCTTAAGGGCTGTGCTTGCTGGACTTTAATTTCTTTTTAAACACTTTTTCATGCAACCTTTTTACCGCATGATTCCCGCATGAATAATAGCTGTTTCCGCATCTTTTTCCCCGCATGCGGAAAATATTAGTGAATGTGGAAAAAATGCGGGGTTTACCGCTGGCGAAAATATAGCGGTAACATTTTGCGGAAATTTTTGCTCATTGAGAATAGAGCCCAATAGCTGCAGAGGAGTATAAATTGTGTAGAATATATTAACCTGGGGCTGAGTGGTTTCTGCCTTCTTGTCCACACATGGCTTTGTAATAAATGATAGCTCTGCCTTCTGTGGGCAGCCTGCTCTGACTTTCTCTGGAATAAACCAAGTGCCTGTATCTCAGAGGGAGGTGTAAGTTGCCTACCTGCAGCAATGCATCTAGTCTATTCCATCCCTGAGGATTTATGCTTAACCCTTTCACTGCAAGAGCAATATATATATATTTTTTTTTAATGAGACACCTTTCAGGCAATTTAGAGCAAAATAAAAATATCATTAACACTAAACACAGAGCAAATCAAAAGATGGCAACATATAACGTTTTCACTGATTTGCTCTACGTCACATGATTTGGAGACAGGGTCACTTTAAATCACCATGAGTAAAGCTAAAAGTCTGTATACATGCCAGATTTTCATCATCTGAACTGATCTTCTGAGATAGTCCTGGGCAAACATCTAGCACAAGTACAGGTAGGTGTCCTATGATGACAAAATATGCACTTTTAAAAGGAACCTTAAAGTGTACCAGAGATGTAAACTTCTAAAGATTTGATACTTACTCGGGGCTTCCTCCATCCCCATAAGCTTGTCTGAGTCCCTCGGCGTCCTCCTGCGGTGTGGCGTTCAGCCCCGGCAACAGGCTTAGTCGGGTCCAGTCTGGGTTTTCTGCGCAAGTGCAGTAGACTGACACGACTGAGCCAGTTACCGGACCATGGGAGGACGCCGAGGGACTCAGACAAGCTTATGGGGCTGGAGGTATCAAATCTTTAGGCTGCATTTCCACTTGTGCGGTGGGAATCGGCGCGTTAAAAATTTGCACGCGGATGCGAATTTCGCATGTGGTACTATGCGGATTTTCATGCCAATTCGCATGGGTGACGATGTATGCGAATTTAACCATGGCAGTGCCGGTGTGATTTTCCATTGTTTCTATGCGAATTCGCATGAAACCCAAACCGCATGCGAATTTCCTATTAAATACATTGTATGCGATTCGCATAGCGGCATGCGGTATGCGAATTCTGATGGCTCTGCCATGCAAATTTTTTCTGCACAGAAAAACGCAAAGAAACCCTTGATCTTCTGCATGCTTGTTCAGGGTCCATGGCTAAAAGTATAGGAAGCAGAGGATCAGCAGCAGAGCCAGGCAACTGGTATTGTTTAAAAGGAAATACATATGACAGCTTCCATATACCTTTCACTTCAGGTGTCCTTTGACTATACCCAAACAATTATTTACTCAGAAGTAGAGAAAGTTAATAAAATGCTTGCATAGAAAAGTAATGCAATCTGTATGCTGGCTGGAATTAGGCCAAACAAAATTGACAGTAAGGGCTCGTTTCCACCATAGCGAATCCGCATGCGGCGCCGACATGCGGATTCGCTTGGTACATTGAAGTGGCCGGGGCTGTTTCCATATGTGCGGCGTGCGGGAGCGATTTGGCGGCGGGCCAAATCTGCACGACGGGACCCACAGAATTCGCCTGCGTCGGGAATCCATGCGAATCGCCGCTAATGTATTTAATAGGAAAAACGCATGCGTTTTTTACATGCGTTTTTACCCGCGATTCGCGTGCGATTTCGCACCTTTTTCAATGTTATTTTGCCCTGGCAGAGTCATGGTTAATTTCGCATGGCACCCTGCCATGCGAAATCGCACGCGAAATCGCGGGTAAAAACGCATGCGGAAACGCATCCGCATGCGTTTTTACAAGCGTCGGGATGCCGGCGAAATCGCGTCGCAACAGTGGAAACGGGCCCTAAAGCTGGTTTCACACCAGGACGTTGCGTTTTAGGGGACGTTAAGGTCGCATAACGTGCCCCTAACGCAACGCCTGGTGGTGTTGGAGCAGTACGCTACCAAGAGCCGCGTTACAAGCAGCTCTTGATGCGCCTGCTCTGTCGGAGGCACTGCGGAGACCACGTAAGCAGGGCTCTCCGCATCACATGGTCCCGCCAGCCAATCAGAGGCCGCTCCAAGAAGAAAACACTGCAAGTGCAGTGAATATTAAGTAGCCATGTGCCTGGCTACGTAGCGGCCTCTCCCCGCCTCCTCTCCGCCCCCAAAATAAAAAAACCCACCCGTACTGAGCATGTGCAAACAGTCTAACGCGGCTTCCCCGCGTGTAAAGTACTGCATGCAGTACGTTATCAGGACGTGCTGCGTTACAATGTAACGCAACGTGGGCACTGTGAACAGCCCATTGATTTTTTATTGCTGTGCGGTGGGGTGCGTTACAGGCTGCTCTAACGTGCGCCTGTAACGTCCCACTGTGAAACCAGCCTAACTGAGGAAGAGCAAATTCCAAGCTGCATAAAATTTGCATTCATTTTGCATGTGAGCCTGAATTATTAGAATCTCACTGACCATCTCTACTCTGTTGCAAGACCACCTTATGAAGTGGTTGCCTGGTTACAACGCAAGGGAGACTGTTCTATATGAAGTTTACGGCTGATTATTACATGAGGGAAAGAAAGTGTATGAAAGTATAGGTTCAAACAATCACAGAGTGCTGGGCTCACATCAGCATAGCAATGGCAGCAGAGATGAGCAGAACTATGGCTCTAAATATGCAGTCAGTATAATTATTAAACTTTTAACTGTTAGGCTGGATTCACAGTGAGACGTTACAGGCGCACGTTAGAGCAGCCTGTAACGCAGCCCACCGCACAGCAATGAAAAATCAATGGGCTGTGCACAGTGCCCACGTTGCGTTACTCAGTAACGCTGCGCCATAACAGAACGTACTGCATGCAGTACTGTATAAGCGGCAGAGCCGCGTTAGACTGCTTGCACATGCGCTCTAATGTTGGGGAGGAGCGGAGAGAGGCCAAGCACATGGCTAATTAATATTCACTGCACTCAGTGACGTGCAGTGTTTACTTCCTGGAGCGGCCACTCTGTGCGGCGATTGGCTGGGCGGGACCACGTGATGCCGCATGCGTCCAAGAGTACGCATCACGGACGCCAGAGTGAGCTGCACAACGCAGCTCACTCTGACGTCCACATTAGAGAGCACCAGGCGTTGCGTTAGGGACACGTTATGCGACCATAACGCCCCCTAAAACGCAACGTCCTGGTGTGAAACCAGCCTAAAAGATTTCTTTTTGTAGAGTGTCTGCAAATCTGGATCTTTGTGACAAATTTCAACATAGTAGAGGCCCAGGCCGTATATGAACAGTATTATGTTCAGCACACTAAAATACATCAGCTGCTTGTGTGTGTTTAAAACTTCAGAAATCTTTCACTTTACTAGAGGAAAACAAGAAGAATGTGATTCAGGGCAGAATCCTAAAGTACTTTCTCACCTTACAATAGATTTTATGGATTATTCAAGTACATTTCCACAGACTGTTAACTGTGTGCTCAGCAAGCAGTTCCCAGGCAGCAGTAAGAAGTTGTGGGAGTTAGGGCTGGTGCACACCAGAGCAGTTCTGAAGCGTTTTTTAAAACGCTTGCAGGGGGAAAACCGCTTGGCTAATGAAAGTGAATGGGATGGTGCACACCAGAGCGGCTCGTTTTTTCCACAAATGCAAACTCGGGGGCTGCAGCATTTTGTAGATTTCTGAGGCGTTTCTGCCTCAATGTTAACGACTTGTTGCACGCAGTATATTCACAGCCCTGCAAAGTTCACAGGATGCAGCAAGGCCATGAATACAAGTCTGCAGTGGTGTGCACCCGACGCTCGCTCCCGTTCGGCCGTGTGAGCGCACACCGCCGTTACCGCCGCTTAGCGGGGAGGTTAAATGAATGGGATCGCAGTTCCCATTCATAAATCTAAGTCCCCAATTCAACGAATACCGGCATCTACGAGATGCCGCCATTCACTGTATCTTACTGTTGTTACACTGCCACATGCTTACAATCGGAAATCATGACTGAGGACATCTTGTGGCCAAATAGTAAATTACACAATTTCTTTTTTTTTTTTAAATAAAAATCCCCACACTGACTTTTATAATTAACCATTTCCCTCATACACCCTCCCATGGTATCCATTTTTTTTTTATATGGGGGGGTTTACTTACTTTAGGGACTGAACTTTTTTAAAATGTATGTGAAGGCGGTATATTACTATTAATTTTTAATTTATGGGCTTGTAATTAGTGATGGACGCAAAACTGAAAAAATGCACCTTTATTTCCAAATAAAATATTGGCGCCATACATTGTACTAGGGAAATTTTTAAAAAGTTGCAACAACTGGGTCAAACGGGCAAATAAAATGTGTGGCTTTTATCCAAAGTAGAACGTTTTATTTTAACACTATAATGGCCAAAAAATGAGAAATAATGCATTTTTCAATTTTTTCTTATTATTCATGTTAAAATCCATTTAGGATAAAATAATTCTTAACATACTGTACCTCCCAAAGAAAGCCTAATTGGTGGCGAGAAAAACAAGATTTAGATCATTACGCTGTGATTAGTAGTAAGTAGGTTATTGGCGAAAGAAAGGGGAAAAAACCCTCAGTCATCAAGTAGTTAAAGTATAGGAAAGTGGAAAACTGCTCTGAAAAACGCTAGATCAGATCGGTTTTCCAGGCGTTTTTGTTACAGAAGCTGTTCAGTAACAGCTTTACTGTAACAATATTTGAACTCTGCTACACAAAAACGTTACAAAAAACACTAGGCATGTTTAGAAAACCTCTCTATACATGCCTAAAATCACTCTGAAATCTGCTTCAAAAACCTCTAGCGTTTTGCGGATTTGCTAGAGGTTTTTGGTGTGCGCTGGGCCATAGAGAGGCATTTCACTGCCTATCAATGGTGTTGGGCCGAACAGTTCGCCTGGCGAACCTCTCTGGGCCTCTTACTACTTCCGGGTCGCAATGACCCGGAGTAGTACGCCTGCGCTGCCCGGCGGAGCGCGTCCTAGATCGCGCTCCTGTTGCCGGGCGCTCTCTGCGCATGAGCGTGACGTCACTCATGACGTCACGCTCATGCGCAGAGAGTGCCCGGCAATGGGAGCGCGATCTAGGACGCGCTCCGCCGGGCAGCACAGGCGTACTACTCCGGGTCATTGCGACCCGGAAGTAGTAAGAGGCCCATGAATTTAGAGATGTTCGCCGGCGAACGGTTCGGGAACCGTTCGCCACATCTCTACCTATCAACTGCCCATTTGAAAAGAGGCCTAAAGCGGAACTGAAGAAGGGGGGGGATTGAGTGTTTCACTTTTGCCAGCCCCCTGAAGCCTCCCTGTGCCCACGCCGTTACCATGCTTTCCTCCGGTCCCCCGCCACGGCCCCGTTTCTTCACTGCTGACTCATAAGTCGGCGGCCACTGCGCCTTCACGTGCGCATCCTCGCTCACATCGCCGGGAGCATTCTGCGCAGGCGCAGTACAAGAAAATCTCTACTGCTCCTGTGCAGGACGCTCCCAAGGATGGGAGGGGGGTATGAGGCAAGAGCCACGCAGGTGCAGTGATCGGCAGCGGGGGACCGGAAGATCATATGGTAATGGCATGGGCACAGGGATGCTTGCGGAAGCCCCAGGTTAGTGAAAAACTTCCCCCCCCCCCCTTTCTTCAGTTCCGCCTTAAAAGGAACCCGAGATGAACCTCAGAGTAAAAAAAAACATACTTGCCTAAGAAGAGAGAAGACTCTGGATACTGTAGAGGCTTCCCACCGGGGCCCTCTGGAACATTGGGGCCACACTTATCTTCTGGCACAAGTGCACCTGTTTGGTGTTCTTCAGGGGGTTTGCGTTTGGCAATGGGGGAGCGTAGGATGGCTTGGGAATCCTCTATAGGATCCAGAGACTTACCAGTTCTTAGGTAAGTTAGTGTTTTTTTAACCCAAGGCTTGTCTCAGGTACACTTTAATGCATACATGAAAAAAGGCGTCTGGAAAAAATGACACCAGGTTTGCTGGTAATAGAATGTTGATAAGATTAACGATATTCTACTACTCATTTTCCATAGTAGAATATTGGTAGTATGTACAAATATTTTACTATCGCTAAACCTAACCCAACTCCCACACAGAACCCCCCCCTAATCCCCCCCCCCCCCAGTGGTGCCTAACCCTAACCCCCGTTCCTAAGCCTCCCCCTCTACTAACCCTTAACCCCCCCCCCCGAGATAAAGCCGCGATACTGTGACTAAAGAGCTAATTTTGGGTGCCAGGAGGCACACAATTTACGGCAATCAATAAAGATTTACGCAATAGCGGGCACCGGGACTTTGTGAAAATGCAGCACCCGCTATGCAATGCCACAACTTGCATTTCCACAAATCCCAGCGCCCGTGATTGCTTCTTGCACCCAAAATTACCAGCTTTGTTGCAAAGTAAAAGCTGTAGGGTAAAGGGTAAATTTCAGCAAGGGCAGGCGCGTCATAGCAACAGCCGCCATGCTCCCAAATTTCCCTTTTCTGCCGCTAATCGTGACTTTTAACATTGGCGTCTATAGGGCGCCCTTTTTTTCGTAAGGCCTCCATCGCCCTTTTTTGGTGTTTCGCACTGTATGTAAGTTTATGTTACCTCTAACCCAATATGGCAATACTAAGTTTGGGTGCACTCCTACTTTCCTGCAGTTCCCATGCAATCGTTTGCTGTACCAGGAGACACAGTTGGCATGTCAATACAAAGTTTCCAAGAATGAGATCAGCTTCAGTATATGATGTACATGTATTTATTGCACTAGCCCATCTATCATCCACCAACAGAGCTACAAATTCCACTGTATTCACAGCCAATGTCATAGGCCACCATATAGATGATAATGCAAAAGAGGAGATGATGGTAAATAAGTGGTGCATGTTTGACTTTAGAACCTGCTGATGTCTGCCCGAAACAGCAAGACTGGCAGTGTCTAGTGCTAAGAAATTGACTTCATTGTGACTACAGCACTGTACTGTGATCAGGCCCACAGAATTGTTTGGGTAGTGAGTTGGCATGCAGAACTATTCTGTAACATAACTGGGCACTGTGAACTAGGCCTAATAGTCCAAGAAAAGTACACCAATTTTTATGACCACGCCAGCTATAAAAATAACTAGGACATAATATAATGACGGGCTGATGTGATCAGACACTAGTATTCTCCACAGACTGTTGCCACCTGCTGGTAAGCATAAAACACTACAATCTGCAACACATTTTTTTTTTATTAATACAATACAACAACATTTCTATAGCGCTTTTCTCCCATAGGACTCAAAGCGCTTAGGCTCTCTCAGATTCAGTAGTTAATAGTAAAATGAAGTATTCACACAACAAAAGTTATATTTCTGCAAATGCCAAACTGAATAGGTGGGTTTTCAGTCTGGATTTAAACACGTCCAGGGATGGAGCTGCCCTGATCTGCTGAGGTAAGGATTAATTTAAAGTGAGCCCAAGGTGAGAGTTATATGGCAGCTGCCATGTTTGTTTCCTTATAAACAATACGAGTTGCCTGGAAGTCCTGTCTGAATAACACCAGAAACATGCATGCAGCTAATCTTGTAAGTTCTGACAATATTGCCAGAAACATTTGATCTGCATATGCTTGTTCAGG
The DNA here is from genome assembly GCF_040937935.1 of Hyperolius riggenbachi. Classification (NCBI taxonomy): domain Eukaryota; kingdom Metazoa; phylum Chordata; class Amphibia; order Anura; family Hyperoliidae; genus Hyperolius; species Hyperolius riggenbachi. The sequence goes on from NC_090649.1 coordinate 397,660,251, forward strand.
GTCTATGGCTAAAAGCGTTATAGGCACAGGATCCGCAGGATAGCCAGGCAACTGGTATTGGCGGCCTCCATATCACTCTCCCCTCGGGTTCACTTTCAGGGCTGGTGCACACCAAAACCCGCTAGCAGATCCGCAAAACGCTAGCAGATTTTTAAACGCTTTTTTTTATTTTTATGAGGCGTTTTGCTAGCGTTTTGCGGATTGCTGCTGCGGTTTTCAGTATAGTAGATTTCATATATTGTTACAGTAAAGCTGTTACTGAACAGCTTCTGTAACAAAAACGCCTGCAAAACCGCTCTGAACAGGCGTTTTTCAGTGCGGTTTGCGTTTTTCCTATACTTAACATTGGGGCAGAAACGCATCCGAAATCCAAAAAATGCCTCACCCAGGCATTTTTCGTTTCTGCAAAACGCCTGCCGCTCTGGTGTGCACCACCCCATTGAGATACATTGACCAAGCAGATCCGCAGCCGCAAGCGGATCTGAAAACGCCCAAAAAGCCGCTCGGTGTGCACCAGCCCTAAGGCCCCATTCACATTAGAGCTTTTTGCCGTGATTTTGGCAAACACTCAAACGCTAGCATTTTTGAAAAGCACTAGCGTAATGAAACCCTATGGGCCTGTTCTTACTTGGGCGATTTGCGCTAATCGCCGCAAATTGCCCAAAAACGGGCAAAAACGTCAAACGCAAACACGTAGCCTGCTCCATTTTCAGGCGATTTCGTTTCAGTGCTATATAAGTGCAAAACGCGATCGCGGCAAAATCACTGCACTGTTCAGTGATTTTTCCGCGTGAAATCAAAACTGCAAAATTTCAAATATCACAGTGTGTGTCTCCTTTATGATATATTTAACTGACATTTTTTATCGTAAGAACCAACGATTTATACAGGAAAACCATGACGATTAACAACGTTGCCCAAACTTTCGCATCCCACTGTATTTAACAATGTGCATTTCTCAAAACTCACTACTTGCTGCATAATTCTCAAACGCATGTAAAGTACACATAATGTATTTCAACGGAGGCGCAGTTGATGTACATTTCCTGTTTTTTTTAATTAAATATGATACTGTATTTTATTCCATTGAAAAAGGAAAACTATTGAAAACTGCAAACGCACCAAAAATACATAAAAAATAGAAAAACACTCAAAAATACAGAAACAAACGACGCAGGAAACTGAATTTATGGTTTTCTGCGCAGCCTAGTGTGCTTCCAGCCATAGTGTTGCACTAGGTAGCATACAAAAATGTAGCAAGCAAACAAAGAAAGCAGGAAAGCTGGCAGGATGCCTGTGCCCAGCACCTACCATCACCTACGCCTCCTCTCACAAGGGTATGTGTTTTATTCCATGCAACTTTTGCAAGATGTTGCACGTTTGCACTTTACCTATGCTACAATAAATTGAACACTTGCAGCAGTGCCAGCTTTCCTGCTTTCTTTGTTTGCTTGCTACATGATGTCTTTGCTTGAGCACGCTGAAGAGGTTCCTGGGAAGAGGTGTATTTAAGTCCTCCTGTGCATACTGCATGTTTCTGAAGCTGATTTATGCATGTCATACCGCTGTAGTGCCAACCGTTTGTTCTCTTTTGGTTTAGCATACAAACATGGTTGCACTGTACAGTTCCCTATCCTAGCATACAGCGATTACATGAAACAGTATAAGGGGGGCCCTGGGAAAGAGCCCCATTAATATGCGTGAAGAATCGAGAAGCATGGGAAGGAAAGAAGTTTATCAGTAAACTGTATATTAAAGTGTACCTGAGATGGGGGGGATTTAAAAAAATGATCCAGGCCTATTGCTCACCCGCCATCCTCCTGCGACGCCTGGATCCTCCTTAGTTCGTCCTGGAAAGTCCTTCAGTCGGTAGTAGTACTACTCTTCAGGCACAGAACACTCCCGGCGATGCGAGCACATGCACAATACGCCCCAGAGCAGAGGACTTTCCAGCTGAATTGTGGAGCATCCAGGCAGCGCAGGACGACAAGGGAGCAATCAGCCAGGAGAGGGCTGGAGGAAGCTCTGCACCGCGCTCGTCGTTTACACTTACTGTGCTGCCCATTGACTTCCATTACCCAAAGCACCATTCCTTAAAGAGGAACTCCAGTGAAAATAATGTAATAAAAAAGTGCTTAATTTTTACAATAATTATGTATAAATGATTTAGTCAGTGTTTGCCCATTGTAATATCTTTTAAATCCCTGATTTACATTCTGACATTTATCACATGGTGACATTCTTACTGCTGGAAGGTGAAGTAGCTGCTGCTTGCTTTTTTGGCAGTTGGAAGCAGCTGTAAACGGCCATTTCCCATAATGCAACATGGTTCACAGACAGGAAACTGCCAGGAGTACCATGGTGCTCAGAGTTTCTTGTGGGAGGGGTTTCACCACAATATCAGCCATACAGAGCCCCCTGATGATCCATTTGTGAAAAGGAATAGATTTCTCATGTAAAATGGGGTATCCGCTACTGATTGGGATGAAGTTAAATTCTTGGTCACGGTTTCTCTTTAAGCTTGGTGCTTGTGTTACTGCGGTAATGCGCTGCAGGCTGTGCAGCGTGGTGAACACTTCCGATGCAAAGCAACGTGGTGTGTAAAAATATAAAAAGTGTAAAAAGCCCCATTGACTTGCATTTCCGTTGCATTACCCTGTGGTAAAACAGGGCAATGCAATGCACATTTTCAATGCAAGTGTAAAAGGGGCCTAAATCATTCAGATACTCCCAACCTCAAAAGAAGGGGAAGATGATGATAACATAGTGCAGTACTTAGTATTCAATGTTTCTGCCAAAACCATGTAAAACACTAGTGCTCCATCACCACATACACTCACTCGCTCACCACACTCACTCACACACTCACTCACTCACGCACTCACTCACTCTTCCTGATGCCTAACCCTAATGCCCAACTTAAAAAAGAAAAAAAAGCTCTCTACTACCGTAATAAGACTTTTTCAGACTCTCTTCCTGTATGCATATAGTATACAGCACACAGGAACAGTCTGAAGAAGGTTTATTAGCCAAACGCTTAGGGCGCATTCACACTTAAAATCGCCAAAGGCTAGCGCTTAGCTTTGCTCTACTGATTTTACCACAATTAGCGCGGTAAAAATCCCAGTATACTTTTGCGATTTCAGAGCGATCACAGTCAGCGCTTTATAAGCACTGTACTGCGATCGCTGCTGAATCACCCAGAAAATGCTGCAGATAACGTGTTTGTGATTGGTGTTAATCACACAACGCCCACGATCGGCACCAATTATGGCAGTGAGAACCAGGGCTGTGGAGTCGGTACAAAAATCTTCCGACTCCAACTTCGACTCCGACTCCTCAGTTTATGAAATCACAACTCCAACTCCGACTCCGGGTATCCAAAAAATCAGCCGACTCCGACTCCCGACTCCTCAGTTTATGAAATCAACGACTCCGACTCCGGGTGCCCAAAATTGCCCCGACTCCAACTCCGACTCCACAGCCCTGGTGAGAACACTGCCATAGGGTAACAAAGCACTAGCGCTTTAAAAAGCGCTAGCGCTTTAGCGATAAGCGGGAATCACCCACTAATCACTTAGGTGTGAATGGGCCCTAACTCTTTTTCTTTTAATTTAGCCAACATATGGTATCATCCTGATTCAAAACCTCTTGTTTTTACTGATGGCTAACATGGTACAATACTCTACTAAATCTCTTAATGGGAGATTCGCAGTACTGCACTACGGTTTTTTTTTTTGGGGGGGGGGGGGGGGTTTCACAAAATCTCTCCCTGAAAAGTATCTGCACAATGATGCTGGCCAAACCCCCTATTCATTAAATGTAGTTTGCCAGTTGGACTGAGCAACTGTCTTTCTGTAAGGGCTTTTGTAAATCAAGAAATAACTGAGTTACTCCCATGAGGAGATGGACCAATCCAAAACCTGTCAGATTTTCACTACCTCCTTTAGGCTACTTTCCCACCAAGACGTTGCGTTTTAGGGGACGTTATGGTCGCATAACGTGCCCCTAACGCAACGTATAGTGGTGTTGAAGTTGGACATCAGATTGAGCTGCATTATGTGGCTCTCAAAGCAGCTGCTCCAGGTTAGTGATAGGAAGTCCGGATCTTTTTAAGGATTCGGATCATTTGAATCGGATCATTTAAAAGAGCCGGATCTTTGAACCGAATCATTTGAATCATTTTACTAGGGAAGCAGACTGGGTAAAATGACTAGCAGGACAGGACTTTCCCTGCACTGTACATTCTGTATTTTCCTGTTTCTTCCAGACAGACATCCACTGTGAACCGAATCTTTCATTGTGATGATCCGGATGATTCGATTCACGAAAAAGATCCGGATCAAATGAACAATTCGTTCATGATCCAGACAACACACAGTCCTACCAAGAGTCTCTGCAGTGCAGTGAATATTAATTAGCCATGTGGCTGGCAACAGAGGAGGAGGGAAGACCTCCTCCTCCAACATTACTGAGCATGTGCAAACAGTCTAACGAGGCTTAGCCCAGTATAATGCACAGCATGCAGCACTTTGTTTAAACGTGCTATGTTACTATGTAACGCAACTTGGGCACTGTGAACAGCACATTGATTTTACAGTGCTGTGAGTTAGGCTGCGTTACTGGCTGCTGTAACGTGGGACTTTAACGTCCCACTGTGAAACCAGCCTTAAAAGAAACCCAAGGGGTGAGACCTATGGGAGCTGCCACATTGATTTACTTTTACTTAGTCAGGTACTGAATATAAATTTGTAGTTTGCCTAATTAGTTGCACTTCCAACAGATATTTTTGTAAGCTTATCATTACTCATAATAAGTGTATGCTTGCACAACAAATTCAGATCTTGACTTTAAAGAATATACTGAGCTGATCCTTTTCTAGTCAGATAAACACACTCAAATTACAACACACATAATATAAGGAATGTAGGGGGTGTTAAACCAATGTCAGCTAGTCGGTGATGCAATAAACCAGACATCAGCATTCTGCTATGGTGAATCACTCCTACCTCTACGCTCTCCAGAGAGTGGGACCTTCTCAAAGAACTTTCCTTCTTTTTCTTCCCATGTTGGGGCTCCTGCAGGTACTTGTTGGATTCATTTTCTAAAGCTTCACGCTCAGGTTTTGTGCGGCGGCCATATTTCTTGGTACCTTTCTCAAACTTTGGTTTAACTTCCTCTGGAATAACTAAACGGTAAAGTTATTACTGAATTACATGACATATCCAAATACATCTAAGGGCTCGTTTCCACTATTGCGGTGCGGAATCGCCTGGATTCCACCGCTGATGAAATCGCATGCGGATGCGATTCCCCATGTGTTTTTTGCAGCGAATTCGCATGCGATTTCGCATAGGTGAGGGTATATGCGATTTTAACCATGTCACTGCCTGTGTGAATTTACATTGGTACCTAGCGGCAAAAAACGCATGGGGAAAATGCATGCGATTTCCCTATTAAATACATTGCATGCGATTCGCATGCATTCCACGCGAATTCTGCGGCTCTTTTGTGCATTTTTTCACCGCTGAAAAAAACGCACCTCAACAACACTACAGTGGAAACAGGCCCATCCACTTGCATTACATGTGCGTTGGATGCATGCGGATTCGCGATAGTGGAAACGAGCCCTAAAAAAACAAAACAAAATGAGAAGCAAGCTTTACCTGGCTCCAAATAACTACTTTCATCATCATCTTCAGAGAGGTCAATGTCAATCGTAGAGGAGAGGACCGCTACAAATCCTTCTTTAAAGTCCTCAAAATTAACCTGACAGACAAAATAGGATATTTAGGTAATCTGAGGAAATGCCAGGGCACATTGTCTAAAGTTAGTTATTAACTGTTCAGTTTCCCATCCTGTAGTGGACCTAATACACATTTTTCACGGTGCTACCAATACAGGGCAGTAGTCATACTATTGTCATGCAAAACAATGATTTTGGATCATATTGCACGACTGTATTCCAAACACCCTCTGGCAAACCCTCATCTACTTGGCAGATAAAAAAGTGGCATCTTGTGAAAAATGGGTGAGGTTTAGTCTCTAATGGCAGAAACTACATTCACCACTGATGCTTTGTCACCACAATTGTTAAAGGACAACATAACAAAAATCGATTTACTTTGATATTCAAAGTAATAAATTAATCATGTACCACAGGGGCAAACCCAGCATTTTCAAGTGGGGGATTCCTGAAAGGTCTCCCTCAGCCATGCACAATACTGTATAATACTATGTTAGGACATCATGCTGGGTACACATAACACAATTTCCCATATGACTTACAGGATCTGACAATTATTTCCTAAATGTCCAACCTGCTCCCGATCAACAACAGGAACCATCAGGAGCAGTTTGGATACATAGAATAATGAGGACAGCCAACATTGGTAATGAAGTGGAAAGTGAAGCATTCACACAGCAGGGAGCAGGGCTGTGCTCATACCTGACTCTGTTAAGTTCCCCAGAGCTGCTCCATGCTCTGTACACATACTTCAGCTCCATGCTCTGTACACATACTGCTGCTCCATGCTCTGTACACACGCTGCTGCTTCATGCTCTGTACACACGCTGCTGCTCCATGCTCTGTACACACACTGCTGCTCCATGCTCTGTACACACACTGCTGATACACCTAAAGTCAATTGTAGCAGGAAAAGAAAGGGGGCAGTCCTGTGAGCTGCAGGATACCTGCAGATATTCTGGTGTCCCAACTTGTGCTTGTCCCCAGACACTGCACCGGCCTTGGTCTGAGGGGGGATTCTGGGCAGCTGTAATCCCCGCCAGCGTTTGCCTATGTACCAAAGGCTTGATTTCTGGAAAGGCTACAAAGACTCGGGCCTTTGTGTAGTTGCAGGCCATGAGGACGCTGGACATGGAAGAGGAGTGGCTGCATATTAAAAAGGAGGATGCACATGAAAAAGCAAACCTGAAGATTGGTGGGCAACACATGAAATAGGATTGCTACAGCCAAAGAAAGTGCGTACGAGAAGAATCGGCACGGGAGACTTGGGCGCAGGATACAGCCGGTATATGGCTGATCCTGCTGCTGCACAAGTCCCGGCCGTGTTAATTACTATTCCCCCTCCAGGCCGCCATGGATGATGGGGAATGAAATAATTTGGCTTCAAGCAATTGCGGGAAGCCGAATTATTATGTTTTAAAAGTAACTTCAGCTGTCTTCTGACGGCGCCGAAGTTACTCCCTGTGTGCCCAAGTCTCCTGCGCTGGATTCACTGTGTTAGAAAGGAAGTGGTGCATGAAAGAGAGAGCTACTGTTACTGTGTACACATGTTACACGTGGAACAGGGGGCTGCATGTTTAATGGGAAGCCAGCAGGTGCACATGGAAAAAAATGCCACAAGAAAGTTTACCAAAAAGAGTATAAATCCAGCCTTGCATGTAACTGTTAGCTGAACTATCCCTTGTGCTAATACTGTAGGCCCCATTCACACTACGGCGATTCCCGCTAATCGCCAAAGCGCTAGCGGTTTTTTAAAAACGCTAGTGCTATTCTACCCTATGGCAGTGTTCTCACTTCCGCAATTGGCGACGATCGTGGGCGTTTCGCGAATATTATCACCTGTAGCAGTTTTCTGGCGATTCTGGAGCAACAACAATTAGCATATATAGAACCGCTAATCGAGATCGCTTCAAAAACGTGTATTTGTCCAGTGATTTTTTTCCGCATTAAACGTGGGAAAATCATCAATTAATTACTATCGTTTTGCGATTTCTAGTGTGAATGGGCCCTAATTCTTCTGCTAGGTGTCTGCATCCTGCGTTTATACAGAAAGAGGGGTGCCTGGTACACGCATAAATAACGTTCACAGTATTGGTACAATAAGACACGTCGGGAGAAAACAAGCTGTGGAGTTGAGGACGAAATCCGATAACTGTTACAGTCCAATATACGGCAGCTGAATGATTCAGAATTGTAATATAGCCATGTATGCTCCCAACCAACACTCAGATGGTTGCATAATGAAACATGAGCCAGGCATTAGTAAGTGATGTGGACAGGGGATAAAAGGGCGGCAAGGAGAGTTGTGTGGCAAGATGGCAGCAATACGGGTCTGGATGGAGCAGCATTCTGCAATACTGAGCAAATATATGTAACCAACTCATAAAAGTGCTACTTATTGTGCAAAACAAAACAGGGGTACTTTAAATAACAGAGCAGGGAGCTAGTAAAAAAGGGCGCACAGGGATAGTGGACAAAAAGGGCACCGCCATAGACTGCAATGCAAAATATCGGCTATTCGGCGCCCGACAGGAAAAAAGGGCGCCCGAGAAATAGCGGTTACAGGGATCGTGTTAACAAAAGTTTTCGTTTACAGGATAAGGTTTATAACAAATATCGTTTACAAGTTAGTTTTGACTTTGTGTTATACTTATTTTTTCGTTTTAAAATTTCGCTTACAAAACTATAACAACCAAATTTTCGTTTACGCTTCTTTTATCATTTAAAATTCGTTTTCATATGTATAATGCTTAAATACCGTTTCTCAGCCTGATTGTATTAGAAATACATCACTTTTGGTATTAACTTTGTTTTTACACTTATAATGCGTTGATAATAGTTACTAAAATATCGCCTTTAATATTACTGTTATTTTAACATTTCTAATGCATACGTGATTGTAAGGCTATCTATTGTATTGTGTGTGTGTGTGTATACATATATATATTTTTTCTACTTATAATATTATTAATGTATACGTGATTTTAAGGCTAGTTATTCTATTACAAATATATAAATTATTTTATTCATGTTATTTGTAGTGAAATCTTTTAAGGATTAAATATATTATTGTTTATATGTGTTTAGCGTGTTTGTACGGTGGGGATAGTTAGTTTTAGGCACCACCAGGGGAGTCATAGGTTTAGGCACCACCAGGGGGGTCTTAGGTTTAGGCACCACCAGGGGGGTCTTAGGTTTAGGCACCACCAGGGGGTCTTAGGTTTAGGCACCACCAGGGGAGTCTTAGGTTTAGGCACCACCAGGGGAGTCTTAGGTTTAGGCACCACCAGGGGGGTCTTAGGTTTAGGCACCACCAGGGGAGTCTTAGGTTTAGGCACCACCAGGGGAGTCTTAGGTTTAGGCACCACCAGGGGGGTCTAGGGGTTAGGGATAGGTATAGGGAGGGCTCTGTATGAGAGAAAGGTTAGCTATAGTTACAGTACAATATATGTAATATATACAATTTATTACATTATGTGTATTTACACAAAGGGGGTTCTAGGTGTTAAGGATAGGGATAAGGAGATATATCTGTGACCCTAAAGTTAGGTATAATTGCAGTAAAATACCTGTAAAGTCTACCATTCTATTACTATGCTTAATACATGTGTAAATATCGTTTTTGTTATAGACGCTATGACGTTTCATTTCAGAATTCGTTTGCTGTTATACACGTTATTTTGCCATTTCATTTCCGTTTATTTAACCTATTTAGCACTATATTATCGTTTATAACCTCTTAAACGAAAAATATGGTTTTGCATTCAAACTTACAATTTCGGCTACACCCCGCGCCCTTTTTTCCAGGCGCCCTTTTTTGATACACGCAACAGAGCAGTTCTTGGTGCACAAGATAATGACTTTAAAGGTTAGAAAAAAAATAAAATAAAAGCTTAGTCTAATGTGTTTTGCCCCTGCCAAACCCCATCCATTTCAAAGCATCAGTAGTGTCTCTCGCCAATACATAAACCGAGTGGCTTCACTGATTAAAGGGCAGTAGCATGGATCCTATTAATTGCCACCCAATGTCTATGGACTGTGTTAGCTCGGATAAAATACACACTATTGGAATTGAAAACCAACAAAACAAATGACAAGGCCAAGTTAAAGGAATAAAGTATGTTTGTTCTTCTCTGTGAGATGCTAAACAAACAGCAATGCTCTCAAATGTTCTTTATTGTTATAACAACCACATCACACTCAGGAATGCAACCATCTGTTTATTAGACTTTCAGTGCGCAGTGACAAATAGGAACAAAACCGATCCCTCCCTTTCTTGACATTTCATATAAAGGGAATGTTATAGCATTGAAAACTCATACAAACGTCTTTTTTTTTTAATAAAAAAATCAGGAGCTGAAGTGACTATTAACACAATGTACATAAAAAAGAAGAGTACATGTTTTTCTTTACCAAAAAGGATGAACTAATGCTCAGGGCCCGTTTCCACTTGTGCGGTGGGAATCGCCGCGAAAAAAATTCTGCGGATGCGAATTTCGCATGCGGTTGTATGCTAATTTTCATGCGAATTCGCATAAGATTTCGCATGGATGACTATGTATGGGAATTTAACCATGGCAGTGCCTGTGTGCTTTTCCATTGTTTCTATGCGAAATCGTATGCGAATTCGCATGAAAATTCGCATACTAGATCAATAAATATATTTGGACAGGTAAACCTGCCCGATTTAAGAATATTTACCTATACCGCAAAACTTTAGATGGAGGACTGGGAGCACCAAATCTGTGGCTATATCTACTCTCCACTAGATTTGCACAATCCCTATACTGGTACGACGACCAATCTACAAATCTCTGGGTGAACATTGAAAGAGAATCAATATTACCCTTTAATATTACTTCTATTCCATACTTGGATGTCTCTCATCTGAAAGAACTTAAAAGTAAAAATCTAATAGTGCATGAAAATCTAGCCCTTTGGTACACTTATAGGTACAAGTTCAAACTATGTTCACTTAAACCCCCTAGATTATCTCTCATTGGACATCCCAAATTTGTACCTGCATTCAAAGATAGCTCCTCCTTTTCCTGGTGGATTAATAATGGAATCACCTACTCGAACCGATTTTGGATCGGGGGTAAATTCGTTCCTTTTGAAATGTTAAGATTCACTAAAGAAGTGCCATGGTCCCAATATTTCACATATACACAAATACGCCACTTCTTTACTCAAGCCTCCAGTCCTGAAGGTCTCTCAAACCGCACTTTCTACGAAAATTTGTTCCTTTCCCACACTCAGCCTGCGGGAGTCATCTCTCGGATCTATTCCCATTTAATAACTCACAATATTGACACCAAAACTAAATATGTTAGAATGGGAAACAGAACTACAGATTACATTTGAACCCCACGACTGGGCAAAAATTTGGGAAAATCTTCAAGTGGCCACAAAAACCCAAGCAATTAAAGATACTGCCTTAAAAGTTGCTACAAGATGGTATAGGACCCCACTAAAGCTCAATAAAATTTTTCCATCCATTTCCCCACTTTGCTTCCGTGGATGTCAAATAGAAGGTTCTATATTGCATACATTCTGGAATTGTTCCGTAATTGCAGCTATATGGGAGAAATTCAGGACTGGACTGCAATCCCTTATAGAAAAAGATATTACACTATCACCTGCTCAAGCCCTACTTTTTGCCCCTAATTCTGAAATCCCTCGCAAATGGAAAAGAGTGTATAATGTATTTATTGGTTCAATTCTTTGGACTGTAGCTAGAAACTGGAAGGGGCCTGATACCCCATTCAATCAAGTTATATCCAGAGTCGAGGACGTTCGGACTATGGACCTCATATACCATACATTACATCACTCCTTGCCCAAATTCCATTATCACTGGGATGACTGGTCTATTACTAAAATGTTTACAGATGTCTAGAATACTTACTCGCATTGCTCTTGATGAGGACATGTTCAATTACTTTCTCTTACTTTTCTGTTTAATAGGTTAAATATCAAAACAGCTTATGTTACTGTGTATGCCTTTCTGAACTATTATTATAACTGTCTGTTAATAACCTTATTGAAGCATCTCTGTACGCACACTGACACTATTTTATCTATGTCAAAAATGCACACCTGTATTGACTATTTGAACCTTTATCAATAAAACCTTTTGTAAAAGAAAATTCGCATACTAAAACCGCATATGAATTTCCTATTAAATACATTGTATGCGAATCGCATAGCGGTATGCGAATTCTGATGGCTCGGCTGTGCAGATTTTTTCTGCACAGAAAAACGCTCAGAAATCCTGGCAAGTGGAAACAGGCCCATCCACTTGTATTGTCTATGTGAATCTGCATGCAGGAAACGCATGCAGATTGGCTCTAGTGGAAACGGGCCCTCACAGATGCACCATGCAGTGAGGGAGATGAGGCTGCCAAGTATTCCAGCCTTTTGTGTCTCTCCTTGGATCACTCATCCCCCTCGCTGCAATGCTGCAGCCTCTCCAGCCGTTTGGACCTTTGTGGGAAAGCCTTAGTAACTTTGATGAGAAGAAATCAGCACTTCAATAAGTGTGTTTTTTGGCTGCTTGAGATCAGTGTTAAAAATAGGAGGCCCAGTTAATACAATATTACACCCCAGTCTTTAAACACAGCAGAGCCTACAAACAGTCTAAGAAGTTGGCCTTCACCACTGTGAGCACTGCCAGTGATTTGTGCTGGATGGTTGAGACTACTGGTTAATTGAATTCCATTTGCATGTGCTGGACAGAGAAGGACAGGGGAAGCCTCATTAGGAACCAGAGGCATCCCCCTCCCAAGGTAAGTATCCCCCAGAGAGAGATTTTTTTGTGACAAGTTTGTTTTAAGATTTATTTTTTTTAAAAGGTGGGAAGAGTAATACAGTAGACTTCCAGTTATCCAGATCGCAACTAACCAGCAGTCTCAACCAAACAGCACAAATTGCTGACAAAACCTACAGTGGTGAAGGCTAACTTCTTTGGCAATTTGTGGGCTCTGGTGTGCCTAAAGACTGGGTTTCAAGGCTCCCCCAAGGTTAATATTCTTTCAATTACTGTACTTTAACATCTAATACAGAGTTCATGGTATGTATATAGAGTGGGGTATGGTACTTTATTAGCTAGACCTATTTCTAAACATTGAGTCTCAAGCAACCAGAAAGCACACCCATCACAATGAGCTGAACCCAGAAGGTGGCAGATAACCAAGACTCTACTGTATTGAAGGCAGCAATTTATTTCGAGCAATTTGGGGAATTTTTTTGCATGGAAGGTAAAAAGTGAGGGGGCTAGCCTGCTGTCAGGTCACAGTAAAATTTTCATCCATCTTGAGGGAGCCATTGAGGCTCAGCAGATTATTATAGAACGCTTCAAAAGGAGGCGGCACTCAACTGGCTGCAAAAGATGCTGTATTACGGAACAAAAACTACATGTTACGGACACACCTTCATCAGGTGTATAACGTTATACACCTGATGAAGGCGTGTCCGTAACGTAGTTTTTGTTCCGTAATACAGCCTCTTTTGCAGCCAGTTGACTGCCGACTCTTTTTTCATGTTTGAAATATACCTGGACCGTAGAGCAATCCGGTTGAGGCCAGGCACTGGCAGATACCCAGTACAGACGTATCTGGGCGCTGTTTTCTGTTGGATTTTTCTACAAGGTATTATATAATGCTCACTGCTGACATCTCTGACAGCTGGTTGGTATGGTTGCTAGGTATACAGCCTTGCTACCAGTGTCTCTATTATTTGATCTCAATTACCTTTCAAAACACTGACTGTTGCGCTAGAAGTTCTAGGGTTCGTTTCCACTAGAACGAATCTGCATGCGTTTTTTGCATGCAGATTTGCATGGTCAATGGGCCTGTTTCCACTAGCCCAAAAATCTGCATGGTGTGCGGTGCAGAAAAAAAATCTGCACAGCAGAGCCATCAGAATTTGCACACCGCAAGGCTAGTGTGAGATTTGCCTGCAACGTAATAGGACAATTGCATGCATTTTCACCATGCAAATTTTCCATGTGAATTTGTGTACTTTTCCGTGTAAAATTACACAGGCACTGATTACATAAATATGCGAAAATGCGTGCGTTTTCGTGTGAAAATTTGCATACAATCGAGTATGACTTCGCATCCGCATGCAAATTTGTTTACGTTTTTTCCGCAACGGAATCGCACCGCACTAGCGGAAACGTAGCCTTATTTTTCTGTGCCCACTTTTTTTTATTTTTTTATGACTGTCAAGGCAAGAGCCACATGAATTGCTTGGATGGGCCTCAGGTATAAATCCAGCACGAGTTGAAAAGTACTCACAAGGCAGTCAAAAGTACAGAAGCAATTCTGTTATTAAGAACAATAGAAAAGTTTTTGTTTTGATCAAGTTATCTATTCCACATAAAATATTACCCTGGCAGAGTGGTCATTGCCTAGTAGTGTCTTGAGGAGTAATGAGAGCTGTGCATCTAGATGAAGCTTGTGACAGAGGTCTGTCAGCTCGTCTTTATCCAGGTAACCCGTGCCTGTTGTGTCACAGCTGCTGAAGACCTCTTGAAGCTGGGACACATATTTATTCTCCACTTCCTTGTCCATCCCATAGCAACCTACAACAGAGAAAGCAGAATCATGAGTTTAACCATACGATACTGGCCAAGATGGATACATAATTAAGGATAGATGTATGGATACATAATTAAGGATAGATGTATTTGGATGTCTATCATCAATCTATAGCTGTACTTAGATGATCTCCAAATCTGAGATGACCTTGTAAGGCTTGGTGGTGTATTCTCCACAGTCAGCATGCAACGCATGAGCTGGCGTGGAGGAGGTACACACACTAGCACCAGGAAACAGGCTATCCCTAGTATAGTGGAGGGGAGGACTGACTCCAATAGGAGATTGTGGCGCACAGAGCCGGTGCAGATCTGACAGCCACAAACAATGCTTTCGTTATAACGTCTCAGCGCAAAGTAGCGCTGAGCGCACAAACCAGAACTGAGGAGATCAGGACAGGTAGACAGAATGAACGCTTGCTAGCTAGCGGCTACTTAGCGACAGCAAGCGTCCAAAACCAGACAGACTGGAATGAGGCAGCCAATGCGTTGCGGCGATGGCGTGCCTCACAAAGACAGGACAGGATAGTCAGGAAATAGCAGGATTGAGATAGATGAACGTAACACAGATAAATATACAATAAGTATGTTTTCCTAGCGTATTACAATTACAGCTATCAATGAAACTATTTGTAAGGTCTGACTAACATATGTATATATCGGCAATGAACCGATATATGACATAAGCAGGAACGCTGACTAGGACTGGAGTAATACAGGGAACAGGACTCAGAAGGATTCGCTATCTCTTCGCAGAGATGAACGCAATCCACAAACAGTAACAGAACAGGATTCAGAAGGATTCGTTATCTCTTCGCAGAGATGAACGCAATCCACAAACAGGACCAGGAACAGGATAACTAGCTCAGCACGGGTGTTCACGGTACGCGCAAACTACCAAAACGTGCTGGAAAACTGACTAACTGAACACAGGAAATAAACAGTTCGTGTACGTATATATCAGCGACACTGATGTATCAACGTAACACGAATACAAGGAAAATAATAAACGTGCTGGTATGCATATATATTGGCAATGAACCAATATATGATGCAAAACCAGCAAAGTATCTTTAGAACAAGAAACACGATCGGGGGCTGAAGCGACAGCAAGACGGGCTTAACTGAAGCTATGAAAACCCAAGGAAACCCTGCAGGAAGCAGATCTTTATACTGAGGTCATCCAATGGGAGCAGACATGCAGATTCCCACACAGGTGAATGATAATCAGTCACAAGCTGACAGCAGGGAAAGACAGACAAAGCTATGCAGCTTGCATGGAGAGACATCAGAACTGCCTGAGCTGCAGCACTACTACTTCCAGCAACACCTGCTGCAGCAGCGATCATTACAGTACCCCCGCCCTTAAAAGCGGATTCCAGACGCTTTTCAAAACTGAAATTCCCAACAAAATAGTCTGACTGATAATTCATGATGACCGGGACAGCCCGGCAAGACCGAATTCCAGAATCAGTCCCCACAAGACTGGACCCATCAGAACCAGAACCTACAGAACCATGCCCATCAGTACTACAAGCCCCAATGTGACACCCATCAGAACCATGATTTCCAGAAGAAAGCCCTCCGAAATTCCCTGAGCGATACCCACCGCCTTCCAGGAACCGTTCAGAAACGCCAAAGCCTTTGCAATGCCCACCGGTACTGTCTTTACCAACACAAAACCCACTGTTGAACCAGTCCAAGGCACCAGGACAAGTTTTCTCAGAGACCTCCCAGAACACCTTGAAGCTCCAAAGAGATCCCCATAGGTCAGAATGCCCCTTAGGCTCACATGGAGAACTATCAAGAACCCCTATGGAACCTAGGGCAATTCCCGAGTCAGGGCCACAAGGACAAACATCAATATCAGGGCTTTCAGGGACCAGAACCATCTCTGGGCATGCAGGCAGACTGGCAACATCAGAACGTGTTCCCACTAAGGAAGCATCAGAGCACGCTAACACCTTAGACACACTTGGGCATTCTGGCACACAAAGAACATCTGGGCACACCGGCACAAGAGAAACCTCTGGGCATGTCAAGGAACTGTGAGCCTCAGGGTCAGCCAAGACAGGACCAAAACCAGGACTGGCCAAAAAAAAAAATCATCATGACTAAACTTCGCAACTACTGGACTTTTACACGAGAATGCTGGATCAGACTTAGATGTCGCTGATTCCAGCAAAGTCAGTAACAAATCAGATTCAGGGGCACTAACAAGACAGGACAAATCTTCTGATGTATGCACTGAACCAGATAGGGACTCCACAACTACCTCTGGACTGGACAGAGACTCATTTAATACACTGGATTGGAGCTCATGAGGCGCTGCAGAACAAGTCAGTATTGCAGCAGCCCCCACTGGACTAGGCAAAACTGAGGAATTCCCTGGACAGGAAGGGGACTCTGGAACCTCTGCCACAGCGGCCAGAGAACCAGAATCTTTCAGGATACAGGGCTGGGTTTCAGGAACACTCATCAGACCGGACTGAAATTCTGAGATTTCTATTATTTTGACCAGAGAATCAGAATTATCCATGTTACAGGGCAAGACTTCTGAAACATTCAGAGGACAGGGCTGGAGTTCCTCGGCTGTTACAACACTGGAGAGGGACTCAACATTGGTTAAATCAGACTGTGTACAGGGCAAGGTATCTAACACAATTGCTGACGAGGACAATATTTCAATGGCTTCTGCTTTGCTGGGCAGAAATTCACCAAGTTTAATTAGAGCAGACTGTAATTCCAAAACAGCTGCTAGACAAGTGAATATTACTGCAACACCAACTGAGGTAAGCAGTGCCTCAGACCCTTCTGCTAGAGGGTTTGAAATATCCAAAGTACTGGGTGAAGCATAAGACTCTGCGACCACAGCTTCACTGGACAGGATCACTGAACAGTCCATATTGCAGGGCAAAACCATGGAAGCACCTGCTGGACAGCATAATGATTCTGTGACCTGAGTTTCATTTGAGAGATCTACTGCACAATTCATGGTACAGGGCAAATTTACTGGAAGATTTTCTAAACAAGGTAATAATTCTGCGATTTCAGGTTCACATAGCAGATGCTCTGAGCTATTCATGAAACTAGAGCGAGGTGTAGAAACAGGAAGATCAAGACACAATGTTTGCGCATCTGAATCACCATTCATTTGTAAAATTGGAAAATTCAGATGCTGGGGTTCTGAGGTTTCTAGACAGGATTGCTGGGACTCGGAAACTGATGTAGTGCATCTATTGGCATCTGCTGGATCAGACAGGAGTTGAACTTTATTAACACAGGTAATTTCTGCAGAAATGTTTGCAGAAGCAGGCAAGATTTTTTTGGTGTTTGTTTCACTGAACAAAGAGTCATGAGTACTGGCTAGGCTGGACTCGGAAGTCAGCAGGACCTCTGGATTCTCTGCTGAGAAATTTGCGCAGGGCAAGGTTAAGAATGTATCAGTGGCTTCTGTTTTACTGGTAAGTAACACTGAGTTATCCATGGTACAGGGTGGAATTGCAGGAACTTCAATTTCACACAAAAAGAGCTCCGAATCACCTGCTGAATCAGCCAAAGGTGCTGAAGCAGGCGGGTCAGAACGCCAAATTTGCGAATTCGGAGTCACATAAAAATCATCCAAAATCAGTTCCCACACATCAATCAATGGAGCCACAAAGTCATACTCACACACACCAGTTTTTATTAGGTTATAGGCAGACTTAATGCATGCATTCAATACTAATTCACTTTTTGCACTGTAAAATTGACAAAATGAACTTGAATCATTCTTCCATTCATTGACCAGAGCTTCCAGCTCTCCTTTCTCAAATGGAGGATTCCAAGCATACCTAACAGGCAGATCATGGTTTGCAGATATGATTGTAGCAGGGACATATATTGGGTTAATTAGCAGGTGATTGGCAGATTCCTTATTCCTAAGAATCTCCAATACCTGTAGCAAGTGCTGAACTGTAGTGTATGCAAACTTTCCTTGCTTCACAAATAAGTTGATTTGTTCAATACTCTGTAATATCTCCTCATAATCATACTCAGATAATTCTTTTAAACAAAAATCTTTATTTTCCCTAGCCAGGGAGGAAAGTTCATTAGTAGTTTCATAAGTCCATTTAACTCCCCTGAAAGACAATTGCATTTCATTATCTGTTAATGGCAGAATCTCATTATAGGTCTCAGTCGCTAAGGATAACGACTCTGCAGATCGGACACGTTTCTTAGAACGTTTGCGTTTTGCCTTAGACCCTGCTGTTTTTGGTGATTTATTCAAGGCTGCAGGAAAATTATCAGTAACACTTTCTGCTTGCTGAACATTTTTGCAAGCAATTGAAGGAGTAGCTGATTGGCCTGCTGCCAGGAGTTCATTAAGAGGAAAAGGCAATGGATCTATGCGCAACCAGTTATGGATCACAAACGCTAGAAATTCCAGCGGTCTCTCTTTCAAATCGGAATGATTGAGAACATCAAATGCCCACTGGAATAATTCCCCTTTAAACAAAATATAACTTAGTTGGAGTGCCCAGGTTGAAACAGGAGTCGCTTGGAGATCAGGATTGGCCAGGAACCTGGCACATTCAGAGAAAAACTCATTTTCTGTTTCAGAGCTAAGTTCTTAAAATTTCTTAAAGGAACAGGAACCATAATTAACAGTGTCATACTTTCTGGGAATCCCCCCCCACAATGGGGATTGGTAATGGGGTTTTCATAATGTAAGGCTTGGTGGTGTATTCTCCACAGTCAGCATGCAACGCATGAGCTGGCGTGAAGGAGGTACACACACTAGCACCAGGAAACAGGCTATCCCTAGTATAGTGGAGGGGAGGACTGACTCCAATAGGAGATTGTGGCGCACAGAGCCGGTGCAGATCTGACAGCCACAAACAATGCTTTCGTTATAACATCTCAGCGCAAAGTAGCGCTGAGCGCACAAACCAGAACTGAGGAGATCAGGACAGGTAGACAGAATGAACGCTTGCTAGCTAGCGGCTACTTAGCGACAGCAAGCGTCCAAAACCAGACAGACTGGAATGAGGCAGCCAATGCGTTGCGGCGATGGCGTGCCTCACAAAGACAGGACAGGATAGTCAGGAAATAGCAGGATTGAGATAGATGAACGTAACACAGATAAATATACAATAAGTATGTTTTCCTAGCGTATTACAATTACAGCTATCAATGAAACTATTTGTAAGGTCTGACTAACATATGTATATATCGGCAATGAACCGATATATGACATAAGCAGGAACGCTGACTAGGACTGGAGTAATACAGGGAACAGGACTCAGAAGGATTCGCTATCTCTTCGCAGAGATGAACGCAATCCACAAACAGTAACAGAACAGGATTCAGAAGGATTCGTTATCTCTTCGCAGAGATGAACGCAATCCACAAACAGGACCAGGAACAGGATAACTAGCTCAGCACGGGTGTTCACGGTACGCGCAAACTACCAAAACGTGCTGGAAAACTGACTAACTGAACACAGGAAATAAACAGTTCGTGTACGTATATATCAGCGACACTGATGTATCAACGTAACACGAATACAAGGAAAATAATAAACGTGCTGGTATGCATATATATTGGCAATGAACCAATATATGATGCAAAACCAGCAAAGTATCTTTAGAACAAGAAACACGATCGGGGGCTGAAGCGACAGCAAGACGGGCTTAACTTAAGCTATGAAAACCCAAGAAAAACCCTGCAGGAAGCAGATCTTTATACTGAGGTCATCCAATGGGAGCAGACATGCAGATTCCCACACAGGTGAATGATAATCAGTCACAAGCTGACAGCAGGGAAAGACAGACAAAGCTATGCAGCTTGCATGGAGAGACATCAGAACTGCCTGAGCTGCAGCACTACTACTTCCAGCAACACCTGCTGCAGCAGCGATCATTACAGACCTTTTATTTAAATTGCCCTTTTTTTATTATTTCAAAGATTTAACTTAACGACCGCCTAACGCCCATAGGCGTCGGTGGGTCGTTAGTGGTATAGCATGGAAACGAACGAGCGGCCTTTCCATACCAGTTCACGGAGGGTGTCTCCGTAAACAGCCGGAGAACAGCCGATCGCGGCTCGCCGGCAAAATGTAAACACGCGGGGAAGAAATCCCCGCTGCTTACATCACACGGCGCTGCTGCGCAGCAGCGCCGTGACGTAGATCGGCGATCCCCGGCCTCTGATTGGCTAGGGATCGCCGGCATCTGATAGGCAGAAGCCTATCCTATCAGGCGCAGGACGGATATCCGTCCTGCGCCGCTCAGGAGGTAAGGGAGAGGGAGGGAAAGCCGGGGAGGGCGGAAAGCGCTCCGGAGGGGGGCTTTGAAGAGCCCCCCCGGAAAGTGCGGGTAGCTGGCGGCGATCAGACCCCCCCAGTGGGGAAAAAAGGGGGGAAGACTGATCGCCCTGGCTATTTCATGATCGGTGCTGCGGGCTGGAGAGTCCACGCAGCACCGATCAGAAGAAAATCCCCTGGTCCTTAAGTGGTTAATTGTAGTGATTTATTTTTGCATATGTATTGTCTGCTAGAGCGGTGTTTCTCAACATTTTATTGGTATGTACCCCTTTTAAAACCCTGTACTCACCAAGTACCCCCAGCATAGCAAACATTATCACAAGTACCCCTTGACAAATATATATTTCATTGTAGTACATGCTAATTGGTTCTAAATCATTTCCAAGCATTTACTATTGCTTTTAATTAGCTAAAACACTAATTTGGTGTTGTTAAGATTTAGCATTTTCTAAAACTCTATAATTAAATACATTTGTTATTCTTGGTTAATTATATCAAGCCCGAGTACCCCCTGGAACCATCAGAAGTGTCCCCTGGGGTACGCGTACCACGCGTTGAGAATCCTAGCAGCTATAGGGTAGGAACACATAAGGTAGAAATGCATATGCGTTTTCCATAGCACATAGTGGAAAATGCATACGCAATTCTGCCTAGTGTGTTCCTAGCCTAAAGTGGCTGGATAGTGCATTGGTAAAGGGCTCTGCCTCTGACATAGGAGACCTAGGTTCAAATCTCGTCTCTCCTATTTCAGTAAGCCTGCACCTATTCAGTACTGAGTTCTTAGGCGAGACTCCCTAACACTGAGTGCGCTCTTGTGGCCTCCTCATAAGCCTGAAAAGCGCTATACAAATACTGGAATTATTATTATTATTATTAAATCCATCCATAAAGTCAGTCAAACTCTCTCTACCATGTTTTTTTTTTCTCTCTCCTATTATTAATATCCTCTTCACTAGGCACTTAACAGAATGATGACAAGATAAGCTCAGGTGCTTATGCTCTAAACAAATGACAACAGGGAGGACATTATATGGAAAAACCCAATGCAGAAAGACAAGATCATGATACCAATATACACTCTGCACCAGGAATGAATGCCAAATGGGAAAAGAATTGGAAATTTGCACAGGCTGCACTTCCAGACAGCAGCACAACTTTTCTCTTACCGATGCGTTCATACAAGAAATGTTTCCAGCATTCTCCAGTTTTAGAGCTCGATCACACTACAGCGCTTGTGATGTTAAAAGCTCTTGCTAATGTTATCCAATGTGAGTGTTCACACTGCAGCAATGTGATTTTGAAAAAATCCCCCATAGGATTGCATTAGCAAGAGCTTTTAAAATCTCTGACATTTCTCTGTGTGAGTGATCCCTTCTGCCCCAACCAAAAAGGTAAGGAGGTTTCTACATTCCTCAAAGTCTCATTTAAAATTATACAAACCACACAAATTTTCATTGGTGACATCAACCTGGGGCTTCTTGAAGGATCTCCAAAGCTCCTGGGTAGATTGCGGACTGGTTAGCCAACACCTTTGACAAACAAGACCAAACTCTGGCTGGAGCCAGTTACCCATTCAGAAGGGTGTCCGTGGGCAAGACTCCTTATTGCTCCAAGGGGGCCTACTGAGCGTGCCCTTAGTGGCTGTAGCTCACAAGCACTTTTGAGTCTGACAGATGAAAAGATCTATACAAATGTTAACATAATTATGATATTATTATTATTCTGGATGTAGGCTGCCACATTAACATAGCAGCCTAGCCTCCTACTGTCACTTCTGGGAGGGGGTGTGATTCATGCACCAACCACTCCACCGCTGATCAGATAATACATTTGTGGTAGTTGACCTATGGCCATAGTCTTATAGGCTTTGCTTTACTTTCAAGAGAAACCGTAACCAAGAATGTAACTTCATCACAATCAGTAGCTGATACCCCCTTTCCCATGAGAAATCTTTTCCTTTTCTCAAACGGATCATCAGGGGGCTCTGTATGGCTAACATTGTAGAGAAACCCCTCCCACAGTGTGATGTCAGGACCATGGTCGTGACAGTTTCCTGTCTGTGAACCTCATTGCATTGTGGGAAATAGCTGTTTACAGCTGTTTCCAACTGCCAAAAAAGCAAGCAGCATCATATTCCACCGACATCACCTGCCAGCACTAAAAATGTCACCATGTGATAAATTTCAGACTGTAAATCAGGGAGAGGAAAGCTTTTACAATGGGCAAACACTAATCATTTATACATAATTATTGTAAAAATGAAGCCCTTTTTTATTACATTGTTTTCACTGGAGTTCCTCTTTAAGGCCTCTTTTCCACAGAAGGCTGAAGGTGGTGAATTTACCACTTGTCAGCTGCCGCTGTTCACCAGCCATGCACTTGCTAGAGCTTGGCAGGGGTAGAGACAGATTATGTCCCACCCTTAATAGTCACCTCTTTAAGGTAAGGTAAGATTTGTTGGGGGCCAGCATCAACTAGCCTCTAAACTCCATAGGCAACTGCCTAATTTGTCTTGTGGATGAGGCGACTCTGGGCATGGGCAGTGTACAAGCGGCCCTCCAATGGATCTACATCTGAGCACATTTTTGGTTGCCAACTTTGGATGCTACAGGTCCTGTTTTTTTGCAGCCATGTATTGTCACCACATGTCTAAAGATGACACGCGTGGTGTTATATGAAATTGCAGCCAAAAAGCACTTGTGGCTGGCAAATTGCCTGACAAGCGTACAGTTCAGATGCACATGAAAAAGAAGCCTAACTTGGACACAACCAATTCAAACTGAGACTGCGCTTTAAAATTGTTGGAAGTTTTCAACCCCTGCCTGGATCATAACACAATATAGTGATGATGCCTGGAGTATTGAGGTTGCATGCAAGAGATTTTAGGTGCACAGCCACTAGATGACTAACCAATCATCATTTAGCAACCCCAGTATGCCCCGATAGAATTTTTTTCAATCTAGTCTAGGTTTGATGGATTATCAGTATTCACCAATTTGAATAGGTCAACCCCCCCAACCTATGTTTGGCTGTAGTCGGTTTGATAAACTATACAAAGCAATGTCGATACTTTTGTGTTGGTTTCAGTGGCAGCTCCCATTTTGTCCACTAGCTGCTGGCGCCCAAATTGTCTGCTTCCGGCCCAGCTAATACAGTACTACACCCCACTCTATATACATACCATGAACGCTGTATTAAATGGTAAAATACAGTAATTGAAAGTATATTAATATTAAAGCATACCTGAACTGAATATTAAAAGTCAAAATAAACAAACACACTTCATACTTACCTCCTGTGTAGTCTACTCATCAATCTCTTTTTCCTCTCCTGCGTCCTGTTTGTCCACTGTGATCAATGGAATTATCTGACCTCCATTTTGAAAATGGCCATTACCCCATAAAAGCTTCCTGGTAGGCACACTGTTAAACTGTAATATCGCACACTTGAGCTATAGGGAAACATGCACATTACCATGCTCATCAATTGTCCTTTCAGTGATAGCTGACAGCAACTGATATATTTCAGTTCTGACCAAATCTTGCTACAACTGGAAGGTATCGTTGTAAGGAGAAAATGTAAGGTTCACTTTAAGGAATCTTTGGAACCCAGTCAGAACCGGCTGCATAACCCCCTTAAGGGCCAGAGCATTTTAGGTGGAGGTTGGGGAAGGGGCACGTTTGGAGGGTCAGGTAGCAGCATCCCCAGTGTAGATAGCTAGCCATCGGTGTCCCCAGTATAGCCAGGTGTCCCCCAGCAGCCAGCTCCCTCAGCCTTGAGCAGCTCTAGCTCCCTCAGCTCTGGCCGGCATCCCCACTTGCACTGCCGCTAAGTTCTGGGTCACGGCTTGATGACATCATCAAGCCGCGACCCGACACACAAGGCAGAGCAAGCGGGAATGCCGACCAGAGCAGAGGGGAATGCTGATCGCCGGGGGAACGTTAGGAAGGTGAGTCTCCGTCCTCTTTTTCCCCTCCTACCGCTGCTGCTTTCGCTGATCACTATGATCGGCCGGCGATCGTAGTGATCACGTGATCAGGAGCCAATCGCCATGGTTCCTGATCACTAAGAGGAGATGTCAGCTATCATATGACAGCTTAATCTCCCATTTTGGGTGCGCACGATCGTGTTGGGAGCGCTATAAGCAGGCAGCATAAATCCTACGCCGCATCAGAGTTAGGCATCCACAAGTGCGGCATAGGATTTACACTGCGCGGTACCCAGAAGGTTAAGCGCAGCAGAGCCTACAAACAGCCGAAAAAGTTGGCCTTCTTCACCGTGTGTACTGCCAGCGATTTGTGCCAGTTGGTTGAGACTGCTGGTTTTGTTGAGTTCTGGATAACCGGGGCTCTACTGTCTATGTTAGATCGCACTGCATAGCAAATTACAGTACATCATTATGTCTGGCCTACTCTGCTGAACAGTGTGGCTATCCATGCCTCGCTGTGATGAGAACTGTGGCATGCAGCAATGGGAATGTTTTCCCTGTAATTCAACTGCTATTTTAAGTGAAGCTTTACATCCTGAATGCTATGTCAGCACATTTTTTTGTGTGTGCAGTACCCAATTTGATATAACCAAGAAGAAGAAAACCACAAAGCTAATATAATCCCACATTCTTTCAGCGCGGGTTGTGGATGGCAGTAAATATACCCTCTTACTGCCAATAAATACACAAACCAAGACATTTAAAGAAACATCATTGCTCCTATATTGCTGTACAATTCTGCTACAACAGCTACATGCCAAGAGGCTTCCAAATATGTACTTGAAAGGAAACTTTCCAAAGCAAGACGGCCAGTCCTCTCCTAGAGCACACTGTTATAAAGAAATAAAAAAATCTCAGCAACACAAATGGATCTTGCATTGGACAAGACTTGGATTGCGAATAGCATACTGTATTGTGAGCAGCCCAGAAATGTTTAGCAGTGACCTTAAAGCCATTCTCTACAGATTATGCTCAAAACAAGGCTAAAAGAAAAATGTAGGGAAGGCATAACAGGTAGAAACTTATTACTTCTTAAAGAGAACCAGAGATGAAGCACCCTCTTGTATTTTACCTTATAAATCAGTGGGAACATAATGACAGTAAACACCTAATCTGCTCTTTGTTTCATTGTTCTCTGTTTAATCTGACTGTTATCACCTCTGATAAGAATCCCCGACTGAGCACTCAGTCGGAATGATTATTTGAGTCTGTCTTCTCTGGTGTCTTTTCAAGCCCAAGCCTGCCCCCTTGTGGTTCTGCTATAATGACTCAGCTATAATTATTCCCTGCAAAGCCACACTGAATGCTCAGTCCGGGATCCTTATCACAGCTGAT
Organism: Hyperolius riggenbachi; assembly: GCF_040937935.1. Taxonomy (NCBI): domain Eukaryota; kingdom Metazoa; phylum Chordata; class Amphibia; order Anura; family Hyperoliidae; genus Hyperolius; species Hyperolius riggenbachi. The sequence continues at coordinate 397,686,226 of NC_090649.1, forward strand.
AACAGACACTTTTAGCAGTGAGGATGAAACAGAGAGCATGGTAAGTGTTTTCTCTAATGTTCTTACTGATATATATGGTAAAATAAACAAGGGTGCTTTGTCTCTGGTTCCCTATAAAGTGTACCTGAGATAAAAGCAAGAGCAGCACTTATACTTACCTGGGACTCAGGGCCAGTTCTAGACTTTTTGCTGCCTGAGGCAAACCTGTGAGGATACGCCCCCCCCCCCTCCTTATTTGGAAGGATCGCACGTCACCCAAAATGTTCACCCTCAGCATAGGTAGGTAGGTAGCTGGCTACCTACCTACCTATGCTGAGGGTAAACATTTTGGTGCCCCCTGTATAGGGTAGCCAGGTACAGGTAGTATAAATGCCCCAGTAGTATAGGTAGCTAGTATATTTGCCCCAGTATAGATATTATAGTTGCCCCCAGTACAGGTAGCATAGTTGCCCCAGTAGTATAAGTAGCTAGTATAGTTGCCCCAGACAGGTAGTATAGTTGCCCCAGTAGTATAAGTAGCTAGTATAGTTGCCCCAGTATAGGTAGTATAGTTGCCCCCAGTGCCTGCTAACCATCTGTCACAGAGCGTGGCAGGTTGCTCTGATATGAGGTCCACAGTGTAGCGGTGGCGAGTAGCAGCATGAAAGAGGATGGGGACTTTAGAGGAAGTGGCCCCCAAGAAGGTAATACAATCGGCAGCCGAAGGTAGGGTAGAAGGAAGGGGGGCGAGATGCCGTTCCTGCTCCCAATGCCGCCTCATGCAAATGCGTCGCTTGGCGTCATGGGTGGGATGGCGCTGCTGGAACTTCCTCCAGCCATTTGTAGGAGGTCCATGAAGCCGGTCCCCCTACAACCAGCACACATAAACATTCCATCATGTTTGGTTAGTGCTACATTTGTGCCAATTTGCGCAGCAAAAATTAAAATTTGTGCCGCTTTTGTTTTAAAGATAATAGCACTTTTTTCCCCCAGACAATAATATCACTCATCCCCCATACAACGGCCTATGAACCTGAAACTTATGTGGTTGGGTAGTTCTGTGTTTGTGCCTATTTGTGCTTCAAATATCATCATTTTATTTTTTTTAAGCATTTATACTTACCTGGAGTTTCTCCAGCCCCCTGTAGGCTGTGGGCTCCTTTGCCATCCTTCTTTTATAATTTTTGAGATATTCAAGTTTTTATAAAAGGTCAAAAGTTCAGTCAGCATTTGCGCTGTTGTAGGGGGGCTGAGTGAACTTTTGACCTTTATAAAAACTTGAATATCTCAAAAATTATAAAAGAAGGATGGCAAGGGAGCCCACAGCCTACAGGGGGCAGGAGAAACTCCAGGTAAGTATAAATGCTTCTCTAGCTTTTATCTCAGCTTTGTTTTAAGATAACAGGTTCCTGAGTCTAGAGGCTAATGACACATTCTGTGGCTATGGAGGGGTCGGATAGAGGATAGCCCACTGCAGGACAGAGTGGGAGGGGTAAGGGTGGGAGTAATATCCTTGATGTACACTCGGCTGAGATGATCCAGCACTCTGGATCCCTCTGTGACACAGGCAAACAAAGATGTCCCGCTACACCATGGATGGGTATAAAACTTCCTTCAATTTTATTAGCACATCAGTAGATACAAAAAGGCTGACGCGTATCAGAGCTCTGAAGGTTCCTTAATCATAGCCAGCATATACATATTCATCACAGGTATAAGTAGTCAAGTGCCGGCCCACAATGGGCATGGCCTTAGCTCTTAAAGTAACACATACAATATACATATAAAATGGCGTAGCCAGTATACAAACATGAAACATACAAAAATTTAAAAACCAATGATGACATGACCTCGCCCTCAAAGCATTGGACTTTCATATCCAAAAATATGGCTCTTTTTCTACTGTTACCAGGGACTTCCTCATGTTGGTGGTGGATCATCTATTGACCCACAATTATTTTATGTTTGATGGGGTTTTCTATCTTCAAAGATGCGGAGCTTCAATGAGAGCAAAGTTCTCCCCATCCCTGGCGAATTTGTTCATGGGATGGTGGGAGGAGCTCCGCATCTTTGGAGAGGAGAACCCCTTTATCGATTATATTTTTTGGTATAGGAGGTACATAGATGATCTGCTGCTGATATGGGGGGATCCCCCAGACATTCTGCCTGATTTTTTGACATACTGCAACAATAACAGTCTTAATTTATCTTTTACCATGTGTCATAACCCTACCGAGATAGACTATTTGGATCTGACTCTGTGGGGCTCTGAGACTACAGGCAGAATCATTACTAAAACTTTTAGAAAAGCATGCGCTGGGAACTCACTCTTGTTGGCTTCCAGTTGCCATCCGAGCCATACACTGCCGGCGATCCCTTATGGGGAGATGGTCAGAGCAGCTCGTAATTGCTCTGATTCCAGCGTTTTGGGACAGGAGTTGGATTTGGTGGAGGAGAGACTCATTGATTAAAAAAGCGAGACAACAGGTATTAAAGAGAACCCGAGGTGGGTTTTAAAGAATGTTATCTGCATACAGAGGCTGGATCTGCCTATACAGCCCAGCCTCTGTTGCTATCCCAAACCCCACTAAGGTCCCCCTGCACTCTGCAATCCCTCATAAATCACAGCCGTGCTGTGAGGCTGTGTTCACATCTGTAGTGTCAGTCTCAGCTGCTCCCCCGCCTCCTGCATAGCTCCGGTCCCTGCCCCCGTCCCTTCCCTCCAATCAGCAGGGAGGGAAGGGAGGCAGGCGGGGACAGGAGTTCTGCAGGAGGCGGGGAGAGCAGCAGAATGACACTATAGAGATAAACACAGCCAGCTTTGACAAGCTGTTTGTCAGCAGCGTGGCTGTGATTTATGAGGGATTGCACAGTGCAGGGGGACCTTAGGGGGGTTTGGGATAGCAACAGAGGCTGGGCTGTATAGGCAGATCCAGCCTCTGTATGCAGATAATATTCTTCAAACCCACCTCGGGTTCTCTTTAAAGAGACTCTGTAACATTAAAAAGATCCCCTGGGGGGTACTCACCTCGGGTGGGGGAAGCCTCCGGATCCTAATGAGGCTTCCCACGCCGTCCTCTGTCCCACGGGGGTCTCGCCGCAGCCCTCCGAACAGCCGGCGACTGTGCCGACTGTCAGTTCAATATTTACCTTTGCTGGCTCCAGCGGGGGCGCTGTGGCGACTTTCTGCACGGAAATAGACGGAAATACCCGATCTCCGTCGGGTCCGCTCTACTGCGCAGGCGCCAGAAACTTGCGCCTGCGCAGTAGAGCAGACCCGACGGTGATCGGGTATTTCCGCCTACTTCGGCGCCGAGAGGCATCAGAGCGCCTGCGCAGGAGCCAGGAAGGTAAATATTGCGTCACGGCTGTACGGAGGGCTACAGCGAGACCCCCGAGGGACGCAGAACGGCGTGGGAAGCCTCATTAGGATCCTGAGGCTTCCCCCACCCGAGGTGAGTACCCCCCAGGGGCCGTTTTGTCGTTACAGTTCCTCTTTAAAAAAGAATCGTCAGGATCTGTTGGGTGCGGGTGCCGGGATTGGGACGAGGCGGAAAAGAAATTTGACCTTTACAACTCCTTATAGTTTGGAGTACAATAAGGTCATTAATATAATAAGAAAATATTTGCCAGTCCTGCACTCGGATCCCAAACTTCGCAAGATCTTGGGGGAGGGTTGTACCTTCTCCGCACGTCGTGCCCCTACTTTGGGGACCCGCCTCTCTCTGAGTCTTTTTTCCAGCTCCTCCAGACCTGTTCCAACGTGGCTGGCCTACAAAGGTTCCTTTAGGTGCGGGTATAGCACCTGCAGGTACTGTTGTGTCCACAACCAAACACGTGATATCATTTCTATCTCCAAAGGTGAGAGATTTGAGATTAATCCAGGGCTGTGGAGTCGGTCCAAAAATCCTCCGACTCCGACTCCTCAGTTTAGGATTCCACCAACTCCGACTCCACGACTCCGACTCCTCTAATTTGCATATTACAATTTTGTTGATTAAAAGTATGTAACATGAAATTCGTCTCTTAACTGCCAACGCTTAGGAATTTTACAAGACAACTGAAGTGAGAAGGATATGTAGACTACTATATTTATTCCCTTTAGACTAAAACTAGTCCTTGGTAAGAGTACTTGTAAAAGGTACAAACCGGAACAAAGAACATCTATTAGGCCCTAGGCAGTGTAAGTGTGGGTACATGTAAGAATGATGTGCAGGTACTCTGCAGGGGAATGAGGAGATTGTAAACAGACAACACCTCTGTGTTCAATGTGCACAGCATTCTCAGTGGATTCCCTGCAGCTCTGTGGGGAGTGCATATGTAGAGCATAGTACTACTGTGTAACAAAGTAAACCTGAGACAGATGAAACTAAAGTTTTATACATACCTGGGGCTTCCTCCAGCCGCCTTCAGGATAATCAGTCCCTCGTTGTCCTCCTCCGCCACCTGGATCTTCTGCTATGAGTCCAGGTACTTGAGCCAGTCAGGCGTAGTGCGCATGCACACACTCCGCCGCCAGGAGCATACTACACCTGTGCAGCACTATTGCGCAGGTGCAGAATGTTCCTGGCTGTGGGAGCGGCATGCGGCCGGACAGCGCTGACTGGCTGAATTACCAGGACTCATAGCAGAAGATCCGGGTGGTGGAGGACAGCGAGGGACTGATTAGCCTGAAGGGGGCTGGAGGAAGCCCCAGGTATGTATAAAACTTTACTTTTCATCCGTCTCAGTTACCCTTTAATTTGTAGTCACCAAACCAAATTTTAACAACATATCAAATTATTTGATTTCATCAGCAAAGGGAGTGCATACATTTGCATAAATCAGAATCAGCGCAGAATTATTTCCATCTCGTTGACCATCTCTATTAGTGACACAGCTACACATCAGGCTTTATTCTTACAGCATAGATGTTATTTAGTATATATAAGAGATTCCTGTGTACACATCATATATACAGTCACAATCAGATATGTATATCTGACCTTAAAAATACGGGGACTGCTTTATTGAAGCAGCACAAGTAACTAATTTTGATTGGTTTATTTCATTTTTGTGGACTAAGCACAGCTATTACTGTATATATACTGTATATATACATTATTTTTAATGACTATTATCTGAGAAATAGAACATTTTATCATATTTTTTATTTTAATTACAGTTACAAATTCATTAGGAGTCGGAGTCGGTGCATTTTTTCCCGACTCCGACTCCAGGCACCCAAAATTGCCCAACTCCACGACTCCGACTCCACGACTCCGACTCCACAGCCCTGGATACATAAATTGCAATTCTAGCAATGTTGTTTATCTCATCACCTGTGTTGCTTGTGGATTGCAGTATGTGGGGTGTACCACCCGCCCTTTGAGGCAACGCATCTCAGAACATTTTAATGGACCAGCTAGGTGTATTAGAAATGGACCATACATTTCTCAAGTCTCCAGTGTATCCAAGCATTTCCTGAAAGAACATCGGGGTGATATGGGTGGCTTCACCTTCCAGGGTATCGACAGGGTAGTACGCCCACCTAAAGGGGGTGACCTACATAGATCCCTATTGAAACGGGAGGCCCTGTGGATATGGAGATTGGGTACACGTATACCAACAGGCTTAAGTTCTAAAATGGATGTTAGTCTCACTTATGACATAAGAGTTTAATTAATTAATTTTTATGCCATTTGATCTTGTTTGCACCCCCCTCTCTTTTTGACCATACTTGTTCATATATTGGTCTTTGTTTTCTTTTTCTTCTTTTTGGGGTACTGTCCTATCTGTACCATATGTTTGTCCTCAAGCTGTATATTGATCTTGATGCTCAACCATATCATCAATGGTTTTTAAATTTTTGTATATTTCATGTTTGTATACTGGCTACGCCATTTTATATGTATATTGTATGTGTTACTTTAAGAGCTAAGGCCATGCCCATTGTGGGCCGGCACTTGACTACTTATACCTGTAATGAATATGTATATGCTGGCTATGATTAAGGAGCCTTCAGAGTTCCGATACGCGTCAGCCTTTTTGTATCTACTGATGTGCTAATAAAATTGAAGGAAGTTTTATACCCATCCATGGTGCATCTTTGTTTGCCTGTACGTTTTGAGACCTATGATCTCTGCTCCCTTTGGTCATGTATCGGTGGTTGTAGCGTTCCTGTTTCTCTGCACCCTCTGTGACACATTGGAGAGGATTGGGGACAACCGAGCACAGACTAGATTCTCAACAGAAGCGCCATCTACCTTGGCCAGGAACTGTGTGTGCACAAGGCTTTAGAGTCAGATTCACAACAGTTCTAGGCACTAAGAGCTTGAAGTTCACACTATGTTGTAGTGGCGCTATATTCATATAATATGGAGATGCTGTCCAAAATTGGTTTTCCACAGAAGTCCCACTGCACTTGGGAGTAGACATAAATATTCTATAGCAATGCATTCACTGTCTCCAAAAAAAAATGTGCAGGTTGGGTTCTGTGCATTGTGGACACTATAAAGACAGGTATGTGTGAAATGGTAGAAGCTTCTCTACAGGAAAGCATTGGGTTCATACAGTATGTATGTTGGTCCACTGCCTACCAGTCTGGCAAGCAGTCTGGCAGTGGACCTAGAGTGATCAGGCTCTAAGGCATGCCAGCTGTTCCCCAGTCTTTCACACTCAGGATGCCTCAGCTGATACAGCAATCATGGACTGCATTTATAAACAATATTTTATATCAGGAACAATACATTTACAACTCTCTACCATCTGGATCATACTATAACATGATAGGGGTTACTGTAAGTTTGTGAATTAGCAGTTGTGTAAAACTTTTTATTCAAGAAAAGTCGACCTGGAATAATTTAAAGAAAACTCTAGCTGCCTGAAACAAGCATGAAGCTAATCGAATCAGATTTCTCAGAAACATCTGACCTGCATGCTTGTTCAGGGTCTATAGCTAAAGGTATTAGAAGCAGAGGATGAGCAGGACAGCTAGGCAACTGGTGTTGTATAAAAGGAAATAAAATATGGCAGCCTCCATATCCCTCTCACTTTAGTTTCCCTCATCATTTCAACTTGTATTTTTAATTTGATTCTTAGTTTCAGTAATTGAAGCTAGTGACAGGTGTATTTTACAGTACAAGTCTAGGCAAACATCTAAATACACACTTGGATCTGTGAATTTTTTGTCTGTTTAATGATTTGTAATTCTATCCAGTTGGTCTTTTGACTCACACAGGACTGCTACACTATATAGCCAGTCAAGTGACACCACATGACACCACAATTCATTTTTTCAGTTTATGCATTGTATGGGGGTGTCTGGTAAAATATATTTTATGACGGTCTCATAATATTCTCATGCAAATGGACATATCTGTATTGTTTGGATAAGTCACAAGCAGAAGGCCAAGCATCTAAATAGGTCATCTAATAGTTTAGAAGCTATACAGCTCCAATGCAACCTTTAAGTTTAACATGAGGCTTCTGCAGTTGAAAAAAATAGGCCTTGGAAATGTGACCAGAAGCAACAAACTACAGGACCAGACTTAAAGGGATACTGTAGGGGGTTGGGGGAAAATGAGTTGAACTTACCCGGGACTTCTAATGGTCCCCAGCAGACATCCTGTGGCCGCGCAGCCACTCACCGATGCTCCGGCTCCGCCTCTGGTTCACTTCTGGAATTTCAGACTTTAAAGTCTGAAAACCACTGCGCCTGCGTTGCCGTGTCCTCGCTTCCCATGATGGCACCAGGAGCGTACTGCGCAGGCCCATTATGGTCTGTGCCCGCGCCGTGCGCTCCTGGTAACATCAGCGGGAGTGAAGACACGGCAACGCAGGCGCAGTGTTTTTTTTCCAACTTTAAAGTCTGAAATTCCAGAAGTGATCCGGAGGCGGGGCCGGAGCATCGGTGAGTGGCTGCGCGGGCACAGGATGTCTGTGGGGGGCCATTAGAACCCCCGGGTAACTTCAACTCATTTCCCCCCCGACCCCCCCCCCCCCTACAGTATCCCTTTAAAAGCTGTGTGCATGTGACAGCTGCTGCTTAGATTGCATCATCCCATTGTTCATCGCTGCAGAAAGGAAAGACTGACTCTCTCTAAAGAGATTGTAGCCTATAGCAGTGTGGGCTCCTGACCAGGTATAAAATAGGAAGCACTGATATGGATAAAAAGATCTCCATCTGAGCGTGTATGCAGCTCTAGGGAAATGTGTCAAATTGTGTTCACACTAGATATGTTATGAAGTGTGCACGTCATATGACATGTTTCACGCTAGAGTCAACTATTTTTTTAGTGCCACCAATCACATCATATGTGATTTGAATTTGTGGACTATTAAAATGATTGTTTGTTACTGCACAGCCACTGTCATTAATGATGTCTGTAAATTGTAAAGCAAAAGTAAGGGAAATTCCACTCAGACAAGCAATCTTGCTTATAAAGCTGTGTGGTCCCAGTAGGTCAACCATCCTTGCCTGTCAGTGGCCAGTATATCAGCTATGCTGCAGATTTCCAGGACATACCAATACTTACCAATGTCTCTTTACTGAAAGAACAACACATAGTTTATGCTGCAAATGATATGGTGGCCACTAATGATGACAATCCTTTTCATCCAATTTTACCAAATCTGCGTAGTAGTAAGGCTAAACTGAGTAAAAATACTGAATGGATAATTTAGGTAGCCCCTATATTACATAGAATTGGTAAGATTGGATAAAAAAGATTGGATCATTGGTACCACCATTAAAGGCATCAACTAGGAAGCCCATAGTAGTATAATAATTTAGCACTAAATTCCTGTACAACCAGGAGACTGCCCACCAGCCTGTGACATGCAAATTCACAATGTACCATGTCACAGAAAGGAGAGGGGCAGAGAAGCAGGAACCTTTAGATTTAAGGCCCATACACACATCGGACTTTTGCGAACGACGGTCGTTTGAACGTCCCGTCGTTCAGTCGTCTGCACGCTAAATCGGGCGTGTGTACAGACTGTCGTTCGGGTGATAAGACTGGTCTTGAGCGATCCACCGGGCGTCTTATCACCTGAACGACAGTCTGTACACACGCCCGATTTAGCGTGTGGAAGACTGAACGACGGGACATTCAAACGACCCGTCGTTCGCAAAAGTCCGACTTGTTTATGGGCCTTAAGTCTTCAAATTTAACACTCAAAGGGTATCTTTTGAGCAGAAAAACAGTCAAAAATATAGATACTTATCTCAGCAAAGGAAAACCTCTGGATAACAAGAAGCGCTGGGTAGAGAAGGATTGGAGAAGCCTTGAGATCATCCAGAGGCTTCCCTCTATTTAGGAAATTATATAACTTTTCCCCCAAAGCTTTGCTTTAAACTGAATGTAAGGACTGAGCCTATATTTAATTTATATCAAACAAGTGACAGCATTCCAGGCTGCAAACTGAAATGAAAGCCAACAGAGGCATGCAGAGCCCCACTGGGGCTAAATACATGCCTTGAATGCAAATCAGATGCTGTGTAATATTGTCCATATTTTGGCGCTCTGAACATCTTTGCAAATAGCTAATTCATGTACAGCCTCTGTCTGAAAGCGCTGCCAATCTCTGTAGAAAATTAATGTAAGTATACTTCTTGGCTAGCTGCATTTATGTGCTTTGACCTGCATTCAAATTTTTAGATTAGAAACTAGTACATAATTTGCATCTGATTTGCATTCAAAGCATGTATTTAGCCCCAGTGGGGCTCTGTGTGCCTCTTTTGGCTTTCATTTCAGTTTTCAGCCTGGAGCGCTGTCACTTATTTGATGTCTGTTTGAAGAAATGTGTATACCGTTTATGATTAGCAGCACTAGGAAAAATTATGTTTTTATTGTTAGACTAGCGGTAGGTCTTCCCCGCGAAGGCCCATCATTGCTGTAGGGAAGTCTAGTAGGGAATAATTTGTGCACCTTTTATATATACTGAAGCTAACACCCTCCTTTGCTGTACCTGTTTTGAATGCATGCTGTGTAATTTTGTCCATATTTTGGAGCTCTGCACATCTTTGCAAATAGCTAATTCGGATACAGCTTCTGTCTGAAAGTGCTGTCAATTTCTCTTGCTGTACAAAATCTATGTTTAATTTATGTTTAGTAAAACACATACGATTAATTGCCACTTCACTTCAGGTTTGCTTTAAGACACTACAAACCATTAACAAGATTAGTCATTTAGGCCTGGTTCACACTGGCTGCGTTTGCCATTGTCAAATCGTTTGTGCATGGTCTGCCTATGGGAGCATGCACATTGCAGTTTTGCGTTCCAGCAGCGATTCTCGCTCCCCGAATGGGAATTGCAAACTGAAGTTGCTGCAAATTTGCCATTGCTAAGCAACTAGCAATTGCATTATTCCAGCAATTAGCCTCTGCGATTTGGGGTACAAGAATTGCAGCAATTGCAATGCTGCAATGTGCATGCACCCATAGGTAGACACCGCTCTAAAGCTGTGCCAATCGCAAACCATCAGCAAAGCCAGCACAAACACAGGCAGTGGGGACCAGGCCTTAAAAAGATCACATCCAGCACATTGCCATTTATCGCTGCCACTTTACATATAAACAAAAACTCAGACAAAAGGATAACCCGTGAGTAGGAAAAGCTGTAATACATGCGTTATGAAAATCATTTCAAGAAGAAATATATTTTGTAAAAACAGAAGCAATGAAAGAATGAGAAAATAACTAAAAATCAAATACCTCTATACAGTACAAAGTAAGAGTCCCACAATAAATCCACCAGGAGAACAAGCCGTCCTACAGTGTGGATAGGACCACCTGAATATTAGGAGAAGTACATCACTGTGTGACTGCCTGTCTAGCTTTCTTCCTCAGTCTATGTTGCCGTACACTACAAGCAGCATATTAGCTACGGACAGAGTGAAGGAAACTGAAGGTAAGATATAGGATATAATGTGGTGATATATGGTAACAGGAAGGAATGTATGACCAAACACTGCCATGGCAGGATGAATGCAACCACACTCATGTAAACACCAGGGGAAAGGCTATCAATATATAGTACTACAATGTCAGTAAATACTCAGTTCATCAAGACACAATTCAGCCTGGCCTGTTGCCTCTGTAGGGACAGGTTTCAACTTGCCTGATCATTAGTCTGGAAAGATAATCTTCATATTATTCTGGATTGTTAATCTTCTACGTACTTGCCGCATGATTAATAATACTGGATGCTCTGCCGATGGAACTCCTTGTCCTATTCCTAAATGTATTCAAGACATAACGTTTTTGTTACATCTATATTTATACTGACCGAGATCAACATTTAACCAATTTTAGAGATTTGTATGACTGCAGAAGATAATACAATAAACGTGTTACTATATTCTTCAAAGCTATATTTCACACCTTGCATAAATTCTCTGACAACATCTGTTTCTGGATGGCGGATAAATGTATCCCTTTCTATTTGCTTCAATTCAATAACCAAAATTTTCTTTGATGGAGCATTTTAGATATGCTCAGATTAGGATTTCTTTCTTGAAACATACTGGCCCTTATGGATCTCTAATTGCACTTTCTATGAAAATGTTTACCTGTCCTCGGTTGAGTGCAGGGGAGTGATTTCTCATCTATATTCTCATATGATTGGACTTTTGCAAGATAAGAAAACTAAAAATTTGGAGGAGTGGGAGACCGGGTTAAACTTAACTTTGGACCAGACAGATTTGTGCATTAGGCTTAATTTAATGAATGCTACCAGAACCCCTATGGTTAGAGATACTGCTGTAAAATTGGCCACTAGATGGTTTATAGAACACCTTCAAAGCTTCATAGAATTTTCCCTAGTGTTTCTCCCTTATGTTTTCAGGGCTGTCAGGTGGTGGGATCGTTTTACCATACATTTTGAGAGTGCTCAGTTGTCAGTGCACTTTGGAGGAGATTAAAGAGAGATATGAGCCGCCTGTACTCTACAGCGATTGATACAGAAGCCCAACATGGTCTACTCCTGGTGCCTAACGACAGTTCCAAGGAAATGGAGGAGAGTGTATTATGTTTTTGTGTGCTCCATTCTATGGACGATAGCTTGTGATTGGAGAACTGTAGGTGTTTCTACTACACAAATATTGCATAGGGTGGAGTTGGTGCGACTTATGGACTACCTATATCATATGCTTCATGATACTATGCCAAAATATCAGGCAAAGTGGGTAGATTGGCCTAAGACAGCAATTTTTTCTGCTTAATGGTTTTTTTCTCGTATTGGCCTGAGAAGCTTTCTGTCCTAGTGGAAGAGATAAAAGATAAATAGAGCTACACTGCATCTGGGGTGACTACCTATTCTGGAGACAAATGTCAGTAGTGTAACTTCTGCTTGCTGAGGTGAGATTTCCCATTACCTATTATTTTATCCCAGCGAGAATGTGTAACCTGCACCTTCCACCAACCCCGGTCTGGAGAAAAAGCAGTCAGATGGATCTGATTTTGTTAGGTGATTGCCATAGTCTCAGTTTTTCAGATTCCGTGGAAATTCCGATTTCCACTAATGCCAATTCCGCGGATTTCTAATGAGTCTTTTTTTTGTCATTTTTGCATTCTCCGATTGGTCTAATACTTTCAAGTACTCGAAAGTATTTGGCCAATCAGAGGATGCAGAATTTTACCGCAATAATCGGAATACCATGGAAATTTTAGTCCAATCACAGGACTCAGTAATGCTCGGTAGTATCAGAGTCTTGTGAGTGGTCTAAAACGACAGCGGTAACCCAGATTTCTGTGGAAAAATTCAGCATTCTCCGATTTGTCCAATGCTTCCGAGTTCTGTGCAGATTTCCTAACAATAAAAGTACCAAAAAGTAGCTGAAAAGCTACGATCAAAATCATTTTGAGTACGTTCTTGCTTGCTGGTAATTTAAAAGTAGTTTTATTTACAAGTTGTTAAAATATCACCAAGGAGAAAACACAGGTAAAAAAGTGAATTGCATAAAGGACGCAGAGTTTTAAATCTTAGCCTAAAATGTCAGCTACTGGTCAGTAAAACCAGGTACGGTACTTACATTAGACCATTGCCAGTCATGCAGAGCATGAGCCAACTATTACCTTTATGTATCCCCAACAGTTTATGAACACATTGATATATGGTATGTTATATACTCAAACCTGACCCCAGTGATTGACAACTTGTTTAAAATTCCTTTGCACAAGTCACACCTTCCACTTAATAGGAATGCTTAGGCATTGTTGCATGTAATCCATTCAGTGCTGGCTGTGTACACTGAACATTTATGCAGCCGTCCATTTATTACGCAAGGTGTACGTAGCATAAATGTGAGCAACGGCTGAGATATGGAGAGCTCATACACTGGCAACCAATGACACTTGATCTGCTCCTTGTGCACCTTGTTTACAAAGACAAGTGTTTTCTTTTTAACAGAGGAGCACCTGCTCTTGAGCTCCAGGCAGTCATAGCAGAAACAAATATATCTTAGGGCTGTTGCACACCAGAGCGGTTCTGAAGCGTTTTTTGAGGCTGCATTTCCACTTGTGCGGTGTGAATCGCATGGATGACGATGTATGCGAATTTAACCATGGCAGTGCTGGTGTGCTTTTCCATTGTTTCTATGTGAATTTGCATGCGAATGCGCATGAAAATTTGCATATCCAAACCTCATGCGAATTTCCTATGAAATACATTGTATGCGATTCGCATAGCGGTATGCGAATTCTGATGGCTCTGCCATGCGAATTTTTTCTACACAGAAAAACGCAAAGGAATCCTGACAAGTGGAAACAGTCCCATTCACTTTTATTGCTATGCGAATTTGCATGCGAAAACCGCATGCGAATTCGCAATAGTGGAAATGTGCCCTAAAACTCTTGAAGGGGGGAAACCGCTTGGCTAATGAAAGTGAATGGGATGGTGCACACCAGAGCGGCTAGTTTTTTCCAGAAATGCAAACTCGGTGGCTGCAGCACTTTTTAGATTTCTGAGGCGTTTCTGCCTCAATGTTAAAGTATAGGAAAGTGAAAAACCGTTCTGAAAAACACTAGATCAAAGCGGTTTTCCAGGTGTTTTTGTTACAGCTGTTCAGTTACAGCTTTACTGTAACAATACTTGTAATCTGCTACACAAAAACGCTCCAAAAAACACAAGGCATGTTTACAAAACGTCTCTAAACATGCCTAGAATCGCTCTGAAATCTGCTTCAAAAACCTCTAGCGTTTTGCAGATCTGCTAAAGGTTTTTGGTGTGCACTGAGCCTGACTTTTTTGAATCAGTTTCATGCTTATTGATTGATAGTGTTAACATGCTGTGTTTACAAATTAGCTGCTGAGGACTGCTGTGATTCCTGAGCTGACACCACTGAGAGATTAAATTACACTTGTGCTTAGTCACAGATGAGGGGGAATTAGACAGGCTAAACTCTCTAAATACATACAAGGTGCATTTCTCTTCATGTTTCTTCTTTCCTGCGCAAGAGGTCAGATCCACTTTAACTTTCTTTGGACTATTGCTATTTGTCTAAGGAAGATCAGCTACACAATATGGAAAAGGGACAATCGTTTTCAGCCTTTTCCAGGTCATGGCACTCTTTTCGTTAAGTCATTTTTTATTTAAACCAACCCTTGGCTACATATCAAGAAGTTTTGAATCAGGATGATACCATTTATTGGCTAACTTAGAGATGGATAAACAGTGAGCTTTCGACTTATAAAAAGCCTTCGTCGGACTGGTTCCTGACCAAAACTGAAAAACACAGCTTATATACACTGACATACAGAGGAGAAACATTCTTTAGCATGGCTAACACGGTACAACACTTTACTGCTTCTACTTGGCTACATATCAACAGGTGTTGGAGTCCCCCTTTATGTTCCAGCTTTTTTGTACTCCCCAAAGTTTTCTCCACCATTCCATGAATAAATGGCAGCATCCGAGTTTCTGCGATGCATTCCATACTCCCCATTACAGTTCTGCTCCATCATAGTGCTCCCCTCCTATTATGGTACACCACTCAGTGTAGTATTCACTTCATTAGGGCCTCCTTTATTATAGTTCCCCCTAGTTCATGCTCCTCTCTCTGTACTGCTTGTCACTCTTTCAGTTGATTTAGTAAATTGCAAATAATCAATTGGTAATTATTGTATTCACTATCAATAGTACAATTTTATTTTAGCTAAGATAAGGCCAAATACGATCATTCAAATCCACCAGGCGGATCGATAATCTGGCTATTTACTATGGACCATATGATCTTTTTTCATCTATTGTAAGCAACTGTTGACCCTTTTTTCACAATTCAAGAAGATTTATCAGATCAAAATAAATTCATAAAAATTGTACTGTTAATGAGCACCTTCAGTGGTTCATTTATTGCCCAATTAAGACCCCTTGAGGTTGATTCATAAAGCATTACCGCAGTCGGTTATGCAGAAAATAGCGGACTTTACTGAGAACTTAGGAAAATGTCAAAAGCAGTTACCGCATGAAAAGCTGAAATTCCTGAGCAGTGAGGTCAATTACAGACTTGTGCGGTAATTACCTCAACACATATCAGTAAATGTCAAGATTAGACCAGGTGGTAATGGCACTGAAGAATACCACCTGCTTTGAAGAGGTGATAAGAGAGCAATAATGGAGACTCACAAGCAGAAGCAGTGAGATCTCCCCCCAGGCAGCAGCAGCAGCAGCAGGGAGAGCAGAACAAACAAGGCTTCCCCTGAATACCTTAGGTTGTTTGTTTAACCTCTTGGGTTCCTGTTTTTAAGATGTGTATTTCACATCACAAAGCCTGGCATGTGTAAAGTTTCTTGAAGTTCTTCTAAGCTCGCTGTGGCAATTAAATAGATTGTTTAGAAAGCCTAATAGATTCAGAGCAGATTCAGGGCAAGCAGAGGCAGTATAACAAAACATACACATCTAAATTGAAGTTGGGATGCCTCTTTTATTGTAATGCTGTCTCTGCACAGAGAACAGCAAATGTAACAACTCAGGCAGCTACTCTTCTCATGTTACCGACAGTTTAGTTCGGTAAATCCCCGCATTTCTATCGCAGCTGTGAAAATTTTTATGAATTAGCACACAAAAGTCTAAAATACCAAATGCTGTATTTTCTCGACCAGATTTTTTTTCCGCACAGCCTTTTATGAATTGACCCTGAAAATTGAAATTGCATGGCGTGTGCTGGGCATAACATAGCTATCATCTGAGTAAACTGATCACATGCTTCTCCATGAGCTCCCCTAGACACGACAATCACTATTAAAGACTGTATCAAGTAGGGCCACGGATGGTGAATCGGGCCTTGACCTGGCCATACACTGTTCAATCTTTGAGTGATCTCTGAAATGACTGATTAGAAATATTATTTTACACTTCTGAATTCAGTAATGTTTGATTAAAGCTTTCAAAATCAAAATGTATTGATCAATTTTGAGTGCAGCAGAAGAATTTAGGCAGATCATATTCATAGAAAAGGATTACTTTGTCCTAAAATCAATAGTTGCACTTTACAACTGAGCATTTTCCTAGCTCAGTGTAGGCTCTATTAGGGCTCGTTTCCACTGTAGCGGTGCGGAATCGCCTGGATTCCACCGCTGAAGAAATCGCATGCGGCTGCGTTTCCCCATGCGGATTTACCCGCGATTTCGCATGCGATTTCGCATGCCAAGGAGCCAGGCGAAATTAACCATGTCACTGCCTGTGTAAAGTTCCATTGCCTTTCATGCGAAATCGCGGGGAAATCCGCATGACAAAGCCGCATGCGATTTCCCTATTGAATGCATTAGCGGCGATTCGCCCGCATTCCTGCCGCACGCGAAATCTGACGACCCTGTCGTGCAGATTTTTCCTGCACCGAAAAACGCTGCCGCCGCCGCACACGTGGAAACAGCCCCATCCACTAAAATTGAGTATGCGAATCCGCATGCAGTGCCCGCATGCGGATTCGCTATAGTGGAAACGAGCCCTTATGCCTTGTGCTCATGATGCAATTTTCCGTCCGATGGGTCGAATCGATTATTTCCGATGGGTCCAATCAGATTTCCCATCATTTTTCTGATCAATTTTTTGATCACTTCTATACAAAATCAGAAAAACGATCAGAAATCAGATCAGACCTGTCAGAAATAATGGATTCGACTCATCTATCTGATGGGAAATTGCATGGTGTGTACCATGCATAAGAAGTACATTTCTTCCAGATTAAAATGCACTATACATTTTTTTTTCCTATGTTACAGTCACTTAGTAGGCAGTAAAAATCTGACCAATCTGACAGGTTTTAAATTACTCCATCTTCTCATGAGGGCTTTTCAGTATCTCCTTTGTTCTGAACAAAAAGCACTCCCCAGAAAGGATCTAAGCAAAGATGCCGGCCTGCCCCCCTTCATGTTTTCACACACGTCTTTTGCAGTTGGACAGAGCAACTACCATTCAGTAAGTGCTTGAGATAGACTGGCCTGATTTTAACAACATACTGCATGCAGGGCTGGATTTAGGCCAAGGCCACCTAGGCCATGGCCTAGGGCACTACAGGAGCAAGGACACCAAAGCAGCAGGCTAAACTGGTGCAGCATTTACAAGCTTGCAATTACAACAATGCAAGGAGATCAGGCGAGCGCCTGACCACGGTACTCAGCTGCCAGCCACCTGTACAGCAGCCACCTTGCTTTCTGTGCATGTTTGCATTGTGGCTGGCGGCTATGGACTTGGGCAGCATTGGAGACGGCAAGGAAGAGGAAGCTTCTGCACTGGAGAGGAGCTGATGACTGCTGCGGTGTGAAAGTGGCTGGATACCTATACTGAAAGGGGTGTGTAGGAAACGAAGGAATTAGGGGAGTCATCTGGCTACCTATACTGGAGGGAAGGGGGGAGGGGGTCATCTGGCTACCTATACTGGAGGGAAGGGGGAGGGGTCACCTGGCTACCTATACTGGAGGAAAGGGGGGGAGGGGGTTATCTTGCTACCTATTCTGAAGGGGTCGGCTGGTGACAGGGGCCTTGGACGGTAAAGAGTACAAATCCGGCCCTGACTGCATGTGACAGCAACATAAGAAAAAAGTAATTTATAGTGTGTTTTATTCTGGAACAAATGTACATTTTATACATACAAATACATTTTAGTTTTGTTTGTTTTTTTGTGAGAGTGGTTCTTTAATGTCATCAGTCACAATTATTTATAAACGTTAGGGTTCCTAAAGAGATCAATAATGTAAAACTATTTACTGGAAACATTATTAGTAGCAATCCACCACTTTTTAGTTTATAAGTGCAAGTTACAAAATAAATCTAGTTTCAAAATGGTTATAGTACTTTATCATAGGTACGGAGGCCTCCGAGATTCAATGAATGTTTCCTATCACTAAAAATATTTCCTGCATTCCTCGTCTTCACTCGTTATTCCCGCATAATGATTACACTGATGGACTGTGACTGCTTCATAGAACAGGCTGGAACCTGAAACTCTAAAGACAATACAGAACACCCCTATTCTCTGTGAGGTCAGCCTTTCAAGGCAAAGGGTTTATGTCTTAACAGTTTATGAAGACAATGATCAGCTACCCCCAACAGGCAGTTTTTTTAGTAGAATTTCCATAGCAACTGCAGAGATTGAAAGATCTCTACAATTCCCTTTGTGACAACAGGTCCTGTTTAAATTCCAACAACAGCCACCTAACTAGAGTAGGGCACTTTCTGTGCATGCAGGCTAATTATTGGTAAAAGTTGGCATACACTAGTGGATGTAGTAATTGGTCGACATCTATCTGATATTGTTCACCACCTTGTTCGACTTGATATTAGATCAAATCTAATCAGAGCTATAACTGAGGTATGGAATATCACTGGTACAAGCTAAAGACAACTAAATTATCCTGGCTGGGAGAACAAAATAATTAGCGTATACAGAATTTAGAATTCTATTTTGGCATTTAGTTTGCCTATTGTTTTTGTGATGTGCAGTCAAAAACATACTTCTTATTTGTCTATGTTTGCACATATATTAAATTTTACAATTTTTTGCCATAGTGCCCCTTTAAATAAGATGGGGCCGAGACAAGGAGAAAAATACATTTTGCCAGGTGGGTATACATTTCATGTAAATAATCAGACTCATTACTGTGCACCTTTAAGTTCTAAATGAATAAAGCACTTATAGGTCCACTTAATATTTAGGATAGTGTAACAATATCATATAAATCTTTTAGAATTTCTAAAGTCTGTGGAAAGATCATGTCTAGATCTTTTGTGGAAAGGTTGTTTCTAGTGTGAGCTCAGGTGTCCTTCAACGCCATTGTTGATGTACCGTAATTAGTGATCCGATCATTAACAACTGAACTCTACTGTTGTTCTATTGAAGTGTCCAGAGTGGGGAGCCTTTTGCTCATTATACCTCCTCCTGTCCCTGCAAACCAGAACAGGCTGTTGGGCAGTGTGTCTGTAGAAGAATCCTTCCCAGAACAATCTTTCTGGATGACAATTATTGAAAGTGTATACAGTACATAGCTTCAGCAAGCTAAGCAGTTTCGGGTAGCACACAGTTCCATAAGAGTGTACAGGAGGTGAACAGTCTGTACCCTGAAAGAGCAACACTGCAGATCCACTGATTTGAATACCATGAAGCAGCCTGATCTTTAACCAAACTTTTTGCATAGGAGCCAAAATGGTAATTAAGTTAGTGTATTCCCTTGGCTGTTAGGCCTCCAGAGCCTAAAACAATTCACTTGTACATATTTGGGAAACAACAGACTACTGCTCTCAATGAATCATTAAGCTCTAGCTTAAAGAGACTCTGTAACAAATTTTTCAGTCTTATTTCTTCTATCCTATAAGTTCCTATGCCTGTTCTAATGTGCTCTGGCTTACTGCAGCTTTTCCTAATTGCACTGTCTCTGTAATAAATCTTATCTACTTTCCTCGTGTCTGTCGGGCTAAAGCTTGAGTGTGTGGAATGTGCAGGGCTGCTTGTGATTGGTTAGAAGCGATACACACCCTCTGCAGGCCCCCTGCACACTCTGTATGACTCACACACTCTGTTTATGTGAGCCTATTACAAGCTGGTTAGTTTGTTTGTAAACACTGCCTAAAACTGTTAATTACAAGCCAGGATTGCAGCAGGGAGTGGCAGAAACAGCACAGAGGGGCACAGGAGAAAATAAGGAATAGAATGGTATGCTTTTTAGTGTAAGAAAATATTAGAGTACAGATTCTCTTTAACCTCCTTGCCGGTTATCCCGAGCTCAGCTCGGGGTAACCTGCGCAGGAGGATATCTCAGGCCCCGCTGGGCCGATTTGCATAATTTTTTTTGTTACAAGCAGCTAGCACTTTGCTAGCTGCTTGTAACTTCCGATCGCCGCCGCTCACCGCCGATCCGCCGCGCCGAGTCGCTCCCCCCCGCCCCAGACCCCTGCGCTGCCTGGCCAATCAGTGCCAGGCAGCGCTGAGGGGCGGATCGGGATTCCCTATGACGTCCCGACGTCCATGACGTCAGTGACGTCATCCCGCCCCGTCGCCATGGCGACCAGGGAAGCCCTGCAGGAAATCCCGTTTTCAACGGGATTTCCTGCATACTCTGATCGCCGAAGGCGATCGGAGTGGGTGGGGGGATGCCGCCGCTCAGCGGCTATCATGTAGCGAGCCCTGGGCTCGCTACATGATTTTAAAAAAAAAAAGTGCGGCGCTGCCTCCTTGCCGCATTTTTTAGACCGGCAAGGAGGTTAATGACCATGGGGGGTTTGGGGCCAAGCCCTCTGATCTTTAGGATATTGTGGTACACGAATATAGCTTCCCTTTAGATTAGTGTGATTTGCCTTCTTTAAAACTGTGAGAAAACGCGGAAAAGCCGCCGCAGGTACTCAGAGCAGGGCGGCTGTTTCCGCGTCCAATGCGGCAGATTCCGCATCTGACGCGGCGGTTTGCTCGCATAGGCCTATACCTGTCAGCATGGCCGAACGCGGAGAAACCGCCGCATGCCCGGATGGCGGTGCGGCTGGTTCCGCGTCCTGCACGGCGGATACATTGCAAGACGTGTCTGGTGTGGCTGGGACTGATAGTCCACACAGATTGAGAAAGACGCGCGCGTGAAGAGGCAGAACTTTTATGACAGCCAGAAGGGTGTCAGCTGACCAAGCCGGTCAGCTGACAATTCAGCCAATTCTGATTGGTCCAGCACTTAGGGGAGGCGCTGGAGAGCGCTATAGTATATATACTGGGTGCTGGTCATTTCTCTGGTGTCTGGCGTTGCGATCACTACGTGGTAGCACTCAGACCTTGTCATTATCTGTGTTATTATCTAGCCCAATTTCCAAGGTGTTGATGACCAAGGAGCTCACACCTTAGTCTAGGAATCCTGTTATTATCTGTGTTATTATCTAGACCAGTTTCCAGGGTGTTGATGACCAAGGAGCTCACACCTTAGTCTAGGGATCCTGTTACCATCTGTATTATTATTTAGACCAGTTCCGGGGTGTGATAATCTAGGACTTCACACCCAAGTCTAGGCATTGTTGTTTATTTGTTATGACCTTCTGCTCTCCTGACCATTCTTCTGATCTCTGATTAGTACTTCATTATATCTGATACTCTGTTGCCAAACCCTGCTAGTCTTAGGATTCCGCATCTGTCTCCTGTCTCTGTACCTTATCTGTCTGTGTGTTAACGACCTGGCCTGTCCGACCTCGAGAACCATCTTCCTTATTGGGAGATAGTTCCCAGACCTGTCAGTGACACTTCACCCTTGGTGTCACTCACTCTCTGATCCTTCCCACTCTCAGCCTGGCTCCGCCCCTTGGGGAGCATCAGACCAGTGGAAGGAACCTGTTCTCTAAGCAGTATTTCGTGCTGCCTAGCACCCTCTACGTGGGTGCTCTCCTCAAAGTATACGGTTGCACCAAACACTCATATTACTCAGGTGTCCAGAGGTTAGAGATATATCTGATTATCGGTGATACTGCAGATCATCAATAATCGGGTATATATCTGCATTCTCGGTGATACTGCAGATCACCGGTAATCAGATCCTCTCTGTGTTACACCGATCGTTACAGAACGCCAGACCCAAAAATGCAAATGGACGCACACACTGACCGTCTGGGCGCACTTACCACTTCGGTGGATACCATCAACCAAGTGCTGGGTAATCACAAGGCGATGATTGATGCTTTGTCCGGTTCTTTACAAACCCTCCAGACAGCTGTGGACGAGGTGCGATCTCCTCCTAGCTCAGACATACGTATGCCTGTACCTGAAAAATTTTCTGGTCACAGATCTGACTTCCGAAATTTTAGGAGTAGAGTGTTATCATACTTTGAGTTGAGACCTAGATCTTCAGGAACTATGGCCCAACGGGTCACATTTATTAAGACTTTGTTATCAGGCGATTCTCAGACATGGGCATACAGTCTGCCCATCGGAGATTTAGCTTTAACCTCCGTAGATGAATTTTTCAAGGCTATGGCAGTAATTTACGACGATCCAGACATTGCCTCGACTTCTGAGCGGAAGCTCAAGTTGTTGCGTCAAGGCAAAGGTCCGGTCGAGGAGTATGCTGCCGAATTTAGGAGGTGGTCAGTTTCAGCCAGGTGGGACACCTATGCCCTCTTTGACTGTTTCTTATCAGGTTTATCTGATGAGGTCTCAGACCTCACGCTAAGTCAGCCCGAACCAAAAACCATCGATGAGGCCATTTCATCGGCCATCCGGATTGATCGCAGATTACGCTATCAAAGGCTGACCCGGGGTAAGAACAATGTTAAAATGGTGTCCTACGCCGCACCTCCTGTGACTCCATCTCCTCCCGTTTCACCTCCACCCGAGCCTATGTAGATTGGTAGCTCAAGACTGTCTCAAGTGGAGCGGAGACGCAGGATTTCTGAGCAATTGTGTCTTTATTGTGCAGAGGGGGGTCATAGAGTGAGGAATTGCCCTAAGAAGTCGGGAAACGCTACTGCCTAGGAGTAGTTGGGGGTAATACCCTAGGCGTACAGCTTTTACCCCTAGAAGATAAGCGGTTACTTTTTCCTAGTATGATTTCATGGGGGGATAAGTCTGAAGACTCTGAGGCCTACATTGATTCAGGCTCAGCGGCTAATTTTATGGATTACGAATTTGCAAAGAAATTGGGTATTCCGCTCACTCCAGTAAAACCGCCCCTTCAGGTTACGGCAGTGGATGATTCACCCCTGCAGCGTAACCATCCTCTGTCTCAGACACCAGAGGTGGAAGTCACTATAGGGGTGCTGCATAGCGAGAAATTGCAGTTTTTTGTGTTGCACATGACAACCTCCACAGTCATCCTTGGCATGCCGTCATTACACCTTCACTCTCCTCAGATAAATTGGGCCACTGGTCAGCTAACTAGCTGGTCAGCCCATTGTTTCCGTCATTGTTTAGTAAAGGTGACCTTAGGCCACACCAGGATTCATGTGGAGGGAGTTCCGGAACAATATGCTGAGTTTTCAGACGTGTTTTGTCCCAAAGCTGCCGATAAATTACCTCCACCTCGCCCTTTCGATTGCCCCATTGATCTCTGATCGGGTTGTATGCCCCCTAGAGGTCATCTCTACAATTTGTCTGGGCCAGAAAAGGTGGCCATGCAAGAGTACATCCGTGAAAACGTAGCTAAAGGATTCATTCGCCCTTCCCGGTCGCCTGCCGGTGCAGGTTTCTTTTTCGTAAAAAAAAAAGACGGAGGCCTTCGGCCGTGCATTGATTATCGGGGACTGAATAAGATCACAGTTAAAAATCGTTATCCGTTACCCTTGATAGACGATTTATTTACCCAAGTCACCAATGCTAAGATCTTTTCGAAATTGGATTTGAGGGGTGCATACAACCTGGTGCGGATCAGAGAGGGCGATGAGTGGAAGACGGCCTTTAACACACCCGACGGGCATTACGAGTACCTGGTGATGCCCTTCGGGTTGTGTAACGCCCCGACTGTCTTTCAGGAACTCATCAATGAAGTTTTCAGGGAGGTGTTGGGTAGATTTCTTTTAATATACTTGGATGATATATTAATCTTCTCAGACAACCTCTCTGAGCATAGGGCTCATGTTAAATTCGTGCTGCACAGGCTTAGACAAAACAGACTTTATGCCAAATTGGAGAAATGCATTTTCGAGGTGACATCTGTCGCTTTTCTGGGATATATAATTTCCACCTCAGGCCTTTCTATGGATCCCGCCAAAGTCTCTGCTGTCCTGGAATGGCCGCAGCCAGTAGGACTCAAATCCCTCCAGAGATTTTTAGGGTTTGCTAATTACTATAGAAGGTTCATAAAGGGGTACTCCACAGTCGTAGCACCCCTCACCAGTCTCACAAAGAAAGGGGTAGATACCAACCACTGGTCCCCCGAAGCCCTGGCTGCTTTCTCCACTTTGAAAGAACTGTTTTGTTCTGCACCCATTTTGAGACACGTGGACACCTCTTATCCATTTATTGTAGAGGTTGACGGCTCTGAAGTCGGGGTAGGGGCTGTGCTGTCTCAACGCTCTGGGCTGCAGGGAAGGTTACACCCGTGTGCCTATTTTTCTCGGAGGTTTTCACCAGCAGAGAAAAACTACGATATAGGCAACAGGGAGCTCCTGGCCATTAAATTGGCCTTTGAGGAATGGCGTCATTGGCTAGAAGGAGCAGAACATACGATTACAGTTTACACTGATCACAAAAATTTGGAATACATTGAAGGGGCTAAGAGATTGAGTCCCCGACAAGCTCGGTGGTCACTGTTCTTCTCGAGATTTAGATTTGTAATTACGTATACTCCGGGTAGTAAAAACATTAAGGCGGATGCCTTGTCCAGATGTTTTGAGCCGGAGACAGCACAGCCCTCAGACCTAGAGACCATTGTCCCACAGAGAGTAGTGCTGGGAGCCACAGAGACCTGGAAAGACTGGACGGAGACTTTAAGTCCCTTCCAGCAGGATGTCCCTGAGGGAAAGCCTGAAGGGGTTATGTTTATACCACTGCCATTTCGCCTCCAGATTTTGCAGTTGTTTCACTCACACAAAAATGCTGGGCATCCGGGGGTCTCCAGAACACAAGACTTGGTTGCTAGGTGTGCTTGGTGGCCTTCTCTGGCAACAGACTGCAAGGAGTATGTTAGAGAGTGTGCAGTGTGTGCTAAAAGCAAACCCTCCCGTCTGGCACCTGTGGGAACGTTGCAGCCTTTGCCCACCCCGAATGAACCGTGGACCCATTTGTCCATGGATTTTGTGGGTGAGCTTCCGAGATCTGAAGGCATGTCGGTCATTTGGGTGGTAGTCGACTGTTTCAGTAAAATGGCCCATTTTGTGCCCTTGTAAGGACTCCCCTCCGCCCAGGAATTGGCCGATCTGTTCATCATCCACGTTTTCCGACTGCATGGCATTCCGGAAAACATAGTGTCAGATCGGGGTGTCCAATTTGTTTCTAGATTTTGGAGGGCATTTTGTCATCAAATGGGCATGGAACTGTCATTTTCGTCGGGCTACCACCCACAGACAAATGGTCAGACGGAGAGCGTTAATCAGTCTTTGGAACAGTTTTTAAGGTGTTATGTTGCGGATGCGCAAAATGATTGGGTCAAGTTCCTGCCATATGCAGAATTTGCGCACAATAATTTGAAAAGCTCTTCCTCTGGATTTTCTCCGTTTCAGGTGGTAACCGGAAAGTTGCCCAAGTTCTCCCCATTGCCAGTAGCTTCCACTCCGTTTCCAGCTCTGGAGGCTTGGCAGAGGTCTTTTAAAACCATTTGGGGAATCGTGAAAAATAATTTGGAGAAGGCTTTTCAAAGTCAGAAAGGTCAAGCTGACAAGAGACGATCCTTGGAGTGGAAGTTCCGACCAGGAGACCTGGTCTGGGTCTCCACACGTCATTTGACCCTGAAACAACCCTCGCCCAAGTTAGGTCCCAGGTTTGTGGGCCCTTTTTCAGTATCCAGGAAGATCAACAACGTTACTTATGCCATAGATCTTCCTGCCAGCATGCGTGGTGTAAGATCTTTTCATGTGTCCCTGCTTAAACCAGCAGTCCATGTGGGTGCCACGCCACCTGCTCCTGTGATGGTAGACGACCAACCTGAGTACGAAATAGAAAAGATTTTGGACTCACGTGTAGTGCAGAACTCGGTACAGTATCTAGTGCACTGGAAGGGGTATGGTAGTGAGGAGAGAACATGGGTACCTGAGTGTCGCATGCATGCAGACAAATTAAGAAGGGAATTCCACACGCTATAGCCTGAGAAACCGGGTAGGAGCTGTCCGGAGTCCACTCCTCAGGGGGGGGGGGGGGGGGGTACTGTGAGAAAACGCGGAAAAGCCGCCGCAGGTACTCAGAGCAGGGCGGCTGTTTCCGCGTCCAATACGGCGGATTCCGCATCTGACGCGGCGGTTTGCTCGCATAGGCCTATATCTGTCAGCATGGCCGAACGCGGAGAAACCGCCGCATGCCCGGATGGCGGTGCGGCTGGTTCCGTGTCCTGCACGGCGGATACATTGCAAGACGTGTCTGGTGTGGTTGGGACTGATAGTCCACACAGATTCAGAAAGACGCGCGCGCGCGTGAAGAGGCAGAACTTTTATGACAGCCAGAAGGGTGTCAGCTGACCAAGCCGGTCAGCTGACAATTCAGCCAATTCTGATTGGTCCAGCACTTAGGGGAGGCGCTGGAGAGCGCTATAGTATATATACTGGGTGCTGGTCATTTCTCTGGTGTCTGGCGTTGCGATCACTACGTGGTAGCACTCAGACCTTGTCAGTATCTGTGTTATTATCTAGACCAGTTTCCAAGGTGTTGATGACCAAGGAGCTCATACCTTAGTCTAGGAATCCTGTTATTATCTGTGTTATTATCTTGACCAGTTTCCAGGGTGTTGATGACCAAGGAGCTCACACCTTAGTCTAGGAATCCTGTTATTATCTGTGTTATTATCTAGACCAGTTTCCAGGGTGTTGATGACCAAGGAGCTCACACCTTAGTCTAGGGATCCTGTTACCATCTGTATTATTATTTAGACCAGTTCCGGAGTGTGATAATCTAGGACTTCACACCCAAGTCTAGGCATTGTTGTTTATTTGTTATGACATTCTGCTCTCCTGACCATTCTTCTGATCTCTGATTAGTACTTTGTTATATCTGATACTCTGTTGCCAAACCCTGCTAGTCTTAGGATTCCGCATCTGTCTCCTGTCTCTGTACCTTATCTGTCTGTGTGTTAACGACCTGGCCTGTCCGACTTCGAGAACCATCTTCCCTATTGGGAGATAGTTCCCAGACCTGTCAGTGACACTTCACCCTTGGTGTCACTCACTCTCTGATCCTTCCCACTCTCAGCCTGGCTCCGCCCCTTGGGGAGCATCAGACCAGTGGAAGGAACCTGTTCTCTAAGCAGTATTTCGTGCTGCCTAGCACCCTCTACGTGGGTGCTCTCCTCAAAGTATACGGTTGCACCAAACACTCATATTACTCAGGTGTCCAGAGGTTAGAGATATATCTGATTATCTGTGATACTGCAGATCATCAATAATCGGGTATATATCTGCATTCTCGGTGATACTGCAGATCACCGGTAATCAGATCCTCTCTGTGTTACACCGATCGTTACAAAAACAGAAGGTACTTGCGATAATTCAGCTTTAAGTGAACCGCTGTGGTTACCCACAATGCCCTGCTACTGAATATGCTCTTCATGCCCCTGAAGCCAGGCTTGCATCCAGACTTGCTGGTGTATAGCAAGCCTATAGCTTTAAATTTTACAATACATTTAAAGCTATAGGCTTGCTATACACCAGCGGTTCTGGATATAAGCTTGGCTTCAGAGGCATAAAAAGATAATTTGCATACTCAGTAGTGGTGCATTGTGGGTAACCACAGCTGTTCACTTAAAGCTGAATTATCACAAATACCTTCTGTTTTAAGCAGGCAAATTACACTAAGCATTTCTTTTTAGTAGGGGGGCTTTTCGGTCTCTTTCAGTCCCCTATACCCTCTTAGTGGTTTTGGGTCACCTCGAGCTGCTTGGTTACTCTGTCCTTCCAATTAGTAGTTACTAATTTTTATTATCAAACAAATAGCTGTTACCTTCACACCTTAATGATGGTGTAAACAAAAATAAGATACGGCAAATATGGTAATGATATCAGGATTGCCACTGATGTTTCTTTTTTTACATTCTTTACCTTAATATAGTCTATTGACATTTACAGAAACTGTCAGACCTGAAAACAATGAAGCCAAAGTTGACATCACACAAAATTCAGCATTAGCTTCACCACCAGCTGGCCACTAAGAGGACACTGAGTCACACAGAGTCACTGCAGGTGACCAGATGGCTCTGGATTACAAAGGATAGATTTTGTCTGGGCTGTAATCTTCCATTTTACCAAAATTGTGCCTCTGAAAGTGCAAAACAATGGCTGGCTGAGCTGACATACTACTACGTGCGACTATGGAATATGGCATCATTATTATGATGATGTCCTAGAAAGCAAATACTTTAAGCATTTTTACATTGAGACTTTTTAAATTAAAAAAAATAATAATGACATCCAGTTTAAAAACAAATTCACAACACTCTGCACCTATCAGTGTACACTACTTAATGCCAATAATGATTGTCCTACTCTTGTGATTATAAAAGTTTGGATGTTCATAAATAGGACATGAAATAATAATTAGCAGTGCTGCATTGTATGTTGGTGTGTTATAAATAAAATAGAATAATTACAGCAGTTGCTACACTATGAATACCTGAACAATGTGTGTACATAATACAGCTACCTGCAGGCATGTACGCTGACTCTAACATGTTGGTGCCAGTCACCCTGCTGCCCTGAGCTCATCAAGGATGTAGATAGAACACCCTGCTCTCATGTGCTGCTCTGAGATGATGGAAGAAACACACCTCTGGGCACAGTAATTTCATCCAACAGCCAACCGTTCAAATTTACTGTAATACTGCCAATACAGTGGGTTGCAAAAGTATTCGGCCCCCTTGAAGTTTTCCACATTTTGTCACATTACTGCCACAAACATGCATCAATTTTATTGGAATTCCACATGAAAGACCAATACAAAGTGGTGTACATGTGAGAAGTGGACCGAAAATCATACATCATTCCAAACATTTTTTACAAATAAATAACTGCAAAGTGGGGTGTGCGTAATTATTCAGACCCCTGAGTCAATACTTTGTAGAACCACCTTTTGCTGAAATTACAGCTGCCAGTCTTTTAGGGTATGTCTCTACCAGCTTTGCACATCTAGAGACTGAAATCCTTGCCCATTCTTCTTTGCAAAACAGCTCCAGCTCAGTCAGATTAGATGGACAGCGTTTGTGAACAGCAGTTTTCAGATCTTGCCACAGATTCTCAATTGGATTTAGATCTGGACTTTGACTGGGCCATTCTAACACATAGATATGTTTTGTTTTAAACCATTCCATTGTTGCCCTGGCTTTATGTTTAGGGTAGTTGTCCTGCTGGAAGGTGAGCCTCCGCCCCAGTCTCAAGTCTTTTGCAGTCTGCAAGAGGTTTTCTTCCAAGTTTGCCCTGTATTTGGCTCCATCCATCTTCCCATCAACTCTGACCAGCTTCCCTGTCCCTGCTGAAGAGATGCACGCCCCGAGCATGA
The DNA here is from genome assembly GCF_040937935.1 of Hyperolius riggenbachi. Taxonomy (NCBI): domain Eukaryota; kingdom Metazoa; phylum Chordata; class Amphibia; order Anura; family Hyperoliidae; genus Hyperolius; species Hyperolius riggenbachi. Next base: position 397,715,774 of record NC_090649.1, read on the forward strand.
TGCTGCCACCACCATATTTGACAGTGCGGATGGTGTGTTCAGAGTGATGTGCAGTGTTAGTTTTCTGCCACACATAGCGTTTTGCATTTTGGCCAAAAAGTTCCATTTTGGTCTCATCTGACCAGAGCACCTTCTTCCACATGGTTGCTGTGTCCCCCACATGGCTTGTGGCAAACTGCAAATGGGACTACTTATGCTTTCTGTTAACAATGGCTTTCTTCTTGCCACTCTTCCATAAAGGCCAACTTTGTACAGTACATGACTAATAGTTGTCCTATGGACAGAGTCTCCCACCTGAGCTGTAGATCTCTGCAGCTCGTCCAGAGTCACTATGGGCTTCTTGACTGCATTTCTGATCAGCGCTCTCCTTGTTCGGCCTGTGAGTTTAGGTAGATGGCCTTGTCTTGGTAGGTTTACAATTGTGCCATACTCCTTCCATTTCTGAATGATCGCTTGAACAGTGCTCCTTGGGATGTTCAAGGCTTTGGAAATCTTTTTGTAGCCTAAGACTGCTTTAAATTTCTCAATAACTTGATCCCTGACCTGTCTTGTGTGTTCTTTGGACTTCACGGTGTTGTTGCTACCAATATTCTCTTAGACAGCCTCTGAGGCCCTCACAGAGCAGCTGTATTTGTGTACTGACATTAGATTACACACAGGTGCACTCTATTTAGTCATTAGCACTCATCAGGCAATGTCTATAGGCAACTGACTGCACTCAGATCAAAGGGGGCCGAATAATTATGCACACACCACTTTGCAGTTATTTATTTGTAAAAAAATGTTTGGAATCATGTATGATTTTCATTCCACTTCTCATGTGTACACCACTTTGTGTTGGTCTTTCATGTGGAATTCCAATAAAATTGATTCATGTTTGTGGCAGTAATGTGACAAAATGTGGAAAACTTCAAGGGGGCCGAATACTTTTGCAACCCACTGTACATGTCATTAAGGATGTGGTATACCAGAATGACGCTAATATTGGTTTGGGGAGGAGATTAGGGACGACAATGCAGCATACACCAGAGTGGCATGTGCTAGGTAGGGTAAGAGGCGCCCCAACCATCCAGTTTGCCTCAGAACCATCTGTAGTGTGTACAGCTAGGGAACACCCATTCTCCTTTCAGGGCTCTTTTTTTTTACTTGATGTGATATCCTGTGTTTTGCAATCTGTTACTAATCGCATGTACATCGCAAGGACGTCTTGAAAGTGAGAAAAAAATTGCAGGAACTCTTTTCGGCCCGTTTCACACTGGCATTAAATGGTCCGTTCCCGGGTCGGATACTATACAAACGAAATGGATGTGAATAGATCCATATTAACCCATGGAACCGTTCACATGCGTATGTTTGAACGGATCCGTTCCGCACGATCCTCTGAACGGACCGCAAGTTTGCTGCAGCACCTATTATTCTGGACTGCTGAGCCCAGCGGACCAGAAACGGAAGATGAAGCCTTGCATTGGGGGCAATGAGAGAAATGATAGTTTCTTCACACTAGTGAAGAAACGGAACGTTCGGAGGGCAAAATCCACTGTGTTTGGGGGTCTGTGGGGAGGCAAACTGGGCCATACCCGGTGGGGGAAGGAGGGAGGGTGCCGCAGCCATGGGAGCAGCTGAAAGAGGGTTATAAACTTACCCAGGCATCTTCTTCATTGCTGCCGGTGGTAGAAAGGGTTTCTTCCAGGCTTCCGTCTTCTTCCGTGTCATGTGACTACATGTGTCATGTGACTAGTCAGAAGCCAGAAGCCAGGAAGAAACCCTCTCTACCGCCTGGCTGCAATGAAGAAGACACCTGGGTAAGTTTTTAACCCTCCCTTACCTGCTCGGCTGCTGCACCCTCCCTCACCTGCAGGTGTAGCAAACAGAGTGAAAACAGATCAGATCAATAAGTGATCAGATCCATTGTCACGGATCTGTTTGCCAGTGTGAAACAAGCCTACAGATCCGGTAAAGCGAAAACCGGATCCGTTTTGGCTTTATTTAAAAATTGTGAAATGGCCCTTATACCAGTACGATCTGATTCTGTCCAACTGCATTGTTGCATTAGTTCTGTGTTTCTCCTTGTGTTCCTCGCAGCCATCGAAAATTGCAAAAACACAACTGGAGCAAAATCACAGACAAAAAGAAAAAACATTGCATTGTGTTTTGCCCTTAGCTGCAAGAATTTGTAAAGGGCACATGTCTGACTTTTCCGAAGTTAATTTATCTGAAAAGGCTGCACCAAATGTAAAAATTCCTTGAGTAATGGCATAGTCCTCCATTCACCTTTGCTACCAATCAAAATTCTGGGAGGGAAAACTAGGGCTTCAAGTCTTCATAAAAGGCTATAAATGCTTTTATTTTGAAGGAATCAGGGGCAAACACATAAACGCTTCTCTCCCCCCCCCTCCCAATAATAGTGTGGCTCTACTTTACAGACCACAAGAGCACAAGAGCAACACACACCATTACTCACCTAGTACCACAGGAGAGGCGTTGAGTGGCAGTTCTGCCAACAACCCCCATCCTGATTGGGAGACAGGGTGAGCCACAGTGTCCACATGGCAGCAGTAGGTATTTCTTGTTATTACTGAACACTTAAAGGACATCCGAGGTGAAAATAAATTGATGAGAAAACAATTGTATTTATCCTCCTTCTCCTAAAAATGACTTTTTTTAGTTTTATTTTATATTTAAATCTAGTTTTTAAGTTTTTACTGTTCCATTGTCTTTGCTCAAAGACACCTTAATTGAAGTATGCTAGAGCTCAAATCTATAAATTATTGACCTTTTTTATCTTTCATGCTCCAGGAAGCCATTTACTGACAGGAAAGTATTTTATGGCTGTATTTACTTATCATTGAGGGTTATGTTATAGTCTGACCCTGTCCGACCCGATCCTGACCTAGATAGAAACTGTCTCTTGCATACCTGATGTTTAACTCTTTCAGGCAGAGAAAGAAAAAAAAAGGAACACAGCATAGTTATTTGTGTGCTTGGCACTATACATACACATGTCTATCTCATGTCACATGTCACCTCGGTTGTTCTTTAAAATACATTTACATGACTAGAGGAATGGAAGGGGAAGGGAAGCATTCGGCTAATAAAAGCTGAAGCTGGAAAGAGCACACAACAGGCTGGTGAAAGATTAACTCTGATCAATTATTAGTCTTTACTATAACAGGTCAGGGAGGTATTCAGTACAATTCAAAGTTTTACAAAGGGCACAAAATCCAGAAGTCACCTAGTTCTATTGCTCTTTGAATTTTAAGATTAATTATTGAACGAAAAAACAAAACGCTGTTGTATTATGGAAGGAAACGTATAACAGTTAAGGAAGTGGGTATTAATTATTAGCACAGGACATCAAGAAATCTAAATGTGCGTATACATGCTACACTAGACACAGTAAGTACATAGACTCGGCCAACCATATTTTAAGGTCCATAATGCTGAATCTTTATATGACAGCAACCTCCAAACACATTGTTCCCCTCGATGGAAGCTGCACCTTCGTCTCTCCTCCCTTCTCCATAGAAACGGATGTGTTGCTCTTCTTTACTATAGCAAGGCGTCTGTGCAGCACTTAGCTCCAGAACAACTAGTGAGATCTATAGCAAGGTGTCTGTGCAACACTTAGCTCCAGAACAACTAGTGAGATCTATAGCAAGGTGTCTGTGCAACACTTAGCTCCAGAACAACTAGTGAGATCTATAGCAAGGCGTTTGTGCAGCACTTTGCTCTCAAACTACTAGTGTGCTTTATAGCAAGGTGTCTGTGCAACACTTAGCTCCAGAACAACTAGTGCGATCTATAGCAAGGCGTCTGTGCAGCACTTAGCTCCAGAACAACTAGTGAGATCTATAGCAAGGTGTTTGTGCAGCACTTAGCTCTCAAACTACTAGTGTGCTTTATAGCAAGGTGTCTGTGCAACACTTAGCTCCAGAACAACTAGTGTGTACTATAGCAAGGCATCTTTGCAACACTTAGCTCCAGAACAACTAATGTGCTCTATAGCAAGGCGCCTGTGCAGCACTTAGCTCCAGAACAACTAGTGTGTATTACTGTATATCAAGGCATCTGTGCAACACTTAGCTCCCAAACAACTAGTGTGTACTATAGCAGGGCGTCTGAGCAACACTTAGCTCCCGAATAAATATTGTGCTCTATTGCAAGGCGCCTGTGCAGCAATTAGCTCCCGAATAACTAGCGTGTACTATAGCAAGGCGCCTGTGCAGCAATTAGCTCCAGAACAACTAGTGTGTATGTCTGTGCAGCACTTAGCTCCCGAACCACTAGTGTGCATTTGTACAAACCTTAAGGCCCCTTTTACACTTGAGGCGATCCGTCACATTGCACAAAAACGCTGCATTCCGTCGCAGAAGAAGTGATAGCCCAATTGGGGCATACTTTCAGGCACTTTACACTTGAGCTCTTTCTTTGCGTTGCATTACCCTTTCTGCACGTAGGGTAACGCAATAGCAGAAAGCTTATGGGGTTCAGTACACTAACTACATTGCACCATAAGTACCCGATTCGCCGCCGACCCACCGCAAACTCAACAGTGCGTAACCTTCCGACTTCCACTGCGACGGAATGTATTGAAGTCAATGCACGCCACAGAAAAGTTAAATTTGTTAATGGCAGTGCACATGAATGGAACGCCGGGAATCCCAGTGACATACTTCCTGTCCAGCATAGAGTACATCACTTGGTAAGGGCGGTGAAAGGTGAGCAGGGGGCAGCGCCATGCATATGACCCTGTCGGCACATTCTGCCGCAGGGGCATATGAATCGATTTTTTGCCGCAAATGGAAAACTGGCCTTAATGGAAATATGCCTCTGGTCACACCGTGGCTAACATGTGGTGCCACTTCTCTGGCATGGGGTGATCATTAACAATCGCACCATTCCAAGAGTAAAAGTGGCCTAAGGCTAAACTATTGTTTTGGACAGAAAAGCTCTGTACAGAGCTGCACTTGTGTTATGAAGAGGAACACAGGGCACTTGCTTTTCTGCGTACAGTCTGCCTAGAAAGGGAAAGTAATATCATTCTGACAAGCCATGAGCATGAGGAGAAGCTTAATGAATGACAGGAATGCTGGGAATTAACATTACAATGTTTTAGGAAAATCTGAAAGAGGCAGACAGTAATAAAAACAGTATAAGGACTTAGCCACACTATAAGCTCGTTTCTGAGTGCTTTGTGATTGATTAGCACTTTCTGAGCACTTTTTAAAAATCGCTCCCATTCACTTTCATTAAAATTACGGCAATCGCATACGCGAAAGATCATGGCGATTTTTATCGCAATTTTAATAAAAGTGAATGGGAGCGATTTTTAAAAAGCGCTCAGAAAAGCTAATTAATCACAAGCGCTCAGAAAAGCGCTTATAGTGTGGCTGAGCCCTGAGAGAGTTTTGAACTGGATGATTGCATTAAGAGGACACAGGGAATAATGCCCCATACACACGGGCAACATTCTGGCCTGTCGCTAGCACACGGGAGCGTGTGCGCGACAGGCCGGCGACAGCTCGTCGCCAGGTCCCTCCGCATACACACGGCGGAGGGACCTGGCAACTGACGCGCAGGAAGCTGTCGCTGAAGTTCCTCCCCCCCACCGCAAGCTCAGGGTATTCCCTGCTGGTTGCTGTCGCTAGTCCGCATACTCACGCGAACTAGCGATAGTTGCGGCAGCAACTGTCGCCGGGCGATTGACCGCGCCAATTGCCTGGCGACAGCAGCCACAAGCGACGGTTCGGGGTGCGTGCCCGTGCAACGCCTCATACTCATGGGCGACCTGTCGCCGCAACACGCGCGCCGCGTGTTGCGGCGACAATTGTAGCCCGTGAGTATGGGCCGTAACAGGGAAAGCTGCTATTCTGTATAATGCCCACTCAGCTTAATGAATCCTGGAGCTGCACAGGCAATTTCTGTTCCAAGCCCAGAGACAACACTTCAGTTATTATGTACTTCCAACGCGTGTGCAAAGGACAGGGATATTTAAATTATTGGGGTCTGTTTCCACTAAAAACATGGACATAACCATTAACATACAAATTCTCATGCGTTAGGGCCCGTTTCCACTAGCCGCCGCATGTCCTGCGAGAGTTCCCTGTTGAGTACACAGCTGAATCCCAGAAGCCCATGCACGGCTATGGCATTCACTACCACTTGCATGGAACAATGCTGCAATGTCGTCCAAATCGCTATGGCAAGCGATTCGGACGGCAGCAGTATTATCCCCTATGCCAGAGTTTCCCCATGCAATTTGCCTGCGGGAAAACTGCAGATTTGGCCTGATTTCCACTGTAGTAGAAACGGGCCCTAATTGACAATAACGACAACATGCAAAAAAAACATGCGTTATGCAGAAACTGACAACACTGCTCTGTAGAGTTTTCTGCACACAGATTCTGGATACAATGGAAACAGGCCCATTGAAATACATTGCTATGCGAGTTTGTGTGCAGAAAAAGCACACAAATGAACATGCAATGGAAACCGGCCCGTAGTCTTTGCAGTCTTTATAGCTTTCTGCATAAAGTTAACGTATGTGCACACTGACCAATGAACACAATTAGGAGTCTATGGCACACTCTGAATATCAGTTTGTAAACATGGGAAAGGTCACTGATGCTTATAATGGCAGCTATTAGAGGCGTGTACTAATTTCAAGTAGAACAAAAGCCAAATAAAGAAAACAGACCAGCACATAGCAATGCCACGGTAGTAACAGTAATTAAAGTAAACCTTAGGTTAAATAAAAGTTAAGCAAAAAAAAAAATTATATATATATATATATATATTTATATATATTATCTGTTAAACCTTAAAGAGAACCTGAGGTGAGGGGGATATATAGTAGCTGACATGTCTATTTTATCCCCTTGGATGCAAGAATACCCCATTCCTGTGGAATGTATACAATTACTGTAGTAAGCCTGGTGAAGCTTAGGATTGGAGAAAATACATTTTGGTTCCTGCTTTGTGAAGATATATGAATGAATGGGACAAACCGAAAGAGAGGAGAATTTTGGGTATACTGCTGCCATGGTGTCCATCAAATATCATAACAAAAAGCCATAGCAGCTGCAGACTAAAGTTGAAAGAATATTTACTGGCAGTTTCATTATCACTTATATGATGGTACAGGAAATTAAATAGCATGCATCACATTCCAATAAAAAACTTATGACTTTACTGGTAACTCACCATCCGAGCCCCTTATGAGCCGGCACACAGCCCCGTCCTTACATTTACATCTGATCGCACATGGTTCAGAAGCTCGTCACTGTTTGCAAGGGCACCGTGATTAATACTGCAATCAATACCAGCATAATGCAACATGCAGTATGCAAGTTATTTTTCTTGTCATGAAGAATTGCTATGTAACGTGGATGTTGCGGCACACAATATCCAGAAATGCACTACTAAATGTCCATTTGTATAAAGTAATCCATTACAAAAGAAGGGTGAACATGTCCACAGAATTGTATAAACAGTGTATTTACGGTACATGCAGCAATGCAGCGCAGAGTGTGAGCACACCCCTACAGTTTCCAATGTTTTTAAAAGATTAGCATAAGGGGAGGGGGGAGAAGCACCCAGAGGTGTATTTAACTAAGTTATAGACAACTAAAATGAAAAAAAATCGTCCAGTTGCAGTGTTAAAACACTCTGCTCACACGAGCAATGAGGCTCAAATTGCTTTGGCACTACTATCGGTCCGAGGAAGAGGGCTCAGACCCACGAAACGCATTACCAGAGCATAATACATTTCATTATTATATGAAGTACTAATTTTCGAGGTACACCACCTTTTTTTTTCATTTCAGTTGCTTTTAGCTTACAGTAGTTTTATACACCTCTGAGCGCCTCTTACCCACTTTATGCTTCTCAACCTGCTTTGGAGGGGTGTTACTGGTCTCATGTGACTTTGGCACGCTTAATACCAGTGTTTCCTAAGAGAGTGACCACGTTCAGTATCTTCTGAACACCCCAGTAGAGTCAGGTTTCTGCATTTCCATCTGCCTCTAGTGGTTTGTTGCCCCCTTTCTTCACATTTTTCTCAGTTTGGTGACATAATGCGCTATTTGGGCTCCCGTTGTCTCCGTGTTTCTTTTTTAAGGCATCCAGCCACTCCCTCTTCATTCTTTTAAAAGATTAGATTCAGGCTAGGAACACACTTAGCAGAAACGCTAGCGTTGCGGAAAACATCAATGGTAGTCAATGGGCCGCATAAAAAAACACTAAAAATGCACACAAAAAATGCACATGACAGAAAAGGCGACTTTTCATGCACAGCCATGTGTGCACCCAGCCTCAATAATAACATTGAATTTAACAGAAATGAGAGTGCCCCTACTGCAGCAATCACTAAAAGCTCGCAGCTGCGGTGGTGAAAGCAATATTAGATCACACCTTTGCTGAGATCTCATCTAATACTGAGTGGCACAAGATGGAAAATGATTGATGTCAGGTAGATATTGTTGAATCATGGGGTACAGGCACCCTGTAGGTGATGGAAAGAAGACACAGGGACATAAGAGGAGCAAACTTGTGGATAGGTGAGTGTAGACTCTGCTGTAATAATCAACATGGGTTGAAGGGGGGGGGGGGGGGGGAGGGTGAGATCGTCCGGGGTCTGTTGGTCATCCCACAATCGAATGCTGAAACCACCTACCAGACTGCCCTCTTTTGAGCATGATCTTTCCAACCTGCATAATCGATCATTAATTAATGTATAATAAATTGAATCACATCGTAAATGCACAGAAACGCATCCAACCATGCGTTGCAATTCCACAGTGAATCACAATGCATGGATGCGGACATCAGATAGCACTTCTAATGTCCCTATGGATCGCACCGTATTGCCCATAACCCAGCCATAATCGCACAGGCCTAAAGGTGCCCACTAATGATACAATCATGATTGTACGATCTTACCAAATCCGTGTAGTATAATGGTAAAATGAGTGAATATACTTTAAATGAATACTTTAGGTAGTCTACTTTAGATAGTTCCTCATATTACATAGAAGTTTGTACAATCAAGATTGTATCATTAGTGTTCCTCTTAAGGTGGTAGACCAGGCAAAAAAAAAATCACATCAGGTAGAGAGACTGTTTAAATGATCTCCCCAAAATTGCATGGTGTATGCATGAGTAACCTAAAGGAGGCCCAGACATCTATCAACTTGGCGGCCTTTTGACCATCCGATTCAATCATTATTATCTAATCAGATGAAAATGGGTGCCGCCAAGAGCATGCCCGATCAAGGATTCGACTCATTTCAAACTCAAATTGCTTGAATGTACCAATCGGACATGCTGGGAAATCTCGGGGCAACGTGGTCGATTGGGTGCACGGCAGTAACGGCGTTCGATAATCACGACCGACGAACAACAGAGACCCCCAGCCAAATGTTTTATGTGCAATTCCCCCCTCCCCCCCGGGACCCGCGCTCCATGTGCTATAACACCGGCAGCCACATGGGTGTCAATGCGGAAGTACAGCGGACACTCTGGAGACAGAGTGACAGGTTAAGTGTAAATGCACAGGGATCAGGTGACACATAAAACACTTTGGGGGACGTGGCCGGGGGCGGCATCACAAAGCCAATTCTGTAAAGAATTTATGCTGAAATCAATCGGGAATCGGCTTGCAATGTGTGGGCAGCCAACAGATCTCTCTCTGATCAGATTAGATCAGAAAGAGATCTGTCTCTTGGTCGAACCTGCCCATCATTGCTATATGTATGGGCACAGAGGCGCAGCAATAGGGGATGCCGAGGTTGCGACCAGAGGGGCCCTCCCTCAACCGCAGTATTAGCTCTCTGTTGGTCCTGTGCTGGTAATGACACTTTTATAGATGCTTTGAATAGTGGTAATCAATTAACTGTTCCCCATCCCCTTCTTGCACCTCTGACACTGTGGTTGTCCCTTGGTAGATTTTGGTGCGCCATATCAAGTGTTCTGTATAGAGTGCTTGGGGGGCCCAATGTAAAACTTTCACTGGGGCCCATAGCTCCTTAGCTGTATGGGCACCTTTGCCTAAAGGCTTATCTCTAAAGCAGCAAAGAAAAGACATACATGGTACACAGGAAGCAGAAAGTATCACAGATTAGAGCAGTCATATTATCAGCTCATGTGGCTGCCATACATACATGGCCAAAAAAAAAAAAAAAAAAAGCACAAGCATGAAAGCAGTCCCTTCCCTAGTGGAAACAATGACACATGTCTGGAGATTTCAGTCTCACTGATGCAGCTAAACCTTCCAGCAGACATATTTTAGTTCAGATCAATTGAATGTAAATCTCCTAGTAAAGAGAGTATTTATGACAACTGCCAGCCACTCTATTTCCTGTAACATGTGCCCCTTTAATGGAAGATTCACTAGCTGTGTGTAATGTAAACGGCTAACCAGCGACAAGATTAGCATAACAACACCTGGGATCTTGTTTCTTCTCCTGATCGCTAATTACTCCCAATAGTCACAGCAGCTACAGAGATAAAAACACACGAGTGCGAACAACAAGCCGGAGAACCCTTCGTGAAAACCACAGCTCCAGCCGGCAAAGTTTTGTAAAACGTGTACATTAGTTCTATCACTCTACTTACCTCTGTTCTCCTCATAGTGCAAGAGGCAGCACGGCGATTCTCGAGGGGGGCATCCTCAACATCCCCGGGGACCTGGCACAAATGTGTCTTTCCGATTGTCCCTTTATTAGTTAAAATTTAATCTCTATTCTCTATGCCGGATTATGCCCCTCCTCCTGGAGCCAGTAAATCCCCCACCCCAGCACCAAAGAGGAGAAAGGGGGGAAGGAGGAAAGCTCCTAAACGGAGGCTGGAACATTCACCTCCTCCTCCTCTTCATCTTCCTCCAGCATCACCACCAGCAGCAGCCAACACTGGAGACCTGATCCAAGTGTTACGCGACACCTCTGCGCCCACTGCTGCTCTGGCATCCTCTGCTGGCTATTGGAGGGTTTGTACATCAACTCCTAGCTTCACCCAGCCGTAACTTCTGCTGTTACAATGGTCCTCAAATGACACAGACGAGACCCGCTGATGGCACGTTGCTGCAATTATATTTTTTGACACCTCTTTGTACATATAAATTACCCAGTGTGAAATTAACTGAACGCTTAAATAAATAAAGGCTGACATATTGAAGAAAATATGTACAGAAAGGTTGCTAGTGTGTTTCACATTTTGCTCCTGTTCCAAAGAAACAGCATACATTGACAAAGTAGCATACACTTGTAGGCATGTATGAAAGATTGTCAACTTAGACCAGGGGAGCCCACACTTTTTCAGCTCGCGACTTTAAATTTCGCAGAAGCCAGGAGATCTACCAACGTTTTAAATGCACCCGTTAGCTAGGTATAGGTGCCTGTGCAGGGGCGTAGCAATAGGGGGTGCAGAGGTAGCGACCGCATCGGGGCCCTTGAGCCAGAGGGGCCCTGGGGGGTCCTACCTCAATTTCAGTATTAGCTCTCTATTGGTCATGTGCTCATAATAATCACTTCTATAGATACTTTGAATAAGTGGTAATCATTAATAAACTGAATAAACTGTTCCCCATCCCCTTCTTACACCTCTGACACTGTAGTTGCCATTGGCAGGTTTTGGTGCGCTGTATCAATTGTTATGTATAGACTGCTTGGGGGGCCCCACTGTAAAGCTTGCATCAGGGCCCACAGCTCCTTAGCTATGCCACTGTGCCTGTAATATAGGTTAGCTGGGCATATGTGCCTGTAGTATAGGTTAGCTGGGTATGTGCCCTTAGTACAGGTTAGCTGGGTATATGTGTCTTTAGTACAAATTAGCTGGGTATATGTGCACTTAGTATAGGTTAGATGGGTATATGTGCACTTAGTATAGGTTAGCTGGGTATATTTGCACTTAGTATAGGTTACTGGGTATATGTGCCCTTAGTATAGGTTAGCTGGGTATATGTGCCCTTAGTATAGGTTAGCTGGGTATATGTGCCCTTAGTATAAGTTATCTGGGTATATGTGCCCTTAGTATAGGTTAGCTGGGTATATGTGCATGCAGTATAGGTTGGGCACGCTTACCTCCCTCCAGCTCCAGCGGTGGCGTCCTGGTCTTCACCCCCTCAGCCGCGGCTGCCTGGAGGGCAGATATGCAATTCAGCGGCTGAGGGAGGCTCCGGCGGGCAGCGTGAGTGGAGGCAGAAGTTTTGCTTCCAGCGCCACGCCCCCAGCCATGACACTGCGTCATGGCAGCAGGGCCGGATTTGTACTTACCAGTGCCCTAGGCCTGCTGTCACCAAGCGCCCCCCAACCCCCCCCCCCCCCCCCCCCCGCCACTACCACCACCAAAAAACATTCTGTCCAACTATCTGACTAGCGATCACTGGTTTGAATGGGCTCATTTCAGTTGTGCTGCTGTGCCCCTCATTGAACAAAGAATCAGTGGATGCTCTGTCCTCTCACGATGGAAATTTGCGCTCCTGCCCGAATGTGCACAGCAGCCGATAGTGTTCTGGGAATGCATACTTGAGAAATTATGCTGATGTATGATCGGTACTCGTCAAGAATGCATAACACTGTACCGGCCTTGGTTGCTGTGCACATCTGGGCAGGAGCAGGAAATTACAGGGAGAGCAAGTGGCCTGAGCATGCGCTGCTTCTTTGTCCTCTGTGCGGCTGACTGCAGTCAGAGCCACATACAGGTGACAGGGAGCGTGAGTGGCCAGAGCATGCGCTGCTTCTTTGTCCTCTGTGCGACTGGCTGCAGTCGGAGCCACAAATAAGTGGCAGGGCAGTGCAATGGAGAAAAGCCCAAACAAAACAGAGAACAGGTAAGTAGCAAACATCCTGTCAAGACCCACTTTGGATGTTTGGTTGTAATTAGTGTGGACCTGAACTCAGAACTTCCTCTCTGCTCTAAAAGATACGCAACAACATAACCTTTAAAGAAAAAACATTTCTTTGTTACAGCTGATACAAATCCTGCAATAAATAGACAGTGTGTCTAATTCCTACTTTCATGGAAGCAAATATATTAACATCTTGTGCTTTAAAATAAGCTTATATGCTGTGGCAGCCAGGTGACACAGGGAAGATATCAAATTTGTGATTAGACACAGATGTGGAAAAATTCGAAAGGCTCTCTAAATACACACATGGTGCATGTCTCTGCATGGTTTCCTTCTGTCCTGTGCAAGAGTTCAGCTCCACTTTAAAGCATCTGAATGACATTTATTTATATTTGCCGAAAAATCTACGTATCTCTTTTGAATGCTGAATGTACATATGGCGGTGTGCTTTAACATATAGACAGTATACAGGAACAAAGTCTGAAGAAGGCTTATTAGCAGAAAGATTACTCTTTTTCTTTTAAGCCAATAAATGGTATCATCCTGATTCAAAACTCTCTGCTTTTGCTGATGGCTAAGATGGTACAATGCTCTAATGCTACAGGAAAGCAGAATGGATGCCAATTCATACACACTAGCATAGAGGTAGTAACAGCTCAGGTGACAGTGACAGTTTAGCAATGAAAGGGAAGCATACAGCATTTTTATTCCAGGCTGCAGCAGTTCTCATAGATGGTCAGAGATGAAGGACAGAAAATGAGTCAGGAAAGAGTTAACTTAAGCAGAGACCAGATCACTGGCTAAGAAGAAAAGAAAGCAATAAATTAGGCCTAGATAAGAAAGTGTAATTTACAACTGCTGGGGTCAGACAGTGTCACAGCTCTAAAAGAGAAGGCGAAGAAACTAGCAGAAATGTTTGTGAATGCCTGCATTAGAACTCAGCGGAACTTAGTTTTATCTTCTTTGTAATGTAAATCCCTGGTATTTCTCACATCCACTTGTACTGTATGTCGATCCATATAAATAATTGGATCATCAGGTGACAGTTATGATTGATCCTGATTGTTATAACACATCAGGAAGTAAGAGGTGCAGGGATTGGGGAACTCTGGAATTCCTCTATTAGTGCAGAGCAGGGCGCTGGCTGGCTGCGCTGCGGGAACAGAGGAGATGATTTACTTTGACATATGACCTCTTCTCTCTCCAAGTCATGCCGCCCTTCTGATCTTATCTGATTTTATCACCCTAGGCCGTGGCCTCTGTGGCCTTTGCAGAAATCCGGGCCTGCATGGCAGAGCCGCCCCTTGCCTCTCAGCCGCGCCTCTCTTCTCCCCTGATTGGCTGCGCTACGCTATCAGTCAGCCAGCAGCAGAATCTGCTGCGTTCTAGAGCTGCTGGCCGCAAAATTCAATGGAACACGGCCATAAGGCCGTGATCTACCAATCAGGAGGTCGCGATCTACCGGTAGATCGCGATCGACCTATTGGGCAGCCCTGACTTAGACCAACAAAACAACATACATACCGATTCTCCATACAGTGCTTGTAGTTCACATAGTCAAATATTAGTAATAATTACTGTTTTTTTTACTATGATCTAACCTCTCTCTACCCTCACAAGAACCTTCCCCTGGTGGTGCCTAACCTTAACCCCTCCCCGGTGGGCAAATAAACTTAACAAACCCCTCGCCCCCATGGGAGCCTAGCCTTAATCCCCCAACCCCGTGGGCTACTACCCTCAACCCCTCCCGGGTGGGCAACTAACCTTGGCCCTCCCCCCATGGGCACCAACCTTAATCCCCCTCCCCCCTTCCCAAGCATCACGTCTTCTTTATATGATGCCTAGGAGAGCATGAAGTAGAGGCTGAGCTGCACGTGGGCTTTAAAGTAAAAAGCAGAGGTTGCGCTTGCACAGAAAAAATTGTACGCTGGCCAGTTAGCAGACCTGGGACAAGGTCCTCCAGCACCCAAGGCTGAGAAACCAAAGTGCGCCCTCCATCCCTCCCACCCCAGCCTTCACACACTGATTGCTATTAGACTAAGAGGCTCCCCAGCCCCCCGCCCCCCAACACCTTCATCTCTAGATATCTGGCTTGCAGTTACTGCCATGTATTCTCTTTTCTTATTTCTCTCTGCTTCAAATACAATAGGGGAATGATAGCTGAGTGAGTTGTGCACTCCTTTCTACACTGCGTCCTGAGGATGGAGCCTCTCTCGCCTCTGCCTCAGCTCGGCCCTGCTTGTTAGGTGTGCTGAAAAGTCAGAATACCTCAATCACACTATTCATGACAACTGATAAAGAGCACCAAAACCTGTCAAGGACAGCCACAATGTTTTATAGAGATGATCATAAAAAGGGCCGGTCCAAACCACAATGGGGCCCCAGGGCCAAATTAATCTATTGCCCCCCTCCTCCCTCCCAGAGCAAATTCACTCCCAGGGCCCGTGGGCTGGCTGCCTTCCCCCACCCCCAACTTTACTGTGGTCCCATCACTGTTTTTGTCATCATAAAAACTCACCTGTCCTGGCGTGCTGCTCCAGTTAGCACACTCTCATCTTCATCCTTGCAGGGGTGGCTCTTCTCAGTGGCCTGGAGCATGTTACTGTGTAATGACATGTGATGGGTTATGGAGAAGAGGCAGCCAGCGGGGATGAAGACGGGGAGAATGGAAGGAGCAGCGCACAGCTGGGACAGGCGAGTTGCTTTGCTGACAAAACCTTGCAGGGTCCCTTGGGAGCACAAGTCAGGGGGAGACTTTGGGAGCCTAGCAGCATTTGGGGGGCCTGGGGCAATTTTCCCCTTTGCCTCTATGGTAGCACTGGCCCTGATCATAATATCCAGTATTGTACCAATGAAGAGCTAATACAATGGTTAAAGGATGGACCCTGGTGAGCCTCTCAGGTCCAAACAAATCCTCTGCAATGCATCCCCTGTTACTACGGTACACCACTGGATATAAATGTACATACAAGTGAAAGTTTGTTCCATTTGGCTAAGTTCACACAGATTTTTATAAAGCCTCTTTTACATGGGTGGCTGAACTGGGCTCTTGTTAGGCAGGGCAGCCTCGCATCTGCTGGCCACCAAGTGCCTTTCGGCTGTAGTTCAATGCAACCAAATAGAGTTTCTAACTCCACATGTGTCTGTGTGGTCACCAGGTAGCAAGAAACCCGGTCATGTTGCATCTGAGTGAGGCTGCGGCTCTGCTCAGATGTGACTCCATGCAAACAGACCTGTCCACTGCCTGTGTCTAACACTAGCAAGCGCCTGGCCAATGCCTAGTAACAAGCACAGAAAAATGAGGCTGTTGCATATAGCAGCCATCATTGTTTCACCACAAGCTCCAGAATAAAAAGCAAAAACTGATTGCTTCCATGAAGAAAAGCAAATTTCTTCTCTTTCTTATGCTTTGCTGGGGATTGGGAAATGATTAAAGGAAAACTTCATGGTGCTCTTGAAGACAGGTGGCTCCGTACTGCGCGTGCGCAAGTGCACGAGAATGCGCCCATCTTTGGGAGCACTAGGGCTCCCGAAGACTGCCGAAGCTTCCTGCAGCAGCAGAAAGCAGTCTCCAACCCATAACGGGGGAGCCAGCGCTGGAACGGGGGCACTATAGGAGGAACGGAAAGGCTCTATAGGACCCAGAGCCTTCCCTGTCCTTGGGTGAGTCTCTGTTTTTTGTTGTTGTTGTTTTTTCTCCTATCACTTCAGACTCCCTTTAAATAACATCTATCATTTTTTGTTCTATAAAAATGTACACAGCCTACAACTTTCAAAGGACAGAGCATTTTGGGGTTGATTCACTATCACTATAGCTCCCCTTACTGCATGCTTAGCGTGCCTTATCAGAGTTAACATGCCTTATCAAAGTTAGTGTGCCTTATCAAAGTAGCATACCGAGCGCTACGAACTTATGCCTTCCAGTGGTGCTCAAATACCCCTTTTTAAAATTCGAGTTTGGTCGAATTCGAATAGTAAATTATTCGAGGTCAGTCGAATATTCGAGTCGAATAATTTTTACTATTCGATTCGACCTCAGACTTCGAGCTCACTATTCGAGTCGGTATTCGAGCTCATTATTCGAGCTGACTATTCGAATTGGCCTTAAATAGCTTCCAACACTTGTTTTGAGGGTGAATGATGCAAGAAACATCTTTTTTTCCATGTAACAACAGCAAGTGATTATGTGGGGATGTTCCTTTAAAAAAAAAATGGTGGAAAGAGAAGTTGTGTCCAGAATTTTGTTCAGTACTGTATATACTTATTCTTCTTCTTCTTCTTTATCTTCTTCTTCTTCTTCTTCTTCTATATCTTCTTCTATATCTTCTTCTTCTATATCTTCTTCTATATCTTCTTTTTCTTCTTCTATATTGTCTTCTTCTTCTTCATCTTCTTCTTCTTCATCTTCTTCATCTTCTTCATCATCTTCTTCTTCTTCTTCTTCTTCATCATCTTCTTCTTCTTCTTCTTCTTCTTCTCCTTCTTCTTCATCTTCTTCTTCTTCTTCTCCTTCTTCTTCTTCTCCTTCTTTTTCTATATCGTCTTCTTCTTCTTCACTTATTTCTCTTTTCAATTTTTTTTTTAAAGAAATGCAGCTATTTTTGAGCGTAACAAATAGCTGGTGGCGCACGCATGTTGGAAGCGCCATTGTATGTGCTCCCTGGCAGTGGAAACACACAGACAGCAGGAGGTAAATTCAGCAGCAGGAGGAGGAGGATGAGTGTGTGGCAGCAGGCAGTCAATGAGGCAGGCAGCGTGACATAATAGCCCTGGTACCTAGCGGTGATACCAGGGCTGTAAATAAACACAGCAGGCAGGAGGTCCCAGACAGCGGTCGTGCAGCCCACATCGTGTCCAATACACAACTGGGACAACACAGTTTTCAACCCGGGCACCTCTGAAAAATTAAACCTTTTTTTTATGGTTTTTTGGCCACCACCTCTCCGACTCTGAGGCCTCTGGGGGTCAGCCAAATCCTCTCCTGCTCCAGGAGTTTGGCCAACACATGGGTTGCCGTCAGCTTGGTCTTCCCAAGGCTGACCAACTGCAGCAGCGCTTGGCAGTGGCGGGCCTTCACGCTGCTGCTGAGGCGGGGGGTTTGGCCAGGTGTGCCGGAGGATGGCAGAGGATCGGAGGAACCTGCTGCAGTTCCCCCGACCCTGCGGGGTGGCACCACCCACTGTGTTGCTGCTGCTGCTGTGCCCGCTGCTGCTCTCCCATCCTCACCCCCTTCCACCAAGCTGACCCAGTGGACAGTGAAGGACAGGTAGCGGCCTGTCCCGAAGCGGCTGCTCCAGGAGTCCATGGTGACGTGGACCCTTTCACCAACCGCGTGCTCCAGCCCTCGCTCCACATTGGCCATCACAAAGCGGTGCAGTGCAGGAATGGCCTTGCGGGCGAAGAAGTGTCTGCTGGGGAGCTGCCAGTCTGGGGCTGCACAAGCAAGCAGCGCACGCATGTCGCTCCCCTCCTGCACGAGCGTGTACGGCAGGAGTTGGGAGCACATGGCCCGTGCCAGCAAGCCGTTTAGCTGCCGCACGCGACGGCTGCTGGGAGGCAGAGCCCTAACCACCCCCTGGAAGGACTCGCTCTAAAGTCTCTGGCGTGGCCTTTTGCTGGCATGGGAATCAGCAGACACAGCAGAGGAGGCCACTGAGGACTGGCTGCCAGAACAGGCCTCAGTGTTGGCGGCAGGAGTTGCAGAGGGGGGAGGAGCAGTGCGTTTCCGCACTCCTGCTGGTGCTGCTGGAGGAGCAGGAGGGCGGGTGGCTGCTGTTGCTGCTGCTGCTGCTGAAGGCTGTGCAGTGATGGGTGTGGTGCCACTGCCAGCACCAGATGCCTTCAGCCTCTGGAACTCCTCATGCTGGTGGAAATGTTTCGCAGCAAGGTGGTTGATGAGCGAGCTGGTGCTGAACTTTAAGGGGTCTGCACCTCTGCTCAACTTCCGCTGACAGTGGTTGCAAGTGGCGTACTTGCTGTCCACAGTGGGCATGGTGAAAAAGCGCCAGATTGGTGACAAAAACAACCCCCTACGGCATGGAACCGCTGCTGCCTGTCTCCCTGTGGTGGTTGGGGGGGGGGCTTGGGTGCGGCTGGTGGTGGTACTGGCAGATGCTGCTGCTGCTGCTGCTGAGCCTGAGACACCAGCAGGCTGGGGGACCTGCCTACTGCTGCCAATGCTTGCAATGATGCGCCTCCTTGCAAGGCCCACAAGCGCATCCTCCTCCTCCTCCTCAGAGCTGCTGATGACGACATCCCCTGGAGCTGGTGGCACCCAGTCTCTGTCTGTCACCGTGTCATCATCATCCTCCCCCTCCTGAAACATGTCCTGCTGGGATGATGACCCCCCAAACTCCTCTCCTGATGCATGGATGGGCTGCTTGACTGTCGCCACAGTCTTGCTGTCCAATCCCTCATCCCCCAAAGTGCCCATCAGCATCTCCTCCTCCAAATCGCCAACAACAGCAGACAATACCCTGATGGTGCCTGGGGTAAAAATACTGCTGAGTGACAGGTCGCCAACTTGTGACGGTGAACTGGCCTCCTCCCCAGGCCCTGCTGGGCGGCTGCTGCGAACAGGGGTGGTGGTGGTGGTGGTGAGGGTGGAGGCCTCGGATGCAGAGCTGATGGCGGGCTGCTCATCCTCCGTCATCAGTTGCACCACAGTGTCTGCATCCGTTTCCTCAATGGGACGTTTCCGACCCGGCTGGAGAAAAATCGGAGCAGGTGCTACACGCTGCTGCTGCTGTGTCTCTGCAGCGTGAGTTGCAGATGCTCCTGCTGGGCGGCGCCCAAGGCGTCCACGGCCAGTGGCTATAGGAGGAATGTTAGCCACTGACGCTGCTGCTGCTGCTGCGGAACTGTGCATGGTAGCGCGGCCGCGCCCGCGGCTTGCCACAATGCTGCTCCCTCTCCTCCTGATTCCCTTGCTGCCCTTCCCCTTGCCCAAACCGCGCTGGCTGCCACTTCCAGACATCTTCGATGTTTTGGGCGTAAACACAAAAGTTTTTTAAAAGGGCGGGTGAAAAGTGGGGTACTTTAATGGAGTGGGTTGGTGGGCGAGGTGACTGAGTGAGTGTCTAGTACAGTAAGTAAGTAGTAACAGTCAGGAAGTACAACTAGAAGTTACAATAATCAGTAGTAATAATCACAAGGAAATAGAGTGTGTGTACACTACAGACAGTGAGTGCACGCACGCGCAAACACGCGCAGGAGCTAGCCTATGAACAGTGACTGAGTGAGTGTCCCTACTACAGTAAGTAAGTAGTAACAGTCAGGAAGTACAACTAGCAGTTACAATAATCAGTAGTAATCACAAGGAAATAGAGTGTGTGTACACTACAGACAGTGAGTGCACGCACGCGCAAACACGCGCAGGAGCTAGCCTATTAACAGTGACTGAGTGAGTGTCTAGTACAGTAAGTAAGTAGTAACAGTCAGGAAGTACAACTAGAAGTTACAATAATCAGTAGTAATAATCACAAGGAAATAGAGTGTGTGTACACAGACAGTGAGTGAGTGCACGCACACGCAGGAGCTAGCCTATGAACAGTGACTGAGTGTCCCTACTAGTACAGTAAGTAGTAACAGTAAGTACAACTAGAAATTACAATAATCAATCAGTAATCAGAAGGAAATAGAGTGTGTGTACAGTACACAGACAGTGAGTGCACGCACACGCAGGAGCTAGCCTATGAACAGTGACAGTGAGTGTCCTAGTACAGTTACAGTATATAACTATTCAGAAGGAAATAGAGTGTGTGTACAGTACACAGACAGTGAGTGCACGCACACGCAGGAGCTAGCCTATGAACAGTGATAGTGAGTGTCCTAGTACAGTTACAGTATATAACTATTCAGAAGGAAATAGAGTGTGTGTACAGTACACAGACAGTGAGTGCACGCACACGCAGGAGCTAGTAGCCTATGAACAGTGACAGTGAGTGTCCTAGTACAGTTACAGTATATAACTATTCAGAAGGAAATAGAGTGTGTGTACACTACAGTACACAGACAGTGAGTGCACGCACACGCAGGAGCTAGTAGCCTATGAACAGTGACAGTGAGTGTCCTAGTACAGTTACAGTATATAACTATTCAGAAGGAAATAGAGTGTGTGTACAGTACACAGACAGTGAGTGCACGCACACGCAGGAGCTAGCCTATGAACAGTGACAGTGAGTGTCCTAGTACAGTTACAGTATATAACTATTCAGAAGGAAATAGAGTGTGTGTACAGTACACAGACAGTGAGTGCACGCACACGCAGGAGCTAGCCTATGAACAGTGACAGTGAGTGTCCTAGTACAGTTACAGTATATAACTATTCAGAAGGAAATAGAGTGTGTGTACAGTACACAGACAGTGAGTGCACGCACACGCAGGAGCTAGTAGCCTATGAACAGTGACAGTGAGTGTCCTAGTACAGTTACAGTATATAACTATTCAGAAGGAAATAGAGTGTGTGTACACTACAGTACACAGACAGTGAGTGCACGCACACGCAGGAGCTAGTAGCCTATGAACAGTGACAGTGAGTGTCCTAGTACAGTTACAGTATATAACTATTCAGAAGGAAATAGAGTGTGTGTACAGTACACAGACAGTGAGTGCACGCACACGCAGGAGCTAGTAGCCTATGAACAGTGACAGTGAGTGTCCTAGTACAGTTACAGTATATAACTATTCAGAAGGAAATAGAGTGTGTGTACAATACAGTACACAGACAGTGAGTGCACGCACACGCAGGAGCTAGTAGCCTATGAACAGTGACAGTGAGTGTCCTAGTACAGTTACAGTATATAACTATTCAGAAGGAAATAGAGTGTGTGTACAGTACACAGACAGTGAGTGCACGCACACGCAGGAGCTAGCCTATGAACAGTGACAGTGAGTGTCCTAGTACAGTTACAGTATATAACTATTCAGAAGGAAATAGAGTGTGTGTACAGTACACAGACAGTGAGTGCACGCACACGCAGGAGCTAGCCTATGAACAGTGACAGTGAGTGTCCTAGTACAGTTACAGTATATAACTATTCAGAAGGAAATAGAGTGTGTGTACAGTACACAGACAGTGAGTGCACGCACACGCAGGAGCTAGCCTATGAACAGTGACAGTGAGTGTCCTAGTACAGTTACAGTATATAACTACAATACAAAATACAATCAATCAGTAGTAAAGGACAGCAGAAATACTGGTATAGATGAGAAATAAACAGAGGACAGGAGAGAACAGCTGCCCACACAGGCAGGCCCTGAGGCCTAAAGCTGTAAGCCTGCAGCAGCTGTCTCTCTCTATGTAACACAAAAGCTACTAACTAAAATACAATGTCTATCTAACTAACAACAATATAGGTGTATATAGGAGGTGTATGTGAGCAAAAACGCTAGGTAAATGACCACAATAAAGCTCTTGCTAAGCCAACGCACAAAGGAGCAGATCTCTCTCTGTGCAAAGTCAGGCAAGGACGGAGAAACGGAACATGGCGGCCGCTATTTATAGGGTAGGGGCTGGCCAGGGTCCCCCTCTGTGATTGGCTGCCGTCAGAGGGCCTGGGAGCCCTCTGATTGGCTCTAAGGACATCAATCTGGGCTATGACGCTATTCGAGCTCGGTTAGCTCGAATAGCGCGAATAGTGAATGGGCTATTCGAGTTCACTCGAATAGCCCATTCGAATAGCTCCAGCTATTCGGAGCTCGAATACCGAGCTCGAATAGCTGAAAAAGAGCTCGAATATTCGAGCTACTCGAATATTCGAGCTCTGCTGAGCACCACTGATGCCTTCTAATTGGCTATGACTAGAGCTCCACTCGTCCTGCCCTGAGCCCCTGCAGGTCCAATCACTTTAAAGGGCATTATCCCCGCACCTTGATTGGCCCAATAGGCTGCCTGTCACTTGACAGGAAACTTGACAGGCAGTATGAACCTAACAATAAGTACAAGAATTTTATACAGTGAGTTTAATCCCACTTTAAAGGGAGTCTGAAGCCTAAACCCCCCCACCCCCAAAACAGATACTCACGGGGAAACGCAGGGACCATAGGAGAAACAGGTAGGCTCTACAGGACCCAGAGCCTTCCCTCTCCTTAGGTGAGTATCTGTTTTTTGTGTTGTTGTTTTTTTTTTGGGGGGGGGGGGTTGGGCTTCAGACTCACTTTAATAGAAGTTTGCTAGTTTGGTGCCAGCAAATTCAAATGTTTGAGATTACTAACATATTCTGAGCAGATACTATCTACTTAAATTAAGCACCTGTACAGGATAAAACACTTTAGCTATTAAAAAACATATGTAGTCTGTTCTGGAAATCCTCAGGCACGACAAGCAAAGCAACAGAAGGATTGTTTAATGTTCAAACGCATACTCTACATAAATATTTATACACGGTGAACTATTCTGGGAATTTAGACTTGTCTGTGTTTATATTTTCACTCTGACAAAAACTTTAGAAACCCTGTGTGTTGATGTTTCTATACTACATACAGTATAACCTGTATGTAAAAAGTATATGCCTAGTATCCCTAATTCTAGGTTCACACTAGCACAAAAAAAAAACAACGTTCCACCTACCTGAATGGTCCGGCAGACATGCATACAGATCCTAATCAAAGCAATATGATCCATTCACTTCAGTCCAGTGATCTGCAAACTTGGCTCTCCAGCTGTTAAGGAAGTTCCACAATGCATTTGCCTTTATGAATCATGACTGTGGCTGTCAGACTCCTGCAATGCACTGTGGGACTTGTAGTTCCTTAACAGCAGGAGAGCCAAGTTTGCAGATCCCTGACTTCAGTCCATTTGGAAAGAATCTGTTGGTTCCATTCCAAGGAGTAGAACACAAGGATGAGCAGTACACAATAATTCCGGATCCAGATTGCAGATGAAGCACATGCACAGAATGATTTGAGGCCTATGAGAATGATCAGTGTCTGTTCTCACTAGGCTGGTCGCTGCGTAAGTTTTGCTAATTTTACTCACCTGCCACCGTCACATTCAGTTCCACCACCAGAGCCGGATCATCCACAAGGCAAATCTAGTCAGCTGCCTTGGGCCTGGAAAGAGACTAGGGGCCTGGTGGATGTTAGCCCCACAAAATCGAAAGCCAGGTGATCATCAGCGCTACGCTAGACAAAAAGTACTATTTTGCCTAGAGCCCCATTTCATCTTAATCCTTTTCTGACTACCACTGCTGCTACCACTGCTTGGTCCACTGCAGAGGAGAAGCACTGGTATGCAGATTCAAGCGCTGGCAGAAGCATCAGCGCCCTATTGGATTACAACAGACCAATGTCAATCCTTCTTTCCCAGGGAGAATTCTAATTGGTTCACTGAGTGGTGGATCAATGAGAATCCTTCCTGATGCTCAGGGAGGATTTTCATTGGTCTTTTGCAATCCAACGGGAGCCTGATGCTTATGTATCCTGAGTGGACCTGCTGTGAATGCAGCATTGTGCATCCATACAGTGTGAGCCCAGCCTGATACTGCTCACATCTGTTTTGCTATTGGTGTGAAGCAAGTTTTGATTGGGGAAAGTTGCCCAAAACAAAACGAATGGCCCCTATTTTGGGTAATGGTAATTCCTTTTTTTTTTAGCCAAGTGTGACGCCAGGCGACGCCCAGTCGTCCAAAACGCATAAAAATCGCAGATCCAGCAGTCGTTTCTGATCACCGCAATCAATCGCACATCTATTGCAGGGCTCAGAATGACAAACTTTGGTTTTAAGATAGACAGTTCTGGGAAAGGTAGTTAATTGCGTTTAGCACATAGCTGTAACAAGCTGGTTCCCCGGGCCCTGGAGAGCTAATGGCCCCTCTCAGAGGATATGCCAGTTGTTTCACTCTGATAAGGAGGCCTAGATTCAGCCAGGCAGGCTACGAATCCCCGGGAGGTCTTGACACCTTGCTCCCTGGTAAGGATCAAAGGGAAGCCAGCTGCCAGCACACACCCTGAATGACCTGAGGCTCATAGCATAATCCATAACTTCCCAGATCTGTCATATTTCTGGGGTTCCTGAGATGGCAGCTTCGCCAAATGTGGGGAAAGTGTAGCATGAGTCCCGGTGCTGGTTCTGTGAAATTCCCAGAACTCTGTCCCCTAAACTCTCATAGCAATATGGGTTTGAAGAGACGGGGGGTAAATTCTCATGATAGACCTGTCATTTCATGTCCTAAGATTTGTAAAATCATGCTGAGTGTGAATATGCGGTATAGGTTTTAACTGCCCCCACGTGCACCCCAAGACGGGCCGAACTAGAATTCTGCCAGTCTGAGGGTCTGTAGGGATGGGACAGCCCCTGCTCCATCCTCCCGAGGCTGGACTTGTGCCTGTCATAGCCACTCCCCGCAGCGATGTGTGATAAAACTATTGACAGGCTGAAACGCAAGTGTCCTCCACCTTGAAACACCATCCGGATCACATCTGTGCCAGCTTGAGGATATGCTGGCATCCACCTGGTCTGAACTTTGAACTGAAACAAAAGGAACTCTACAAGTTTTTCCCACAAAAGGACATCTTTCCACAAATCTAAGTATTTTTTATCCCTTTTAGTTTCTTTTATACTGTGTTATCAATTGTCTCTATAATTGTTGATTTTAACGATTTACTGTATATATTAATTATTTATATTGCACGTAAATAAAGACTTTATCAAAGTCTTTTACCGTTCAGCTACACCTGCTATACAGCCATACACAGTAACTGAACTCAGGTCTCTGAGG
This sequence comes from Hyperolius riggenbachi, assembly GCF_040937935.1. Classification (NCBI taxonomy): domain Eukaryota; kingdom Metazoa; phylum Chordata; class Amphibia; order Anura; family Hyperoliidae; genus Hyperolius; species Hyperolius riggenbachi. The sequence goes on from NC_090649.1 coordinate 397,741,337, forward strand.
AGTCGCTACTATTATTGATATCTAGACAGAATACAGCGTGTTTTAACCATTTTATTTGCAGGATCAGTCGTCAGTCAGTCGGTAGGGACCACTGGCCCATACCAGTGGTGGTGGCAGATATACCCTGAAATAGTGTGTAAAGTGTATTTCCGTAACCCACAGGCTCCCTTCTGGTTTGTCTGCGGCCAATTCCCAACGGTTTCTGCGCATTGACTGCGACCACAGTTTGCACGATCTGTGCGCTGGAACCGTTTGGAAGGCATTTCGCGTTCCAGCCACCAGGGCTCCTGTGACAGTGTTTGGCAGTGGTTGGGATCTGTGTTGTGCTGAAAGTATCTACGATAGCGCTAGCGCTATCAAGAAACAAACTAATTTGTTGGTGTAGCTGGAATGCAATATATTTTTTATATATACAGAGAGACTGTGTAGCCAGTACCCCTCCCCAAAAGTTTTATTTTATTTGGCATGGAAATGTCCGTGAACTACAAGAACATGTGCCTGGCGGACCTGCAAAATCTTTGACAAACGAGAGGCATTGACGTCGGCCGTAAGAAACAACAGGACCTGGTAACGGACTTGTACAGATGGGATAGCCAGCAACTGCGGGAGCTGGATGTGTCCACTGAAGTGGATACCAGCCCATCTGACTCACGTCGAGGGGAACCAGAGACTGAGGATCCTGAGCGTACAGAGGTTGAGCAACCTGCGGGCAATGCGGCAACAGTTACTCAGGAGACTGTCAGTGTGGACCCCGATCGCAGAGTTTCTCCGAGTACTCGCCCGGAACCGGCCAGTACTGGAATGTCCATTTGTGCTGACCCGGTAATGCAGCAGGCATTACAGAAACTGATGGACACTGACCTGGAAAAGTACTTGCAGTACATGGAAGCGTGTGAGGAGCGGGAGCGCCAAACTAAAGAACGGGAGCGCCAACGACAGCATGAACTGAACATGGCAAAAGTTCAACAGGCCAGCCGGAGTTCCCCGCCCAGCCTCCCTGCTGAAGGAGGATCACCCGTAAGTGCGAAATTTAAATTTGCTAATATTGAAAAAGACACTGACATTGACTTGTTTTTGCAGTCTTTTGAAAAAGCATGCCGTCAGTATCGTCTGTCCCAAGACCAGTGGGCCAGACATCTGACACCTTTGCTGCGCTACAAAGCGCTCGATGCTTTCGCACAGTTACCTGCGGAAAAAGATAATGATTATGCTGCTATAAAAGACTCTATCATTACCAAATACCACCTGACGCCAGAAGCCTATCGCAAAAAGTTCAGGTCCTGGCAGAAAAAGTCTTCTGATTCTTACCGAGATGTGGTCAGCAACTTGCTCACCACACTCCGCCAGTGGACTCTAGGCCTCACCAAAGGGTCTTAAGATGTCCTGGAGGACTTGATAGTCCTAGAACAATTTCTGAAGATTTGCTCTGCTGATGTACGACAGTTTGTGCTGGAACGCAAGCCTGCGTCAGCAACTGTCGCTGCAGACCTTGCTGAAACTTTTGCGACTACCCGGGTGCCTGACACACGCAGAACTGCACCATCCAGCTGGAGGGGAGGTCACCCCAATACTCTGGCAGACTCTCCTGCCCCTGTGAGCCGTCAGCCACAGAGGCCACCCAGTGCAGCTGCTGCGCCCAGGCCTGCAGCACCTGAGGGGGTCACCTGTCACTACTGCCGCCAGCCTGGACACATGAAATTCGATTGTCCGGAGCGAAGGCAGACACCACCAGCACCTGGATCATCTGTATCACCTGTACCACCTGTACCTCACCCACAGCAGAGGCAACCAGCCAGCGAACCACAGCCTGGATCATCAGATTTTGTTCTGTTTGCCCGCGGAAAGGAAATCCGTGACTGAACCGACCAGCAGCAGCCTGTTAGAGTGAACGACAAGGTTGTCACTGGATTTCGAGACACCGGAGCTGACATCACGTTAGTTCACTCACACCTTGTGCCAGAGGAGAGCATCAGCTCCAGCCGATCCCTTGCCCTTACTGGAGTAGAGGGCACCCTTTTACACATAGCCAAAGCGAGAGTGAAGCTCGACTGGGGGGTGGGGGTCCAAGAAAGGGTTGTTGGGGTTGTGAAGGATCTCCCAGTCCCTGTGTTGCTGGGGACTGATTTGGGCAAGCTTGTGTCCTATTACGAACCTGCCACGATCGCCTTGTCGCTCACGGAAGGAGACAGACTCTCCGCCCACCACCAGGTACTTTATACACTTGGGTAGCACCAGGGGGAGGTGGGTTGAATGTTCCCAGTTCAAGGGTACCAGGTTCAATAGTGCCTGCTTCAAAGGTACCTGAGTTTGATGTACAAACTGTCTGTTGTGATGATGTAACTGTACCTGAGTTTGATGTACAAACTGTCTGTAACGAAAATGTGTCTGTACCTGTCACTGTCATTAAGGCATGTGTCAATGAGGTGAAGAATGTCGATTATTGTCATGCTAATGCTGTGCCTGTACTAGCAGTCCCCCAGAGTACTCTAAAGGTTGTGGGCTCAGTGCCGAACTCCTCGTTCAGTACTGACCCCAGAAGTGAGACCCTTTAGCCGCTGACTTCATGTGTCATGGGCCAGCTGGTTGAAGCTGACAGTGCTGTACTCACAGCAGCACTACAGAGTGACCCAAGCCTGGAGACGCTCAGGCAGCAAGCCTCTGAGCCCCTCGCGGACGGGGCCGCTTTCAAGATGTACTGGGAAGGTGGGAGGCTGTACAGTGAGTCTGTACAGCCCCCTACAGGTAAGCCGCAGGCGAATACCAAATGGCTTGTGGTCCCGAGTGCGTTCAGGGGACATGTGCTGAAATCCGCACATGGTAATCCTCTGACAGGGCACTCAGGTGTCCGCAAGACACTTGCCTGTATTCGGAAACAGTTTTATTGGCCGAGGGTGAACAGGGATGTAGCAAACTACTGCAAAGCACGTGCCATCTGTCAGGAGCTGGGAGTGTCCAGGGATTCCCGCGGGGTTCCCTTAGGTCCACAGCCACTTAGCAGGGAACCCCTGCGTGCGCTGGCTGTTGACCTACCCAACTTACTGCCCGTTGTCAGCAGTCCTGGCAGACGCCACATCCGAACGCAGTGGCGCAAACGCCCTGTCCAGAACGGTCCAGGTTGGGTCAAACCTGAGGGTAGCGGACAGCGACCTGTCCAGGTGAACCGAGCCGCAGGCTCCAATGGGTTTTCCCGCCGTACCGGCAGCTTGAGACCCGCCAGCCAGGCAGCCGACACCAAAACGCCGATGGGCTGTCCCGGTGTCAGGGGGAACTCGACCCAACCGCGCCAATGGCTGCTATGGAAGACGTCCTGGTGACACCTCCCTGAGCAGAGCTCAGGAAGGGGGAGGTGTGATGCCAGGCAACGCCCAGTCGTCCAAAACGCATAAAAATCGCAGATTCAGCAGTCGTTTCTGATCAACGCAATCAATTCATCTATTGCAGGGCTCAGAATGACAAACTTTGGTTTTAAGATAGACAGTTCTGGGAAAGGTAGTTAATTGCGTTTAGCACATAGCTGTAACAAGCTGGTTCCCCGGGCCCCCTGGAGAGCTAATGGCCCCTCTCAGAGGATATGCCAGCTGTTTCACTCTGATAAGGAGGCCTAGATTCAGCCAGGCAGGCTACTAATCCCCGGGAGGTCTTGACACCTTGCTCCCTGGGAAGGATCAAAGGGAAGCCAGCTGCCAGCACACACCCTGAATGACCTGAGGCTCATAGCATAATCCATAACTCCCTAGTTCTGTCATATTTCTGGGGTTCCTGAGATGGCAGCTTCGCCAAATGTGGGGAAAGTGTAGCATGAGTCCCGGTGCTGGTTCTGTGAAATTCCCAGAACACTGTCCCCTAAACTCTCATAGCAATATTGGTTTGAAGAGACGGGGGGGGGGGGGGGGGGGTAAATTCTCATGATAGACCTGTCATATTTCATGTCCTAGGATTTGTAAAATCATGCTGAGTGTGAATATGCGGTATAGGTTTTAACTGCCCCCACGTGCACCCCAAGACGGGCCGAACTAGAATTCTGCCAGTCTGAGGGTCTGTAGGGATGGGACAGCCCCTGCTCCATCCTCCCGAGGCTGGACTTGTGCCTGTCATAGCCACTCCCCGCAGCGATGTGTGATAAAACTATTGACAGGCTGAAACGCAAGTGTCCTCCACCCTGAAACACCATCCGGATCACATCTGTGCCAGCTTGAGGATATGCTGGCATCCCCCTGGTCTGAACTTTGAACTGAAACAAAAGGAACTCTACAAGTTTTTCCCACAAAAGGACATCTTTCCACAAATCTAAGTATTTTTTATCCCTTTTAGTTTCTTTTATACTGTGTTATCATTTGTCTCTATAATTGTTGATTTTAACGATTTTCTGTATATATTAATTATTTATATTGCACGTAATTAAAGACTTTATCAAAGTCGTTTACTGTTCAGCTACACCTGCTATACAGCCATACACAGAAACTGAACTCAGGTCTCTAAGGAGTCGCTACTATTATTGATATCTAGACAGAATACAGCGTGTTTTAACCATTTTATTTGCAGGATCAGTCAGTCAGTCAGTCGGTAGGGACCACTGGCCCATACCAGTGGTGGTGGCAGATATACCCTGAAATAGGGTGTAAAGTGTATTTCCGTAACCCACAAGCTCCCTTCTGGTTTGTCTGCGGCCAATTCCCAACGGTTTCTGCGCATTGACTGCGACCACAGTTTGCACGATCTGTGCGCTGGAACCGTTTGGAAGGCATTTCGCTTTCCAGCCACCAGGGCTTCTGTGACACCAAGATAGTTGGATAAAAAAAAAAAGTTGGACTGACTATGGAGAAGTAAGTTACCAAATAACGATACCTTTATTTATTGTGGTACAACTGAGGAAAGGGCTAAACGCATAAATAGAGTTGGAATCCCCATTAACAAAAATACAAAGAAAACAGCCCTATGCTCCAACAAATTCAGACATTGAGAAGGAAGAACTCTACCAACAATTACATGAAACACTACGGAATGCTAATAAAAGAGATTTTATAATAACTGGAGATATGAATTCCAAAAATTGGAACTGACAATAAAGGTCTGGAACATGTTATGGGAATATATGCTCGCAGGGAGAAAGAAGTGAAAATAAGATAAATATTTAAAATGTTTGTGCCAGCCATGATATGGTTATTGGAAGATATTTGTTCCTGCCTAAAGAGGTAACAAAGTTCCATGGGTATCCCCAGGTCATAACATAGCAAGAGATTCAAAAGATCCCTGAGAAGTTTAAAGAGTAACTGTTGGGCATAAAATAAAAAAATCAATTATTGGGGGCGTGGCTTGGTGCTGCTGGAAGATGGCCGCTTAAGCTCTTCTCTCCCGCTCCATGGCTGTTAAAGCTTACTTTCTAGCTGTCCCAGCGGACATAAACCAGATATGCTGGGTACCCGCAGCCAGCAGAACACCCCCGCGACAGTCAGAGGCAACCAAGGCAAGTCAGGAAAGACTTTACTGGACATTTTTCGAGCACAAAAGGATCCGGCCCAGGCTTCCAAGATGGTGCCAGGCAGAGAAGGTCAGTCTACCTTCTCTCCAGATTCCTCGCCCACAGACACCTCTAAACTGGCAGTCAGACAACAGCGGTCTCCTACCTTAGCAGATTTACAGCTTATTGCTGAGGACATTAAATCGTCCATGCTGTTGGCTGTATCGGAGGTCCGGGCGGATGTAGCGGCAATAGGGACGAGGTTGCGCAACCTAGAAGCTGCGGACACACAGAAAGGTGCACAACTTAAAACTCTGGCTAGAACATCCACCAAACACACTTCCAGGCTTATCGAGCACACCAGGCACCTGGAAGACCTGGATAATCTGTGACGCAAATGCAACATTAGGGTCAGGAGCCTGCCGGAGTCGGTCTCTAACGATAAAATCTGTGACGCTTTCTCGGCCATCTTTAATAATCTCCTCGAAAGGCCTACTGACTCTGAAATAGACTTTATTCGCGCACACAGGGCCCGAGGAGCTGAAGGGGATAAGACATGTGATATTATTTGCTGTCTGGAATCCTTCCAACTCAAAGAAAGCATCATGAGAGCTGCGAGAACACAAGATCAGATTCTCTTTAATGAGACCCCCGTTCAGCTCTACCAAAACCTGTCAGCCATCACTTTAGCTAAAAGAAGGATCCTTAAACCTTTGCTCCAGGCAATCTGGAAAAAAGGCCTGTTATACCAATGGCGCTTCCCTTTCTCCCTGTCAGTCACCGTAGAGGGGAAAACCTTCACGCTTTGCACAGTAGCTAGTCTGGAGGACTTTTGCAAGGACCTAGATATCCCAGTCATCGACATCCCGGACTGGGATGGGGACATAGTCTATCAACGCCCGAAAACTCAAGGGCAGGTGGGGTCCTCGCCGTGCCTTGGCCGACATCCCGAAAACATCTCACCGCTCCAGGAGCAGAGGCTCGGAATCCGACTCACCCACAATTCGCTCCCGCCAGGAATTCTGCTCATCGGCGGAGGAGGGTTGAGATCTGCCCGATTTAGAATCGTCTTTTTCTTCCTTTACATCGCATTATAAAAGCATACAACTGGTCATCATTGGGTAACTATATCAGCCTGCATCTCTTACCTTTTTTCTTTTCGCTTTTTGAATTACCTGACTGTTTTGTTTGAACGTATCAATACCTGTTGAACTTGCCTCGGAATTTTGCCTCTAACCGGCTACCTTCAATGTCCAGAGGCTGCCTTCTTCTTAGGTAAGTATCCATTTTTGTGACCAAGTGTACCTGTGATTAAAGTGGATCTGAACTCTTGCACAGGACAGAAGGAAAACATAGAGAAATGCACCCTGTATGTATTTAGATAGTTTAGCCTGTTTACTTCCCCCTCATTTGTATCTAATCACTAATTGTAATCTGATCTCTCCCGTGTCACATAACTGCCTATGGCAGATAAACCCATTTGAAAGCACAGGTTGTAAACAATATATCTGCTTCCATGAATCAGGAAGTAGAAACAGTGCAGATTTATTTTAGGATTTGTATCAGCTGTAACAAAGACATGTTTTTGTTTAAAGGTTATTATGCTGTTGTATATCTTTTAGAGCAGAGAGGACTTCTGAGTTCAGGTCCACTTTAAAAAAAAGTGCAAAGCAATGGGCTGCGGGAGGATTAAAGTAGCCTCTATATGATACAGAGGCTTCCATCCACTGAGTTATACTTTTTTTTTTCCTAACATGTTCACATTGTTATAAGGTGCTTTTTATTTACCACATATTTGTACAGTGCATTATAAATAGAAAACAGTCAAACGAGACTCTTGTTCTTCTTATTTGCTTTGCAATCCAATCACACCACAAGCAAAACGACACTCCTGTAATTCTCGCGATGTCATACTACTTCCGCTCTGCGCTGACGTCGTGTTCCGCGTTGCAGGTTCGCAGTGGCTGCTGGGTAGCTGGTTTGTAGCTGGGTTTGTTGCGGGCTGAGAGGGATCGTAGTTGCACGTGTTCCTCTGCTTGGTTCCTGGTCTGTGCGGGATAATGGCGAGCGCAGCGGCCGCGGTAACAGGCGGGGTGACTAGCGGCTCTAGTCGGAAGAGGCTGCTGAGGGATGAAGACATGACCAAGGTGGAATTTGAGACCAGCGAGGAGGTGGATGTGACTCCCACCTTCGACACCATGGGGCTGCGGGAGGACCTTCTGCGGGGCATCTACGCCTATGGTGAGGAGCCGGGACACGGGGGTTTCCTGGACTGTACACTTTTCAGCCTTCCTTCCTGATCCTCTAGGCATGCTGATGAGGGATTCCGGGGCCGCCATACTAAACTTATCTTCTATAGTGCTGCTGTTTGTGCCTTTGCTACAGCTTTTTGTGTGCTGCTATTAACTGAGAGCAGTAAAGATGAGCTTCAAATTGGACTTTAGAACTTTTTCACACTACAAGAGTTTTTCTGAGTGCTTTGTGATTTTAGGAAGCTCTTGCTAATGTTATCCTATGTGTGTGTTCTCACCAAAGCAATGTGATTTTGTAAAATCCCCCATAGCATTGTATTAGTAAGAGCTTTTCAAATCACTGGCGCTAGAAAAGCTCTTGCAGTGTGAATCATACCTTCAGGAACGCTTTATAGCTCTTTTCTACTGGGAAGAGCGGTTGCACATCCTGCAATTTCCACTTGCCATGTTTAAGCTGTGAAGCTGGTGGATATGGATCACGGTCACGTGAAGAATCGCGCAAGTCGGGGATTGTGCTCTAGGAAGAAAATGAATCGTGCTAATGGGAGTTGAGCACTGCTGCGATCAGCAAGAGGGCTTTGCAGCCTAATAGGGAAAGACCCTCAAATCATTATCTGCATTTGGTTTGTATGTACTCATCATGTGTACGCGGATTTATGCCAGCTATTAGCGGTTTCTGAAATAGATTCCAAAGCATAGGTAGTCTACTTTAGGGGACCCAGCAGGAATTCTCATAGGGAATATTTCTCAAATCACAGTGCCCTTTACAGGAGTAGTGTGGGAGTAGTTTACTACAACCTATTTGAAACCTAGCAGTTCGAGAGGGTGCTGTCCACCCAGTCATGTTAGCTGAATTTCCCTAGGAGGATTCTTTCTGGTCCCCTTAAACTAGACAAGCACCCCAAAAGTTACTGGCAAGTTAATTGGCTTCCCCTTTAATGATTGTAGGTAGGGAATTCATTGGGTTTGATGACAGGGCTGTTTTACATTAGGAATTGTGATCGGGATACCTAGTGCACCCAGGTGCATGTGATTTGATTCATAAAGCGCCAGCATGTTATGCAGAGCTGGATGATAAAAAAAAATGGTTACAGACAAGCATTAAGATGTACAATGCCAGATCATGCACCAGAGTAGTCCCAATAATTCAATACACAGAGGGAGGACCCTATCAAAGGCTTACAATCTAAAGGGAGAGGGTAGTGGCACAATACGGGGGTATGCATCGAGAGAAATAGGGCATCAGTGAGGTGGGGCAGGCCTTCTTGAAGTGTGAGTTTTGAGGGCTTGTTTAAAGGCGCTGAAGGAGTGGGCAAGCCTGATGGGCAGTGAAAGAGACTGTAGTCGTGCAAGGGAGTGTGTGTGATGTGTAGGGGGATTAGGAGGAGGTCATTGGAGAGGAGCGGGTGGCCAGGTGTGTATCTGCTGACCAGTACAGAGATGTAGGTTGGGCAGGACATGTGTATGTATTTGTAGGCCAGACATAGTATCTTGGAGCGGATTGGGAGCCAGTGGAGGGATTTGCATAGGGGAGTCATGGAGACAGTGTTGGGAGCAGTAGATGAATTTGGCTGCTGCGTTCATGGTGGATTGTAGGAGGGCAATGCGGTTCAGAGGAAGGCCTGACAAGGAGGGTGATGCAAGAGATGAGTGCATGGTAAAGGAGTTTGGCAGTGTCTGCGGTCAGGAAGGGCATATTTTGGAGATGTTGTGTAAATGGAAATTGCAGGCCTTAGTAATGGTTTGTATGTGGGGAGGGTTAACGGAGAGGGCTGAGTCCAGGGTGACAACCAGGCAGCTGGTCTGCATGGTCAGCTGAAATCCATATGGTGTGGGGAGGGTCGGGTGTCAAATGGAGTTGGAGCCAAGGTACTCGGTCGCGTGTTGGTGGACTAGACGCTTCAGAAGTTTTGTATTATGACTATGGTGTGATTGACGGGTATCACGGTGCACAAAACCTGTCAACTCTGTGCGTACTGTGCCTGCTCGAGTACAGCTGTGCAGTAGCACAGTCACTTGTGAATGAATGGCTCTGGCTTACCGTGCAGGTGCAAGTACGGCTGTGCTTGTGCACGAAGAGCACAGCCATGCAATATATTCAAGCTCTTGTAAATGTTACGTGGTCTACGCGCAGCAACAGTAAGGCCCAGGATGACGTGTAAAGCCTCTGCACGATCCACTGGCTTCTTAGGCTTGGGTACACTTTAAAGTGCGGCAGAAAATATTAGCTGTATAGTATGCTGCTATAACCTATTCAGACTGTCCACAATAGGATTAATTCACATAGCTAATCGGCCTGCTTATTTTCCTAACTGGGACAGTCACCTGGTGCCACAGATATAATAGTGCCCATTGGAATATCCTTGATGGTACACACAGGTGGCTGGTATTGGAGTTGGGCAGAAGAGCATTTGACCGTTGTCCAGTAAATGCATTGCATTCTGAACCCCTGCAGGAGGACATGAATACCCAGGGCTGAGGAGTCGGAGCAATGTTTGGGTACCTGGAGTCGGTGGTTTCATAAACTCAGGAGTTGGAAATCTAATGATTTTTGTACCAACTCCACAGCTCTGATATTAGACTGAGTCAAGGTGTCGGAAAAATTTTAGGTACCTGGAGTCCGGGGCTGTGGAGTCGAAGTCGAGGAGTCGGAGCAATTTTTGGGTACCTGGAGTCGGGGGGGAAAAAAATGCACCGGCTCCTAATGAATTTAAATTGTAATTAAAATAGAAAATATGATAAAATGTTCTATTTCTCAGATAATAGTCATAAATAATTTATATATACAGTAATAGCTCTGCTTAGTCCACAAAAATGAAATAAACCAATCAAAAAATAGTTACTTGTGCTGCTTCAATAAAACAGTCCACGTATTTTTGAAGTCTGATATGCATATCTGATTGTGACTGTATATATGATGTGTACACAGGAATCTCTTATATTTACTAAACATCTATGCTGTAAGAATAAAGCCTGATGTGTAGCTGTGTCACTAATAGAGATGGGCAATAAGTTGGAAATAATTCTGCGCTGATGTTGGTTTATGCAAATTTATGCACTCCCTTTGCTCATGAAATTAAATAATTTGATATGTTAAAATTTTGGTTTGACTACAAATTAAAAGGTACCTGCAACAGATGAATTTTTTTTTTTTTTTTATACATACCTGGGGCTTCCCCCCCCCCCCAGCCCCCTTCAGGCTCCTCAGTCCCTCGCGGTCCTCCTCCACCACCTGGATCTTCTGCTATGGGTCCAGGTTCTTGACCCAGTCAGCGCAGTCCGGGCTTTGTGCCGCTCCCACAGACAGGAGCTCTCTGCACCTGCGTAATAGTGCTGCGCAGGTGTAGTACGCTCCCGGCGGCGGAGTGTGTGCATGCGCACTACGCCTGACTGGCTCAAGTTCCTGGACCCATAGCAGAAGATCCAGGTGGCTAAGGACAGCGATGGACTGATTAGCCTGAAGGGGGCTGGAGGAAGCCCCAGGTATGTATTAAACTTTAATTTCCTCTGTCTCAGGTTTACTTTGTTACACAGTAGTACTATACTCTACATATGCACTCCCCACAGAGCTGCCGGAAATCCACTGAGAATGTTCAATGTGCGCATTGAACACAGAGGTGTTGTCTATCACCCGTAAACCTGGTTCAGATTGTACCTGAAGAATGTGTAATGCTGGGGATACACGGTACATTTCTGTACTGTGTATCGACCAGCTGATCCGGCCAGCTAATAATATTCAGCTGGCCCGATCATGCCGCTCGACCCTCGCCCGCTCGATTCCCGTCTGCGGACAATGGCAGGGAATTGAGCGGTGATAAGGAAGCGCCGACGGGGACAAGCGGCAATCGATCCGTGCGGACGAGCGGGGATGCGCCGGCATCGAGCCGCTGGCTCAACCCGGCGCATAAAACGAGCCGGGCATAATAGAGGAAGAATCGCCTCATTCTCCTGCAGAGTACCTGCACATCACTGATACATGTACCCACAGTTACATTGCCTAGGGCCTGATCCATGTTCAGATTGTGCATGAAGAATGTGTAATAGAGGAAGAATCACCTCATCCCCCTGCAGAGTACCTGCAGATCACTCTTACATGTACCCACAGTTACTTTGCCTAGGGCAGGGATGTCAAACCAATCTTACGAGGGCAGAGGTCCTCACACATTTTTGACACAGCTCAAATTAATTGATGAGTCTGAATCAGGAAAGGTGTGGTCCATCAGGTAGAACACATTCATCTCTTTCTCAGTCCATCCTAAACACTGGCATGGACCTGGCCCTCCAGGCCTGGAGTTCGACACATGTGGACTAGGGCCTGATCCATTTTCCGATTGTGCATGAAGAATCTCCTCATTCCCCTGCAGAGTACCTGCAAATCACTCTTACAGGCACCCACAGTTACATTGCCTAGGGGATAGATGTTCTTTGTTCCTGTCTACCTTTTACAAGTACTCTTACCAAGGACTAGTTTTAGTCTATGACTAAAGGGAATAAATATGTTAGCCTCCATATCCCTTATCAGTTGTCTTTTAAAAAAGATGCATTTCATGTTACATACTTTCAATCAACAAAATTGCAATATGCAAATCAGGAGTCTGAGTCGGTGGAATCCTAACCTGAGGAGTCGGTGGATTTTTGTACCAACTCCACAGCCCTGCTGAGCACTGTCCATTTGTTTGATTTAGCACTAGTCTAGTTTAGGGAACCCAAAGCCACTTCCTGCTTGCAACAATCTGGACGTGGCCATTCGTTTGTAAGATATGGGGGACCAAACAGGACACAGGTAGTCCCCGACTTACGGCCATCTGAATGGCACGGATTCTGTGGAAACAAGTCAAAAAAATGTTGGGGGTGATACAGAAGGGGACACTGGAGGCTCAGCAGGTCAGAGAGGGAGGCACAGGGGACAGAGATGACTTGAGAACAGATTCAGGTTAAAAATTTACGCATTGAACCAGTAACGCGTAAAAATGTATGTGTTAATGTTCTTGCATTAGCGGGAATGCGTAAAAACGTACGCAATGCGGCCCGCCGACCTCCGAGGTCGGCAAGCTGCCAGTGGGGGACTGGAGCAGCAGTGAGCGACTACGAGGGCACAGGATGGCTGCATGGGGCTGGTAGAAGCCCCAGGTAAGTGAAACTCATTTTTTTATTTTGCTTGAACCTTCCCTTTAATGGCTTACTGTAACTTTAGTTTTATTAAAAAATTGATGTGTATAGGAGCACTTTGCTTTTGTTATTGTTACGAAATCACTTCCAATTACTGTTTCACATTCCTGCTGACTTCAGAATCAGAACATCTGTCAACTGGAAGTTGACTCTATATTTCACTGTTTTGCAACCGTGGTGGGCCATTGGTCTCAAGCAGATTTGATCACAGTGATTGAATCTGCCGGGGAAAATTGATCAGTGTATGGACACCTTTTAGTTTTTTTTGTTTTGTAAGCAGCTGTGTACTAAAGCTTGTTTTACAAACTCAAGGAAATTAAAAATTGTCCTTTTAAAGAGACTCTGAAGCTTCTTTTTATTTAACAATCCCCTTCTACACTATCACCCCATCTAAAATGCTGTTATACCCCAGCAGAACGCAGTGTTTAATCCCCCCCCCCCCCCTCCCAAACACCGGGGCAAAAATCCACAACTTTCCTGGTCGTGGATTTTGCTGCCCGGGGAAGCAGAGCTTTGAGCTGTAGCTCTGCCTCCATTTGTGTCAATCAGCGCTAATCGCCGCCTCCCCCCGCCCCTCTGTGAAAGAAGACTGAGAGGGGCGGGGAGAGGCGGCGATCAGCACCGATTGACAGGAGTAGAGGCAGAGCTACAGCCCAAAGCTCTGCCTCTACTAGTAAGCCCTCCCCCAACATTGCCCGGGAAATTGGGGGGGGGGGGGGTTACACAGCGTTCTGCCGCGGGATAGCGGTGTTTTAGATGGGGTGATAGTGTAGAAGGGGATTCTTAAATAAAGAGGAATTTTAAGAAGCTTCAGTATCTTTAACAGAATATATTTTTGGCTGCCATTATAGAAATGGAATTATAATTGATAAGGTGGTATTCTGCAATTACTTCTGTGATAGAGATTGATTTCTTTGGTTTGCTTCTAGGATTTGAGAAACCATCAGCTATCCAACAGAGGGCAATCAAGCAAATAATCAAAGGAAGAGATGTAATAGCTCAGTAAGTAGGACTTTAATTTTACTCATTTAGTCACACATTCTTGCTCAAGTCATTAAATCTAAAGTAATTTACTCTAACCTGGATCCTGACATGTTTCCTGGTCACTTCAGGTGTTCACCATAATCTGTGTACAGGCTGCTCGGCAGTGAGCTTAGTACCGGTAATGGTTCTGTACAAAGATTATAGGTAAACTATGACAAATTACTTTGAGAGTCAGTAATTCTATAATTGTTTGCAAAGCCTTGTACACACATCCAATTTTGATTGGCCAATCACTGACCAATGTTACCACCTCCATCTAGTATGAAAGCTTACCTACACTATCTGTTTATAATATGCATAATCTGTTAGCCCTCATACTACATGGAAGTTGTAAAATTGGCTATTTAAAATTGAAGGTTAGTGTTTGGTGTCCAAATTCGGCATAGCTGATTCGAAACCCCGGAATACTCCAGACTGCTGCTGTTCAGGACTGAACAAGCAAACTGGGGCAGGAGTAGCTCACTAGCTTGCGAGTCACGTTGCGCTTCACAAGGGAGGAGTATGGTCCGTTCTGTGCAATGCCTGAAGAAGAAACTTAGCATTTTCGAAAGCTTGCAATAATCCATGTCATTAAAGGTGTTACCTGAATAAATATTTGTTGGTTTGATGTCAGCATAGTTGCGTGTCACGTGACCCCTATATTTCCTCCTTCCAAACCAGAAGGAGGTTGCATTAGAGTCACATGAAATGCAGCGTGCCTCGCAAACCAGTGAACTGCTCCTGACCCTGTCCACTTCTTCATTGCTGAACAGCAGCAGCAGTCAGGAGTATTCGGGTGTTTCCCATTGGCTATGCTGAATTCAAAAATGCTATTGAAGGTGTGTACCAGTCTTTATTGGCTTATGGTAAACCAACCAGTTCCTTTATATAAAATATTTTCTTTATAGATAAAAGGATTATGTCTCACCTCACATATTTTGTTTCTTAGGTCACAATCTGGTACTGGAAAAACTGCCACATTTTGTGTGTCTGTTCTGCAGTGTTTGGACATTCAGGTAACTTTTTTCAATTGTGCAGGTCTAAAGGAAACTCTCATTCCTGTTGATTGTGAGCAAATAATTTTTATGGGCTTTGTTACATGTGTGATTTATTGAGTGGATTTGGATAACATCATATTGCTATATTCTAAATCTGCAAAATATTTATATCCATGTAGTTTTGTAAAACGAACTCATGTTGATGATTCTTTAAAGCAGAGTTCCCCAACCCTGTCCTCAAGGCCCACCAACAATACATGTTTTGCAGAAAACCACAAACATACACAGGTGAGGTAATTGGTGTCTCAGCAGAGCGGATTAACTACCTCTGGATTTCCACAAAACATGCACTGTTGGTGGGCCTTGAGGACAGGGTTGGGGAACACTGCTTTAAAGCAAACCCAAGCCAGGTAAAACTAAAAAAAACAAAAAACAAACATAGATTGAAAAAATTAAAAAATGTTTGTGACCTGGGGGTCACAATGGTGTGAATTCCTCCTCTGAGAGCAGGGGAAGGGTGCTGGGAAGGGCAGATGAAAGCCAATGAGATGGCCTGAGAGGTGGGAAACGGGAGTTACGCAGGAGTGCCTCTCCTGCTAAGGATGCCCCTTCCCCATTAAAGTGGACCTGAACTCAGAACTTCCTCCCTGCTCTAAAAGATAAACCGCACAATAACCTTTTAAAGAAAAGCATTTTTGTTACAGCTGAAATGAATCCTGCAATAAATCAGCTGGGAGATCAAATTACAACTTGTGATTAGTCACAGGTAATTAGACAGGCTAAACTCTCTCTAAATACATACAAGGTGCATTTCTTTATGTTTTCCTTTTGACCTGTGCAAGAGTTCAGGTCCACTTTAATCTACCAATAAGCTTTTTATCGGTAGATTTGGTTGGGGGTGGGCTGCATAAATTGAGCAGATTGCAATAATAAGCCAGAACATAGGCCTAAAATTGAGATGCAAAGAACTCCTGTTGCAAAGTTTAAAGTGAGCCAGAGACTTAGCGCCCTCATGTATTTTACAGTTGGCAAGGTGAACACCGCTCCACTCCACCACTTCCACTGCAGTGCTCGGCCTGGTTGGCAAAACCAAAGAATACAGCATCCGAAGGAACGTCCGCACTTGTCAGTCAGTTTACTTGACTTTATTGTGGACATATCCAAAATACAACCTAGGCAGGCATCAAGATATTGCCTAGGTTGTATTTTGGATATGTCCACAATAAAGTAAACTTCTGACTGACAAGTGCGGACCTTCCCTCGTGTGCTCATGTATTTTACCATATATATCAGTGGGAACATTAGAGAAAACACCTACCCTGCTCTGTTTTTATTCTTCGCTGTTCAGCCTGCTTGAGCAAAGCCAGACTGACTGCTCAGTTGGGGATTT
The DNA here is from genome assembly GCF_040937935.1 of Hyperolius riggenbachi. Lineage (NCBI taxonomy): Eukaryota > Metazoa > Chordata > Amphibia > Anura > Hyperoliidae > Hyperolius > Hyperolius riggenbachi. Next base: position 397,757,627 of record NC_090649.1, read on the forward strand.
TATCAGGTCTGAAAACAAGCAGGCTGAGCAGTGAAGAGTGAAACAGAGAGCAGGGTGGGTGTTTTCTGTAATGTTCCCACTGATATATATGGTAAAATACATGAGGGTGCTTCGTCTCTGGTTCACATTAAGCTGGCATAAAGATGAAACAAGGAATGCAGAGCCACATAGTCATGTATCTAAAACTTGATATAGGAATGCATGGATTCTCACCACTCAGTAGACACTGTCCCTGCATGCCCTCCAAGGCTACAACTCGACATGAGGTTAGCTGGGACCTCCCATAGTAATGTCAAGTGTGTGGTCTCCCTTAGATGCACCACTGTGCATATAGTGGGGGCTACTCAAAGATTAGCGACTTAAGTAGACCCCCACTTTTGGACCACTTTTTTGGCCCAAAAATTAGGAGTACATACAATATATTGGCTTTGTATAAATTTCATCAGTGGTGAGATGCTCATTGTTCTGACTATAAAACATTTATGCAATTTTTAAATTGGGCAAATGAAACTTCCTGACCATTTTGATTGCTCTAATTCCAAGCTGCACACGGTTTCCATTAAATTTGCATGCAAAACGATATTATTACGTCAGTGATAGAAAAAAAATATTTCGAGTTCATTCTACAGCCAACTGTAGTGTGTTCAGTTTTGTTTTTTTTTCTTCATGAAAGTGAAGATGCTTAAGTGACGTTATTAAAGGAAACCTGTGCCCCTGGAGGTACTTTGGGAGGCGGAAGCTTCTGGATCCTAAAGAGGCTTTCCTTGCCGTCCTCCACAGTACCGTTCTAACTGTGGGGACCCCCTAAAGTCTCTATGTAGATACTTGTCGGAGATGCGCACTAGCACCACCGTCCAGCTCAGCTCTCTTTGGCAGTAGCTAGGACAGATAGGGTCCATGCTGCGCAGTAGACAGTAGAGACACTTCGGGTGTTCTAGCAGTGAATGTGGTCTGTAGAGGATGAAAGGTGAAGCCTTTTTACGATCCAGATGCTTCCCCCTCTCGAGGTAAATATGGATTGCAAACCTCGCGGGTTTGCTTTAAAAGGCTTAAAAGTGTATTTAGTGTTCCTACGGAGTTACCAAATAAGTTTTGTTTTCTGGGTTTATAATTTGATCGCTCAGCAACTGGATTGTTTTACTGATGAAAGTATTCTTGTGTTTTTTTTTTTTGTTTGTTTTGTTTTGGGGGTTTTTTTTTTTTAGGTCCGTGAAACGCAAGCTTTGATTTTGGCACCAACTAGGGAATTGGCTGGGCAAATTCAAAAGGTAGGAGGACTTTACTACGATCTTCTCCACCTAAACTGCTTCTTGCACAGTGATTACATTGTAGTTAAACTGCTTTCCTTGCTTTAGGTATTGCTTGCTTTAGGAGATTATATGAATGTACAGTGCCATGCATGTATTGGAGGAACCAATGTTGGGGAAGATATCAGAAAACTGGATTACGGGCAGCATGTTGTTGCTGGTACACCAGGACGTGTGTTTGGTAAGCAAACAGATTTTACTTCAGCTAAATGACTAAAACTACTTGTTGCACAGTTCTAAGTTTACTCTTGCCATACACAGATATGATTCGCCGCAGAAGCTTGAGAACACGTGCCATTAAAATGCTAGTTTTGGATGAAGCAGATGAGATGTTAAATAAAGGTATGCTCTTGAATCTGAACTTTATCTCGAATGATAAATGCACATAGCTTGCTCTAAATGTCCCATACACGGAACAGTATATTGATCTATTACCGTATATACTCTATGTCGAAATTTAGGCCTGACTTGCTATATGAAAGTCTAGGGGTCGCCTTATATGTGAATCAGACCTGAATTTCTGACTCCTAGCTTGGGGGTTAAAGAGCGCACATCATGATATAATTTCCCCCTCCGATTCTCTCACTACTTCTCCCCATGTAAGTAATCATCAAAAAAAATAAGTAGCATGGTAAGTACTCATTACCAAGCAGCCCCTGACTTATGGCAATCCTTGACCTTCCCTCTGATTTTGACACTGTCAAACACTTTCTGCTTTTTCAGACATTCTCCTCACTGGGTGTCTGGGCGTAGCACATTCTTGGATTAGCTTCTACCCATCTGGACGCTTTTTCACTTTCTTATTCCAATTCTAACTCCTCTTCATGCACCCTATCTGTTGATGTACCACAAGGCTCCGTTCTAGAACCTTTTCTCCATCTATAGTCATGGCCTGGGACAATTAATACGCTCCTCCCATACCTGTAATGTTGCCTCTATTTGCCATCCCTCCATTGGCTGCCAATCACCCAAAGGATCCAGCTCAAACTCTTAACACAATCATTCAAAGCTCTACATAGGCTATCCCCTCCATACATTTCCTTATTAATCTCCAGATATCCCTCCTGGAACCTATGCTCCTCTAAAGCGACCCTTTTGTTCATCTTGGTCAATGCCACTCGTTCTTGCATCCAGGACTTCACCTCTGCTTTTGGAACAGCCTGTCAATCTTGCTCCAAGCCTGGAAATTTTCTAATGTACCTTCAAGATGCGCCTATTCAAACAAGCCTATAATTTAAAGCTCACTGCCTCACCTGCTAACCCCTTCGTCTATTTATTCTAATCATTGTAGAATGGCGTCCCTGCGGCTCCTTCTGTCACATGACATCAGAAGCCATAGGGACGATGATCAATGCAAATGCAGGAGATTAGGACACTGCACCCAGTTCTGGACTTGGTAAGTAGCTTCTGCTGCAGCTCGCTTTTTATTATGTACACACGGGTTAACCTCCCTAGCGGTATTGACAGATATATCCGTCCATACAAAACATGCTGTGAACAGTATTGACGTGCATACACCTCAATACCCTCCTGCACTGTATACTGGACCCTTGCTTGATACATTTGCTTCCGCTTGAGTTTTAAAATAGATCTGGAACACAAAATCCCAACCTGCAGCATTTTTCTGGACAAGCAGAATCGTTTTATCCATAGAAACCTATAGTGGAAAAACCTTCGCTCCGCAAGCAAACTGGACAAGAAAATCAATCTGAGCAGACCTTGAACTGTGCACTCTGATCCTAACAGGCCCGTCGCAGATGGGAACCAAGCCTTATTGTTTTCCTTTTTACAGGTTAACTTTAAATATAATTTGCCAGGATTTGATGGTTTACGGATTTGGCCCCAAGACTTCTCATTTAATTGGTAAATTACAAAAAAAAATGCCCCAAGATGCATTCATTGTTGGAGTTAGCCATTCCAAGAGATCGAGGACAGGATTATTTTTAAGGGCCTTCCTGCGAGTGTACACCACAGTGCAGTGGCATGGCAAAGATGTTGGCCATACATTTTTAACTTTTTTTTTCCCCCCCCTTTACATTCTTTTTTTAACCTTTTTAGTATGCTCATCTTCCAGGTTTTAAAGAACAGATTTATGATGTGTACAGGTACCTGCCTCCTGCTACACAGGTGTGTCTGATCAGTGCCACACTGCCTCACGAGATCTTGGAAATGACCAATAAGTTTATGACTGACCCTATCCGCATCTTGGTAAAACGGTAAGCATTTCCACATAACTAGTCTAGTACCTGCTCTTCATTTGACAGTAGTCTGTTTCAGCTGAGGTCTATATATTTTTAGGGTGGTCGAAGAGGTGCACATAATCTAGAGTTGATGCAAATGTTTATGCTCATTTCATACAAATTTATGCAGCTTAAAAATGGATCAAATGCTGCAGCAGCCGCTTTGTATTAGTCCAGTTTCAAGTTGCAGAGCAGGGACAAGGTCCTCCAGCACCCAAGGCTGAGACACCAAAGTGCGCCCCTCCATCCCTCCCACCCCAGCTGTCACACACTGATTGCTATTAGACTAAGAGGGCCAAAGGGCCCACAACCTCCCCAACACCTTAATATCTAGTTATCTGGCTTGCAGTCACTGCTATGTATCCCCTTTTCTTATTTCTTTCTGCTTCATACACAATTAGGAAGGAAAGCTGAATGAATTGTGCGCCCCTTCCTACACTGCACCCTGAGGCTGGAGCCTCTCCAGCCTATGCCTCGGCCTGGCCCTGTCAAGTTGCATACATTTGCATTGAATTAGTATAAATATTTGCACATACTTGGAATTATTTGCATCTCATTGAGCATTTGTAATCATTGTTATATCACTACAAATGTGGCTTGCTGATCTGCCTTACAGCCCCTGAGTTATGTTTGTTTCTCTGCAGTGATGAGTTGACGCTGGAAGGCATAAAGCAGTTTTTCGTGGCAGTGGAGAGAGAAGAATGGAAATTTGACACTTTATGTGATTTGTATGATACACTCACAATCACACAAGCTGTGATCTTCTGCAATACCAAAAGAAAGGTTGGTGTGTTTTTGGGTTTTTTAATTAGTATTATTTATTAAAGTAAGTTTGAAGTACAGAGTGGCCCGTCTTTAGGAGCACTCAGGTTCCTGAACACTGCCGAAGCCTGCCACAGCGTAAGTAGAGTAGTCTCCTACCCACCAGTCGCAGGGACCATAGGAGGAATGGGATGGCTGTTTAGGACCCAGAGCCTTACTTCTCCTTAGTTGAGTATCGCTTCAGACGGAATTTGCTTCAGACTCCCTTGAAGAGCATGTATAAGGTTATTCATGAACACTGGTGCAAAAAAATAAAAATGGATCTGACCAGGGCATTTATTTTTTTCTTTGGCATTGCACATCTGTACTTTTTTTTTTTTTTATCCTGTAGCTACTCTTCCTGTTAGGATGACAAAACAGTTATAGAAGCAGGAAATTTGAGGCTCGCTATCGGCAGAAACTTGTATGGCACCATTAAAAATTGTGGCTATATTGTGGAATTTTGGCGCTCACGCCGCCTGATATATAGTGGGTAGGTTATAATGGCACTGCCCTAACATTATCGTAATTGTGGAGGATTGGCTGTATGGGTCAGTTTAGGTGTGAGGGGAGGGGGTGTTTAAGGGTTAGGCGTTAAAGGGAACCAGAGACGTTCGGGGGAAGCTTTTATACATACCTGGGGCTTCCTCCAGCCCCATACGCACGGATCGCTCCCACGTCGCTGTCCTCTGCTGCCTGGATCCGCCGGTACCGGGTCCCGTCATTGCCGCGAGTCGCCCAGTCGGCCGGCGGATGCGGCCAATTGTCTGCATCACATGGGGCTCCCTCCATATACGTACGCATGAGGCTGCCTACTGCGCAGCCTCATGCGTACGGGTATGGAGGGAGCCCCTGTGATGTGGACAATTGGCCGCATCCGCCGGAAGTGACTGGCCCGGTACAGGCGGATCCAGGAAGCGGAGGACGGCGGTGTGGGAGCGATCCAGGCTTATGGGGCTGGAAGAAGCCTCAGGTATGTATAAAAGCTTGTTCCATTTTTTTAACAAGGTTCCTCTCTGGTTCCCTTTAAGGTTAGACATCGGGAAGGGTTTTTTTTTTTGTTTTTTGTTTTTTTTTTTTCCTTGGTGGGGGGGGGGTTGTTAATGTCAACGTCACAATTAGTATTACAGCATTGCATTATATACTGTTGCATTACAGTATTAGCAGGTAAGACTTCCTTAATACTTGTTGTATTCAAATAAAATAATGCTACAGTCATTGTCTGGTGCGTTCATCTTTAATGTTGGCTTTCTCTGGAATCAAGAGTTTTTGCAAACTAGACATTTATACAAAAAATAATACAGTTTGAGATTGAAGCACAGAGTTAGTAAGCGATCAGTGTTCTCCCCAGGCTCTTTCAGCCTGGTGCTCCACCCGGCTACTATGGGTGAGCACCGGGCTGTCATCGCCTCACCTCCTTCTATACTATGAGCAGAGTTGCGCACAGAAGCACTGGCCCTGCATTCTCTCATATTGCCCCACCCCGCTACTTTTTCATGTCACCCGGCTGGCAATAATTTCTGGGGAGAACACTGGAGATGAAAATGAATGCTGAGTAATGCAGTGCCTCTGGTAGCTTTTCTGTTTCAATATTTTTGAGTTTTCAAAAATGGATACATACAACAATGGTCATGGACCAATATAGTAAGAAGACATTGCTCAAGTATAGTAGAGTCTTTCAATTAAAAATAAAAGCCCCGTTAGGTTATCCCTAGGCAACTCATCCAACAATAACGTAATCTGTTACAGCAAGGCACAGCTTAACCCACTTGTTCTGTCTTCTTATACTGTTTGGAGGGCAGATGCCCTAAAAATTAAGATAGAGGTAGAAAATAGAAGAAAAGAGTGAAAATAAAGTGAGGAAAGAAGAGGGGGAGGGGGGGAAGCTGGGGGAGAGGGGAATGGTGTTTGGGACCAACAGACTCCATCCTGGAGACTAACATTAGCTTATGGCTCAGGAGGTGAGAATGAGCACATGCCATGGTTCCCAGATTTTGTTGAATTTGTCTACCTTGTCCTCAAGGATCGCAGCCATCCTTTCCTGAGTCATAAAAGACGTCACTCTGCTCTTGACTTCTCTGGTAGCTTTTCTGAGTGCATTCTTGATTATCAAGCTGTTTTGGTAAGAGAGGGTTCTGTGTGAAAATGTGTTGAAGTAAAATATTGGTAATATTTACAATTTTAATGGTATGGTACTATTGTAACTTACACTTTTTTTTTTCCCCATTTCCATCATCCCAGCGGAGTGATTCTGTCGAGCGCATTGCTCCGCCCGCTGCATGACATCACTCCCACGCTATTCTGTCTGCCCTCCCATCCGCATAGCAACAAATCGCCTGCTGCGTCTGTACAGTGACCACCCTGTCATTTTGCTTGAGGGATAGAGTCCAGCTCCCTGCTGGGCGACATGTCTTGTACGTGTGTACGTGTGTACTGTACAAGGCTTTAGATTTTTATTTATTTTTTTCCGTTTGCAGAATTTTTGGCAATCCAATGTCAGAGACTGGTAGACTGTTATATGAAACTCCTAACTGAGGTTGTTTCTGCCAAGAGTTACAATGCCATGCATCAGATCAGGTCGTAGTTGCATTTTGTACAGAATGAAATAGCATATCAGTTTTAGATTAAATTAATTACTGCAGTTTTTCATTTTAGATAGATTTACTTCAAATGTATTGTTTGAAATTATACTATCAATTTGCTGTAATAGAAAAAAAATCTTTTAAATGGGGTGTAGTTGTTTACATGACCTGAATCTAGAAGATCTGGGTGGGGAAATGGTTAATTACTTTGTTTATCCCTTCTTTCATTAGGTGGACTGGTTAACAGAGAAAATGAGGGAGGCCAACTTTACAGTATCTTCAATGCATGGTGATATGCCACAGAAGGAGCGAGAGTCCATTATGAAAGAGTTCCGATCGGGCGCCAGGTTTGTAATTGGCTTGTTTAATTTGTACTTAAGACCACTGCACAACTTCATTGAAAGCCTATATTGTACACCGTGTGCTCCTTTACCCTTCCAGCTAACACTGATCCCTTCCCTTTGCTGCTGATTGGCTGGGAGGTAAACTGAGCACCAATCAGTTAGGCCTCTTTTCCACGAACTGTTGTTAGGCAGTGAAATGCCTCTCAAACTCTCTCAACTGCTCACTGCTGCCTGGTAACTGCTTGTTCCTGCACGATAACTGCTTACTGTTGCCTGGTAACTGCTTGTTCCTGCACGATAACTGCTTACTGCTGCCTGGTAACTGCTTGCTGAGCACACAGCTCAACAGTTCGTGGAAAAGAGGCCTAAAGGTGTTTAATTAGATTACAATTCTTACTTGCATACAAGTTACATGCAGCTTGGAGTTGGACAATTGAAAATCTACAGGAAGTGCCTTTTATTGGCCCAGTTCCATGTTGCATACATTAAACTTGCAGTCTATAAAGATGCCAGTGCGCACTCCACAGTGATCAATATATATCTGAAAAGAAAGCACAAAGCTCCCATAGCGTAATGCTGTAACTAATAAAAGGTCAGCAGCACACACTGACCATAACATCAGAATCCTCAATCACACAGGGGCTCACCAGATAGTTGCCACCTCATACACCAGATGGATCTAACGCTTATCCAAGGATAACCCAGGAACGATTCCACCGGTAAAAGTTTTTATTCCAGCAAGGATCCATAAAGGGTAAGGTGCACAGCACGTTAGAGCTCCGGGGCACTGTAAGTTTAAACACCGCGGCATCCCACCAGTGAACTTTCCTATGAGCATGCAAACTACACGAGCGCTCTATTCCGCAAGTGTAATGACATCAACATGCACTAGCTCCACGGAGATGAAACGTGCTGATGAAAAATGGGGGGAGCAGGCATGTATGGTGAGCTTTCCTGATGCTCACCGCTCCCCCTGTTCTCCTTTCTGCCCCCTGGTTTCCCAGTCTTCCGGTCGGCTTGGTCAAGATCATTGTTCGTTGGTTGGCAGGGCTGCAAGCGTTTGCTGGTCGGGACCGCTCTGCACATGCGTGTGACGTTATCGTGACATCACACATGCGCATAACGCTCCCGGCCAGCAAACGTGTGCAACCTTGCCAGCCAAAGCGTAATGATGCCAACCAGAAGACAGGGACACCAGGGCAATTACAGGTGAACCCCGGGGGCAGAAAGGAGAACGGGGTGAGCGGTGAGCATCAGGACAGCTCACCATACATGCCTGCTCCCCCAGTTTCTCATCTACTTTTGGGCTCTTGTATCCTCTAGCAAGGGTGTCCTTTTAAAATGATCTGTGACATCCCAATCATTTTATGAAGTAGTTGGCGTGAGGGGGAGGTTACTGTGGGGAACAGAACTTCTGCAGTTCCAACCAATTGTGACTACTGCTCTAATAGTGGAAGACCCCAGCCCCGCTTAAATCACTTTCTCAGTCTTCAATTTTATACAAATCATTTAAAGCGGATCATTTTCACTGCAGCACTTGTAATTTGCATAAATTGCACTTTAGCAGCGATCGCAATGCAATTGTCATTCTCTTTAATGAGAAGCGCAAAAGCGCAACCACAGGAAAAAAAAGGGGAAAAACCGCTGAAAGTTTAGGCTGCAAAATTGCAGTCGCTAGGCAATGGATCTTGCATGTTTCGTTAGGCCTGCTTCACGCTCGAATCGCAAAATGCAGTCAGGAACCTTGAGAAATCTCATTAGATTGAAGCGGAACTGATATAAAAATAAAAACAGTGTTTCACTTGCCTGGGCCTTTTGACAGCTCCTTAAAACCTTCCTGTCCTGCGCCGGTCGGCAACGCGTAGTTTTCTTTGCAATCCCGCCGACATTAGCGTCTTGCGCTAGGCGCAAGCTACGTTTGGCTCGGAGCACGCAGTTGCGGCGTCGGCGATAACGAAAGTAGCTGGCTTTGTCCTGAGAGCATTCGGAGGAGAAAAGTTTGTTGAATCGGGTCTTGTATTTTTTGGCATTTGAGTGTCTGGCATGTTAGTCCATGGGAGCCACAGCACTTTAAATCAATATCAGTGGGCGTGTGCTTGAAGTAATATCGCTCACCTTGTTGGGATACTAACTTTTACTATTTCTTTTCATAGTCGTGTGCTTATTTCTACTGACGTTTGGGCCAGAGGATTGGATGTTCCCCAAGTTTCTTTGATTATTAACTATGACCTCCCCAACAACAGAGAATTGTATATCCACAGGTAAGTGTATGAATAACTTACCAATAGGCTGACAAAGTAACTTGTGTAAGTTATCTGAGACTGATTCTTTTCTTTTAGAATTGGTCGTTCGGGACGATATGGAAGGAAAGGTGTGGCCATTAACTTTGTGAAGAACGATGACATCCGTATCTTGAGAGACATTGAGCAGTACTACTCTACTCAGATTGATGAAATGCCCATGAATGGTCAGTAATGTGTGGTTGATTATTACTTAAAGCACTAAATTGAATCAAAAAATATTTTCAATGAAGGTGATATCTTACCATTTTTATTTCAAAGCTGATAGACAATTGAAACAAAATTCTCTTAAGCTGGCCATACACTTATGCTGGGAATACACAATGAGTTTTTACTGCAGATTTAGTCACTGATGGATTTTTCTATCGTTCTTCTGATTGATTTCCATTCACTTCTATGAGAAAATCGATCAGAAAAACGGTCGAAATCAGATCGGATCTGTCAGAAATTATCTATTGAGCCATCTATGTGCCGAAAAAACTCATGGGCCCATATGCAATTCATTTTTTCTAGTGAGTTTTCTCCAGGGTGATAGTTTTACACCTTATCAATAAAATTACTTTTAAGCCACCATCAAGCAAGAAAATACTCAAAATAACTAAATAGTACATTTTCACCTATTTTTGATACTTTTTCCACTGCAAAGTGCTGAAAAGTTATTTTCTCTTCTAGGAGATAACTCAGGAGAAAAAGTGAATTGCATATAGGCCATGGTGTATTCCAAGCATTGTAGATTACCAACATACATTTTATAGATTGCCACCTGATGATCACTTCCACATGCAGCACGTTGATTTCAGTAGATTCCAGCAGTACATCTATAAAAAATTTATTGAACTGCATAATTGCTCTGTTCAATGCAAAGCCATGGCCTATTAACTACTGTGCATACCCTGGCCCAGGTATATCTAGGTTTTAGGTCCTGACCAATCGATGCTTTAGATCACTATTTGGTCAGAATCGATTGGACGTTTTGGGGAATGGGACCTTTATTTCATAACTAATAAAAGTTAGTTTTCCTCTATGGCTCTTCTCTGTGGATCTTTCCAAGGGATAGTTTACACTGCATGAGCTTTTTCTAAGCACTTGGTATTTTAAAAGTCCTCGGTAATGTAATGCTATGTGTGTGCTCTCACTTGAGGGAGCTATGGGGTTTTGTAAATATCACCCATAGCATTCCATTAGCAAGAGCTTTTCAAATCACTGGTGCTAAAAAAAAAGCTCTTGCAGTGTGAACCAGCCCTCACTCCCAGTGCTGATGCTTCTAAAATTAAATGGTTGTCCCCAGTGGCGTAGCTATGGGCACCGGTACAAGTTTTACATTGCAACCCCTATTGCTACGCCACTGGTGGTCTCACACCACTGGTGTCAATCACAGCCACATGGACCGGAGCGTACTGCGCAGCCGCAGAACTACTGCGTCTGCGCAGTAAGCTCCGGTCCATGTGGTGGTGATTGACAGCGGCGCTCGCGCAGGCGCAGTACGGCGTCGGCCTGACGTCATCACCGCGGACCCGGAGGCAGAGCGGGCGAATGGCTGCGGGGAGAGCTGCGACGAGGGACGTGCTGGGAGCTTAGGGCTGGACGAAGCCCCGGGTAAGTAGCCCTTATTTTGATAAGGAATGCCTGATAACTCCTTTAAAGAGGAGCAACAGCATAATAACATTTAAAGAAAAACATTTGCTACAGCTGATACAAATCCTGCAATAAATCTGCAGTGTCTACTTCCTGCTATCATAGAAGCAGACATAGGGTTAACATGTTGCTACTCTGCCGAGGCAGCCAGCTGACCTAGCTGAGAGACCAAATTACAGTTGTGATTAGTGACAGATGAGGGGATTTGACTAAAATCTCTAAATACATACAGGGTGCATTTCTCTGTGTTTTTCCTTCTGTCCTGTGCTAGAGTTCAGGTCCACTTTAACAAAGTATATTTAACTGCTTGCACCTGCAGTGTAATGCTGAAACTTTTAGGGCTCAAACCCACTAGTGGTCTTTTCTAAGCGCAAGTGATTTGTAAAGCTCTTGCTAATCCAATGCTATGGGTTTTTTTTTTGTTTTGTTTTAAATCACATCCCTTAAAGTGGATCCGAAATGAAAAAAAAACTATAGCAAGAAACTTGTCTATATATCTTAAAGTTGGTTTACACAGTAAATCCAGCTGCAGACAGCTTCAACAGTATATGGTCATTTCTTTATGTGATACAATGAGAGCAGCCATGTTTTTGTTTGTCATCATCACACACAGGCAAAGCTGCTCTGTATCTCCACCCCTCAGCCTGTGAACTCCACTCCCCTCTCCACCCCCTTGCATCTGAAATCACTATATACAGTATATAGTATAGTTGGCCCCAGTATAGACAGTATACGTGCCCAAGTCAGTATAGCTAGTATAGTTGCCCCCCAGTATAAATAGTATAGTTGGCCCAAGTCAGTATAGCTAGTGTAGTTTCCCCACAGCAGAGATAGTATAGTTGGCCCCAGTCAGTATAGTGAGTATAGTTGCCCCTTAGTAGCTGTACCACTCAGTATAGGTAGTATGGTGTCAGCCCACAATCCCCCTCCCCCCGCACTGCAGATCGTCCTACGCCGGCCACTTCCCCTGTAAACTGTCTCCTGCTCCCTCCGGTACTCAGACCGGCATGTCAGAGCGACCTGCTGCACCGCTATGACAGGACAGCGGGTCGCCTATCAGGGTGTATACAGGAAGGCTGCCTGTATGCGCGCTGATAGGCGACCCGCCGTCCTTTCATAGACGACCTAGATGCCAGTGAGTGCGCACTGCCCATGGCCCCCTCATCGCAAAGCAGCTTCCTGCCTCCGTTAGTGGGGCCGGCAAATGATGAGATGTTCCTCCTCGCCAGGCTCAGCTCCCATGATTAATTGCGGCATGGGACTGAACGCCTCGGCGTTGGATGAGTGGGGGCAGGGCTCCTGTAGTTTTATTAGTTTAAATTCTGTCGGTGTAATAAATATAAGCGTTTGGGGGGAAGAATGCCCCTGAAACTATATGTAAGGAGCACAAAAATTAAAACAACAAAAGCTTGTCTCGGATCCACTTAGGAAACCTAAACTGAGAAGGATTTGGATTTTTCCTTTCTGCTGATCATGTGTCTTAAATACTTTCAGCCACAGCCCCTGAACAAGCATGCAGATCAGGTGCTCTGACTGAAGTCAGACTGGATTAGCTGCATGCTTGTTTCAGGTGTATTATTCAGCCACCACTGCATCTGAGATCAGCAGGGCTGCCAGGCAACTGGTATTGTTTACAAGGAAAAGTCCATATCCCTCTCAGTTTAGGTTCCCTTTAAGTGGAATCACACCCATAGCATTGCATTAGCAAGAGCTTGTCAAATCACAGCTGCTTAGTAATGTACTGCTAGTGGGCTCCAGGCCTCACACATATTCACCCCAGAGCAGGGCAGGAAATGGCAGATAATGTTACACACTTAGGGCTGGTGCACACCGGAGCGGTTTTGAAGAGTTTTTTTTTAAAACTCTTGCAGGGGGAAAACAGCTTGGCTAATGAAAGTGAATAGGATGGTGCACACCAGAGCGGTTTGTTTTTTCCCAGAAACGCAAACTCCCGGGCTTCAGCATTTTTTAGATTTCTGAGGCGTTTCTGCCTCAATGTTAAAGTATAGGAAAGTGGAAAACTGCTAGATCAGAGCGGTTCTCCAGACATTTTTGTTACAGTGCATGGAGTAGAGGAGTCCCTGACAGACTCCATGCACACAAGCCTAGAGTATTGATCTAGGGGTTATGTGGCATGGTTCCTTGGTTTTTATTGTTCTAATTTCTGCGCAGAAATAGGTTTTAATACTGTCTGTGGTTTGGTCGTTAAAGGTGTGTACCGGCAGCTTTGTATGTTTAATAAAGCATCATTTATACAACTGAGATGTACCAGGTGTATATGGCCAATTCTGTGCAATAATTCTATATATTTTTGTTACAGTAGCTGTTCAGTATCGGCTTTACTGTAACTATATGAAATCCGCTACACAAACGCTCCAAAAAAATGCTAGGCATGTTTAGAAAACTTCTCTAAACATGCCTAGAATCGCTCTGAAATCTGCTTCAAAAAACCTCTAGCGGTTTGCAGATCTGCTAGAGGTTTATGGTGTGCACTGGGCCTTCCGGTACACTTATTTCAGTAGTTTGAAACTTCAGATGTTATACATTTGTTTTTGTAGTATGTTAATAGTATTTCATTTTTCTTTAACAGTGGCTGATCTCATTTGAAGAATGAAGATATGCAGAAGAGGACTGTATGGAATTGGAAAACATTACATTTTACTTTTGAGTCCAGTTTAATTTGTACACAGTTTTATTGTTGTGACCTTTTTAACTTTATTTAACTCGTTAAAGAAAAAGCAACCTAACCATTGTAAATATCACATTTGCTGAATTTTCAATAAAATACAAAGCCCCAAACTGTGACCTGTTTGATTTCATTTTAAAGGATATAGGATCTTCATTACTCACAACAACTTGAATTTATTGCAGTGTTTCCTTTGGAAATTTCTTGACCTGAGAACAGAAAGTGTTTTTTTTGCTTTGCTAGGAAGCATTTTGCAGGAAATTAACTTTTTATGCGCCGGATGAGGATCTTGTCTGCTTAAAGGATACCTAAAGCGAGAGGGTTATGGAGGAAACACTTGTTGCCTGGCATTCTGCTGATTTCATGTACCCATAGTGTCTGAATTGCCACCTGGAACAAGCATGTGGCTAATCTATTCAAACTTCAGTCAGAAACATCTGCATGCTCGTTCAGGTTCTAAGGATAAAAGTATTAGAGGTAGTTGATCAGCAGGACAGAAGCCTTCAATTGACATGCCAATTGAAGGCTTTTTATCATACAGACTGCACAGCTTACCTTGTACAAGACACACAGCCATGCCTGCTATAAGCGGTGCGAGGGTAAAATGCCAGTCTGATGCTGCCTAAGCACACCAGCAATCAGTCCACGATTTAACAGCTGCAGATCAGTGCCAAAGCCCAGTGTGTGCATTATTACAGCCATAGGACACTTGGTAGTCCCCCTGCAGTTATGGAGACACTGACCTGAAAAACTGACAGATCCGCAGCTGTTAGTTTATCGTGGACTGACTGCTGGTGTGCCTAGGCAGCCTCAGACTGGCATTGTACCCTCGCAATAGCTTATAGCATGCATGGGCCTTTACAAATCTTGGTAACAAACATGTCAGTATTTGGCTACCCCTATTTACATGTTTATAGCTGTGAGCTTTGTAACCAGCTCAGGACTTCTCCAGCTGCTGGGGAGGATTACAAGTCTAAAAAATGCCAGCAAGGCATGCTGATGCTTGTAGTTCCCCAGCAACCACTGATCTACAAGCAGCCTGCCTGCACAATGATAAAGCCAAACTGCAATGCTGAGGAGCTCCACATAAAAAGAAAGGGTGACTGATGTTTACACTAGTCTACCAAACATACAAGCATTAAGCAGCAATCTGCAGTGCACATTGCTGCTGGAGTGTCTGTAAGGCCCAGTGCACACCAAAACCGCTTGCAGATCTGCTTCAAAAACCTCTAACGTTTTGCAGATTTTCAGAGCGATTCTAGGCATGTTTAGAGAAGTTTTCTAAACATGCCTAGCGTTTTTGGGAGCATTTTGTGTAGCAGATTACAAATATTGTTACAGTGAAGCTGTTACTGAACAGCTAATGTAACAAACGCCTGGAAAACGGCTCTGATCTAGCGTTTTTCAGAGCAGTTTGAGCTTTTCCTATACTTTACATTGAGGCAGAAACGCATCTGCAAACCACAAAAGTGCTGCAGGACCCACGTTTGCGGTTTGCTTAAAACCACAAAAACCGCTGGTGTGCACCATCACATTGAAATACATTAGCCAAGCGTTTTCAGAGGCGGAAGCGGTTTGCGGAACACTTCAAAAACTGCTCGTGTGCACCAGGCCTAAGGAAAAATCTGCCTGGGTTGTAAAAGCAGTGTAGTATTGTACCATATTAGCTGATCAGACTCTTCACCACCGACACTCCTCTCTGGTCTCTGTCTCCATGCTGGCTCCAGTCCCGCCCCACAGAGAAGCTTCTTGTCTCACATGCTGGCCGGGCTGCTACTGTGGGCCTAGGGGCGGGGCTAACTCATGGCAAAGCCCCACCAACGCAAGCTCAAAAACTAAGCCCATGTAGTGCACAGAGCCTGCATCCTTTTAATGCAGTTCCCCAACCCTGTCCTCTAGGCCCACCAACGGTACATGTTTGCAGGAAACCACACACAATCACGGGTGAGGTAATTAGTGTCTCAGCAGAGCTGATCAACTACTTTTGTGGATTTATACAAAACATGCACTGTTGGTGGGCCCTGAGGACATGGTTTGGGAACACAGTTAACGGACGCAGGCAAAACACTTATGGAAATCACGGGCACATGATTTTAACTGTTCATTTGTGGATAATCCGTGGCTCACAGTGATCATGGGGTCAGGAGCCAATGAAATCAGCTCCCGACGGCAGAGCAAGGGGGCTACAGTGGCGGTAGCGTGTGGCGGGGATGACTGAAATTCTTGCCTTGGCTGGAATTACGGGTTCCAAACAAGGGTATAGAACAGCATGGTCTGGATGCGGTTAAGCACAATCTAGTTGCTTACCAGCCTAAATAAACCAGAATTAATGAGTCTATGTCAGGGGTGCCCACACTTTTTCAGCTCGCGAGCTACTTTAAAATTTGCCAAGTCCAGGAGATCTACCAATATTTAAAGTGTTGCAGACCCCCCCCCCCCCCCCCCGGTCACGAATAGCCCCCAGGTACAAGTGCCTCCAGTATAGGTAGCTAAGTATAGGTTCCTTCAGCAAAGGTAGCTGGGTACAGGTGCCTTTAGCATAGGTAGGTGGGGATAGGTGCCTTCAGCATAGGTAGGTGGGGATGGGTCCCTTTAGCATAGGTAGGTAGGGATAGGTGCCTTTAGCATAGGTAGGTAGGGATAGGTGCCTTTAGCATAGGTAGGGATAGGTGCCTTTAGCATAGGTAGGTAGGGATGGGTCCCTTTAGCATAGGTAGGTGTGGATGGGTCCCTTTAGCATAGGTAGGTGGGGGTGGGTCCTTTAGCATAGGTAGGTGGGGATGGGTGCCATTAGCATAGGTAGGTGGGGATGGGTGCCATTAGCATAGGTAGGTGGGGGATGGGTCCCTTTAGTATAGGTAGGTGGGGATGGGTCCCTTTAGCGTAGGTGGGGGTGGGTCCCTTTAGCATAGGTAGGTGGGGGTGGGTCCCTTTAGCATAGGTAGGTGGGGGTGGGTCCCTTTAGCATAGGTAGGTAGGTGGGGATGGGTCCCTTTAGCATAGGTAGGTGGGGGTGGGTCCCTTTAGCGTAGGTGGGGGTGGGTCCCTTTAGCATAGGTAGGTAGGTGGGGGTGGGTCCCTTTAGCATAGGTAGGTAGGTGGGGATGGGTCCCTTTAGCATAGGTAGGTGGGGATGGGTCCCTTTAGCATAGGTAGGTGGGGATGGGTACCATTAGCATAGGTAGGTGGGGATGGGTCCCTTTAGTATAGGTAGGTGGGGGATGGGTCCCTTTAGTATAGGTAGGTAGGTGGGGATAGGTGCCTCTAGCGTAGGTAGGTAGGGATAGATGCCATTAGACTCTATATGCTTAAGGCCTCTTTTCCTTGGACTGTTGAGTTGTGTGCTCAGCAAGCAGTTACCAGGCAGCAGTGAGCAGTTGTTAGGCCCCATTCACTTCTGAGCGGGAATCGCGTGATTCCTGCTCTCCACAAACCGCTAGCATTTTTTAAAACCGCTTAGCACATGTTATCCTATGGCAGTGTGCTCACTGTCGCGATCGCAGACGTTTTGCAATTAGCGATATTTGCAAATGAGTTACCTGCAGCATTTTGGTGGTGATTCTTGAGTGATCTCAATTACCATGAATAGAACTGTTAATCGCGATTGCTCCCAAAACGCGTCCAGTGATTTTTTTTTCCATGTTAATCGCGGCTAAATCACTCCCGCAAAACGCTACCGGTAATCGCCAGCGTTTTGCCATTTTAGGTGTGAACGGGGCCTGAGAGTTTGAGGCATTTCACTGCCTATCAACTGTCCATGGAAAAGTTGCCTTAGGGCCCTTTCACACGAGCAGTTGACAGTAAATAGACTGTTGAACTCTCACAACTGCTTGCTGCTGCCAGGTAAATGCTCCCTGCTGCTTAGTAACTGCTTGCTACTGCTTGGTAACTGCTCACTGGGCGCACAGTTTAACTGCCCATGTGAAAGGGCCCTAAATTACTTTGTTGGATGCAAAGTAGTAATTGCCCAAATACATAGAAAAATGTAGGCAAGAAGACCATTTTCAGCATGTTAATACTACCTAGAAATGATAATGGTAATCTGATAATATTGTTTGATATCTGAATATTTTTTATTCCCAGGTATTTAACCACTTGGCAACTTCTGCCATGCTTTTCTACGTCCTTGTTTATAAACACCTGTGAACTCCTTCACCCCAACCCAAAATAAAATATTATCGCCATACATTGTACTAGGGACACAATTTAAACATTGTAATAACCCGGTCAAATGGGAAAATAAAATGTCTGTTTTATCTACAATAGCACATTTTATTTATAAACTACAATGGCTGAAAGCTGAGAAATGGTGATTTTTTTTTTCATTTTATTCTTCTTCCCTGTCAAATGCATATAAAATAATATAATTCTTAGCAGAAAGTACTGCCCAAAGAAGGCCTAGTTTGTCCCACAAATATATACTGTAGATAATTTCTGTGTGATAATTGGCGATAGTTATTACCGAATGAATGGGAAGAGCTTTTGAAGGGAAAAAAAAACTGTGGTAGAAAAGTGGTTAAGGCTGCTTTCACAGTGGGACGTTACAGGCGCATGTTAGAGCAGCCTGTAACGCACCCCACCGCACAGTAATGAAAAATCAATGGGCTGTTCACAGTGCCCACGTTGCGTTACATTGCAACGCTGCACCACAAGATAACGTACTGCATGCAGTACTTTATACGCGGCTAAGCCACGTTAGACTGCTTGCACATGCTCAGTAATGTTGGGGAGGAGGGGAGAGCGGCCAGGCACATGGCTAATTAATATTCACTGCACGGTGTGACGTGCAGTGTTTACTTCCTGGAGCGGCCGCTCTGTGCGGAGATTGGCTGGCAGCACCACGTGATGCCGCATGAGTCCAAGAGTACGCATCACGGACGCCAGAGTGAGCTGCACAACGCGGCTCATCTGACGTCCACATCTAGCACTACCAGGCGTTGCGTTAGGGGCACGTTATGCGACTATAACGTCCCCTAAAACGCAACGTCCTGGTGGGAAAGTAGCCTAAAGCTTTCTAATGTTTTTGATTTAGTGGGCATCTTGGTCCACTACCCGATGGAAATAGCACAGACTTCCCCCAATTTATCTTAATTCTTGAAATTTTCTTAGTGTATGAAGACTAGGAAGGGTCAATGAGATGCAAATCATTGTGAGTTGATGCAGATTATCCTAATTTTAATGTAAGTGTGTGCAGCTTGAAAATGGACCAATCAAATTCTACCTTGACAGAAACTGATGAATTTTTAATCTGCATAAATTTGCATGCAAGATCTGCATAATCCTACATCAACCTGGAATGACTAATGCTTCATACACACTTGAGATAAAAGTCTTTGGAAAATGCAAGATCACAGACCAATCTTACCACCCTTCATGTATTATGAGAGCCATACTCTGCACCAGGGCCGGCCCTAGACTTTTTGCCGCCTGAGGCAAATTTAGGAGAAAATTGCTGACGCCCCCCCTCCCCGCCCGTCCATTGGTGGGGGTGGGCAGGGGGGCGGCCGCCGAGCCGGAGGGGTAGCAGGCAGGTCAGGGGTATTGGGCCTAGCGGTGGGGAGGGGGGTCGGACCCCCCCCCCTCCCTCGCCTGGGTCCCCCGATCTGCGCTCCCCTCCAGCTGTAGTTAGGAAGCAGCCGCTTGCAGATCGTAAGAGGCAACGGGCGGGGAGGACTCACCTTATCCGCGTTCCATCGTGCGCTCCACTGACGTCACTTCCTGCATCGCCGTCCACTTACAATACAGTGGGCGGCGATGCAGGAAGTGACGTCAGTGGAGCGCTCGCTGGAACGTGGAAAAGGTGAGTCCTCCCCGCCCGTTGCCTCTTACGATCTGCAAGCGGCTGCTTCCTAATTACAGCTGGAGGGGAGCGCAGATCGGGGGACCCAGGCAAGGGAGGGGGGGTCCGACCCCCCTCCCCACCGCTAGGCCCAATACCCCCGACCTGCCCGCTACCCCTCCGGCTCGGTGGCTGGCCGCCCCTAGAAGTTTGCCGCCTGAGGCAAATGTTTCATCCCGCCTCATGAGCGGGCCGGCCCTGCTCTGCACAGTCTATTCTATGGAGCTGCACTCCCCATCAGATAAAATCTTTGCAAGATGCTGCACACAAAGATGCCGTACACACTCAAAAGATCATTATCTGCAAAAGATCTGTTCCTGCAAAAAATCCATTCCTGCAAAATGCATTCATAGGCCTAGTGCACACCAAAAACCGCTAGCAGATCCGCAAAATGCTAGCAGATTTTGAAACGCTTTTTCTTATTTTTCTGCAGCGTTTCAGCTAGCGTTTTGCGGTTTTTGGTGTAGTAGATTTCATATATTGTTACAGTAAAGCTGTTACTGAACAGCTACTGTAACAACAAAAAACGCCTGGCAAACCGCTCTGAAGTGCCGTTTTTTAGAGCGGTTTGCGGTTTTCCTATACTTAACATTGAGGCAGAAACGCATCCGCAATCCAAAATCTGCAGCAGCCCGGGAGTATGCGTTTCTGCAAAACGCCTCCCGCTCTGGTGTGCACCAGCCCATTGAAATACATTACCCAAGCAGATCCGCACCTGCAAGCGGATCGCAAACCGCAGCCGAAACGCTCTGGTGTGCACTAGGCCAGAGTCTATGAGATCTGCAGATCCTCATACACACTTGGTTTAACAGACTTCATCTGCATATCTGGCAATCATCTGCAGATCTGAAAATCCATCCTGGTGGATCTGATCTGCTGATGGTCTGTTAAACCAAGTGTGTATGAGGATCTGCAGATCTCATAGACTATGAATGCATTTTGCAGGAATGGATCTTTTGCAGGAACAGATCTTTTGCAGATAATGATCTTTTGAGTGTGTACGGGCATCTTTGTGTGCAGCATCTTGCAAAGATTGTATCTGATGGGGAGTGCAGCTCAATGGAATAGACTGTGTAGAGTATGGCTCTCATACTACATGGAAGGGGGTAAAATTGGTCTGATATCTTTCATTTATCTTTCAAGTGTGTACACACCATTACATTGCATTCCTAATCAAGAGTAGGGATGATCAATGAGATGCAAATTTTTCTGAAAGTATGCAAATTTTTATGCAAATATATGCAGGTCCAGGTTTAAATTGATTGGTCCATTTTCAAGCTGCATCAATTTGCATATACATTTGCATCATCTTGGAAGATGATTGACGTCTGAATTGGATAGCCATCATAGATCCATAGATCAACAACATAGATTGTAGTGTAACTATTTCAACTAATGTACCCTTCTTAAACTTGAACATTGTATACAAATGTAAGCAGACTGCAGAGTGGCGCAGCAGAAGTGTGCTGGGCCCATAACCCAGAGGTTGATGCATCAAAACCAACCTCTGCTAGGCATGATTTCATTTTAGCACCTCGCTTTATCGCATGGGCAAAACGGTTTCCATAGCCCTGTAAGAGAAAGTGTAATAAGGGCCCTGCCTTGACATAGATATTACGGTAGCTAAGACTACTCCTGGGCCTTTCTTGTAGTTGAAGAGATGAGTGAACTGTGACACCACACTTAAAAAAAAAACAAAAAACAAAAACAGCAAACAGAGAAGCTTCCCCATATTGGAGCATTGGATTTGGTAAAGTCTTAAGCCAATGTGTTGTAAAAGACACAAGTAAGCTTTAGGTTAGCAGGGATGGTTGCATAGCCACCTAGCTTTTCATCCTTCCCAGGCCAGCTAGGCTGAGTTCAGCCTGTAGTGTTGGTGGAATAGTGGTGAGCATAGCTGCCCTCCAAGCAGTTGACCTGGGTTTGATTCCTGGCCAATGTATGTGAGGTGGCTTTTGACATCCTACAAATCCCTAAGCAAGCTCATTTTTCTCTTGGATATATCACAATGGTACATGCTAGGCTGGCTTCTGCATGTAGCATTGTAGTGTGTTGTGTTGGTGCTATAATGGTTAGGATAGCAGCCTACCAAGCGATAGGCCTGGGTTCGATTCCTGGCCAATGTATGTGAGTTGGCTTTTGACATCCTACAAATCCCTAAGCAAGCTCATTTTTCTCTTGGATATATCATAATGGTACATGCTAGGCTGGCTTCAGCATGTAGCAGTGTAGTGTAGTGTAGTGTGTTGTGTTGGTAGTATAATGGTTAGGATAGCAGCCTACCAACCGGTAGGCCTGGGTTCAATTCCTGGCCAATGTATGTGAGTTGGCTTTTGACATCCTACAAATCCCTAAGCAAGCTAATTTTTCTCTTGGATATATCATAATGATACATGCTAGGCTGGCTTCAGCATGTAGTGGTGGTGGTGGTATAGCGGTGAGGAGAGCTGCCTACCAAGCACTAGACCTGGGTTCGATTCCCGGCCAATGTATGTGAGCTGACATTTGAAATCCTACAATTCCCTGGAAGAAAAGACCCTCGTCCTCCGGAGGAGGAGGGAAGGATTACACTTCCTGATGTTGTAAAGCAGTGTATCACTGGAATTCAACATTAAATGAGATTTCTGACCTTAAAACAGTGGTTTGTATCAAATCTAGGTTTTTTATTGAGACTTTTGACATGTATCCCAGTCAGCCATGTCTCTGTCCAGGTTTGAGACAGTTTGAAACATCTTTTCTATCATTTTTCTGGCCACCATAATTTTTTTCTAAATTTAAAAGTTCGCCTCTCCATTGAAGTCTATTGCGGTTCGCGAAAGTTCGCACGAATCGAACTTTTGCGGTAGGTTCGTGAACCGAAAATCGGTGGTTCAGCCCATCTCTAGTGACCATCACCCCCATAAGGCAGGTAGAGGATTAGCCAGATAGCCACGGAACTGGTATTGCTTAAAAGGAAATAAATATGGCAGCCTTCATATACCTCTCAATACAGTAGTCCTAAAGGACTCCCTATACTGGCCTAGACGCCGATAGGTTATATCAGATCCATCCCTTTTATGTTCAATTTCAAATGTCTTAATGGTTTCTATTACATTTTGAATTCTAATCTTTTTCTCTCTACTCTTTCTGCAACTGTACTCTTACTGAGCTGTCACAATTTGCCATTCAACTTCTGGCTTGCCCTGCCTCAAGCGTCCTGTCAGAAAGGACCTTCAGCGCAGCTGGAGGCATTGTCAGTGAGAAGAGAAGTCGCCTAGGTCAAAAAAGTGCTCAGTACCTCACCTTTATCAAAATTACTGAGGCCTGGATCTCAGAGGGCTACTGCCTGGCCGAAGACTAAGTCAGTCCCCACACAGCATCCCTGCCTGCCGGCCGCTGCTGCCTGCCCCAAAACTAAGTTGGTCCCCACACAGCATCTCTGCCTGCAGGCCGCTTGACTGCCTTCTCCGCCACCACCAACATGGTCCAGGACGCCAGGTGGATTCCTGAATTTTTAAGGCCGCTGCTAGCAATGGCCACTAACAAGAAGAGTAATTTTTCTGGTGTGTGTACTAGTGTTGGGCGAACATCTAGATGTTCGGGTTCGGGCCGAACAGGCCGAACATGGCCGCGATGTTCGGGTGTTCGACCCGAACTCCGAACATAATGGAAGTCAATGGGGACCCGAACTTTTGTGGTTTGTAAAGCCTCCTTACATGCTACATACCCCAAATTTACAGGGTATGTGCACCTTGGGAGTGGGTACAAGAGGAAAAAAAAATTAGCAAAAAGAGCTTATAGTTTTTGAGAAAATCGATTTTAAAGTTTCAAAGGGAAAACTGTCTTTTAAATGCGGGAAATGTCTGTTTTCTTTGCACAGGTAACATGTTTTTTGTCGGCATGCAGTCATAAATGTAATACATATAAGAGGTTCCAGGAAAAGGGACCGGTAACGCTAACCCAGCAGCAGCACACGTGATGGAACAGGAGGAGGATGGCGCAGGAGGAGAAGAAGGCCACGCTTTGTGAGACACAACAACCCCGGCCTTGCATGAGGGCAAGAAGCGTGCGGATAGCATGCTTTGTACCGCCATGCAGTCATAAATGTAATAAAGATAAGTGGTTCAATAAACAGGGACCACGCGGCAACGCTAACCCAGCAGCAGCAGACGTGATGGAACAGGAGCAGGCGCAGGAGGAGAAGGCCACGCTTTGTGAGACACAACAACCCAGGCCTTGCATGAGGGCAAGAAGCGTGCGGATAGCATGCTTTGTACCGCCATGCAGTCATAAATGTAATAAAGATAAGTGGTTCAATAAACAGGGACCACGCGGCAACGCTAACCCAGCAGCAGCAGACGTGATGGAACAGGAGCAGGCGCAGGAGGAGAAGGCCACGCTTTGTGAGACACAACAACCCAGGCCTTGCATGTGGACAAAAAGCGTGCGGATATAGCAGCAATGCTTTTTGCCGCCATGCAGTCATAAATGTAATACAGATGAGAGGTTCAATAAACAGGGCCCGGAAACGCAACACCATCCCAGATGTTCATTGGTCATGTTACTTGGTTGGGGTCCTGGAGTGTTGCGTAGTCATTTCCAATCCAGGATTGATTCATTTTAATTTGAGTCAGACGGTCTGCATTTTCTGTAGAGAGGCGGATACGCCGATCTGTGACGATGCCTCCGGCAGCACTGAAACAGCGTTCCGACATAACGCTGGCTGCCGGGCAAGCCAGCACCTCTATTGCGTACATTGCCAGTTCGTGCCAGGTGTCTAGCTTCGATACCCAATAGTTGAAGGGTGCAGATGGATGGTTCGACACAGCTACGCCATCTGACATGTAGTCCTTGACCATCTTCTCCAGGCGATCGGTGTTGGAGGTGGATCTGCACGCTTGCTGTTCAGTGGGCTGCGGCTGCATGGGTGTCAGAAAATTTTCCCACTCCAAGGACACTGCCGATACCATTCCCTTTTGGGTACTAGCTGCGGCTTGCGTTGTTTGCTGCCCTCCTGGTCGTCCTGGGTTTGCGGAAGTCAGTCTGTCTGCGTACAACTGGCTAGAGGAGGGGGAGGATGTCAATCTCCTCTCTAAAGTCTCCACAAGGGCCTGCTGGTATTCTTCCATTTTGACCTGTCTGACTCTTTCTTCAAGCAGTTTTGGAACATTGTGTTTGTACCGTGGATCCAGAAGGGTATAAACCCAGTAATTGGTGTTGTCCAGAATGCGCACAATGCGTGGGTCACGTTCAATGCAGTCTAGCATGAATTGAGCCATGTGTGCCAGAGTCCTACCAGAATCCTCATCATCCTCTTGTGAGCGTTGTGATAGTTGTTGTGATGCATCATAGTCGTCACCTTCCTCCTGGTCTGCTTCTGCTGACCATTCGCGTTGAATTGTGGAAGTCCAACGTGCACCGCTCTGGCCCTCGTCAGTGGTGGCATGAAATTCCTGCTCCAACTCCAGCTGTTCCTCCTCCTCTTCTTCGTCATAGCTGCTGGGGCCAGCGTTCCCTGAGGCGGATGGCCTGATGTTGGTACCATCACGCTGATCGTTTTCTCCTTCAGATTCCCCCAGTTGCATCATGACAGCTGTTTCCTTGATTTTTAACATCGACCTCTTCAGTAAACACAGCAGTGGTATGGTAATGCTGACTGAAGAGTTGTCACTGCTCACAAGCAACGTGGATTGCTCAAAATTTTGGAGGACTTGGCAGAGGTCCAACATGTTGGCCCAATCGGATCCACAGAAGCTTGGCAGCTGGCCGGATGCGCCTCGGTACTGCGCCGTCATGTACTGGACCACTGCACTCTTCTGCTCGCAAAAGCGGGCTAGCATGTGCAGCGTAGAATTCCAGCGCGTAGGGACATCACACAGCAAGCGATGGTGGGGGAGATTGAAGCGCTCCTGCATCTTGGCGAGTGCCCCCGAAGCAGTACTGGAATTTCTACAATGTTTGGACACTCGACGCACCTTCAACAGCAGATCGGGCACGCCTGGGTATGTCCTCAGGAACCGCTGAACTACTAGGTTCATCACGTGCGCCAGGCAAGGGATGTGTGTCAGCTTAGCCAACCTTAAAGCGCGAATGAGATTACTCCCATTATCACACACAACCATGCCCGGTTTCAGGTCCAGCGGTGCCAGCCACAAATCCGTCTGTTCCTTTATTCCCCTCCAAATTTCCTCCCCTGTGTGCTGCTTATCCCCAAGGCAGATTAGCTTCAGCAACGCTTGCTGACGCATGCCAACAGCTGTGCTGCACTGCTTCCACGATCCTACTGCTGCTGGGTTAGCGTTTCCGGATGAGGTACAGCTTTGAGATGCGTTGGAGGAGAAGGAGTCAGAGAGGTAGGTGCTGCTGTTATCCAGTGGGAGGGACGGCGGTGCAGCTGTTTGTGGCGTGGGCAACACCCGTGCCGTAGCAGGTGAGGAATCGCTGCCAGGCTCCACAAGGTTCACCCAGTGCGCGGTAAGGGAGATGTATCGACCCTGGCCGAACGCACTCGTCCAGGTGTCAGTGGTGAGGTGAACCTTGCAGGCAACGGCATTCTTCAAGCTTCGGGTTATTTTGCTGACCACGTGCTCATGCAACTCAGGCACTGCAGAGCGTGCAAAG
This sequence comes from Hyperolius riggenbachi, assembly GCF_040937935.1. Lineage (NCBI taxonomy): Eukaryota > Metazoa > Chordata > Amphibia > Anura > Hyperoliidae > Hyperolius > Hyperolius riggenbachi. Next base: position 397,783,961 of record NC_090649.1, read on the forward strand.
TGGTAGCGGCTGGAACCACGTAACGTGGGATGGCCACTGACATCATGCCCTTGAAGCTGTTTGTCTCCACCAATCGATATGGCAGCATTTCGCAGGCCAGAAGCTTGGCTATGCTGGCTGTTACTGCCACGGCCCGGGGGTCATTTGCTGGCAATTTCCTCTTGCGCTCAAACATCTCCGACACAGACAACTGAACCGTAGCGCTGCACACGGAAGGGCTGTTGGTTGTTGTGTTTGATGAACACTGGGAGACCTCAAGAGCACTACTCCGGAAAGTGACAGTGTCAGCGTCGTCTGATGTTTGTGAATGTTGTGAACCACGCAATGGCTGGGCTACTGCTGCTGCTGAGGCGGGTCTGGTGAACCCAAGGGAGGCAGTGTTGTTTCTGGTACCCTGTCCTGACGCGTTTGCCCAAAGAGTGGGATGTTTGGATAGCATGTGACGGCTCATGCTGGTGGTGGAGAGGTTGTTAATATTTTTCCCCCTGCTCAGGCGGGTCTTGCACACCTTGCAAATAGCCATGGTAACATCCTCAGTGCAGTCTTCAAAGAAAGCCCAGACTTTGGAGCACCTGCCTCCTTGCTGGCGATTTCTGTTTGCTCCTCTTTTGCCTCTCACTTGAACTTCCACGCTTGTGGTGCCTGAAATTGCGCGCCGCCTACCTTGTGGCACAAGGCGAACTCGTGCAGCAGTGTGTTCTTCAACAGACTCATCTGTGCTGCTGCTACGACGGCGATGTTCTCGTTCACAAACAAAATCTGGGTCTCTGTCCACATTGTCCATACCCTCCTCTTCCATCTCCTCAAACTCGTCATATGTCATTGTGGGCCACCGCCGTGGAGTAGAGCTCCCCACAACAACCTCTGCGCAGCACACTCCAACGTCGTCTTCCAGATCTTGTCGGCCGACCTCCTGCAATTGCAACCCCTCCTGCCCAAATTGCTCTGGGATTTGGGTTTCCGAGTCCTCTTCGGACTCGCCTTGTATTTCAGTGCGCGGTGCATTTCCCACAGTTAACGGTTGTGAATCCAGGCACAACATTTCTGGCTGTTCCTCCATTGACCTTTGAAAGGTGGAAGTTTGTTGGGCTGGGAATAGCTCCTGCGAATACCCCATTGTGTCCTGAGGTAATTCATCGGACTGGTTATCTGGCAGTTGTGTGCGTGGTGTCGCTGCCGGTTGTGTCAGCTTTGTGCCCACTGGCTCCTTGTAACTGGCTGAGGACTCGGACCTCGTGCGTGATGTGCTGGTGCTGCTTAACCCACTGCTGGACGCTTGAGAGGTCATCCAAGTAATTATCTGGTCCTGTTCTTTTGGATTTGTGAGGGTTGTTGTCCTGGACAACATGGGCGGTATTGAGTGGGTTTTCTTGGGTGCTCCCCTGTGGCCTGTACGTGAACCGTCAGGGGAAACACCTCTTCCCTTGCCCCTCCCTCTTTCACCGGATTTCTTCCTCATTTCACTTATCCTTACAGTACACGCTGACTGGCAGCAGTACAGTGGCAGTACAGAAATGCTATACAGTACCACTATTCCCAGCAGCGACACAGAGCACAATGCTATACAGTGACGGGTGAGCGGTGTACCACTATTCCCAGCAGCGACACAGAGCACAATGCTATACAGTGACGGGTGAGCGGTGTACCACTATTCCCAGCAGCGACACAGAGCACAATGCTATACAGTGACGGGTGAGCGGTGTACCACTATTCCCAGCAGCGACACAGAGCACAATGCTATACAGTGGCGAACGAGCGGTGTACCACTATTCCCAGCAGACACAGAACAGTACACAGAATGCTATATAGTGTGGCTGAACGAGCGGTGTACCACTATTCCCAGCAGACACAGAACAGTACACAGAATGCTATATAGTGTGGCTGAACGAGCGGTGTACTACTGTTCCCAGCAGACACAGAACAGTACACAGAATGCTATATAGTGTGGCTGAACGAGCGGTGTACTACTGTTCCCAGCAGACACAGAACAGTACACAGAATGCTATATAGTGTGGCTGAACGAGCGGTGTACCACTGTTCCCAGCAGACACAGAACAGTACACAGAATGCTATATAGTGTGGCTGAACGAGCGGTGTACCACTATTCCCAGCAGACACAGAACAGTACACAGAATGCTATATAGTGTGGCTGAACGAGCGGTGTACTACTGTTCCCAGCAGACACAGAACAGTACACAGAATGCTATATAGTGTGGCTGAACGAGCGGTGTACTACTGTTCCCAGCAGACACAGAACAGTACACAGAATGCTATATAGTGTGGCTGAACGAGCGGTGTACTACTGTTCCCAGCAGACACAGAACAGTACACAGAATGCTATATAGTGTGGCTGAACGAGCGGTGTACTACTGTTCCCAGCAGACACAGAACAGTACACAGAATGCTATATAGTGTGGCTGAACGAGCGGTGTACTACTGTTCCCAGCAGACACAGAACAGTACACAGAATGCTATATAGTGTGGCTGAACGAGCGGTGTACTACTGTTCCCAGCAGACACAGAACAGTACACAGAATGCTATATAGTGTGGCTGAACGAGCGGTGTACCACTGTTCCCAGCAGACACAGAACAGTACACAGAATGCTATATAGTGTGGCTGAACGAGCGGTGTACTACTGTTCCCAGCAGACACAGAACAGTACACAGAATGCTATATAGTGTGGCTGAACGAGCGGTGTACTACTGTTCCCAGCAGACACAGAACAGTACACAGAATGCTATATAGTGTGGCTGAACGAGCGGTGTACTACTGTTCCCAGCAGACACAGAACAGTACACAGAATGCTATATAGTGTGGCTGAACGAGCGGTGTACCACTGTTCCCAGCAGACACAGAACAGTACACAGAATGCTATATAGTGTGGCTGAACGAGCGGTGTACTACTGTTCCCAGCAGTGACACACAATGACTGGGGGGGACCCTGGCTAGCGTGGCTGGAGCGCGAACTACCCTGCCTGCCTACCCAAAGCTAAACCCACAGACAAATGGCGGAGATATGACGTGGTTCGGGTATTTATTTACCCGAACCACGTGACAGTTCGGCCAATCAGAGCGCGTTCGGGTCCGAACCACGTGACCCGTTCGGCCAATCACAGCGCTAGCCGAACGTTCGGGGAACGTTCGGCCATGCGCTCTTAGTTCGGCCATATGGCCGAACGGTTTGGCCGAGCACCGTCAGGTGTTCGGCCGAACTCGAACATCACCCGAACAGGGTGATGTTCTGCAGAACCCGAACAGTGGCGAACACTGTTCGCCCAACACTAGTGTGTACATGCCTAATTTTTTGGCTGTACTGCGGCTGCAACAACAAAACAAAAGTCATGCACATGTGTCAATTCCCCTTCGTGATCGTTACCTTGCCGCGGTGAAGGGGCTTGTGTATCACAATGAAGCAATGACCAATATGAGTGTGTTGGGGGGCACGCCCAAGATAATAAGGCAGGAAAGGAGGGTCCGCACCAATGTCTCCACAATCGATTTATTCAGGACATATCCAGATACAGAAAGAAAAGCACTTATTCAGGACATATCCAGATACAGAAAGAAAAGCACTGATGAAGGTCATGAAGGAATGGGCGTGGTCAGAAACAATGCTCAGGTAGCCCGTGGCATTTAAACGATGCCGAATTGGCACTAAGGTGCCTAAAGTGTGCCAAGAAAACACCCCCCACACCATTACACCACCAGCCTGCACAGTGGTAACAAGGCATGATGGATCCATGATCTCATTCTGTTCATGCCAAATTCTGACTCTATCGAGACTCATCAGACCAGGCAACATTTTTCCAGTATTCAACTGCCCAATTTTGGTGAGCTTGTGCAAATTGTAGCCTCTTTTTCCTATTTGTTGTGGAGATGAGTGGTACCCGGTGGGGTCTTCTACTGTTGTAGCCCATCTGCCTCAAGGTTGTGCGTGTTGTGGCTTCACAAATGCTTTGCTGCATATCTCGGTTGTAACGAGTGGTTATTTCAGTCAACATTGCTCTTCTATCAGCTTGAATCAGTCGCTCCATTCTCCTCAGACCTCTAGCATCAACAAGGCATTTTCGCCCCCACAGGACTGCCACATACTGGATGTTTTTCCCTTTTCACACCATTCTTTGTAAACCCTAGAAATGGTTGTGCACGAAAATCCCAGTAACTGAGCAGATTGTGAAATACTCATACCGGCCCGTCTGGCATCAACAACCATGCCACACTCAAAATTGCTTAAATCTCCTTTCTTTCACATTCTGACATTCAGTTTGGAGTTCAGGAGATTGTTTTGAGCAGGACCACACCCCTAAATGCATTGAAGCAACTGCCATGTGATTGGTTGATTAGATAATTGCATTAATGAGAAATTGAACAGGTGTTCCTAATAACCCTTTTGGTGAGTGTATATTTTTTTTAAAGGCCTGCGTGTCGCTAGCCTGGCGGGTTTTTTTTTATGGGGGACAGCAGAGCCCGGGGCGAGCCTGGAGACAATCTGTAAGGACACAGAGGCTGCTCATTGTATACAGCACTTGCCTATGTGTCCTAAAAGAATTTTTCAAACCCACCTCAGGTTCTCTTTAAACAGACTCAGAGATTAGTCATAAGGTAGTTTTTTTTACTTACCCAGGGCTTTTTCCAGCCCCATAAGCACTGATGCGTCCCTCGCCGTCTTCCTGCTGTCCCCGGGAATGGGCTCAATCTAAGCCAGTCTGGGTCTTCTGCGCATGCGCAGTAGACCTGGACTGACGTCACTGAGCCTGTTACCGGGCCTCACCACGGCTGAACGGGAGACCGCAGGAGGATGGCGACGGACGCATCCGTGCTTATGGGGCTGGAGGAAGCCCCAGGTAAGTAAAAAAATGGCCTTATGACTTATCTCTGAGTCTCTTTCCCATTCATTGATCTAAGTCCCCGGTCGAAAGACCAATGGCTTCTTTGAGAAGCCCCAATCTTTCTGAAGAAATAAAAAAAAGTTTCCCATCCTCCCTATACTTCCTGGAAGCAAGAGCTCTCACTTCCAGGACTAAAAATAGTAAACTACATCTACATACTTGCGGCCAAATAGTAAACTACATCTACATACATTTTTTTTTATTAAATAAACACACACTATTACATTTAAAATTAACTGTTTATCTCCCACACCAAAAAAAACCCCAAATAAAATATTTAATGAAAAAAAAAATTACAATAAAAAAAACAAAACAAAACGTAAATAGTTACCTAAGGGTCTGAACTTTTTTAATATGCATGTGAAGAGGGTTTATTACTAATATTTTTTAAATTATAAGCTTGTAAATAGTGGTGGACGCAAAACTGAAAAATGCACCTTTATTTATAAATAAAATATTGGCGCCATACATTGTGATAGGGACATAATTTAAATGGTGTAATAACCGGGATAAATGGGCAAATAAAATACGTGGGTTTTAATTATGATAGCATGTATTATTTTTAAACTATAACGGCCGAAACGGAGAAATAATAATTTTTTTTCCATTTTTTCTTAATATTCCTGTTAAAATGCATTTAGAAAAAAATAATTCATAGCAAAATGTACCACCCAAAGAAAGCCTAATTGGTAGCAGGAAAAACAAGATATAGATCAATTTATTGTGATAAGTAGTGATAAAGTTATTGGCGAATGAATGGGAGGTGAAAATTGCTCAGATGCATAAGGTGAAAAACGACAGAAGGCTGAAGTGGTTAAAGAGAACCCGAGGTGGGTTCTAAGAATGCTAACAGCATACAGAGGCTGCGTCTGCATATACTGCCCAGCCTCTGTTGCTATACCGATCCCCCCTAAGGAAGGGACGCAGGTGGGGACCGGAGCTATGGAGGAAGCGGGGGAGCTGCGAGACTGACACTTACAGAATAAACAGCCGGCTGCGACACGCTGTGTGTCGACAGCACGGCTGGGTGATTTAGGGGGGCATAGCAGAGCGCAGGGGGGGCTTAGGGAGGATCGGTATAGCAACAGAGGCTGGGCAGTATATGCAGACCCAGCCTCTGTGTGCTGTTAGCATTCTTAGAACCCACCTCGGGTTCTGTTTAAGAAGAAGATTTAGGAGGCAGTCTCTAGACTTTTAACCCCTTTAGCTCTCTAATAACAAGTGTATATTAACCACTTCAGTACTACTATACTAAACCACTTCCTTGCCAAACCAATTCTAAATGTGGCCATACACTTGCCCGATTTGCGGCCGTTTCGACAGCAGATTCGATCCTGGGATCGAATCTGCTGCCAATCGTTCGCGCTAAACGCACCTGCCGATCCGATTTCCTCCCGAAATCGGATCGGTCCGTCGATCGCGCCGTGCGGGAAATTACCCTCGATCGCCCGCGGGTAGGGTGCGCGTCGCTAGCGGCGGCCGATCCGATCAGGTATACATTACCTGACGCTGGCTCCCGGGCGTCTTCTCCGCGCTGCACCGCTCTGTTCCGGCTCCATCCCGGCGCTTCCTGTGTCACTGCAGATAGGGATCTGTCAGCTGGTCGATCTAATGGCAAATCGACCAGTGTATGGCTACCTTTACAGTTCTGGAATGTCTCTGCTTGAGTTTACATATGTTAGTTAAAGAGAACCAGAGATGAAGTACCCTCTTGTATTTTACCTTATAAATCAGTGGGAACATGACAGTAAACACCTAATCTGCTCTTTGTTTCATTGTTCTCTGTTTAATTTGACTGTTATCACCTCTGATAAGAATCCCCAACTGAGCACTCAGGCTGCTCAGTCTAGCTTTGCTACAGAAAGATTATAGCTGAGTCTGTCTTCTGTGGTGTCTTTTCAAGCCCAAGACTGCCCCCTTGTGGCTCTGCTATAATGACTCAGCAATAATCATTCCCAGCAAAGCCAGATTGAATGCTCAGTCCGACATTCTTATCACAGCTGATAACAGACACTTTTAGCAGTGAGGATGAAACAGAGAGCATGGTAAGTGTTTTCTCTAATGTTCTTACTGATATATATGGTAAAATACACAAGAAATTGTAGTATTTTTTCAGGACTGATAAGACTTTCCTTGGCACTATTTATATAAAAACTGAAACTTTCTATTTTTAAGAGAAAGTATGCTTGAAAAAAATAAAAATGTATATTTCTAAATGGCTTGGAAGGACCTGAACTCTGAACTTCCTCTCGGATCTAAAAGATAAGCAACAGTATAATAATATTTATTTGTTACAGGTGATACAAATCCTGCAATATATCTGCAGTGTGTCTACTTCCTGCTTTCACAAAAGCAAACATAGGCTTGCCATTCTGTGTTTACAAATTAGCTGATCTGCTGAAGCAGCCAGCCAACACAGCTGAGGGATCAAATTACAGTTGTGATTAGTCACAGATGAGGGGGAATTAGACAGGCTAAACTCTATACATACAGGATGCATTTCTCTCTGTTTTTCTTGTCCTGTATTAAAATGTATTACTTTTACAAGACTTTGTTTTTTTCTACCTACACCTTCAGGTCCACTTTAACAAAAAAATGCAAATCTTTTGAAGTGCAAACAAGTTCTCCTCTGTGTTTTCTATGCAGAGATGTCCAATACATGCAGGTTATTATTTTTTTGGTTAAAGGACAACTGTAGTGAGAGGTATACGAAGGCTGCCATATTTATTTATTTTTAAACAATACCAGTTGCCTGGTTGCCCTGCTGATCCTCTGCCTCTAATACTTTTAGCCATACACCCTGAACAAGCATGCAGCAGATCAGGTGTCTCTGACCTTATTGTCAGTTCAGACAAGATTAGCTGCATGCTTGTTTCTGGTGTGATTCAGACCCCGCTGTAGATCAGAGGGCTGCCAGGCAACTGGTATTGTTTAAAAGGAAATAAATATGGCAGCCTCCATATACTGTTCACTACAGTTGTCCTTTAGGCTAATTTCACACCAGGACGTTGCGTTAGAGGGGGCGTTAAGGTCGCATAACGTCCCCCTAACGGAACGCCTGGTGGTGCTGGATCTGGACGTCAGAGTGAGCCGCGTTGTGCAGCTCACTCTGGCGTTAGTGATGCCGTGATGCGCACTCTTGTGCGCATGCGGCATCACGTGGTCCCGCCGGCCAATCGCCGCACAGAGCGGCTGCTCCAGGAAGTAAACACTGCACGTCATAACGTGCAGTGAATATTAATTAGCCATGTGCCTGGCCGCTCTCCGCTCCTCCCCCACATTACTGAGCATGTGCAAGCAGTCTAACGCGGCTCAGCCGCGTCCAAAGTACTGCATGCAGTACGTTGTCTTGTGACGCAGCGTTACAATGTAACGCAACGTCCACACTGTGAACAGCCCCATTGATTTTTCATTACTGTGTGGTGGGCTGCGTTACAGGCTGCTCTAACGTGCGCCTGTAACGTCCCACTGTGAAACCAGCCTTAAACATATTGCAGGAACCTGGAAATGTTCAACCTTATTAGAGAACACATAGCAAATTGGGATTACTGTATTTCTTTTCTTGTGCTATAAAGCTTTGTTGAGTTACATAGCAAGTTTTGGTAAAGTACTATAACAATATAAATCAAGCCAAATAATACCATTCAGTAAACAAAATTAAACTGCTAAAATTATCCACTGAATATTATGACTGCATGGAATTCTTTGTGGAGTTATATAGAAGATATTACAATAAAATAAAATGGTGTTTTTTCCTTAGATTTTTCAGTTCTTGTATCTCAGACACAGCATGTGGTATAGTCGAAATTCACCACAAAAAATTACTGTTATGCTTTTGATGTTATGCTCTGATAGCCCAGATGTGTGGCAAGTTAGCTTGTGGGGTACATTGCAGGGACCAGAGAGAGTTGTACCATTTGGCCTGTTGGAAAACACAATCCCAAATTGCTCCCCCCGCCCCCCATATACACACACACACACACACACACCATTCAATGTAAGGAGCCCGAGGTGAGAGGGATATGGAGGCTGCCATAATTATTTCCTTTTTGGGCCTGCTGATCACCTTGACTGCAGTAGTGTCTGAATCATACACCCGAGGCCAGTTTCACACTGTGGATTGGCGTTAACGGTGCAGCCCGGGGGCACCACCAAAAAAAGCTTTTGAGGATTACTGTGTTAGAATGCTGTAATCCCTGTCTGGAGCCAGCCAAACAGGAAGTGACACTCACTTCCTGTGGCTGAAGATCACTTGTGCGGAATCGTATTGCTAAAATCTGCTTCCGTCCAAGTGTGATGCGTAAGCTTGTGGCGGGCATTTTTAAACATGCGTCGCCATAGACTTACATAACTTTCGGTCTGCTGCAGAACCACAAGGTAATGTAGCTTTGCCCTCGCGTCCCAGATTCAGCAAAATCATCTCACGTCGCATCGTGCCTCACCACTTTGGTATGGAAGGCCCTATAGACTTTCATTGGCCTGCGGTAGGCTGTGGTAAAAATGCCGCAGTGCACCTCCCCAGTGTGAAAGGGCATGTGGTTAATCCATTCAGAGCACTAGATCTGCATGCTAGTTCAGGGTCTGTGACTAAAAGTATGAGATGCAGAGAGGATCCACAGGGAAGCCAGGCAACTTGCATTGTTTAACAAGAAATAAATGTCAGCATCCATATCCCTCTCATCTCAGGTTCCCTTTATTACATAGCCAATATTATGATCATCTCTATTATAACTCCCATATTTAGTTTAAATAAAAAAATAACACTTTTTAGCTTAATAAAGTTTCTCTTTAATCAGATTGTATGGCAAAATATGTCACACTGAATTTTTAGTATGTATATTTTAAAAGCACGCTGTATTTGGCTGTAAGCCTGACAAGGCCTGCGAGGAAACTTTTGGCGTTCTATGCAGTGAATTGAGCATTTTCCAGAACAAACTACAAATCGCTTTCTCCATACAAAGCAGATGAGAAGCAGGAATAATCCAGGGCTCCAGGAACTGAACCACGCCCAGTGTAAGGAGGCATCTTGGAAATACAGTACTGGGCTTGTTCTGGGGGAAGTTCTCTGCGAAGTTCCTCTGGCAATATGTAGAGCTGAAAGGAAAGAAGAGGATAGAATATTGGAGCAGGAGAACACACAAACATATTTCTACAGTGGTAAAACTACATCTGGTGTAAAGTGACTCTATTAGATCTAGAGCATACATGTCAACTCAGGCCCACGGAGCCATCGAATTTGGCCCCCAAGTGGTTTCCCACTTTGCATTATGTTTGGTCCACTCTAGACCTACATTGAAGATAAAGCCCTTAATCATTAGGGAAGCCATATGGGGAGGGGGTCACTGGACACAAGGGAACTGTATAGGGGAGGGAGAAAAGGCATTAGACACCAGGAAACTTAATAAGAGAGGGAGGTTGGCTCACGACTTGGTCCCAGTGTTCAATTCCGGCCCATTTTATTTTTGAGTTTGACACACCTGATTTAGATGATGCTTATTTAAAGAGAAACTCCAACCAAGAATTGAACTTTATCCCAATCAGTAGCTGATACCCCCTTTTACATGAGAAATAGAATGATTTTCACAAACAGACCATCAGGGGGCGCTGTGTGACTAATTTTGTGCTAAAACCCCTCCTACAAGAGGCTCTGAATACTGCGGTACTCCTGGCAAACTGCCACAATGTAACAATGTTCACAGACAGGAAATGGCTGTTTTCAGCTGTCTAACAGCTAGAAACAGTTAAATAACCTGCCCACAGTAACAATGTCACCATGTAATAAATGTCAGAAAGTGAATCAGGGAGAGGAAAGATTTTACAATGAGCAAACACTGACTAAATCATTTATACATAATTATTGTAAAAATGAAGCACTTTTTTTATTACATTATTTTCACTGGAGTTCCTCTTTAAAGGGAACCTTAACTGAATGGGGGGTATAGAGTTTTACTTACCTGGGGCTATTGCCAGCCCCCTGCAGCAGTCCTGTGCCCTCGGCGCCGCTCTGGAATCCTCTGGTCACCCGCTGTCACTTAGTTTTGTTTTTGACGACTCACCAGTCGCCGGCCGCCATGCGTATTATTGGACGCATTCACCAATGCAATTAGCGCTAGATATGCTCAACGCGTATTTTTGTACGCGTTGCGGTCCGCAATAGCGCTAATTGCATTGGTGAATGCGTCCAATAATACGCATGGCAGCCGGCGACTGGTGAGTCGTCAAAAACGAAACTAAGTGACAGCGGGGGACCAGAGGATTCCAGAGCGGCGCCGAGGGCACAGGACTGCTGCAGGGGGCTGGTAATAGCCCCAGGTAAGTAAAACTCTATACCCCCCGTTCAGTTAAGGTTCCCTTTAAAGGGTTAGGATGGAGTAGGCACCCTACAGAAGATTTATTAATTAAAGGACATTTGAACTGAGAAGTATACTGTATGTAGGCTGCCATGTTTATTTCCATTTAACCACTTGAGGACCGCAGTGTTAAACCCCCCTAGTGACCAGGCCATTTTTTACTAATTGGGCCACTGCAGCTTTAAGGCCTAGCTGCAGGGCCGCACAAGTGATTCCCACACAAGTGATTCCCCCTTCCTTTTCTCCCAACAGGGCTCTCTGTTGGTGGGGTCTGATCGCTCCCCAGTTGTTTGTTTTTTTTATAAATATTTGTTTTATTAATTTTTGAATAAATTTACCTATTTTTTAAATTTATTTTATATTCCCCCCTCCCTCCCCCCGTCAGCCAATCAGCATGATCGGCTGTCATCGGCTTCAGCCTATGACAGCCGATCACTACCCTGCCTACAGAGGGGACAGCCGTGTCACACCCCTGTCCCCAGTACACTGCTGCCTTAGATCGCAGCGCTGTACAGGGTTATTAGACGGCGGTTTTGCCTTCTAACAGTCTCCCAGCGCCGACTGCCGCTGGGAGACTGAAGGCTCCGCCTTCCAAGCAGAGATCCACTTGCATCTCCTACTAGCCCCATTGAAAGCCATTCACGCATGGAGTGGTCCTGGGGCTGCTGCCACGCTCACTCCAATTGGCGTGGAGCAGTTGGCAGGTAGTTAAACAATACCAGTAACCAGTGGTGCTCAAATACCCCTTTTCAAAATTCGAGTTAGGTCGAATTCGAATAGTAAATTATTCGAGGTCAGTCGAATATTCGAGTCGAATAATTTTTACTATTCGATTCGACCTCGGAATTCGAGCTCACTATTCGAGTCGGTATTCGAGCTCATTATTCGAGCTGACTATTCGAAATGGCCTTAAATAGCTTCCAACACTTGTTTTGAGGGTGAATGATGCAAGAAACCTCTTTTTTTCCAAGTAACAACAGCAAGTGATTATGTGGGGATGTTCCTTTAAAAAAAAAAAGTTAAAAAGAGAAGTTGTGTCCAGAAATTTGTTCAGTACTGTATATACTTCTTCTTCTTCTTCTTTATCTTCTATATCTTCTTCTTCTTCTTCTTCTATATCTTCTTCTTCTATATCTTCTTCTTCTTTTATATTGTCTTCTTCTTCTTCTTCATCTTCTTCATCATCATCTTCTTCTTCTTCATCTTCTTTTTCTTCATCTTCTTCATCTTCTTCATCTTCTTCTTCATCTTCTTCATCTTCTTCATCTTCTTCTTCATCTTCTTCTTCATCTTCTTCATCTTCTTCTTCTTCTTCATCTTCTTCATCTTCTTCTTCATCTTCTTCATCTTCTTCATCTTCTTCTTCATCTTCTTCATCTTCATCTTCTTCTTCTTCATCTTCTTCTTCATCATCTTCTTCTTCTTCATCTTCTTCATCTTCATCTTCTTCATCTTCATCTTCTTCATCTTCATCTTCTTCTTCTTCATCTTCTTCTTCTTCATCTTCTTCATCTTCTTCATCTTCTTCATCTTCATCTTCTTCATCTTCATCTTCTTCTCCTTCTTCTTCTTCTTCTTCTTCTCCTTCTTCTTCTTCTTCTTCTTCATCTTCTTCTTCTTCATCTTCTTCATCTTCTTCTATATCGTCTTCTTCTTCACTTATTTCTCTTTTCAAATTTTTTTTTTAAAAGAAATGCAGCTATTTTTGAGCGTAACAAATAGCTGGTGGCGCACGCATGTTGGAAGCGCCATTGTATGTGCTCCCTGGCAGTGGAAACACACAGACAGCAGGAGGTAAATTCAGCAGCAGGAGGAGGAGGATGAGTGTGTGGCAGCAGGCAGTCAATGAGGCAGGCAGCGTGACATAATAGCCCTGGTACCTAGCGGTGATACCAGGGCTGTAAATAAACACAGCAGGCAGGAGGTCCCAGACAGCGGTCGTGCAGCCCACATTGTGTCCAATACACAACTGGGACAACACAGTTTTCAACCCGGGCACCTCAGAAAAATTAAACCTTTTTTTTTGTTTGTTTGTTTTTGTTTTGTTTTGACAACAAATTACACAGATATAGCTATTTTTTGACGTAATAGCTGGTGGCAGAGTGGCAGCAGAAGGTAAATCTGTGTACCCTGGCAGTGGGAAACACAGACAGACAGCAGCAGCAGCAGCAGGAGGAATGGAGGAGTAATTATGTGTGCAGCTATTGTTTGACGTAATAGCTGGTGGCAGACTGGCAGCAGAAGGTAATTCTGTGTACCCTGGCAGTGGGAAACACAGACAGACAGCAGCAGCAGGAGGAATGGAGGAGTAGTGTGAGTGTGGCAGCAGGCAGGCAGCGTGACATAATAGCCCTGGTACCTAGCGGTGATACCAGGCCGTAAATGAACACAACAGGAGGTCCCAGACAGCGGTCGTGCAGCCCACATCGTGTCCAATACACAACTGGGACAACACAGTTTTCAACCCGGGCACCTCAGAAAAATTAAACCTTTTTTTTTGTAATGGTTTTGTAGTTTTGGTTTTACAACCAATTACACAGATATAGCTATTTTTTGACGTAATAGCTGGTGGCAGAGTGGCAGCAGAAGGTAAATCTGTGTACCCTGGCAGTGGGAAACACAGACAGACAGCAGAAGGGCAGTACACAGCAGCCCACTGTAGGTGTAAAATGTGTGGCTGCAGGCGACGTAATAGTCAAAGTGAACCAGGCTGGCTTAGTGAGCAGGAGCCAGGAGGTGGTAAAGGGTGGTAAGGCACATTAACGATGGTTCTTAGCCAGTTCATGTCCCCCTCTCGCCGACAACAGGGGCCAGGAACTCGCCTTCCACCCACGCCTGGTTCATCTTGAGAAACGTCAGTCTGTCCACAGACTTGTGAGACAGACGTGAGCGTTTCTCGGTGACCACACCACCAGCTGCACTGAAGCAGCACTCGGACAGCACGCTGGAAGGGGGGCAGGACAGCACTTCCAGGGCGTACTGTGCCAGCTCGCTCCAGATCTCCAGGCGCTTGACCCAATACTCCATGGGATCAACAGGGGCATCGCTGTCAAGCCCGCTGTAGGACCCCATGTAGTCAGCCACCATGCGGGTCAGGCGCTGGCTGTGACCGGTGGAGGATGCTGCTGCATGCACCTCCTCTCTAGTCACTGCTGCCGGAGCCTCTACAGTCCTGTAGAGCTCGTGGCTGAGAGACAGCAGGTCTGTGGGGCGCTTGCTGCTGGATGCAGGCACCTGCTGCTGCCTCTGTGCTGGCTGCTGGACAGTGGGGGTGGAAGGCTGGGGGAAGGCTTCCTCCAAGCGCTCAACAAGGGCCTGCTGCAAGCTCCTTATTTGTTGCGCTGGGTCTCCTCCTGCAGGCGGCAGGAACTGGCTCAACTTCCCCTTGAGGCGTGGGTCCAACATCATGCTGATCCAGATGTCCTCCCTCTGCTTCATCTGGATCACCCTGGGGTCTCTGCGCAGGCACGTCAGCATGTGCGCTGCCATTGGGAAGAGGCGGGCCACGTCTGCTGGCACATCGACGGCAGTGCTGCTGTCCTCATCCTCCTCCTCTGCCTCGTCAGCCTCATCCTCTCTCCACCCCCGCACCAACTCAGCTGCACTGTGCTGCTCCCCCTCATCAGCAGCAAGGTCAGGGACCTCCACCAAGTCCTCCTCCTCCTCCCCCTCAGAGGTGGACTGTGCAGCTGCTTGCCGCTCCTGCTGGTCCAAGGCTGCCGCTCCCTGTTCCAGCAAAGCATCGAGGGCCCTGTTCAGCAGACAAACCAGGGGCACCCACTCGCAGACCATAGCATGGTCCCTGCTCACCATGTTAGTGGCCTGCAGAAAGGGAGCCAGCACTAAGCACACCTGCTGCATGTGCCTCCAGTCATCATCGGGGACGATGGACGGGATGTTGCTGGTCTTGTCCCTTCTCTGAGCGGTGGAAACAGTGGCCAGGGCAAGGTACTGTTTGACAGCGCGCTTCTGTTCAACCAGACGCTCCAACATCGCCAGGGTGGAGTTCCAGCGAGTCGGAACGTCAAGGATCAGCCGATGGCGTGGCAGATCCAGCTCCTTTTGCACGTCTTCCAGGCTCGCACAGGCTGCAGCCGAGCGCCGGAAGTGACGCACAACGTTCCTTGCCGTTTCCAGCAGTTGGCCCATCCCCTGGTAGGTGCGCAAGAACTTCTGCACCACCAGGTTCAGCACGTGGGCAAGACAGGGGATGTGGGTCAGGTTTCCCCTGTCTATTGCGGCAACCAGATTGGCCCCATTGTCGGCCACCACCTCTCCGACTCTGAGGCCTCTGGGGGTCAGCCAAATCCTCTCCTGCTCCTGGAGTTTGTCCAACACATGGGTTGCCGTCAGCTTCCCAAGGCTGACCAAGTGCAGCAGCGCTTGGCAGTGGCGGGCCTTCACGCTGCTGCTGAGGCGGGGGGTTTGGCCAGGTGTGCCGGAGGATGGCAGAGGATCGGAGGAACCTGCTGCAGTTCCCCTGACCCTGCGGGGTGGCACCACCCACTGTGTTGCTGCTGCTGCTGTGCCCGCTGCTGCTCTCCCATCCTCACCCCCTTCCACCAAGCTGACCCAGTGGACAGTGAAGGACAGGTAGCGGCCTGTCCCGAAGCGGCTGCTCCAGGAGTCCATGGTGACGTGGACCCTTTCACCAACCGCGTGCTCCAGCCCTCGCTCCACATTGGCCATCACAAAGCGGTGCAGTGCAGGAATGGCCTTGCGGGAGAAAAAGTGTCTGCTGGGGAGCTGCCAGTCTGGGGCTGCGCAAGCAAGCAGCGCACGAATGTCGCTCCCCTCCTGCACGAGCGTGTACGGCAGGAGTTGGGAGCACATGGCCCGTGCCAGCAAGCCGTTCAGCTGCCGCACGCGACGGCTGCTGGGAGGCAGAGCCCTAACCACCCCCTGGAAGGACTCGCTCAAAAGGCTCTGGCGTGGCCTTTTGCTGGCACGGGAATCAGCAGACACAGCGGAGGAGGCCACTGAGGACTGGCTGCCAGAACAGGCCTCAGTGTCGGCGGCAGGAGTTGCAGAGGGGGGAGGAGCAGTGCGTTTCCGCACTCCTGCTGGTGCTGCTGGAGGAGCAGGAGGGCGGGTGGCTGCTGTTGCTGCTGCTGCTGCTGCTGCTGAAGGCTGTGCAGTGATGGGTGTGGTGCCACTGCCAGCACCAGATGCCTTCAGCCTCTGGAACTCCTCATGCTGGTGGAAATGTTTCGCAGCAAGGTGGTTGATGAGCGAGCTGGTGCTGAACTTTAAGGGGTCTGCACCTCTGCTCAACTTCCGCTGACAGTGGTTGCAAGTGGCGTACTTGCTGTACACAGTGGGCATGGTGAAATATCGCCAGATTGGTGACAGAAACATCCCCCTACGGCATGGAAGCGCTGCTGCCTGTCTCCCTGTGGTGGTTGGGGGGGGGGCTTGGGTGCGGCTGGTGGTGGTACTGGCAGATGCTGCTGCTGCTGCTGCTGAGCCTGAGACACCAGCAGGCTGTGGGACCTGCCTACTGCTGCCAATGCTTGCAATGATGCGCCTCCTTGCAAGGCCCACAAGCGCATCCTCCTCCTCAGAGCTGCTGAGGACGACATCCCCTGGAGGTGGTGGCACCCAGTCTCTGTCTGTCACCGGGTCATCATCATCCTCCCCCTCCTGAAACATGTCCTGCTGGGATGATGACCCCCCAAACTCCTCTCCTGATGCATGGATGGGCTGCTTGACTGTCGCCACAGTCTTGCTGTCCAATCCCTCATCCCCCAAAGTGCCCATCAGCATCTCCTCCTCAAGATCGCCAACAACAGCAGACAATTTACTCATGATGCCTGGGGTCAAAAGACTGCTGAATGACAGGTCGGCGAGTGACGGTGAACTGGCCTCCTCCCCAGACCCTGCTGGGCGGCTGCTGCGAACAGGGGTGGTGGTGGTGGTGGTGAGGGTGGAGGCCTCAGATGCAGAGCTGATGGCGGGCTGCTCATCCTCCGTCATGAGTTGCACCACAGTGTCTGCATGCTTTTCCTCAATGGGACGTTTCCGACCCGGCTGGAGGAAAATCGGAGCAGGTGCTACACGCTGCTGCTGCTGTGTCTCTGCAGCGTGAGTTGCAGATGCTCCTGCTGGGCGGCGCCCAAGGCGTCCACGGCCAGTGGCTATGGGAGGAATGTTAGCCACTGACGCTGCTGCTGCGGAACTGTGCATGGTGGCGCGGCCGCGGCCTGCCACAATGCTGCTCCCTCTCCTCCTGATTCCCTTGCTGCCCTTCCCCTTGCCCAAACCGCGCTGGCTGCCACTTCCAGACATCTTCGATGTTTTGGGCGTATAGACAAAAGTTTTTTTAAAAGGGCGGGTGAAAAGTGGGGTACTTTAATGGAGTGGGTTGGTGGGTGAGGTGACTGAGTGAGTGTCCCTAGTACAGTAAGTAAGTAGTAACAGTCAGGAAGTACAACTAGCAGTTACAATAATCAGTAGTAATCACAAGTAAATTTAGTGTGTGTACACTACAGACAGTGAGTGCACGCACGCGCAAACACGCGCAGGAGCTAGCCTATGAACAGTGACTGAGTGAGTGTCCCTAGTACAGTAAGTAAGTAAGTAGTAACAGTCAGTAAGTACAACTAACTAATTACAATAATCAATCAGTAATCAGAAGGAAATAGAGTGTGTGTAGTGTGTGTACACAGACAGTGAGTGCACACACGCAGGAGCTAGTAGCCTATGAACAGTGACTGAGTGTCCTAGACTCCTAGTACAGTAAGAGTAAGTAGTAACAGTAAGTACAACTAACTAATTACAATAAGCAATCAGTTATCAGAAGGAAATAGAGTGTGTGACTGTGTGTAGTGTGTGTACACAGACAGTGAGTGCACACACGCAGGAGCTAGTAGCCTATGAACAGTGACTGAGTGTCCTAGACTCCTAGTACAGTAAGAGTAAGTAGTAACAGTAAGTACAACTAACTAATTACAATAAGCAATCAGTTATCAGAAGGAAATAGAGTGTGTGTAGTGTGTGTACACAGACAGTGAGTGCACACACGCAGGAGCTATTAGCCTATGAACAGTGACTGAGTGTCCTAGACTCCTAGTACAGTAAGAGTAAGTAGTAACAGTAAGTACAACTAACTAATTACAATAAGCAATCAGTTATCAGAAGGAAATAGAGTGTGTGTAGTGTGTGTACACAGACAGTGAGTGCACACACGCAGGAGCTAGTAGCCTATGAACAGTGACTGAGTGTCCTAGACTCCTAGTACAGTAAGAGTAAGTAGTAACAGTAAGTACAACTAACTAATTACAATAAGCAATCAGTTATCAGAAGCAAATAGAGTGTGTGTAGTGTGTGTACACAGACAGTGAGTGCACACACGCAGGAGCTAGTAGCCTATGAACAGTGACTGAGTGTCCTAGACTCCTAGTACAGTAAGAGTAAGTAGTAACAGTAAGTACAACTAACTAATTACAATAAGCAATCAGTTATCAGAAGGAAATAGAGTGTGTGTAGTGTGTGTACACAGACAGTGAGTGCACACACGCAGGAGCTAGTAGCCTATGAACAGTGACTGAGTGTCCTAGACTCCTAGTACAGTAAGAGTAAGTAGTAACAGTAAGTACAACTAACTAATTACAATAAGCAATCAGTTATCAGAAGGAAATAGAGTGTGTGTAGTGTGTGTACACAGACAGTGAGTGCACACACGCAGGAGCTAGTAGCCTATGAACAGTGACTGAGTGTCCTAGACTCCTAGTACAGTAAGAGTAAGTAGTAACAGTAAGTACAACTAACTAATTACAATAAGCAATCAGTTATCAGAAGGAAATAGAGTGTGTGTAGTGTGTGTACACAGACAGTGAGTGCACACACGCAGGAGCTAGTAGCCTATGAACAGTGACTGAGTGTCCTAGACTCCTAGTACAGTAAGAGTAAGTAGTAACAGTAAGTACAACTAACTAATTACAATAAGCAATCAGTTATCAGAAGGAAATAGAGTGTGTGTAGTGTGTGTACACAGACAGTGAGTGCACACACGCAGGAGCTAGTAGCCTATGAACAGTGACTGAGTGTCCTAGACTCCTAGTACAGTAACTAACTAACAACAATATAGGTGTGTATAGGAGGTGTATGTGAGCAAAAACGCTAGGTAAATGACCACAATAGAGCTCTTGCTAAGCCAAAGCACAAAGGAGCAACTCTCTCTCTGTACAAGTCTCAGGCAAGCACGGAGAAACCTAACATGGCGGCCGCTATTTATAGGGTAGGGGCTGGCCAGGGTCCCCCTCTGTGATTGGCTGCCGTCAGAGGGCCTGGGAGCCCTCTGATTGGCTCTAAGGACATCAATCTGGGCTATGACGCTATTCGAGCTCGGTACCGAGCTCGAATAGCGCCGTTTTGCTCGAATAGCTCGAATAGTGAATGGGCTATTCGAGTGTACTCGAATAGCCCATTCGAATAGCTACAGCTATTCGGAGCTCGAATACCGAGCTCGAATAGCTGGAAAAGAGCTCGAATATTCGAGCTACTCGAATATTCGAGCTCTGCTGAGCACCACTGCCAGTAACCTGGCAGTCCTGCTGATCTTTCCTGAATTACACAATTGAAACAAGTATGTGGCTAATCCAGTCAAACTTCAGATCTGATCAGAAGGACAGCCAGCAAACTGGCATAAATAAACATGGCAGCCTCTATATCCCTCTTACTTCAGGCATTCTTTAAAAGCTGGTTAAATTGTCCCAAGGGCGCTCCTAGCCATTACATGCACATCTTTTGATGTTCATTGACCTGAAGAAACAGGCTCAGACCCGTGAAAAGTATCATCCTGTATTATTATTGTTCACATGACGTCATCGGACAGTATCCCTGAGCTTGTTCCGTTCCTTCTTCCCGAGCGAACCGCTCGGGCTCTCTTTAGAAAGTGTGTGGAAAAGGATGAGCCAGTACAAACAGTTCAACTGTGCAGTCTATTAGTCTCCTAGTCAGAAATTAACCACCACTTGGTTGCAATATTTGTTATTGTTCAGTTGCTATTCAGTTATGTCCAACTATTTGCAACTTCATGGACTACAGCATGGCTG
Source organism: Hyperolius riggenbachi (assembly GCF_040937935.1). Classification (NCBI taxonomy): domain Eukaryota; kingdom Metazoa; phylum Chordata; class Amphibia; order Anura; family Hyperoliidae; genus Hyperolius; species Hyperolius riggenbachi. Next base: position 397,804,258 of record NC_090649.1, read on the forward strand.
CCCCTCATTCACTGCTGTCTTTTGAAGCTTGTCTGAAGATGGGAATACACTGGTCGATCCGATTAGCCGCCGGATCGACTCCCGCCGCGTCCCCATGCGCGTGGATCGATTACCGCTCGTCCCTGCCGGGGATCGAGCGGGCAGGGGTCGAGCAGCCTGATCGGACCAGCTGAATATTATCAGCTGGCCAGATCAGTTGCTCGATACACGGTACAGAAACGTACCGTGTATCCCCAGCATAAGTTCATGTTTGTTGCTTCCATGATACCATCTTGCCATTTCCTTCTCTTCCATTCCCTTCCTTCTTTTGCCCTCAATCTTTCCCATCAGGGTCTTCTTTAATGAATCCTGATTTTTCATTATTGCCCTGACTCAATTCATTTTTCTCTTAAGATTTCTCCTAGGAGATATTTTCATACCTTATCAATAAAATGCTTTTTAACCTCTGCAGGACCATAGGCTTACACCCCCTAGTGACCAGGCTATTTTTTTAAATTTAGGCCACTGCAGCTTTAAAGGCTCGCAGCAGAGCCGAACAACTCAGTACACAAGTGATGCTCCCCTCTACCCCCCCCCCCCCCCCCCCGTTTTCTACCCACCAACAGTGCTTTCTGTTGGTGGGCTCTGATTGCTGCAGGGATGTTTGTTTATTTATTTATTATTTATTTATTTATTTTTGCAATAAATGTTAGTATTTTTAATTTATTTTTTCTTATCCCCTCCCTCCTTTCCCCCGCTAGCCAATGGCAGCGATCGGCTGTCTATGACAGATGATCGATTTTGTGCCTCCCACAGGAGACAGCGGAGTGACATAGCTGTCCCCAGTACAGCGCTGCCTTAGATCGCAGCAATGTACAATGTAAATAGATGGTGGTTTTGCCGTTTAACAGGCTTCCCTTCAAATTGGCCCTAGACCAGTCCTGGTCAAACTATGGCCTGCGGGCCAGATACAGCCGCATACGCTGTACATCGGGCTCCTTCCCTGCAGAGTTGCGAGCGGGGTGAATGGGAATATTCTCACCTAATCGCTGCTTCCAGCATCAGGTCTCCATGGCAAGAGCGGCGTCATGTGACATGCCGTCAGGACGTGCCAGCTTTTTTTTTTATCTTTCTATTCAATTTCTCACAGCTCACTGTGTAACAAGGCATTTACCCTTTTTCCACTAATTAAAAAAGTAAAAATAAATACTGTGAAGGTTTGCAGTTTTCTCCACTCAGTATAACAACTCCCTAGAAATAATTAGTAGAAGCTTTTGCCAATTTATTATCACAATTATTATTATCATCATTATTATTATTATACCAAAAACAACATTCAACTAACCTTATCAGTTGCAAGAATCCTGAATGCAGCAATCACTTGTTCTGAAGAATCTGTTTCAGCCGTTTCACGAGTCATGAAGTCAATGAAGGATTGGAAAGAAACTGTTCCTGTTCCATTAGGATCAACTAGGACCATAATTCGGGCAAATTCTGCCTCTCCCTTTAAACAATAAACTATGGTTAGGTGAAACTATAAGTAAAAACAGTACATGGTATTAAGTGACTGATATCATACTATTGCTGCTTACAGCATTAACAGCAGATTTTCCTTTTTTGCTCAACAGAAAGGGGATTTACCAGGACTAAAGCCTCATACCTACGCTAGTCTAAACTCCGCTGTGGCGCATGATAATGACCGACATAGGCGAGAATCGGATGTCAGACCAGCAAGTGTACAGGGATGCACGGCGATAAATATGCGGCATTGTTCACACCACCGCCCGCCGGAAGCCACTCCATCACACATGCTTGTTGTCCCTCCGCCCCACCCTCCATAGCAACAGACATGTTGTCAGACAGAGGCTGCCTCTGTCGCCTGGCAGAGATTGGTACCCAATCCCTTGGCCAACAGAGATCTGCAACACAGAGATTTTTTGCACTAAGTATTATAGTGGCCAGTCTTTCTTTGACGAGCCCATGCTGCATGCTTGTTCAGGGTCGATGGGTAAAAGTATTAGAGGCAGAGGATCGGCAGGACCGCCAGGCAACCGGTATTACTTAAAAGGATATAAATATGGCAGCCTTCAATAGCCCTCTTACTACAGTTGTCCTTTAACTCTTACTTTTCACAAAAAAGGACCACTTCAGGTGCTTAGACCATTAGATATAGGTAAATCAAATGGAAGAAAGCACTACATTATTATTTTTTAGGATTTATCTAACCATTACAGGTTCATGTGACACCTACCAGGTCGTAGCCCATCGAGATGAGACAAGCCCTGAAGTCATCATGATCCATCAGTCCATTCTTTCGCTGTTGGGAGAAATGGTTTTCTCAGTATAAAATTAAGTATTTAATGAAATGCATACATTGAGGATACAGTTCTAGATTTTTAAAGTTGCCAAAAATATAACATGATGAATACATTGGAAGTGTTTCTTTGATGAAACCATTCTAGTTGCCAGAACAGTCTTATTATCAATAAAATAAATAAATAAATAGTTTTGGCGTGGTAGTGTATTCCCCTTTCAATGAGTGCTTAAAAGTAGCTTTTACTGATGTAGCTTAGCAACTCAGTGGTATTTGTTCAGATGTTTCTCCTTTCGGAGAGGATTAGCAGTATTTATTTCCAACAGTATTGTGAGAATACTAGTTGTACAAATTGGTACTAATTGTACCTTTTACATTTACTGAAATTGCACAATACAATCTGATAACATTTGTAAAGCGCTTTTCTCCCATAGGATATAAAGCGCATAGTTATGTCTCAGAGACTTAAGACAAGGTTGCAGGCTGCCCTGTGTTACAGAGGAAATAGTCAGGTGTTCATAAATGCCAGACTAAACTGGTAGCTTTTCAGTTTAGACTTAAAAACTTCCAGGGATGGAGCTGTCCTTATTAGGTGTGGCAGGGAGTTCCAAAGTGTAGGGGTAGCATGACAGAAGGCTCAGTCTCCAATGGTTTTGAAGTGGACTCTGGGGGTGACCAATGTATTACATCCTTTTGAACTAAGATTGTGGGCTGTGTGATGCAGTTGCAACAAGGCCCAGATTGCGCAAGGATATGAATGTCAATAAGTCAATCTTAAATGTAATTCTCCATTTTTTCGGTAGCCAGTGGAGTGAGCAAAGGGATGGTGTTATGTGGCAATGGTGGGGTTGGCTAGTTACCAGCCTTGTGGCGGCAATCTGTACTAGTTGCAAGGTTGTGCTTGAACTGTCATTTATTTTTCCCAATGATCCAGGTGATATCTTTTTTTTCTCCCTGTGCAGTAGCGGTGAAGTATTTTGCACTGACCATGACAGCAGGACTAAGAAAACAATCTATAGTCTATATAGATTCCATTATGTTGAGTTTGGAGAAGGCACTAAGCATTAGCAATGTGATTGCCAAATACTTGGGCACTTTGGATGTTCAGTGCAGTTTTCACCAGTGTTAATGTTATTTCTCCCTTGTCAATCAGTTACTCTTAACTTGACCCACCAAGTGAAGAGGCCCTAACTGACAGCTAACCCTAACCTCCCAACAACGTTAAAGGCTCTTTTCCACTATAGAACGCAGTCACAATCGCGCTAAGATGTGGGTGGCCATCATGATCTTCACACCCATAACAAGTGTAGCCACAAAACACCAGATCTGAAGACGTCACTAGAGCGGCGCTCAGACCCTATTGGATAAGCGGAGGACGCGTACCCAGTACGCGCTCCGCAGATGTAAACATTAACTCAAATGTGCTGGCGTGTCAGCTGACTAACTGACACGCTATTGAGTGATTGGTTTTTGTTTCAATTCTGCTTTGTGTTGATTGGTTAGTCCTGGTATTTAAACTCAGAGAGCGCCCCCAGTCATCGCCCGTGATAGCATTAGCTGTGGCTTGTTGCTGGGTATGCGCTCTCTTCCTGATTGATACCTGTTGCCGATTACTGCTTGTATCCTGACCTTGCTAACCTCTGATTGATTCCTGTTGCCGACTATTGCTTGTATCCTGACCTTGCTAACCTCTGATTGATTCCTGTTGCCGACTATTGCTTGTATCCTGACCACGCTAACCTCTGATTGATTCCTGTTGCCCACTACTGCCTGATACCTGGACTTCTCTTGCTGGCTGCCTGGATTGACCTCTGCTTGGACACGGACTTGCATGAACCCTGCCTGTACCGACCTCAGCTTCCCTTGACTACGCTATCTCTGGAAAGTATATCTGGACTGCCTTGTCACTCTGGAACATCTGTCTCTGCAGTCATCTGACTGATTGTCTGGATTGCCTCATCTCCTAGGCCTCAGGTGACTATATACATATACTTGTGAATACTGTGCCCATTGCATTGCTAAGTTATCAGAATCTGTTGGTGGATTGCTATCTGTCAGTCTGTATGCTACATCTACCTGCAGGGTGTATTGTAGTATTGTATTAGGTAGGAGTTTCCACAGGCGTTACGGGCTGGGCTATAGGTCAGTCATATGGGCATACATTCTGACCTATAGTCATTGACCAGACAAGCCTGACGCCCCTATTGCGTTTGAAGCAGAGAGAAATAAGAAAAGGGGATACATGGCAGTGACTGCAAGCCAGATAACTAGAGATTAAGGTGTTGGGGGAGGGGGGGGGGGGGTTGGGGGCCCTAGGGCGTCTCTTAGTCTAATAGCAAACAGTGGGTGACGGCTGGGGTGGGAGGGATGTAGGTGCGCACTTTTGTGTCTCGGCCTTGGGTGCTGGAGGACCTTGCCCCAGCTCTGCACTGTCTTATCAAAAGTGTGCTTGGGCTAGAAACATGTATATAACCATGGGAGAACAGAAACAACACTACTCAATTAAAGTTTGAAAAAAATTATATACAGGATTTCTACTATGATGTGATCAAATGCTAATGCAATACGTTATGATAGTCCAGTACAATTAGAAGCACATAAAAAAATGGCCGCTCCTCCTCTTTTGGTAAAACAGGGTGACTCCTGCGGAACTAGTGTGGTCTGTCGGAGAGCCCCCCGTCCATCTCTGCCTACACGCCTTGCCCGCTCTGCATCTGGTTATCCCTCTGGGCTGTGTCTTCCTTCCTTATGCACTTTATAGGCTGCTCCATGTGTATAATTCAGGTTTGGTTTGCACGCACTGAGATATAATTGTATTGTTTGAGATTTTGCTTTGCACATTGATTTTCTTGTTTTTTGATTATGATTTGACTACAGCACTTACACATTGCACTATCACCTTATATCACTGTGAATTTCATTTTGAACCTCTGATGCTGACAGAATGTTGAAGTCGGCAGCAATATTATACTAGGTTATTGTGTCATGGCAAAGATTTTTATTGGAGTATTTTATGTTTTTTTTTTTGTGTTGTACTATCATAAGGTATTCCATTAGCATTTGATCATCCTACCTAAGAAAACCCCTGTGTCCCTGCATCCTCCTCCTGTGTCCGTGCTTTTTCGCAATGTGCATGTGTGGGACGGGGGCGGCCGTTAGAGCAAGAGGAGGGCGGGGCCAGGGGGATGGGCGTGTGCGCGCTCAGTGCGCGCGCTGACATGCGGCATTGACGGAGAGGTTGTTAGGGACGCCTAGAGCCCGTTATTGTAATGGGCTTAGGCCTACTAGTGTTTCAATAAAGATCCTGTATATAATTTTTTGCAAACTTTCTTTCTGAGGTGCAGTTTTTTGGGCTTTCTGTTCTTCCCTGGAAAGCAATCACCAACACTTAATGCATTGGTGGTAGTTTGAAATGTCCCACCTGCAATATACCACAATTATAATATTTTTTTACACAAGAATACTAGACTGCAAATCAGTGGTGTAACTACAATTCATGGGCCCTCCAGTGGATCTTTGATGAAGCAACCCAATGTTTACACCCCTTCCCTTGCCTCCCCTTGGTGCCCTTCACGGCCTCGGGGTCCATCTCACAAGGGTCATAAAACAAGGGTGGCCATCATGATCTTCACACCCATAACAAGTGTAGCCACAAAACACCAGATCTGAAGTAAAGTCAGGAAAGGTATAGAGAAAGGAAAGCTTAGTAGTTGGGGCCTCCTACAGCTCTGGGCCCCTCTGCGATTGCAGGTGCTGCTCCCTTCTTGTTATGCCCCTGCTGCAAATCTTGTTTCTCCACGAAAAAGCAATGAAGCTGAGGAAAAAAAAATATTTAAAGGCTTAATTTAAGAAAACTAGGCTTCCAACCTCCCCACTTACTTTGTCGAAATGATTGAATGATGAGCGGAATTCATTAATCTGCTGCTGTGTAATGCCCTTAGCATCCCTTGTGAGCATCTGAGTTTCGATCTCATTGATGGTCCGAGCAATCGTGGTAAGCAGGAGCTCCCAGCCCACACGGATGTGCTGCATGAACACAAACATCAAGTTATGTTACATCACTGGAAATAGCTTGTTGCATAAACAGTACATCCAAAAGTTCACCATTGATAAACCTGTACAGAAGAGTAGTGCCTGGGAGTCTGGAAATGCTTCATCAGCACTATGTACACCCCTGAGCTGCTAGCTTTTTCTGGGTACTCCAGAGGATCCTCAAACAGAAGAGAGGAAGGAGATGGGCACAGCTGCTAAAATACCCTTTATTGTGGCTGGGTTGACACAAAAAGCTTACAGCAGTGGGGGAAAGGACAAGTCTGACAGCTGTTTCGCAGGGACTATCCCTGCTTCATCAGAGAGGTCTCTGATGAAGCAGGGATAGTCCCTGCGAAACAGCTGTCAGACTTGTCCTTTTCCCCACTGCTGTAAGCTTTTTGTGTCAACCCAGCCACAATAAAGGGTATTTTAGCAGCTGTGCCCATCTCCTTCCTCTCTTCTGTTTGAAATCGTGGACTACCATTGGAGCACGCTGCAGGTAAGCCCAGTGTGGCAGTATCCACCCCTGCTGCATTTTGTGCAAGTGCTTTTTTTTCTCTTCATATTCGCATTCCTCAGGATCCTGCTTGGCATTGTCACAGCACAGCATTGATTATCAACGTGACAGCACTGGGAGATTGTGGGTGGTGGTGGAAAAGTATATCTGCTGAAGCTTACATTTTTGAAATGTGAGGAACAAGTAAGTGGTATTTGCCTAGTTAGCATATGATAGTTTATTTGGAAGACGGTCTTAAAAGAACTTCACATGAACTCAATTAAAAGCATCAGCTGACAGATATGCTGACTTTAGAAAGATCTTTTTATACATGATCTTCCCACAAATATCCATGCTTCAACTGCATAATTGTGCTTGTCTTTGGCTACAGAGCGGGATGTCCGAAGAGCTTGAGATAAATTCTGAGGGTCTTTCACACTGGGGCGGTGCGCTGTATCAAATTAACGCACTGCTACCACACTCCAATGCAAACATATGGGGAAAAACTCATTACCTAACGTCACAATGTGGTCCGCTGGAAGTGCTCGATCTGATAGGCTCCAGAATTACGTTACCGTGCATCTTCTGCGGCGACTAGAGGTGATCTGCGTCGGCCCGGAAGTCATGTTAGTCTTTGGCGACGAGGGGATTTTTAATAACCATATTTTTACATTACGCTTTTGTGCACTTCCACATACCCTGAAGCAGGAAGTGACCGTAAGCGTGTCACTTCCTGCTTGGCCAGATGCCAGATGGGGAATACCGCGTAGTAACACGGTATTCCCCAAAGGCCTGTTTTTGGCGGTGTGGTGCAGCTGTCGCACTACCGGCCTGATGCTTATCTCTCATGAACTAGGGATATCTTAGGAAAGTCTGGACAATCAGCTCTTTTATGTAGGATAGGCAGGGAATGGCACACAAACTCAGAGTAAAGCATTGTACACAGGTACGAGGCATGTTACCTGGATGGGATCGGGAACCCATCCCTCGGGCAACATTGTAAACAGGCTAGTGACATGTTCTGTTCCTATGTGGGGGGTGAAGGACCAATGGAGGGGTGTGGAAGTGACATCACGTGGCAGACAGGGTAAGTGGGGAAAATCATACTCTCGGCCGAAACGATCCACCAGGCAGGTCGCTGACCGAGCGGTTGAGAGGGGTCGATGCTGCTGTACACAGGCTGGATTCTCAGCAGAGGCAGTATTTATTGGCTGCCTTGGCCAGCTTTCATCTGGCATGTGTATGGGGCTTATCCAGAAACATACACCATTTACTTCCTCTTCCTGCATTTGTAACTTTGTGTGGACGCTCTGATGTGATTAGAATAAGTGATGGGGCTGTTTGAAATCAACTATGCCACATGTTTGAACACCATCTGACTGCCAGTGTGTGCCAGGTTGATGTTTTTCAGGTGAAACATGTCGAGTTTGTGTGTGGTGTAGGGGGTGATGCACCCATCTCACCTAACTGCCTGAAGTGTATGTGAGCGTTTCTGGTGTCCCAGACAGGCCAGGTGTATTTCCACCTTGTGATTCGTGTTTTCTCCCAGTGTGATCTAGATAGGGGCTGTGTAGACACCTGCAACAGAGGAAGGGTAGCAGGTTTGCTTACATGACCCCTGCTTGCCCCTCGCTCACATACATTGTGTGACATTATATATGAACACATGAATGTACAGCACTGTCATGTGTTATATATGTATTATGCTGCTATTTATATTTTAATTGAACTGAATAAAAGTTAATTTTTAACCCTTAGTGCGCTAAGGGGCCTTTCCCATACTTATTCATACTATATTTCCCCGAGTACTTTCATTTGTAATTGACAGTTGATAGATTTGTAAGGCTCTGATTTGCTGGTCCTGATCATGTGTTAAACCAGGAAGTCATCACAGCAAATCAGAACCTTACAAATCTATCAGCTGACTAAACTATCACATGCTTTTTTATGAGTTCTCCTAAGCATTGCCATCCCTAACCACCAGGTGTAAGAGGTAAAAGAGGACTGAAATTTATGAAATGTTGTAAAAGACATAACCAAGGAAAAAATAAAGTAGACATTTCATTTTTCTTACAGATTCAAGCTAATTGTAATAATTTGTGCAGCAGTCTGGGAGAATCAAGCGCATCTGGGAGAATCCCAATGCAAGTCAAGCGCATTTGGGAGAATCATGATGCAATGAAGAGCCGTCACCACAGTTACCTGCATTGCACACAGAGTGAGAGTGGAAACTGGAAACAAGGTCTAACTATGATAAAGTGTCAATCCATACATATGGGCACCTTTAGGTCCCTGGACAGCGTAGACAATCGTATTCATGTTTCCTCTTACCTCCATAGAGTAATTTGTATGCTTGTTGTCAAACACGAGGGATTCTTGAACAAGCTGGTGATCACCCTCCAGCTTATCTATGTTGTGCTTGTAGTTAACAATGTTGTGTTCATGCTGTTTAAGATTGTTCATCTGATCTTCCAGAGTTGCAGTGAGATCAATTGAGCTTCGAGCTATTTCCTGTAAGATGAGATTATATTCGGATTTTAGTTAAGTAACATAAAATAAATTGAAACACATATTCAAATTTTCAACAGCAACCTCAAAATAGTGTCTTGGGTCATCAGTAGCTCCTTTGTTAAAACCCTTTAAAGGATACCCAAGGTGAAAATAAACTAAAGAAATAAACAATTGTATCTATCCTCCTTCTCCTAAAAATGAATTTTTAAGATATTCCACAGTTGTATTTTATATTTAAATCTACTTTTTAAGTTTTACTGTTTTATAGTTTTTGCTAATTGAGACATTCATTGAAGTATGCCAGAGCTAAAATCTATGAACTACTGACCCTTTTTCACCCCTTTCCTGCTCTCAGAAGCCATTTTCTGCTAGGAAAGTGTTTTATAGTTTTAATTTCTTATCAGTGAGGGTCATACTGTAGTCTGACCCAGTCCTGACAGGAACTGCCACTTACATACCTGATGTTTAACTCTTTCAGACAGAGAAAGAAAAAAAAGGTACACAGCATAGTCATTGCTAGTCATGTGCTAGGCACAGTACATACACATGTCTATCTCATCATGTCACGTCACCTCGGGTATCCTTTAAAGGGAAACTTAACTGAGAGGGATATGGATGTTTCCTTTTAAACAAAACGTACCAGTTGCTTGTTAGTTCTACTGATCTTTGGCTGCAGTAGTGGCTGAATCATACATCTGAAACAAGCATGCAGCTAATCCACTCTGACTTCAGTCAGAGCACCTGATCCGCATGCTTGTTCAGGGGCTGTGGCTAAAAGTATTAGAGACACAGGATCAGTAGGAGAGTCAGGCAACTGGTATTATTTTAAAAGGGAAAACCCATATCCTTTTCAGTTTAGGTTCCCTTTAAAGGGGCCTCTGCTATACATTAGCATGTAGTCATGCAAAGTGTCTAACAGCATTGCAGGAATTTAATTCAGCATTCACATTATTGTTCACAATCATTTTTTTACTTCCAAATTTAATTAATAGGCCTCAATTCACTAAGGGCAGGCCAGCAAAAAAAAATTAGGTTGGTAAAATACAGCATTCGTTTTTTCCAAAATCACTAATGCTGGGAATACATGGCTCGATTCTGAGCCATTTAGATGGCTCAATAGATAATTTCTAACATGTCCGATCTCGCGCACGATCGTTTCCCCGCTCTCGATTCCGCATTGAACGCAATGGAAAAAGATAAGAAAAACGAGTGGAGGATAAGAGAATTGCCCGCGGGAGAAACGAGCAGCAAAATTGAGCAGTGTATGCCCAGCATTGGATTTCCTCACATGCGGTAGAAGTTCAGTAATATACCAAAAAATGCTGCTTAAATTCACTAAGCCCTGCTCGGTAAGTCTCACCAGCTGTGGAGGGCTCTGGCAGAAAGCTATGGTTCTTCCCACAAGTGGTGTGCATGAGCATTGCTTTTTTGTCCTGTGCATCCCCGGCATTCCTTTAGATGAGCATACATCCTACATAGAGGGAGCCTTTTTTTTCCTGCGCTGTCCTTTTTAAGTCCCACCCACCAGTGCATCAAATCAAATGGGGTTAGAAGCAGGGCTGTGTGGCTCTCCCTATTGGCTGTCTGCTACATCTGTCAACTTCACTGCATGGAGATTGTAAGTTACCGACTGTTCAGAGCTGGAGATAAATACCAAACACTTTTACTTGATTTACCTAATGCTTTTAAATTGACATTTACTGACATGTGTTGAGGTATTTACCGCACAAGTCAGTACCTTATCTCACTAGTCTGTAATTATACTTTTCATTGCAGTTAGGTTTAGTGGATTGTCAGGATGATCAGTAAAATCATCTGTTTTCTGCATTACCAAATGTGAAAATACTTAGTGAATTGAAGCCTAAAAGTGGCCGCACACCATACAGTTATTCAACAATTCTATAATTTCAGTTACACTTTTGTTCTTGGTTGAACACAATTTCACAATCCATCACACACCATACAATTCTTGATAAAGTTGGTCTGAATTTTCCAACAGTTTCATCCCCCCCCCCCCCCCCCCCAAAAAAAAAAAAACTTAAACAAAGAAAAAAACTGGAAATTCGATTGGATTTATCAATCGAAAAACAAAGAAAAGCTCTCGATTTTTAATTGTTTTCGATTGATAAATCCAATCGAATTTCCAGTTTTTTGGTTTGTTTGCTTTGTTTTGTTTTGGGGGGGAGAGGGGGCGGGAAGGAAGAGAATGAAACTGTTGGAAAATTAACACCAACTAATTCTCTCGATTATTCAAATCAACCATTTTTCGTAGCTTTCGATCATTTATCCCAAAATTGCAGCAAATTTCAAATATACGTGTGTGTTGTACATCGAATATTCTGACCTCCGATCAATTGGAAAATTGGATTGGAATGCTCAAATCGAAACAAAATGAAAAAAATTGTATGGTGTATGGCCACCTTTAATGTCCTACATACAGTATAACAGACCTAAAAATGTAAACTGTCATTTTACATGTTTGAAACTGAAAATGACTGAACGGTGGTGTTTATCCTTCCGAGGCTTCTAATTATTACTATGTACTCGGTGTACTTGTAACACTCCACTTTGTTGGTACTTTCTGCTGTAAGCTGATCTTTCTGCATAATCTATAATAACAACCGTTTCAAACTAAAACAAAAAAGACTGCAAAAAAAAGCAAAAAAAAAACCTGTTGGGAAGATTGTTTTTCAGTGTATGTAAGGGCTGGTTCACACGGGCGTCTGCCCGGCTTTCAGAGGCGGCGTTGTGGCAGCATCACGTTCGAGCTTTCAGTGGCTTTCAGTTGCAGTCAGCGGTTTTCTTCCCCACAGGGGGACATTAGTCGCAGCGGTTAACCGTCCCAGGATGCTACATGCAGCGTCCGGGGTCGCCTCGAACGCCAGGGAAAAATCAGGATCTGAACGCCGCGTTTGCGCAAACGCTAGTAAAAGCCCGTTACAAACGCTCCCATTCACTTGAAAGGGAGCGTTTAACGCCGAGTCCCGAATGACAGCGGTAAACGTGGGGCAGACCAGCCCTAACTTGCGTGGTACACGTTTACTGAAATCCTGACACACAAACAGGGCAGAGTTGTAGGTGGGCAGTTATCACATTCTGAAATACTGAAAAGAGGCCCTCCCTTGCTGCACTGTACTGCAACAGGGGAAGGCTAATAGCACAAAGAATATGTGGTAAAGGATTTATTTTCATTGATTTAAGCTTAAATTATACTACATACACTATTCTAAAGAAAAAGGACATTCAATGACAAGGGAAGGCTCTTAGCATAAAGAATATAATGTGGCACATTTACAAAAAAAAAACCATGGATTTTTTGTTATCGACTTCAAGAACATAACAGTAAAACAAGAAAGTGAAGTATTCTCTACCTCCATCTTGCTCTGAATCCATGGTCCGATGACATTAGCTTGGGCAGCAAACTGACGACGTAGTCGCTCATTGGCTTGTTGACGTGCTAGCTCCTCCTGCAAAGCTTGATCTCTAGTTGGCACAAGCCTCTTCACCTACACAAATTAAAACATTAAATCAACAACCAATAAAATGATCAAATACCAAAATAATCCATGTTTAGGAATACCCCACACAGTGTCAGTGCATAGCTCAGTTCCTGCTGGTGACTGGATCAGTTCAAGCATCGTTAGCTGTTGCGTAGGGTTAACAGAAATGAGCAGTAAATAGCAGTTGGGTCACAAATAAGGGGCATGGAGATTTCCAACAGTTCTGTTTTAGAATGCTTCCAGCTAGCCAGAAATGTCATCAACCAAGCAAAAACTTAGATGAAAAGCAGCACTGAAAAGGTTGAAGAGAATGGCACTGACTTTGCTGTAGGGGGGTTAAGTCAAAGGAAGATACCATATTCACCTGGTAGAAGGGGGACATGGTAAATACAGAGCCATATATCTAGCACTGTCACCTGGCTATACATTGTTCTGCCAGCGCTCAGAAGGCTTTCAGCAGAGGAGAGTAAAATTGGGAACTTGGAATTGGAGTCAGTGGTGAATTCACTGAAAGGTGAGTATTGGTTAGGGTTAACTATGCCTGGATTTACATCACAGGAGCCTATAGGCACAGATGTCCTGGCACCCTAGACTTCACCCTCCATGAACCTACAAATCCCCACTGAACAGCAACATGTGTGCTGGTTGGCCCAGCTGTCACTTTTCCATGACTTCCTTTGCCCATCATAGGTAGATACAGGTGCTCCTCAGTATTAGGTAGACAGAGGAATGGCGAGACCCGGGTAAGTAACCTCTCATTTAATCTCCGCACAGGACTCTGCATAAGGAAGGGAGGGAGGCACTTAAGGAGCAGAGTGAGCAACCTTACCATCACCAGGCGCCTGTAGGTATATACCTACAGTGCCTCATGGTAAATCCAGCCCTCAGGTTAATAGTTATCGATTGGAGTCAATTGATAAAATTAGTACGGAGGATAGGATAGGGAGAGGTTAGTGTTATCAGTTAGGATTAAGAGTTTAGCATTATATATTAGGAAAGAGTTAATTATAAGGGCCAAAGTTTAGCTGTCGGGAAGGAGTTACTGTTGAGGGTAAATGTTAGGGCAGAAGGGGATTTCTGTCTGGAGGACTAATTACAGGTACCTGAACCTCAGGGGAGAAACTACAATAGCACTGACAATAGCATAACACTACCAAAGTTTATTGCTTGTGCTTGAACACACAAAGATCAAATATACCTATAGGAGGGGCTAAGGAATAATTAGGGGGAAAAAAGAACATATGGGAACTTTTTTTTTTCTGTTAACACTATCAGTGGTTAGCTGGGCTGTAGGCTAACTTATCACAAACAGGATCAGGGTTGTGAGGAGGCGCCCAAAAGTATGAAGTTTGCAACTCGTATCTATATGTATTTCTATAAAAATGTATTCCTAGATAAAAAAGAGGTTTCTTACCTCTATAGAAGACTCACGAGAGTGGATTATCAGGGAGCCTTTATTTAGAAAAAAAACCAACAACGGTTACACTGTTGACTACGCTTTTAATGGGACCAGGCCCGCTTCCTCAGGTCATTAAAGAACAGTCAACCTTAAAAGAAACCGTGTGATGCGCGGGCCTTCTTTAATGACCTGAGGAAGCGGGCCTGGTCCCGTGAAACGCGTAGTCAACAGTGTAACCGTTTTTTTCTTCTAAATAAAGGCTCCCTGATAATCCACTCTCGTGAGTCTTCTATAGAGGTAAGAAACCTCTTTTTTTATCTAGGAATACATTTTTATAGAAATACATATAGATACGAGTTGCAAACTTCATACTTTTGGACGCCTCCTCACAACCCTGATCCAGTACTGCACACCTCCCACGGAGGTGAGGACCTCGACCACGGTGGACCAGCTCCATCAAGAGTAAAGGACACGAAGAGGGGTGCAACCACCTGGCTCCTGTGTAATCCGGGATACCGAGCGGGAACTTTTTTTTCCGCAGGCGCATACGGTGGTTGCAGGACTGCAACCCGTGTTTGTGAGTACTCACTTTTTTAGAATTCGAGCCATCTGGCCATGCTAACGATACTGCACTATTGGGCTCCCGGTCTTCCCTCTCTGAACAGGAAAAAGGAAAAAAACCTCCTTCAGTGTTGAAGGAGTGATCCTTGACCTGTATTCTCCTTTATCACAAACAGGAAAAGTAGAAAATGATCATATAATCACAATAACAATAATTGATTATATAATCATATAATACAAAATAAACAGAGGTCACCCTGTGTAAAAAATGAACAGTAAAATACTCGGTGGTTCCAGGTATTTAGGATACTAAAATCTGGCAAAAATGTGAGGGAAAGTAAAGAGTATTGAGTTTCACACCTTCCCTATCAGTCAGCAATTTCAATAGGTAGAACTGGGAGGCTGTGGGGCTTACGGTAGCACTATGTCTACCGATTCTAATTCAATCGACAAAGTGACTTTATTGTGGAATCGACTTCAGTATGATTGATTGAAAGTCGATCAATTAGTGACCCACACACTACAAGCGATATCCTATGCAATTCACCTTCACTAATTGATCTGACCGCTGTTGTATCTCCATGCTCTGAATGCAAAAATTTATTCAAAGTCAATCGAATGATACATAAACAGTAGGCGATTCCTGTGCAATCGACCAATATCTGGCAACCTGCTCGATTGTCTAAGCTGGTTGATTCGACATGCTATCAGCCACTTTATATCGATTGGGCATACTGGAACACACGAGATTCTCTCTCGATTCGATAAAATGATCAAATGATCGGATGGTGGATCGTACAGTAAAATTGCTGGATGCATGGACACCTTTAGGCTGGCTTTTACAGGAAAAGTATAATATGTTTCATTTGATTTACCTTCTCCCACTTGGTACGGAGTTCCTCCAGAGTGATGGAGCTATAGGGGTTAACGGAAGATACTCTAATGTTATAGCTCTGGATGACCTTTTCCACTTCATTCTGAATGGCAATAATGGCTTGTCTTTCACCGTCTGCTTCTGGTAGTGTGGCTTTAAACTGTTCATGAGCAGTGATCAGTTTCTGAGATTAAAGTAAGGGAAACATATTATTTATAGTCAATTGGTAGACAGATACAAATATGACCAAGATCAGAGCCGGGACAAGGTTCTCGAGCACCCAAGGCTGAGACACCAAACTGCGCCCCTCCATCCCTGCCACCCCAGCCATCACACACTGATTGCTATTAGACTAAGAGGCGCCACAGGGCCCACAACCTCCCCAACACCTTAATATCTAGTTATATGGCTTGCAGTCACTGCCATGTATCCCCTTTTCTTATTTCTTTCTGCTTCAAACACAATTAGGAATGACAGCTGAATGAATTCTGCGCCCCCTCCTACACTGCGCCCTGAGGCTGGAGCCTCTCCAGCCTATGCCTCGGCCCGGCCCTGACCAAGATGCTGGAAACATTTGTGTTCAACCATAATAACCATGAAGCTGTAGCTATGGGTAACACGCTTTTATTCAGGCCAAGTATCTGCATTATACCAGCAGTGTAAGCTAACAACACTGCTGCTGGTGTACATGAGCTCTCAACATCTAAATACTGTAAAAGGAATCCTGTTAAAGTAAAAAGCCAGAAAATTTTCATTTTATTTTTGCTTTGGATACACTGGAGCGAACATCTGTGAGATTATCAGTATTTTTGGTGTTGGAAAAGCTTTGGGAGTTTTATGGTCATTACTATCCCGGTTATAGTCACCGAAATCTCTCCAGTCAGAACCTGTAAGAGCACTCTGACTGGTCTGCAGTTACATAGCACAGGGCTGAGTTATTGCCCAGACAATTCAGAGGTCTGCTATAGCCCCAGGTCTCCTGAGGCATGTGCTTGGAGCCATGCTGTTGGCATCAGGGTTAGGGACTCTACTATGCGGCTCAGACTCTTTGTCTCTCTCTCTCTTCCTGTCCATGTGGCTCATTCTCCTTCTCTGTTTGTCTTTCTCTTTCCCAGTCTATGTGTCTCTCTCTCCTTCTCTGTGTCTCTCTCTAGCAGTCCATGTGGCTCCCTCTCTTTCTCCAGGTGTGTCTCTCTCTCTCCACGTCCATGTGCCTCACTCTTCCTTCATAATAAATGTGCATTAATAAATCAATTATCACACAATGGGCCTGATTCATCAAGTGTGCTGTAGTGCGCGCTATGCATGCCTTATGTAGCAGCGCTCACTGCCATGTAAGCAGTGTGCCTTCCTTAGTTACGCGCATTGCTTCCTTAGCAATGCGCATAACATTAACTGCGGACGGGCCTGCTCCAGTGAAGTATTGCTACCACAATACTTGTTAATAATGTAAATTAACACAGTAGTGGCCGCGAGTGAAGTATCGCTACTGAGGAGCAGGCCCGCCTGCAGTTAATGTTAAGCGCATTAAGAAACAAATGCGGGTAACTATGGAAGGCACACTCCTTACATGGCAGCGAGTGCTGCTATGTAAGTCGTGCATATCGCTCACTACAGCACATTAAGTGACTTGATGAATCAGGCCCTAAGACTGAATTCACATACTGGTATATCTTTTAGGGGGTGATAAACATGGGCATTTTAATGTCCTCTAAAACGTCCACCATGTTATCCAACAGGCATGTTTCTACAGGAGCAGTTGAAGGTGTAATAGTTATAAGTATTATAGACATTGCATGCAGCTGCTAGCGATGCTAAATTGCACTCAAAGCTACACGTACACAGTTGTATCATCATGTTCCCAATTAAAGTAGGTATATAGAGTGTTTATAGATGCTCAGACCCAGTTCTCTAGCCATCTAAATCTGGTCCTTGTCAAAATTGCCTGTGGAAAAGTCCTTAAAGAAAACCAGAACTGAAAATTAAAAGTCAAAATAAACATAAACGAGTCATACTTGCCTCCCATGTAGTCTACTCCTCAATCTCTTTCTCCTCTCCCGCGTCCTGTTTGTCCACTGTGATCAATGGAATTCTCCGTCCTCCATTTTGAAAATGGCCATTACCCCCATAAAAGCTTTCTGGTCAGCACACTGTTCAACTGTAACATCACCCACTTGAGCATTAGGGAAACATGAATATTACCGGGCATATAGGTAGGCCACTCAGCTATAACTGACAGCAACTGACATATAACTGACAGCAACTGATATATTTCAGTTCTGACAAAATGTTGTCAGAACTGGAAGGGATCACTGTAAGAAGAAAATGGTGAGCTTCTGAGAGGAACTGATGGCAAGGTAACTATTTAATGTTTATTTGAAGTTACCTCATGTGTTTATTTTAAATAATTGCATTCAGTACAGGTTCCCTTTAATGGTATAACATTGCTCTGAGATCTTTGTAACCAAACTAAGAAACACATACCCCATCCCCAGAGAAAACACAGCAACTATTCCCCTTAACATATTTAAAAATTTTAGTGACGATAGCATGTATGTGGGCCTTTGTTATTAACCACTAAAGTCGGCTCAAAATTATGCACAATTACACAAAATTATGAATGGATTACATGAAATCAACTGAATTTCCAAATCATAGTTAGGCGTGTCCGTAACTGCAAAATTTTACATGACATTTAGCATAATCTTAATTAGCATATTACTATCACCACTAAATAAAACACTGTCAGTAAAACCCTCATGACATTGAGCACAATGTTTTACACATATAACATACCTGAATTTCTTCCACACTGTGGACAATAAACATATCCTGAAGATCTTCCATGGCTCCCTCCATCCAGATGTTGAAAGGTGCAGCTCTTTTAATAAACTCCAAATGGAGATGGTCGACAGTTTGTAAAAGCTTCTCAGTGCGCTGTGCGTGAAAATTTACAAATATCATTTGAACATTAGCAGTTTACACTCTTTGTCTCTAGAAAGGTCATTGCTCAGAGATCTTTGTAATCAAATTAAGAAACTCTTGTCCCATCCCCAGAGAAAACACAGTAACTTTAGAAGTTACAGTGGCTTGCAAAAGTATTCAGCCCCCTTGAAGTTTTCCACATTTTGTCACATTACTGCCACAAACATGAATCAATTTTATTGGAATTCCACGTGAAAGACCAATACAAAGTGATGTACACGTGAGAAGTGGAACGAAAATCATACATGATTCCAAACATTTTTTACAAATCAATAACTGCAAAGTGGGGTGTGCGTAATTATTCAGCCCCCTTTGGTATGAGTGCAGTCAGTTGCCCATAGAAATTGCCTGATGAGTGCTAATGACTGAATAGAGTACACCTGTGTGTAATCTAATGTCAGTACAAATACAGCTGCTCTGTGACGGCCTCAGAGGTTGTCTAAGAGAATCTTGAGAGCAACAACACCATGAAGTCCAAAGAACACACCAGACAGTTCAGGGATAAAGTTATTGAGCAATTTAAAGCAGGCTTAGGCTACAAAAAGATTTCCAAAGCCTTGAACATCCCACAGAGCACTGTTCAAGCGATCATTCAGAAATGGAAGGAGTATGGCACAACTGTAAACCTACCAAGACAAGGACGTCTACCTAAACTCACAGGCTGAACAAGGAGAGCGTTGACCAGAAATGCAGTCAAGAGGCCCATGGTGACTCTGGATGAGCTGCAGAGATCTACCGCTCACGTGGGGGAATCTGTCCATAGGATAACTATTAGTCGTGCACTGCACAAAGTTGGCCTTTATGGAAGAGTGGCAAGAAGAAAGCAATTGTGAACAGAAAAGCATAGGAAATCCTGTTTGCAGTTTGCCACAAGCCATGTGGGGGACACAGCAAACATGTGGAAGAAGGTGCTCTGGTCAGATGAGACCAAAATGGAACTTTTTGGCCAAAATGCAAAACGCTATGTGTGGCGGTAAACTAACACTGTATATCACTCAGAACACACCATCCCCACTGTCAAATATGGTGGTGGCAGCATCATGCTCTGGGGGTGCTTCTCTTCAGCAGGGACAGGGAAGCTGGTCAAAGTTGATAGGAAGATGGATGGAGCCAAATACAGGGCAATCTTGGAAGAAAACCTCTTGGAGTCTGCAAAAGACTTGAGACTGGGGTGGAGGTTCACCTTCCAGCAGGACAACGACCCTAAACATAAAGCCAGGGCAACAATGGAATGGTTTAAAACAAAGCATCTCCATGTGTTAGAATGGCCCAGTCAAAGTCCAGATCTAAATCCAATCGAGAATCTGTGGCAAGATCTGAAAACTGCTTTTTTACAAACGCTGTCCATCTAATCTGACTGAGCTGGAGCTGTTTTGCAGAGAAGAATGGGCAAGGATTTCAGTCTCTAGATGTGCAAAGCTGGTAGAGACATACCCTAAAATACTGACATCTGTAATTGCAGCAAAAGGTGGTTCTACAAAGTATTGACTCAGGGGGCTGAATAATTACGTACGCCCCGCTTTGCAGTTATTGATTTGTAAAAAATGTTTGGAATCATGTATGATTTTCGTTCCACTTCTCACGTGTACACCACTTGGTATTGGTCTTTCACGTGGAGTTCCAATAAAATTGACTCATGTTTGTGGCAGTAATGTGACAAAATGTGGAAAACTTCAAGGGGGCCGAATACTTTTGCAAGCCACTGTATACTTGGCTTTCAGAACCACATTTATTCACTTTAACATCTGACTGGTTTTAAGGTACCTCAAGTGCTTCTCGCCTCTTTTGAGTTAATGTTCCAAGTCTATCCCATTGGTCACATATCTTCTGACACCTTTCATTGACCCTTGCTGCATCATGATAGTCCAACTCACTGGAGGAAAAAAAATGTAAATATTAAGGCCCATTCAAATGTATGCATCTTACACATGGATTATAGCTATCTTCTGATACCTAAAATGCAGCAAATTTGCAAAGAGAATTTTGTACAATTGTTTTCTTTGCATCACAAATGCATACTGTATGTAAACAACATATAAAAACATGTATCAAAATTGCAACAAAATTGAGAGCTGTGAATAGTGTCTCTCTTCAAGAGTAATTTAACGTCATATTGGCGTGTATTCCTTAAACTGCCATAAGCAGAATAACATGCGTAAAGTCTTACCACATGATGAGTAGAGCGTAGTCAATACATTGCATACAATGCAATATGCTATACTCATCGTGCATTAAATGTGCATTTTTCTGCTTACCGCAGTCTAGTCAGAAAACCTCATATTTAGAGAGAAAAGTATGACTCGCCCTCATAAAAAAGCACTTAAAGAGACTCTGTAACAAAAATGTCATCCTTTTTTCTACCATCCTACACTTTCCTAAACCTATTCTAATGTGCTCTGGCTTACTGCAGCACTTTCTACTATCACCGTCTCTGTAATAAATCAATGTATCTTTCCCCTGTCGGACTTGTCGCCTTGTGTCTGGAAGGCTGCCAACTCTTCCGTGCTGATCTGTTATGCACACCCCTCTCCAGGCCCCTCTATGCACACTCCAGTGCGTGTGTGTTATTTACATAAGCCAGCAGAGTCTCTGCTCTCTTACCAGTGAAAGAGAGCTGGATAAAAATCCTCCTCTGTTAGGCTGTGAAAGGAGCTGGCTGACACATACTGAGGAATTACAGACAGGGCAGAGCTGTCTGCAGGAAGAAACGATCAGCCTCACAGCCTGTCATTAGTATTCAGTGGATGAGAGCTACAGGGGGAAGAAGGTAAACACACAAGTGATCTCTTGAGATTCAAAAGGAAGGCTGTATACAGCCTGCTTGTGTATGGATCTATTTTCTATGTGTGGACATACTGTACATCAACCTACTTCCTGTTTTGGTGGCCATTTTGTTTGTTTATAAATAAACTTTTAAAAACTGTTTTTGACTACTTTTAATGTGGCGGGAGCGGCGAAATTGTGACAGAGGGTAATAGGAGATGTCCCCTAACGCACTGGTATGTTTGCTTTTGTGCGATTTTAACAATACAGATTCTCTTTAAAATGGAAGCAAAATATGTACCCCACTATCCTGGAAACAGACCTCCTCTCCAACAGTCTCATAATGGATTTCCAGTAAAGCCTTCTACACTTCTAGGAAGCTGGTCATGGACATCTCGTTAAAAAATCCAGCTTGTGTACAGGTGCCCCGAGGTCAGCCAAGGTTGATAATGATCTGGCATGATGGATCT
The DNA here is from genome assembly GCF_040937935.1 of Hyperolius riggenbachi. Taxonomy (NCBI): domain Eukaryota; kingdom Metazoa; phylum Chordata; class Amphibia; order Anura; family Hyperoliidae; genus Hyperolius; species Hyperolius riggenbachi. The sequence goes on from NC_090649.1 coordinate 397,826,142, forward strand.
TTAAGTGACAATTGTCAACCAGTCCACTGGTCCCCTCTCTACTCTTTCCTGGAAACTGCTCTGTCATATCTGGCACCGTTGTCCCTCTTCCCTTCTTTATAGACACAAAATTCATCACTAGGCTGTTGACTAGGGATGCATCTGTACTGCATTAGCGCTCCACAGTGACACCCGCAGGTTTTGGTTCCATCCCGGCAGGCAAAACAAGGTCAGGAGAAATTGTGTGTGTATACAACTTTCGTATAGTGTTGGGCAAGTTAGGGTCGGTGTACACTGTACACAGTATACAGGCCATTGTGGAGAAGTGGTGTTTGTAAACAACAGACAGTAGGAGCTATCAGAGCTCTTTGGGATGTTAACATTGTTAATCAGAGATTTAAATAATTCATGTTGCAAGAATAAAAACAACCATATTTCACAATCCGCCATATGCCTTCCTGGAGGTCTTCTGCGTTTTTCTCAATGGCTTGAGATAGTCCAGAATCATGCATCTCCAAGCTCTGCCCAGGAAGGTAGATGGCAGCATTGTGAGATAAGCACATGCTGTATGTGAGTTTGATTACATGCCCAGACCCACCATGATTAGCTGGTGAGTAGGGACCGAGTGGAGGGTGTGTGTGTTATACTGGTGATGGAATCCCTGTTTTGGTCCTTGCTTATCGCGCACTGAGGTGTAGAATGGCTGAAACATATTACACTACAGTATGTTAGGGTTCTTTAGTTTATTTTGAGGGGTTTCACTGTACAGACTGGGGGGGAAAGTGGAAATTCCTGGACAGGATTGGAATGATCTTGTGGGGCTAAAACATTGGATGACTGAACATTGTTATACAGCTGCTACCCGCTGTGGATCATATACTGTGGTGAAAATAGAGGCCACTTATAACTGTTTTATCATTTCTTGACCTGCATCGAGCAATTAAGTGTGCCTCTGTAGTATTGTATAGTGGTTGTGAACATTTTGCGCAGCTTTATATTGCTTATTTTACCTATTATTTTAATCTCATTTCCAGGAGTAAGTCTGGTGGGTTGGCTGCCTACTGTCATCCCTGTGTAATGTCAAAACCAAAGTGTTAGTAGGACATGTAGGCCCCATTTGTGTAAAGTTACATGGGCCAATATAGTCAAGTTCCATTCTGTAAATATATAAAGCAGTATTAGCCATTTACTGTTCATATCCTAAAGCAGAAAGCATCTCATTGTTAAAACATTTCACTGTGTCAATGGATTCTGAGCAAAGACTAAATTTAGCCTCCAAAAGAAGAGGGTTTTTGAAACGGCCAAGATAATATTCTTACTGAACAATGCTAGGAATTCTTTTACACAGTACCTATGACACTACTGAATGCCATGGAAATAGTTTTATCAGCTAAATGTCAGCAGCTGTGTCTCAGCGAGTGGAACATACTTCAGTTCCTGGGCGATGGCTGCAATCTGCTCCACTCGGTCCTGGCGGGAGGCCAGTTCACTCTCAAAGGTCTCGTGTTTTCTCAGTAGAGCCCTCACTTCAGTCAGAGATGAACCCTCGTAGTCCTTCTGTATTAACATTTGCTCTTTTCCTGAAAGTATAAAGTGTTACATCACTGAGGACCAATCAAAAGTTACAAACACCACTCAAATTACTACCCTAGGGGTTAGCCTCCAGTTTTTCACAGAGTGTTTCATATATGCTGCGTCAGAATCTATGGCAAAGTCTTCTGCATTATATATGCATATATACTGTATCAGAATTTATGGATGTTTTCTGAAAAATAAAAAAGATATATATTTTTGATATGATAAAGATAAACGAGGCTCAGAGAGAGTCTCCATCCAATGGGACAGATCTTGAAAAGATTTGGAGAGGATACTGTAATCCATAAAAAGGCTCATACACACGCTCAACAAAAGTCCTTTAATGCACAACTATCAAACAACTTTTGTTGTTTAAACAAACCAGAAAAGTTGTTTGCTATTGTTCAAGCAACTGTTGGATTGACTTGAGCTGTGTCTTATCAGTTGTTTGATCAATAGCAAACAGCTTTTTTGGTTTGTTTCAACAACAAAAGTTGTTTGATAATTGTGCATTTAAAGGACTTTTGCTGAGCGTGTGTATGTGGCTTAAATACAGGAAATTTGTCTCATCATGTTCAAGATGTTCAAGAGTCCTATTTGTACTGCCACTGGTGTTTCAACTAAGACATCAGAAAGTGTCCAAATGCTTACATAAATGCCATAATTTTTTTTTTTAAACAATTGCTTAAAATGTTAAACTCCTTTTTTTGCTTTATAGGCTGAAGGTAATTGTTTTCATTTTTTACTGTTTGCACTTTATACTGTTGTCACTTCAGCATACTGAGTTCTGACTGATAAGGGAAACAATATGTTTAAATAAGAATAGCAAGAAGCTGCAATATATCAAAAAGTGAAGGGCTTTGAACTAGTCTCAATATTTTCTGAATGAACTGCAAATACATTTTATATTAGGAACATCGATTCTATAGGACAATCTAATCTAACGTACAGGCCATAGATTTAAAATAAATGTATAGTCAGAGAAACATGATGACTTTAAAGCTTGATTCCTTTAACTTTTTTCTAATTAAACCCACCTAACCCAAACTAACAGCGTACCCATCCACCAACCCCACTCCAAGCTCAACTTTGGGGTCCTCAGCCCTTTAAAGGGAACCCGAGGTGAGAGGGATATGGAGGCTGCCATATTTATTTCATTTTAAACAATACCAGTTGTCTGGTAGTCCTCCTGATCCTGTGTCTCTCTAATACATTTAGCTAAAGACAATGAACAAGCATGCAGCAGATCAGGTACTCTGACTCAGCTGACTCAAGGTATACTGGATTAGCCATATGCTTGTTCCAGGGTTTTGACTCAGACACCACTTATGCCAGAAGATCAACAAGGCTGCCAGGCAACTGGCATTGTTTACACGGAAAAAAATATGGCAGCCTCCATATCCCGCTCACCTCAGGATCTCTTTAAGCACTTTAGCACTTTAATTGTATTGTGCCAACCATGCCCACTCTTACAAACCCCCTGTGCTGCCTCTCAGAAATCCCTATGCTGATACAATATCACTTTGCCACATACTATACCATCAACTTAAAGGAACACTTAAGTCTAGAAAAAAAAAATGACATTTACTCACCTGGGGCATCCCTCAGCCCCCCAAAGCTGGATGGTGCCCTCGCAGCCCCGCTCCGATCATCATGTCCCCGCCGGCGGCTACTTCCGGTTCGGCGACAGCCGCCGACAGGCTGGGAACGCGGCTGATTTTCCGCGTTCCCAGCCGCTGCTATCACTCTCTCTGCTGCTATATATATACGCTATAGCAGCATAGAGAGTGATAGCAGCGGCTGGGAACGCGAAAAATCAGCCGCGTTCCCAGCCTGTCGGCGGCTGTCGCCGAACCAGAAGTAGCCGCCGGCGGGGACAGGACGATCGGAGCGGGGCTGCGAGGGCACCATCCAGCTTCGGGGGGCTGAGGGATGCCCCAGGTGAGTAAATGTCATTTTTTTTCTAGACTTAAGTATTCCTTTAAGGCCTCTTGCACACGGCAAGTGATTCCGATTCAGATTCCGCTTTTTAATCAGTTTTTACATCCAATTCAGATTCCGATTTGCAGTTTGCTCCCTGCACACTGCAAATCGGAATCTGAATCGGATTTAAAAACTGATTAAAAAGCGGAATCTGAATCGGAATCACTTGCAGTGTGCAAGAGGCCTAAACCAGTCAATACACTGGGGATCGGGGGGAGGTGGCTGTAACACCCATGCTTCTTTTCCAACTGATGGCAAAGGGAAGAGCAGTAGAGAGGATGTAGTTAGACAACCCCCTCCCAGAAGTGAGCAGGTCAGGCTGCTGCAATGATGCATTAATTATATAAAAAAATAATAATTACCATCATGCAGTGCACTGCCAGCTTTTTTGTTACTCATATGCACAAAACATGCCCCTCCACCCAGGTATTATAATTAAAGAACCCTTACTTATTTACAGAAAACACAATGACAGAAAATATTTGAATGAAACAAAACACACCTGTCTTGGAGGCTGCAGGAAGATTTGAATTTCCAGACTGAATCTTCCCACTAAAGGTGAGTACACACCTTTGAAGGATGTCGCCCATCGGGGATCAGGACCTGATCCCCTTGGGTGACGTCACTGGACCGGGCTGCACACACACGTCTGCTGTGTAGCTGACGACACGCTGTGTTGCTAGGTGGGTGGATGATGAAGGGACGATGAGAGACACATGCGAGACGTCACGCGGCGGGCGGGGAGCAGCACGAACAATGAGATTGGCGTCATTGGTGGGTAGTATATCTGCCCAGCGGATCACTCGCAGGTTGGGGACGCCGGCTGCCATACACATGCCTGATTATCCGCTGAGGTGGCCATTATCTGCCACCTCAGCTGACTTAAGTCAGGCATGTGTACAGACCTTAACACATTCATTTGGACCGATGAGAATCCCTGGAGTAAAATTCAAAAAAACTTAATCAGGAAATGTAAACTTTTCCTGTGTTCACCTGAATTTTCTGCCAACATTTTCCAGTGGTCTAGATCAGAGTTCCTCAACCCTGTCCTAAAGGCCCACCACCAACGGATTACAGGCTTCAGCATTCGGATATTTGATTTTCCAAGCTAAATTTTCCCATTAATGCTTTTATATAGACCTATGAGTATCCTCATGGCAAATTTAAATAAGAGGAAATTACAATTTTAATGTTCCCTGTGTTCACCTGAATTTGCGGCCAAAGCTTCCCAATGGTCTAGAATCTAGATCAGAGTTCCACAACCATGTCCTCAAGGCCCACCAACAGTGCATGATTTGCAGAAAACCAAAGGCACTCACAATTGGGGTAATCAGTGTCTCAGAAGAGCCGATTACAGGAGAAACTTAGAAAATTAGAACATTGTGCAAAAGTTCATTTATTTCAGTAATTCAAATAAAAAGATGAAACTAATATAAGAAATAGGAACCCTTTGCAGGTGTTTTGAATTAATTAGCTGATTAGAATCTGACACTTTGGGCTTAGAATATTGGACATTTTCACCCTATTCTAATGGTCTGAGATTTTGATTTTGGGTGTTTTCATAATAAGCTGTAAGACATAATCATCAAAATTAGAACAAATAAAGGCTTTTACTGAAATACATGAACTTTTGCACAATATTCCAATTTTTGGAGTTTCACCTGTAACTACCTCTGAGGATTCCTACAACGGTCTAGATCACAGGTGTCGAACTCCAGGCCTGGAGGACCAGATCCATGCCAGTGTTTAGGATGGACTGAGAAAGAGGGGAATGTGTTCTACCTGATGGACCACACTTATCCTGATACAGACCCATCAATTAATTTGAGCTGTGTCAAATGTGTTTGGACCTCGGCCCTCGAAGGACCTGTTTGACATCCCCGGTCTAGATGAATGGATAAAATGATTTACACATCAATAATATAATGAAAGTATTCATAAAAAAGGAAATGACAAAAATGCTCCCATTTATGAAGTGCTACAAATAAGTTACAGGAAATGGAAGACAGTGACACCAATGTACCATTCATACATTTTTAAACTAATAAGAAGTGCTGTCAGTGTTTAGTTAGCATAGTATCAATAAGAGGTATCCTCAGGGCCACTATGTTTAGAATAAAAATGATTCCAGCCTGGATCGAGATGAGTCCAGTTTCATAATTCCAGGATTAGAGAGTAAAGTGATATATCTGGCAGCCCTTGCAGCTATTTCCTAAAAGATAGGCCAGGGAACACATAGCTTTCCTGCAAGGCCATGACCATCATACCCTTTCAGATAAAGGTAGGAGAGAGTGGTATCATGGTAACTATTCTTATTTTATATATGCATATAATTTATATTATTTTAATTATTCTTATTTTATTAATAATAATGTAAGATACAAATATGGGTGCATAATAAAGAGCTGGCATAAATATAGAAATAACTCAAAAGGAACAAAATGTGACTAAGTGATTCCCAAACAAAAAGTTTGGCAACAAATATTGAATATGTACTGATTTTTTTTCTTTTACATGCGTTAAATAATGTGGTTATTTATTTATTTATTTTTTATAAAAAATGTACTACAGAACAAGTTAGCTGCTTCCCTAATACTTTGAACACTACAGTATACTGTTTATGGTGAATTAATTTCGGAGTGTTAAACATTATGACATTGTAATAATGCATGTTTGCACTTGTTTCTTACCAGAAGACCATGTCTCATGCGTGGTTGCCTTCTGTCTAAATTTCTCAGCCAAATGATCAAGTCTCTGAAGCCTTCTTAGCTCATTGAGCATCCACTCTTCATACCCTTTCTCACCTTGCTCCAGCCTCTGCCAAGCATTTGCAATGTCCTGCGCAATGAGAACAATTTCTTCTGTTACCGTTAATGAGTATTATTTTATTTATAGTCTCAAAATCTTGAAAGACCTTCACTGCTTGACCTTAAAGGATGACTGAAGTGGAGGGGATATGTAGGCTGCCATATTTCTTTCCTTTTAAACAATGTTAGTATTTTAAGCCTCATCTACACGGGTAGATGAGGCTGCGATCTGGCGGCTCGATTAGCCTCTTCCGCGTCCCCGTGCGTGCCCGCCGCGTCCCCGCTCGTGCGCCGCATTCGATTCCACGCTCGTCCCCGCCGCCGCTTCTCTTCCGCTCGATTCCCTGCCATTGTCCCCTCGCGGGGAGCGAGCAGGGAATCGGCGGAAGCAAGATCCGTTGTGTCGGATCTTATCAATCGAGACGCATCAGCGGCTCGATTGATAAGGAACATCGCGGCTGCATCTACGCGTGTAACTGCAGCTTTATGCCTTAGTAGTATCTGAATCACCCACCTGAAACAAGCATGTAGCAAATCCAGTCAATCATTAATCAAACATCTGCTTGTTCAGGGTTTATGGCTAGATGTATTAGAGGCAGAAGATTAGCAGGATGCCAGACAATTGGTATTATTTAAAATGAAATAAACATGGTAGCCTCCATATCTCTCTTGCTTCAGGTGTCGTTAAACCACTGTGTAGTGAGCAATACAGTACATTCCCATTGTTTCTGGCAACTGCTTTGCCAGAACAGCTGAATGTTAGCCTGCAGCTTTTGATGAGCACAGCGTGTATGCTAGCATGCACCTGTGATTTTTTTCCATGGCAACAAGTGGTGGAGGCACCAGGGTCTAATAACCTAGTGCCCGTTTTTCGATCCCCCCCCCCCAACTTTCCAACCCCCAGAGTTCAGCAGCTGCAGGAAGTATGGGTTTTGTAAGTACAGTATTTTGTACCCATTCTGGTTATTATGGTGATTAGCTCTTCCTCTCACATGTACGGATGCCAGGCTCTTTGGTCTTCATGTACCAGGTCCCAACTTGATGGCAATGTCAAGCCAGGATTCGGTACATGAAGACGCAAGAACCTAGCACAGTACAAGTGAGAGGGAGAGCTGATCGCCAAAGCAGCCAGGAGGGGTGAGAAATACTTACTACGCTACTTCGGATGGAGGGAGGTGCACTACAGTACCAGGGAGAGCTGTGGGAAAGAGGGGGGCCACTAGAAAACCAGGAAATTCCTTAAAGGGGTAGAGGGATCACTAGACTACACAGGAAAAATATATGAAGGGAAGGAGTACCAAGAGATCCCAAGGGATGCTTCCCAGGGAAAGATATAAATAAGAGGGGGAGCCACTAGATTACCAGGGCAAGCTATAACAAAAAGACTGGGCTATTATTTGCTAATTTATTTATTATTTGTGCTAAGTTAAAACGTGTACTGACAGAAGATCACAGGACGTGTAATGGCGCTGTCGGCACATCAGAGCCCCGGTATCCTGAGCAGAAATAGACATTCTGTTTGCATGGGAGAACTTACAGTTCTTACCGCATTATCAGTACAGGAATCCAAGTCAAAGAAGCATTATAACAAAATGTTCTGCCCCCTGCAGGCCTAGCTGTCCATTAACCAGCTATTGGTCTCCTGCACAACGTGAGGTGTGATCAGGTGGGCAAAGACATGTTCATGGTTACAAATGCAGCTGTATTCTACCAGGAAGTACAGACCGTACAGGCAGTTATAAGAGCTTTCTGTAGCTTCTTTTTTTAAATGCACACTGCAGGAAGTGTAATATAGCTACAGTGGGATGCGAACGTTTGGGCAACCTTGTTAATCATCATGATTTTCCTGTGTAAATCGTTGGTTGTTACAATAAAAAATGTCAGTTAAATATGTCATATAGGAGATACACACAGTGATATTTGAGAAGTGAAATGAAGTTTATTGGATTTACAGAAAGTGCACAATAATTGTTTAAAGAAAATTAGGCAGGTGCATAAATGTGGGCACTGTTGTAATTTTATTGATTCCAAAACCTTAGAACTAATTACTGGAACTCAAATTGGCTTGGCTCAGTGACCCCTGACCTACATACACAGGTGAATCCAATTATGAGAAAGAGTATTTAAGGGGGTCAATTGTAAGTTTCCCTCCTCTTTTAATTTTCTCTGAAGAGTAGCAACATGGGGGTCTCAAAACAATTCTCAAATGACCTGAAGACAAAGATTGTTCACCATCATGGTTTAGGGGAAGGGTGGCCATCTCAGTCCCCAGACCTGAATATAATTGAAAATCTGTGGTGTGAGTTAAAGAGAGCTGTCCATGCTCGGAAGCCATCAGACCTGAATGAACTAGAGATGTTTTGTAAAGAGGAATGGACTAAAATACCTTCAACCAGAATCCAGACTCTCATTGGAACCTACAGGAAGCATTCAGAGACTGTAATTTCTGCAAAAGGAGGATCTACTTAATATTGATTTCATTTCTATTTTGTGGTGCCTAAATTTACGCATCTGCCTAATTTTGTTTAAACAATTATTGCACACTTTCTGTAAATCCAATAAACTTAATTTCACTTCTTAAATATCACTGTGTGTGTCTCCTATATGATATATTTAACTAACATTTTTTATCATAACAACCAACAATTTATATAGGAAAATCATGACAATTAATAAGGTTGCCCAAACTTTCGCACAACTGCAGCCTTATCTTTAGCGGGCAGTGTGTAAAGACTGACACAGGTTCACTTTCACTTTAAGACATGCTGCAAGAAAACATTTGTGTATGGTTAAGCAAGCATGGGAAATACCTGAGGTTTACCAGATATATACTGTGCTCTAAAATGCTACAGATTATTTATAATCAGGGCCATTTTTAGGCAATGGCAAACCTAGCATACTGTATGTCTGGTTTGCCATTGCCTACTGTATGCAACACTTATAGGAGGGGGCACCACAGTCATATTGATAGCCCACTGCGCTTTATGTAATTCTTATGCACAAATGCCATTACCATTAAGGAATAAATGGATGGTAATTTTATCACCTAAATGGGCACTGCTAATTAACACAACTTAGTAAGCCTAAATGATCTGTATTTATTGTTGAAACTCCTTTTGATTTCCTTGACAATGGTCCGACCTTGAAAGATCCAGGCTGTAAATAAATAGTAATTTTTTTTTTAAATGGATACACATCCATCGTAATTATAGGAAGAATCTTTAATGTGGGTTCTGTGAAAGGCCAGTAAAGCAAAGTAAAGGCCAGTGCGGTTTATATGGCCTGGCAATAATTTGAGTTTTCTCTTCATAAACCATATTTTGAGAAACAATGTCATTTCTGTACATGACCTAACAAATTAGTAGTGCTTGTAGGCTGTAATCTTAAAATTTACAAGATTGGGGGGAGGAGGGGGTGGAGTTATAAAAGGGGCCTTGACTGGTTTTCCAACAGGTTAGAAACAGCCCTGTTTATAACTATGTAATTTATACTCACAGAAACCATTTTCCCCTCAGAGGGCATGAATGCCGGCCTGTTGCTTATTCTCAGCTTTGTCTGCAAGGTGTTGAAGTTGATCTCCAGCTGACATTTCTCCTGGACTCTGGGGGGTTTGTGTTTGCGTCTGTAGTCTCGGAAATCTTCAAGTTTCTTCATCATGGCTTCCATGCTCTTTTCAGGAGTGCGGTTTTCCAGCCATGGAATTGTGCGTCTGATCCATTCCAGAAGCTGCAAAAAGAAAATCTCTTTAAAATCTTAACACATTGCAAAGAAAGTATAAAACGTTTTATAGAAACATCTTTTTTCATATTTAGTCACTTTTAAAGGTACAAAAAATGATGACCTGGAGTTCTCCTGTTGCTATGTGCTTTATGACTTGGAGTTCTCCTGGTATGTGCTTTATAACCTGGGGTTCTCCTGTTGTTATGTACTGTACTTTATGATCCAGGAATCTCCTGCTATGTGCCTTATGACCCTGGGTTCTCCTGTTGTTATGTGCTTTATGACCCCGGGTTCTCCTGTCAGGTGCTTTATGATCCGGGTATCTCCTGTTGTTATGTGCTTTATGATCTGAAGTTCTCCTGTCGTTATGTGCTTTTTGACCTGGGGATCTCCTGTTATGTTTGTTATAACCCAGGGTACTCCCACTGTTATGTTATTTATGACCCAGGGTTCTCCTGTAGAGTGCTTTATGATCCGGGGATCTCCTGTTATGAGCTTCTTTCACATAACATACACATATGTAGTTCCTAGTTAGATGAATTGAGAATTACCTCACTTGCCAGTCTCTCATATTCTTCCATCATTCTCTCATTTTCCTGATTAACAGCAAGAACTTTACAGATACGATTAGCAGCTGTCTCTGCCTGTGGAGAATTAGGAAGTGTTAATCATAAATAAGAACAGCAACATACAGCACATAGGGCATTGGTTGTAGATATTACTTCAGGAATGATCCACATTGCTAAGCTCTCTTAAAGACTCCAAACATATAAAACAATCATCAACCATGCAATTTCAGTGCAATAGAATGATATGCTTTATGTGTTTGGATAGCCGCAAATATCCTTCACTAATTATTCCCGAATATTAATACTCCCTTTCAGCTCAAGCTTCCCTTAAAGCAAAGCCATTGTTGACCTCTTACAGGAGATATTGTAAGACACAGATAGAAATGAAGTATAAAGAATAAGTGGCAAACTCCTAAAAAATGAATAACTTAAATATCAGCTCTTATTTACTTAGTACAAGACATAAAGGAAATCTGCTTGGATAATAATAAAACAACACTTTATGTAAGGTAAATCAGGGACAGCCCATAAGCCTTGCCTGACTAATGTCTGTATCCAACTGAGCTACAGTATTCAGGGGCACCTGATGAGTCACGAGGCAGTGACGAAATCGATTGGGCGGAGACTGGAAGCATAGGGAACAGCACGACAGTGAGTGGAGGGCGACAGCATGAGCGGAATGGAATACCACGGTCAGCCCGGCAAAGGCAACGGGGGAGAGCCCTGATAAAACTCTATGCAGAAACATATGTGAAGATCATGTGAGTGGAATTTTAAAATAAAGTTTTTAACATGTTTTACTGAATTGAGAGGCATTTCTTTGAGGTACATTGTAATGCAAGATCCTATCTGCAGATCTGAAGTTCCATCCTGGTGGATCTGATCTGCAGATGAAAGTCTGTTAAACAAGGTGTGTATGAGGATCTGCAGATCTCATAGACTATGAATACATTTTGCAGGAACGGATCTTTTGCAGGAACAGATCTTTTGCAGATATTGATCTTTTGCATGTGTGCAGCATGTTTGTGTGCAGCATCTTGCAAAGATTTCTATATCTGATGGGGAGTTCAGCTCCATAGAATAGACTGTGTAAAGTATGGCTCTCATACTACATGGAAGGGGGTAAAATTGGTCTGTGATCTTTCATTTTCCAAAGACTATAGTCTGATGTGTGTATGCACCCTAAGATGCCTACTGAGTGAAAAGTCCAGCTCATTTACTATGCTTAGATATATTTTGGCTGCGTGTAATATATATCATCTCTGACTAACAAAATAAACTAAATATTTTTTATTTTTGTACATGATATAGAATAAAAAAAATGTAATAAATCTCCTCTATGCACTGTTTCCTTTAACTCTACCTTACCTGTTCAGCCCCAGCGAACGCATGATAGAAGCAAGACACATAAGTCATGAGGGCTCTCTCATCAGGTTTGGGTGTGTTGACAATATCTAAGGGGAAAAAAACAGTTAACAAAAACAAGAAAACAATTAATCATTACTGCTGTTATTACTTTTTTCTATTCGCCCAAAAAACGAAGATGATACCTGTGGAAAGCCCCCAAACGTATGCTTGGTAAAGAGAAAATAAGTATTTTTTTATTGCAAGAGGTAAGCGGGCACAGGATCACATGTTCATAACAGATGTTTTAAAATCTCAGTATTTAGAGAGGCGATCTTAGGTTGGATATACATGTGTAGATGTTACACAATGAATGGTGGCTTGTGAGATACCTGCTCATGTTGATCACTACAGTGGAAACTGGACATTTTTGTCCATTTAACTGCATTGGAAAACCGACAATGAACGCAGGATCCGTTCACACTTGTCAGTCTGCAATGGATCAGTTTGATCCAATGTGGTAGGTGGTTTTACACTTCTGTGCTGACTGTGATTTTTCCAGGAGAGTGGATTATTTCCCGCATAGCCTATGGTTGCCATGCATCTGCCCTGCGCTCCAACCTGACCACAATGGAACATCAGAGTGACCGTACCACAGGACAACGGTGCATGTAGTGACATATGTAGGTATATGTGTCGGTATCGCGTGGTACAGGTGCTCACAGAGACTATTCAAAAAAATGCCGGACACCCGAGGAGGCAGAGGGACCATCTGGGCATCCGTCAGGTCTGTTGATCATTAGGAATTGAACGCCGTTATTGCCGTGCATCCGATCAAGCCCGTGTGACGAAAATTTTCCAGCATGCCCAATTGATACTTTTGACCAACTGCAATCAGAAATTGATTGAAACGGTTGTTTGGGTGGCCATTTTGCTTTACTGGAGTTCGCTTTATACTTTTCCACTGTGAAACATTTAAAGGGAACTTGAAGTTATTATTATTATTATTATTTAGTATTTATATAGCGCCAACATATTACGCAGCGCTGTACAGTGTATATATATATATATATGTCTTGTCGCTAACTGTCCCTCAAAGGAGCTCACAATCTAATCCCTACCATTACCATATGTCTATATTATGTAGTGTAAGTACTGTAGTCTAGGGCCAATTTTTAAGGGGGAGCCAATTAACGTATCCGTATGTTTTTGGAATGTGGGAGGAAACCGGAGTGCCCGGAGGAAACCCACGCAGACACGGAGAGAACATACAAACTCTTTGCAGATAGTGCCCTGGCTGGGATTCGAACCAGGGACCCAGTGCTGCAAGGCAAGAGAGCTAACCACTACGCCACCGTGCTGCCCAAGTGAGAGGATTACGGAGGCTGCCATCTATCTACACAGGTGACACAGGCCGGTGAAGCTTTATGTAGACCATTCTATTTTTTGGATCTCCCCATCAGCCTGCGTTATAAGCCTCGTGCCCATGGCAACAAGATAGGAGGGAGAGACAACCACTCTTGCTCCTACTCTGCAGAGCAACAAGTTGCCTTCGCTCCTTAACCTTCCTGGTGGTAAGCCCGAGCTATGCCACGCAGGAGGATTTCTCAGGCCCTGCTGGGCCGATTTGCTAGCTGTGTGTTACCTGCGATCGCCGCCGTGCCGCACCGATTCGCCACTACCCACCGCGGCGCACTGCCCCCCCAGACCCCATGCGCTGCTAGGCCAATCAGTGCCAGGCAGCGCTGAGGGGTGGATCGGGACTCCCTTTGACGTCACGACGTCGATGACGTCATCCCGCCCGTTGCCATGGCGACGGGGGAAGCCCTAATGGAAATCCTGTTCAGAACGGGATTTCCGGACGGGCTTGATCGCCGGAGGCGATCGAAGAGGGTGGGGGGATGCCGCTGCACAGCGGCTGTCATGTAGCTAGCGCTAGGCTAGCTACATGATTTAAAAAAAAAAAAATAGTGTTGCGCTGCCCCCTGGCGGTTTTAATTGACCGCCAGGAGGGTTAAGTATCTTCAAGGGACCAGCATGCATGTGCACGATCAATTAAATCTCATTGTTTATTTGCTGTTGCTGAGTGGAGTATGATTGAGTCACTCCTATCTTGTTCACGTGGTCGGTCATGCGGCTTAGAATATGGGTTGGTGGGGAGAACAAAAAATAGAATGGTCTACACAGAACTTCACTGGCCGGTTACTCTGTGCAGATGGAATATTCTGTGGTCAAAAGTTTTAAGACACAAAGGGCTTGATTCACAAAAGAGTGCTGTTAGCACGGCCGTTTTCGCGCGAATTTTCGCATTGCGCGCGATCGTGAATTTTCGCGCAAAACGATAACATTTTCGTGCGCAAATGCGAATTTTTGCGCCAAAACGATATCGATTTCGCGGTAAAATTCGCGTTTACGCGTGAAACCGTTATCGTTTTGCGTGAAAATTCATGATCGCGCGCAATGCGAAAATTCGCGCGAAAACGGCCGTGCTAACAGTTAGCACTCTTTTGTGAATCAAGCCCATAGGGCTCTATTCATAAAACATTTGCGGGAAAAAAATCTTGGAGGGAAAATACCGCATCGGTATTTTAGACTTTTGTGTGCTAATTCATAAAAAAGTTTACACTTGAGATAATAGGTCGGGGAATTCCCGCACTAAACTAGCGGTACTAGCTGAGTTGATACATTTTCTCTGTGCAGAGACAGAGTTAGGCAGCCCCAGCATCCCTTTACATGTGCATTTTTTTAAATTGCCTCTCCTTGCCCTGAATCTGCGCTGAATCTGTCTAAAGCCCCATCTACACGATACGATTCTTTATGCAATTCAATTACGATTCTATTTACCATCCAACTAAATCCGACATGTCCGATCGGGATTAGATTCGATTCAATTCGATATGCTATTGTTTTGCAATGGCAAATCGAATTGAATTGAATCGAATCCAGATCGGACATGTCGGATTTAATCGGATCATAAATAGAATCGTAATAGAATCGCATAAAGAATCGTATCGTGTAGATGGGGCTTAATAGTCTTTCTAAACAATCTATGTAATTGCTGCAGCTTAGAAGAACTTCAAGAAATGTTACACATGCAGGCTTTTTGATGTGAAATATATCTGAAAACAGGTACCCAGGGGGTTAAAAAACACAGCCTTGGTATTCCGGAATGCCCTTTTTGTTCTTCTCTCACTGCAGCTGCCTGGGAGGTCTGTCCACATTAGCTTGCCTGTTATCTTGCCTGTTACTGCTGGCTTATCTCCTTTTCTAAACAGTCGGTGTTCTCCATTCCCATTCCACCTGCTCTAATCTTTATGAATTAACCTTCAGTGACATGTGTTGTGATAATCTCCGCACAAGGCGGTAATTCCCGCACTGCTCAGGGATTGTAGCTTTTCATGTGGAAACAGCTTTTATGAATGGACACTTTGCTAAATGGTCAGGAAAGTCAGCTGTTTTGAGCATTACCGCATGCGGGAATGCTTTATGAATAGAGTCCAAAGTGTTTCAGGTAAATCTCCAAAAACAAGTCCAAAAATATATCCATGCTCTCTTATTGATTAAAAGAGGCACTAGGGCGAAAAATTGTAAAATTCAAAATATGTGCAAACATAAACAAATAAGAAGTACATTTTTTCCAGATTAAAATGAGCCATAAATTACTATTCTCCTGTGTCACTTACAGTAGGTAGTAGAAATCTGACAGAAGCGACAGGTTTTGGATTAGTCCATCTCTTCATAGGGGATTCTCAGGGATTTATTTATATTCAAAAGCACTTAGTGAATGGCAGTTGCTCTGGCTGTCCAACTGCCAAAAAACTGTGCAGCAAGCAGGGAAGCTGGCCAGCATCATTGTTTAAATCATTTTTAGGGAATATCTTAATAAAAAATAAAAGCCTTGCTGAGAATCCCCTATGAAGAGATGGACTAGTCCAAAACCTGTCACTTCAGTCAGATGTCTACTACCTACTGTAAGTGTCAGCAACATAGGAGAAAAGTAATTTATGGCTCATTTTACTCTGGAAATAAACGTACTTCTTATTTGTCTATGTTGGCACATATTGTAAATTTTAGAATTTTTCGCCATAGTGCCTCTTTAAGTTTACAGAAAACAGCTGACATTAATAGTTGTCTTTTAAGTCACTGACCCAGAATAATCATGCAGAACAGATGCTTTGCCTGTGTGGTCTGACTCCATGGGCTGCATGTTTGCTGCATGTATGTGGCACAAAAGCAACTAATGCTAAAAGCGCAGCATGACAGCAAATTGCCATTGTGTATAAGGGACTCAAGATGGCAGCATCAGTATTCTTCTCACTTCAGTATAACTGGATCTTACCTTCAGCATCCAACATCTTTGGAATATCCAGATATTTCTCAGCAACATCCATTGCTAGGTTAATATTCCCAACGGGGTCATCCTGTGTTAAGAGAAAGGATTTTTAGTAGAAAAACACCTTTTTTGTATTGTAAGCTGGATACATTTTTACTTGCTGATATTTCTTTAGGAAAAATATTAACCATAGTATTGTGTTATTAGGAAATTCTCACACACTGTGGAAGATATATCAAACCCATTAGTAGGTTTCAAACATGCAGTTAAAGCTGACCTATAACCCTACCATACTGTGCTATGATAAGCAAATGATCCCCAAGAGTTAAAAATAATAACTTAACACAGTCAGCTGAAATAATCCTTACAAGTCATTAGAGTTTCTTTACTAGTTTACTAGTTACATGACTGTAACCTAGGCTGGAGAACAGGAAATTAGGGAATATCTCCACCACATATACAGGCAGGAATGAAAAGCAACCAAAAGTTCTGGCCCGTTTCCTATTCAATTACAAAGTGTGTTTATTTTTGTCTGTGCTACACTTGTGAAGTTTTCTGTTCCCTTCCTGGCCTTTAGTTTTGAATAGAGTTATCCAACTAACCCCGGGATCCCAAGGTTTTAAGGCTCGTACCCACCTTGCGATTTTGTCTGCGATTCTTCCGACAACTGGTGATTTTATTTTAAGCGATGAGTGATTGTTCCTGTGATCTCATAATGTGGGTATAGGTGTGCGATTAGGTGAATGGCGTTTTGCGCGACACGCATGGTAATAAGGACCTTCATGGTGGATCGGATCTTTAAGATCCTCAACAACTCCCACACAGAGTGCTACGATCACTCGAAACTCTCGTTCGCGCCCGTCGTGTGCCGCCATGTGTTCTCGGGGGCAGGAAGATGGATCAGAGAATGTCGTTTGTCAGGAGGCATTGCTGTGAGGTTCCCCGATCCATCGTTAGGTAAATATTCAGGTTTAGAGTGTACCCGAAGCATCAAAAAGCACGAAAAGTTAATACTTACCTAAGAAGAGGGAAAACTCAGTATTCTTCCCACACTGTCCTCTGGGCCCCCTTTGCCGAGCACAGACCCCTGGAAGAATACTGACAAGCAGAAATGGATTAAGGTAAAATGGGGCCCTAGGCAAGATAGCAGCTTTTGCCCACAACTGATGGGTCACCTGGCTTTTTATTGAAAGATTTGGTGAGGGCTAGCATCAACCAGGCCCCTAGACTCTTTCCAGGTCCTCGTTAACTACCTAGGTTTGCCTTGTGGATGATCTGGCACGAGTGTGGCTGTACTGCACCTGCGCGAGTATAAATGCACCTGCCCAGTAAGTTGGAATCACTTGTGCACAAGCAACTCCATGCTATTGCACAGGCGTACCCATGCTTGTGCGGGTGCAGAGAGGCGTGCTTGTGCCAGAAAAGAGGAAGTGTCATAGGATCGGAGGACAGCGTGGGAAACCTCTGTTTAAAGTTGGATAGCATACTGGTAAGGCTGTTGCCTTTGATGTGGGATTTGAGCCTTTGACTAAGGTTCGAATCCCGGCTCAAGCTAGTATATAAAACAGTAAGGAGTCTTTGAGCACGGCTCCATGATGATCCTGGTCCTGTCTTGACCAGACCCTGAGCAATATTAACGAAGGAAAACAAAGAGGTATGTTAATACTGCAACCATGTACCTGATCATTATCCATTCCCCTCCTCGATCTCCCATCTCCATAATCACGCCTTGAAAAATCTGACTCCCTTTTATCAATAACATGATACACCATACTTGATTGACAGTGATGGGCTCACAAGTAATTACAAGTGTCTAAGCACTCAAATTCATGATTTAAATGAGGCTTAATTGCCTCAGGTGTGCAGAGAGGAAATAAGGGGTTATTTACCCATAAGTCCGTGGTATATTGTGCTCTTCAAAAGGCTTTCACATGTCCTATTGGACACGTTGCAAGCCTCACTACACGCACTTCCTCCTTCAAGCTGGAAGGAGGAGGTGTGCGGTGGTGAGGCTTGCAACACGTCTAATAGGACTCGTGCAAGCTGTTTGGAGTGCACAACACACCACGGACTTATGGGTAAATAACCCCTTATTTCCCCACCGCACACCTGAGGCAATTAAGCCTCATTTAAATCACGAATTCGAGTGCTTAGACACTTGTATTGATTGATTCTTCCACCATTTTATACTACAGTACTAGCATGTCGCCCCCAGTATGGACAGTAAAAGGTTGGCTTCATGCTATGCCGGGTTCACACATCTGAAACCTCAGATTTTTCTGTCGGATCCAACATGTCATAAAAACATTGCTAGTGTTTTAAAACAATGGTGAAATCAGTAATTGCGGGTATATTGCATTACTGTTCAGGACCCCATTTTAAGACATGATCCAGATTGGAAGCAGCTTGTTTCCACTTTAAATGTAGTGCAATTAGTGAGCAATTCCATGTGGACTCAAAAAAAATAGCCAAGCCCGATCAGGTCCACTCTGCTGCACAGGAGCAAGTTACCTGCGCAGTAGGGCTGACCCAATCCAGCTCGGCTATTCCCACCTGAGCCTGATCGGAAAGCCGCTACTGCGCCTGTGCTGGATTGAGGTAGGTGAATATTTACCTCGCCGGTGTTCAGTGGCTTCCAGCGCTGGATCCTTGAGGCCTGGGAGGATGGGGGAAGCCTCATTAGGATCAAGAGGCTTCCCCCTCCCGAGGTAAGTATCCCCTGGGGGGAGGTTCCTTACAGATTTTCTTGAATAAAGGTAGGAAAATAATTATTTTCACACACTTTAAAATATTTACTATATAACAATATATATTTTTGAGCTTGGTTGTTGAACAACCTTTACCAATAATGACACTTCCTCTGCTTAAACAAGGCAAAGTATTGCTGCTTTTCCATGCATTGCGTTTTATATGTAGTGTGACAAACGATTTATGAGTGCTCTTTTAGCCTTATCTCAGCCTCTTGCAGCAGAGTAGGGCGAGATTAGGCAGCATTCCCTGGGATTACACTGTATAGACAGGCTATGATATCAGTTTTGCCAATAGACCTGGCCTCCAGAAATAGCTCTGTCATCTGGACACAAGCCTCGCAGTACATAACGCAATGCGGATCAGCATCTGCCAATTAACAAATGTTGGAGCTATCAAGTCTCTCTCTAAGCATCCATTCACAGAACTGACTTTTGAAAACTATATGTTTTAGAAGCATCTAGTCTAGACATACTGGTATGAAAATAGTGACCATTACAGGAAGAGAGTATCTGGGAAATTGAAAGATAGTGTTTAAAGAGAACCTGAAATAAGATGTACAGGAGGCTGTCATATGCATTTCCTTTTAAAAAATACCAGTTGCCTGGCAGCCCTGCCAATCTTTCTGACATCAGTAGTGTCTGAACCACACACCTGAAACAAGTATGCAGAAAATTGACATTTTTGTCAGAATATGATCAGTATGCTTAATCCAGGCCTATGGCTGAAAGTATTAGGGCTGATTCACACTACAAGAGCCAGAGATTTTACAAGCTCTTGCTAATGCAATCCTATGGGGGATTTTTATAAAATCACAATGCACCAGTGTGAACACTCACATAGGCTAACCTTAGCAAGAGCTTTTAAAATCACAAGCGCTTAGAAAAGCTTTTATAGTGTGAATGAGCCATAGAGTCAGAGGATCCGCAGGCAGGGCAGCCAGAAACTTGATTTGTTTAAAATTAAATAAATATGGCAATCTCCATATCCCTTTCAGTCCTGGTCCCCTTTAAGGATAACACACACAGGGCCATACCCTATTGCTGAACTCTTCTTACTTTAGGCAGGGGGAGCATCGCCTAATCCTATTCAATTTAACAACCCCCCAGGCGGAAAATACATTGCTTGGGCGATATAATTGCCCAGCGGGTTCTTTACACGCTATCCAATTGCCCTTTTCATGCCTTCGGGAAGAGATGCTTCCCACCAGACATGAGCGTTAGCTTAGACCTGCAAAGAGCGGGTCTAAACACAGTAACTCATGTGTTGTGCCCCTGCATCTTGTGGTCTCCTTTAATGAGGATACCACCAGAGCTCCATGTTGGGTTGCTGCAGATCACTGAAACCCCCCACGTAGCTGCACCGCCACCCCTGGCAATTTACAGACCTCCTCTGAACACCCGCCACCTCTTGGCACAAGCCCCATCGGTGTAATTACAATGTATGTGTCACTGTAATTGCTGTGTATGGGAGCCCCAGCAAAGCATCTTTGAAGCTTCCTCCGGGGCTGCCAATTGGTCCACTGTCTGGACCATTTTCATTGGCTCAGACAGTGGACCAATGGGGAGCCCCGGTGGGAGATTCAAAGATGCAATACACAGGAATTACAGTAACACATACACTGTAATTAAACCGACAGGACTTGTGGTGAGAGGCAGTGGGTGTTCAGTGGCGGTATGTAAATTTCCAGGGGTGACGGCGCAGCTACACGGGGGGGAGGCTTCAGCGATCTGCGGCAAGCAGATGGGGAGCTAAAGGAGACCCCTGATGCAGCAGATGGCGGAGGATGTTTGGTGTGTGTGTGTGTGCATGTGTGAGGAGCGAGGCCGTAGTGCTGAAGGACAGCACCTCAGGGTAAAACTTCACTCCCAATCACCTGGAAAAAGGGAGCATCGCTCAGGCTTTCACCTGAGTAATGCTCCCTAACAATCGGCCATTGCACGAAGGAAACCAGCAATGGGATTTGCCGGTAATCCTCGTGCAATGGCAAGTCGATAAGTAGCTCACATCTGCAAGCTACTTATCACCTTGAATTGGATATGGTTCATGGTGTGCTTAGTGATTAACCTAACCCAGGACTAACTCACGGCAATGGGCGTGGCCGCGGTGGCAGCCCCAGGACCGCCTAACGCCGATTGGTGTCAAGTCCTGGGGCTGCAGTTTGCAGGAGATGCGCGCGCAGGCTGCGCGCGCGCATCTCCTGCTCTGGGGCGGAGCTCCACCCCGCCTTCAGTCTCCGAGCGGCAATCGCCACTCGAGAGACTTGTAGACGGCGAAACCGCCATCTTATTAACATGTACAGCTGTGCGATTAGCAGCAGCGCTATACTGGGAACAGCCGTGTGACACCATTCTTGTACGCAGTGCAATCATCACATACAAAAGAGTCGGTATAATATGTAAAGTAAAGCAGATGATCGCCACAATGGTGCATTCAAATTTTTACTTTAGAAATAGCAAATTTAACAAGCGCTACTCACAAAAGTGGATGTATGCTAAAAAACATGATTAAAGTGTGACACCGTCGGGCATAAAATAAAAAATCAATTCTTATTTTTATCTGGTAAGCAAGTAATAAGCATGCTAACCAGGCAATCCAAAAGTTAAAATCACTATTACTTTTCTTGTTAATAAATGATCATTCCCCAGTTTACCCGACTCTTATTTGGTACATTGCCGCACAAAGGAAGTTACAGGGCATACTGGGTTGTCCTTTTTTGCTTCTCTACTTTCCCCTCAGACTTAACTAATGCAGCCTGATTGGCTGAAGCCTCTTTCCCTCCTGTTTTCCCCTCCCACACATCTGTTCCTCAGGCAGAGGAGTAGGCCAGTGCACACCAAAAACCGCTAGTGGATCCGCAAACGCTAGTGGTTTTTGAAGCCGTTTTTCACAGCAATTCTAGGCATGTTTAGAGAGATTTTCTCTGTTTGGTAACTACTCACTGGAGACGCAGTGAAAGTACCCCTGACCACGCTCCTATTGACTTCTGTCAGCCGGGGGGGGGGGGGGGGGGGGAGGGGGGGCACAGAATGCTGCATATATTGCTTCTGCCAGCACTCGCTCTGCAGGAATGAACGGAATGAACGTCATAGATCCTGGCTTCCTTGCGATGAAGACTCGAAGCATGTCCCTCTCGGCTGACAAAAGTCAATAGGATGTGAGTAGGGGGAGGAGCCAGAGCCTTAACAAGAACAAACTCCATTGGCGCAGTGGCACGGCCATTTCTAGTTTTGACCGACCAGAACTCACAGTGGCCAGACTTCGGGTTCTGGGCGTAGCATATATAAATAATGTCTAGGCCAAGATGGCCATACATCATACAATCTTGATTGTACAATATATCTTGTTCAATCTTTTTCACATCTATATAGTACAAGGTGCAAGACATAAAATATCAAAAGCAGGGAAAGGGGAGACGGGTAAAGGGAGGGCAATTGGCTGATTTAAAATATGCAGGGCACTTGATGCTGGATTAGTGGGGCTCAGCAAAGTAATACAATAATGAGATATCAATCAGGACAAATTCAATATAAACAATAATGTGAACCAGGAGCTGTAAACCTATTTGTAAATGACCTGTGCAAAATGCAAATCATATGCATGACCAGCAGCTATGAGGGTGGCTGATGCAGTCTGGAGCTGGAGCTCTCTCAGACTTAAGCCACGCCCCTGTCATGCCTCTGGCCATGCCCTCACCACGCCTCTAGTCACGCATACCATAAAAATTTCATAAGAAAAATATGTTGTTTTATAATTCAAACCACACTGGTCCTTTCTATCCTGGTTAATTTTTGTTTGTAGTAACTTTTTAAAATTAGTAATATATCAATTTAAAGGATGGGAATAAAGTTTAGAGTCAATCAAACACATGTTTAGTATAGAAATATATATATTTATATAGAAAGGGGGCCAAAGTCCTGAAAGAGGTACAAATGAGGGTGAAAGAGGGACAGAGGGACAGGGCTCCCAAAAAGTGGTTGTCCCACCGAAAAAGGGACAGTTGGGAGCTATGCCCTTTTCACCAGGTGGCTAAACTGTGTGCTCAGTGAGCAGTAACCTAGCAGAAGTTTTGAGAGTTTGACAAGTCTTTTCACTGACTAGCAACTGCTTGTGGAAAAGGGCAGTTACACATATAGGCCTCTTTTCAATGAGAAGTTGAACTGTGTGCTCAGCAAGCAGTTACCAGGCAGCAGTGAGCAGTTACCAGGCAGCAGTGAGCAGTTGCCTGGCAGCAGCGAGCAGTTGTGAGCGATTGAGAGGCATTTCACTGCCTATCAACTGCCCATCCTTTGAGGGACAGTTAGTGACAAGACAATATATATATATATACTGTACAGCGCTGCGTAATATGTCGGCGCTATATAAATACTAAATAATAATAATAATAATAATGGAAAAGCGGCCTTAGGTACGCTGCTTATCATGGCCACTGGACAGTACGGTGGTTTTCCCGCCATTTTTTGCCTATTATATACACTGGTTATATCTGCACAAGGAACCCTGTTTAGTTTATTTTACATTGATTCATTTGGGATATTTGATGTTAACCTTGCACCTGGTGTTATTATATTGGAATGCATATGATTTGTATTTTGCGCAGGTCACTTTACATATAGGTTCCTAGCTGCTGGTCATGCAAATGATTTGCATTTTGCACAGGTCTACAGCTGTTGGTTCACATTATTGTTTATATCGAATGTGCTATGCTAGACTTGCACCTGGTGTTATAATATTGTCATGCGTATGATTTGCATTTTGCACAGTTCACTTTACAAATAGGTTCATATCTGCTGGTCAAGTATATAATTTGCATTTTGCACAGGTCATTTTCAAATAGGTTAACAGCTGCTGGTTCACATTATTGTTTATATTGAATGTGAATGTGTCCTGATTGATATCTTATTATAAGGGCCCTTTCACTCCGGCTGCTGACAAGCGGTGAACTCACCGCCTGTCAGCTGCTCTCCTGCACCTGGTACTAGCGATGTACAGGCGGCCCCCTCACAGAGTAAGATCTGAGCGCTGCCGCACTGAGACTCGACATGTCGCTTTCCTCTGCCGTTACAACTGCTGCAATTCGGCTCAGCAAACGCGCAGATCAGCCGCCCATCTGAAAAGGGCCCTATATTACTTTGCTGAGCCCCACTAATCCAACACCAACCGCCCTGCATTGTTATATCAGCCCTTTGCACTCCCTTTCCCTCTCCCATCTCCTTTGGTTTTAATGTTTTGAGTCTTTCATATTGTTCAACAAAGATTATTTATACAATACTGCAGTCCCACCACAGCATACAATAAGTGAAAGGCGCACAGAGAAGCCAAAGAGGTACTTTTAAAACTTTCTCAGCCCACCGCTGTCACAGGAGGAGAAAATGCCAGGGAACCCCTGCAAAGACCTCAGAGAACCCTGCGGTTGAGAAAGCCTGCCCTAGACTGTGATAAGGACATCAGATTGTGAGTTCCTCTGTTGGCCAGTTAATGAGATGAGCTGTACCCTGTTACCTCCTTCAAATGTCAGGCCTGGGACCCACTAGCAGCACTTTTTTAAGCACTTGTGATTTGAAAAGCTCTTCCTACTGTAACGCTACGGGGGATTTTTTTTTAAATCTCATCCCTCAAGTGGGATCACACACATAGCATCATATTAGCAAGAACTTTTCAAATCACAAGCACTTAGAAAAGTGCTGCTAGTGGGTCCCAGGCCTCAGTGCTTAATCATTCTTCATGAGATCATTCTGTTTCTGGACTTCATTGGAAAATGTACTAATTTGTGAATTATTTTATATAATGACTTACACGCTACATAATAAAACAACATGGGGTATGTTCACTAAACTTTAATTACATGCTACACCTATGTTGCTACTAGTATAATGTGCTCTGTGTATGCGTGTTATACAGGTAACATAGGTGTTGTGTACATAATGTGAGTTACTCTGTGTAATGTGGGTTACAAGGTTATGTAAACTCTGTAAACTTTACATGTGCTGTGAGTGCACATAACATTTAATGAAGTTTAGTGAATATACCCCAATATCTGACTAAAAGGATACCTGAACTGAGTCAAAGCTACCTGAGCTAAGCACAGAGGTATGGTCATGCTGAATCTGCATACCTCTGTCTGTTGTCCGTTCCTCTCCTTGTTCTCCCTGGTCCCCAACAATCCATCCTTGAAAAATGTGATTTTTGGCTAAATCAAATTTTCAGGCTTGCTGTGATGTTCCCTCCTGTCACCCTTCCATTTGCTCCTCTTAAGTGATTAACCACTTTGCATCCAGGCCTTTTTCCCACTTATGGACCAGAGCAGTTTTGACAGACAGTTTAGCTATGTCCTTATTTAATCAGAAATAACTTTATCCCTATTAACGACACAGAAATAAAATATATACTGTATATTTTTTTTTCAAGACAAACTAGGCTTTCTTTCCATTGTATGCCATTTTTCCCCCTCTAATAATTTTGTTTTCTATGAATTTTAATGGGAAAACAAAGAAAAAAATAGAAAAAACATTTCTCAGTTTTACCAATTCCAGTTTAAAAATAAAAAGTGCTACAGTAGATAAAAAACACAAATTTTGTTTGGCTATTCTTACTGCTTATCACAAAACTTAGATTATGTTCCGGTCACAATTTATTGTGAATATATTTGATTCTGAAATAATGCTACAGAGTGTATTTTTCACTATGAAATGAGAAGTATTTTTAATAGTAAAAATCAATCTCATTAGCTCAGGAAACATATATTCCCATTCACCAATTAGTGCTGCATCAGACAGTGCCAGAAATGTGCACAGGAGCAAGCTCAATCCTGCACAGCACTGCTTCTGCTACAAGACGTATATCTACTGACTTGTGGCTTAGATGAAGTCACAGAGGACGTATATCTACTGACTTCTGGATAAAGTGGTTAAAGGAGTGGATGGGGTATGAGGAGGGAATGGAAGGGTGATAGGAGGGAACGTCACATGAAGCCTGTCTCTTTCTGTCTGAAAATTTCACTTTAGCCAAAAGTTTTTTTGTTTTTTTTTAAAGAAGTTGCAAGGTGATCAAAAATCCAGATGTAGCTTTACTTACCTGGTGCTTCTTCCAGCACCTAGAAGTAATTTGTGTCCCTCTCCACAGCTCCAGTCCTCTCCTGGGTCCCTCTGGCAGGCCTCTGAAAGATCAGTGACTTGGCCAGGTCACCATCTTCTACGCATGTGTGGAGGTGTGCGCCCACCCCGTGTGCGGACGCGCCCACACCACCGGGATCGTACTGCGTATGTGCAGTAGTACTGTGCTGACGCAATATACTCCTGATGATGCAGATGCATTCACTTGTGGGTGCTCGCAAGTGCATCTGCAGAAGACTCTGACCCAGAGGCTGTCAGCAGGATCCAGAAGAAGACCAGAGCTGCAGCGAGGGACATAAATGACTTCTAGGAGCTGGAAGAAGCCCTAGGTAAGTAAAGCTACATTTATTTTTCACATCGCAACTTCTTTAAAGTGGTCTGAAAGTCAGCTCTAAAAGATTCCTCACAGCTTGAAAGTTACTATCCCAGAATTTTTCTTTAGCAGATCACTGAAATGGTTAAACAAAGCACTTTGTCCTGCTATTCAGCTTCAAATCTGCATCCAAACTAGAGATAACAGTATTTTAATTGCATTCCAATGTTGATACATGTGTGTAAACACAGTGTAACAAGTGAAAAGGAGCTCTCTGTGAAGCTCAGAACAGCTAATTAGATGTTAATATATAATAAAAAGCAGTTTGAATAAAATGCTATGGCAGGTTTCAAGGCAAGATAAACTACACTTTGGAAACTTGTAATTTGTAGACAGACAATATTACTTATGCACAAAAGCAAATATGATAACTGTATGAGTAAAAAGTTGGAAAACACATTTTTATTGAATGTTATGTCGGAGTTTCAGACCACTTTAAGTAGTGATTATGGGACCTGGAGGAACAAGGAGAGGAATGGACAATACACAGATGTCTGTGGCTCCAGCATGAATATGCCTCTGTGCTTACCTTATTTTGGGTCAGGTTTAAGTAAATCCTGATGGAAAGCTTAAATTAACTATAATGTTTACAATTAAATCAGTTAATAGTAAGAAAACAGTAACATATTGCATTTTACAGAATGAACAAGGCAGCATTTGTTTTTACCTGATGCCTACACAGCTGATTTCTTACACTGAAACTGTATTTAGTGATGTTGATCAAAACCAGTGCATGCAGTGTTAATCAGTGCAGTATCAGTAGAGTGACAGCTGATCACAATATGATGTTGACCTTATTTAGCTTGGAGTAGTCAATGAGGTCAGGCCGATGTCTGTGGATGAGGGCACAGAGGCCAAGGCCATCTTTCCAGCTTTGTAACAATGTAAGAAAGAGAACACAGTTACATGGAAACTCAACGTGGAAATATTGGGAAACTGAGATTTCTACAGATCCATATAATAAAATGTTCTAGTCTCTAGAAGTAGGGATGGCAATGCCTAGGAGAACTCATGGAGAAACATGTGATCAGTATGATCAGCTGATAGATTTGTAAGGCTCTGGTTTGGTAGTCATGATCTTGGATTACCGTATATACTCGCATACAAGCCGAATTTTTGACCCCCAAAAAGGGGGCCAAAAGTTGGGGGGTCGGCTTGTATGCGAGTCGTGGGTGGTGGTCTGCGCCCCCCGCCCGCCCGCTCGCTCGCCTCCTCCCTCCCTCCGCGGCCGCCGCTGCTGCTAAATTACCTGCTTCAGCGGCCGCTTTCTAATCCGGGTTCCCCTCTTCATCCTGCGGACTCCGTAACTGTATCACAGCAGCGCGCCCGGCGCTGCTGCTGTGACGATGCAGGGGGCAGGAAAGAGCGGTTCCCCTGGTAACGGCGCATCGCCGTTGCCAGGGGAACCACTCTTTCCTGGCCCCTGCATCGTCACAGCAGCAGCGCCGGGTGCGCTGCTGTGATACACTTACGGAGTCCGCAGGATGAAGAGGGGAACCCGGATTAGGAAGCGGCCGCTGCCTAAAGCAGGTAATAGCAGCAGCAGCGGCCGCGGAGGGAGGGAGGGAGGGAGCGTGCAGGGCAGGGCCAGGGCCGGCCCTAGACTTTTTGCCGCCTGAGGCAAATTTTTAAAAAATTGCCACCGCCGCCCCTCCCCCCCCCTCGGGGGGGGGGGCACGCTCTGGGGGGCCGCCGAGCTGGAGGGGTAGCTGGCAGGACGGGGGTATTGGGCCAGCGGCGGGGAGGGGGGTCGGACTCCCCCCTCCCTCGCCTGGGTCCCCCGTCCTCCGCTCCCCTCCAGCCTAAATAGACGCAGCCGTATGTGTAAGAGGCACGGGCGGGGAGGACACTCACCTCTTCCCAGCATGCGCTCCACTGACATCACTTCCTGCAGCGTTGCAGGAAGTGATGTCAGTGGAGCGCACGCTGGAGCGAGGAAGAGGTGAGTGTCCTCCCCGCCCGTGCCTCTTACACATACGGCTGCGTCTATTTAGGCTGGAGGGGAGCGGAGGACGGGGGACCCAGGCGAGGGAGGGGGGGGTCCGACCCCCCTCCCTGCCGCTGGCCCAATACCCCCGTCCTGCCAGCTACCCCTCCAGCTCGGCGGGCCGGCTCCCCGCACCCACGGACGGGCGGGTGCCGCCCCTGGAAATTTGCCGCCTGAGGCAAAAGTTTCACCCCGCCTCATGAGCGGGCCGGCTGGGCACTATACTAGCTAAACTGGGGCACTATACTAGCTATACTGAGCACTATACTAGCTATACTGAGCACTATACTAGCTAAACTGGGGCACTATACTAGCTATACTGGGCACTATACTAGCTATACTGAGCACTATACTAGCTATACTGAGCACTTTACTAGCTATACTGAGCACTATACTAGCTAAACTGGGGCACTATACTAGCTATACTGAGCACTATACTAGCTAAACTGGGGCACTATACTAGCTAAACTGGGGCACTATACTAGCTATACTGAGCACTATACTAGCTATACTGAGCACTATACTAGCTAAACTGGGGCACTATACTAGCTATACTGAGCACTATACTAGCTAAACTGGGGCACTATACTAGCTATACTGAGCACTATACTAGCTATACTGAGCACTATACTAGCTAAACTGGGGCACTATACTAGCTATACTGAGCACTATACTAGCTAAACTGAGCACTATACTAGCTATACTGGGCACTATACTAGCTATACTGAGGCACTACCTACCCATACTGGGCACTTTACTAGCTATACTGGGACACACTAGGGGAATAAGGCGGCCAGCATTTCCTACCCCCGGCTTATATGGGGGTCAATCAATTTCCCCCGGCTTTTTCAGGTAAAAGTTGGGGGGTCGGCTTATATGTGGGTCGGCTTATATGCGAGTATATACGGTAAACCGGGAAGTCATCACAGCAAATCAGAGCCTAACAAATCTACCAGCTGATTAAACTGATCACATGCTTCTTCATGAGTTCACCTGAGAATTGCCATCCCTATCTAGTAGTGCTAGCACTACATGCTATTCATGGAACTTTGTCTTCGATGTATTGCAAGCATTCATGTTCATCACATGCCAAGATGTATTATCCATCACGAACTCACATGTAACCAGCTATGTGTTTTATCTACCACGTATATTTACTAGTCCCAATTCCTCATCTAATAGCCACTAGCTCCATGCTTGTACCCTTTGAAACAGAATGCTGATTAGCAGAATTGCACTTCAAAGAGTAACAACAACAGACACGTCAAACAACAATTACAATAGATAATCTTTTCATATCAGCTTACAAATAATAATAATAACAATAATAATGCGCTTATTGAATAATAACTGAGATTCTAATCTATCACTCTCAAACTTGAGAAAAATAAAAAGTGAGCGGATACCTGGTGTGGAAGTTCTGTATGTTGACGTTACGGTAGGGGGCGGTCTTCCGTTGGCACCATAAAAGCAGGCCCTCTTTAGCTGAGGTTTCTATCAGAAATAATAGCTGCAGATATTTAGTTTTTAGTTTCACAAGTACAAAACTTTTCTAGTGTGTGTATATAATATATATATATAATTTTAGTATAACTATAACTAAGTTAAACTAGTGACAGGTTTGCTTTCAAGTACACCTGAACTGAGAGGGATATGGTGGATGCCATATTTTTCTGCGTCTTATGGTGGGCATACACGGTGCGTTTCTTTCTTATCAATCGAGCCGCTGATGGGCTCGATTGATAATATCCGACAGGTTCGATCACGAATGGATCGATTCCACGCTCGATTCCCGCCCGCGGACAATGGCAGGGAATCGTGCGGAAGATAAGAGGCGCCAGCAAGGATGTGCGGTAATCGATTCGGGCGCACGAGCGGACGCGTGGGGATGCGGCGGGAGTCGATCCGGCGGCTAATCGAGCCACCGGATCGCACCGTGTATGCCCACCATTATATTCCAAAGACAGAGAGTCCCCAACTTACGATCGCCTTCTGATATGAACCGCTGACCCTCTGCAACATCAGGGACTCCCTGCCTTGTCTCCCTGTGTGGTCTGTCAGCCCCCCTGCATATCTCCTCCCCATGTGTAAAATCAATTAGTGGCAGCAATTCCAACAGCAAGCGCAGACCTCTCATCTCC
This sequence comes from Hyperolius riggenbachi, assembly GCF_040937935.1. Taxonomy (NCBI): domain Eukaryota; kingdom Metazoa; phylum Chordata; class Amphibia; order Anura; family Hyperoliidae; genus Hyperolius; species Hyperolius riggenbachi. The sequence continues at coordinate 397,856,813 of NC_090649.1, forward strand.
AGCGCTGCTCCCTTATTGACAGCTTCTGCTGATTACATGATGAGCACAAGCTGTCACTAGGGGAGCCGTGCAGGAGAGGAGAGGTCTGCGCTCGCTGCTGGGATCGCTGTTGAGGTGAGCCATGCTGCTGCTAATTGATTTTACACATGGGGAGCGGAGGAGACATGCAGGAAGGAACACAGAGGGACAGGATGGGACACAGAGGGATACACAGGGGGACAGATGGGGACACAGTGGGATGGGATACACAGCGGTACAGGAGGGGACACAGCGGGACACACAGGACAACTGGAGGACCACACAGGGAAATAGAAGAGGGGATACAGGGGCAAAGGAGGACACAGAGGGACACACAGGAGGCCAGATGGGGACACGTGGTGGACAGAAGGGGACACAGGAGGACAAAGGAGGACAATGATTGGGGGGACACATCTACAGTAAATGCTCTTGGAACATGGACACACCAGGATTAGTATAAAGTATATATATTTTTTCATTGGCTTTTGCCCTCTAAACCTAGGTGTGTCTTATATTACCGAGCATCTTATAATATGAAAAATATGGTTTTTCCTTTTGCCTGGCAGTCCTGGTGATCTGTTTGGCTGCTAAGTGTTTTGACTCATACATCTCAAACCAACATGTGACTAATCCAGTCAGAATTCAGTCAGCAACACCTAATCACATGCTTGTGTAATGCTAGGTACACATGATGCAATATTTTGACAGATTTACTGTCAGATTGATTATTTCCAACATGTCTGATCTGATTTCCGATCGATTTTTCAAAGAAGTGAATGGAAAATCAATTGAAAAATCAATCGAAAATCAGATTGGACGTGTTGGAAATAATCGATCTTACAGTAAATCTGTCAGAAAATTACATTGTGTGTACCTAGCATAAAATCTATGCCTAAGAGTATTAGAGACAAAGGCAGCAGGACAGCCAAGCAATCTGCATTGTTTAAAAGGAAATAAGTCAGCATCTAAATATCGCTCTCAGTTCAGGTGTGCTATAAGACTGAGGTACAGATACCAATGATAAATGTATGTTCATAACATGAACTAGTTGTTGTGTTTCTTCCAAATCTAGCCAGCAATTTGGGATTAAACCCAAAAGACATAAACCTTACTTACCTTCCACAGATATGTCTTGAATAGCAAACCGAAGGATGATTGTCCAGATCATGCCTAGTGTCATTTTTACATTCCCATCCACGATTTCTAGAATAAAACCAAAGGCAGCAAGTATTTTATTTATTATATAAATGTGAGTAAAATTGTAGTCTTAACTTTTGAGATTACATAATTGAGGTATTTTTTTAATCTGTGCATTGCCTAAAATCTATTCATTTTTCTGTATTATTAAAAACACTGATCAAAATAAATAAATAAAGGGAATACTTAAACAACACAGTGTAACTCCAAGTCAATCGCACTTCTGTGAAATTAAACTGTTTGTAAATTATAGGCAGTTAGCAAGACATCCCCAATAAAGGAGTGGTTCTGCAGGTGGTGACCGCAGACCACTTCTCAGTTCCTATGCTTTCTGGCTGATGTTTTTGTCACTTTTGAATGCTGGTGGGGCTTTCACTCTAGTGGTAGCATGAGAAGGAGTCTACAAACCACACAAGTGGCTCAGGTAGTGCAGCTCATCCAGGATGGTACATCAATGCAAGCTGTGGCAAGAAGGTTTGCTATGTTTGTCAGCATAGTGTCCAGAGCATGGAGGCGCTACCAGGAGACAGGCCAGTACATCAGATGTGGAGGAGGCCATTGGAGGGAAACAACCCAGCAGCAGGAAACCTACCTATGCCTTTGTGCAAGGAGAAACAGGAGGGCACTGCAAGAGCCCTGCAAATAACCTCCAGCAGGCCACAAATGTGCATGTGTCTGCTCAGTCAAAACAGACTACATGAGGGTGGTATGAGGGCCCGACGTCCACAGGTGGGGGATTTGCACCAAGATTGGCAAATTCGTCGCTGGTGCCCTGTGCTCTTCACAGATGAAAGCCGGTTCACACTGAGCACATGTGACACATGTGGCAGAGTCTGAAGATGCCGTGGAGAACGTTCTGCTGTCTGCAACATCCTCCAACATAATCAGTTTGGCAGTGGGTCAGTAATGGTTTGGTGTGGCATTTCTTTGGGGAGCCACACAGCCCTCCATGTGCTCACCAGAGGAAGCCTGACTGCCATTTGGTACCGAGATGAAATCCTCAAACCCCTTGTGAGACCATATGCTGGTGCGGTTGGCCCTGGGTTCCTCCTAATGTAAGACAGTGTGTGTACTGTGTGTGTGTGTGTGTATGTTGTGTGCAGTGTGTGTACTGTGTGTGTGTGTGTGTGTGTGTGTGTGTGTGTGTGTGTGTGTGTGTGTACTGTGCTGTGCGTGTCTAAAGTGTGTGTGTGTGTGTACTGTGTATAGTGTGTATGTTGTGTGCAGTGTGTGTACTGTGTGTGTGTGTGTATGTTGTGTGCAGTGTGTGTACTGTGTGTGTGTGTGTGTATAGTGTGTGTACTGTGCTGTGCATGTCTAGTGTGTGTGTGTGTGTGTGTGTGTGTGTGTGTACTGTGTATAGTGTGTATGTTGTGTGCAGTGTGTGTACTGTGTGTGTGTGTGTATGTTGTGTGCAGTGTGTGTACTGTGTGTGTGTATGTGTGTGTGTGTATAGTGTGTGTACTGTGCTGTGCATGTCTAGTGTGTGTGTGTGTGTGTGTGTGTGTGTGTGTGTACTGTGTATAGTGTGTATGTTGTGTGCAGTGTGTGTACTGTGTGTGTGTGTGTGTGTGTGTGTGTACACTGTGTGTGTGTGTATAGTGTGTGTGTGTGTACTGTGTGTGGTGTGTGTGAGTGCATGCCGCAATAAGTATATTTTATGGTGAAACGCTCTGCTGCATAACAACTATTTTCTGGTGAACCCATGCCGCAATAAGTACATTTTCTGGTGAAACGCTGCTGCATTATGATTTTCGGGGGTCTTGGGGGTGGGGTTCACCACAGGAGTGGTGTTCACCATGAGGGGTGCGGGGTATGGGACTGGGGGCAATCACGGGGGGGGGGGGGGGGGGGTGCCACAGGATTTCTCGCCTGGAGTGACAAAATGGCTAGAGACGCCCCTGGTGGCTTGAGTGTGTCAGCAGTTCATGCAAGATGAAGGCATTGATTCTATGGACAATTGAGCACATCTGGGACATCATGTCTTGCTCCATCCACCAACAACCAGACTGCCCAGGAGTTTGTGGATGCTTAAAGGAGTTATCAGGCAAATTTGCTAAAATTAGCTCTACTCACCTGGGGCTTTCTCCAGCCCCTTGCAGCCGACTGTCCCACGCTGACCGCTCCACTCCCCGCCGATGCCCCAGTATTCAGGCTGACCGCGGGGTCGGCCTTACTGCGGCTGTGCAAAGCGCAGCTGTCAATCATGGCCACGTGGGCTGCTGCAAACTGCGCAGTCGCAGAACTGAGTGAATACCGAGCACGTGTCAGAATTGTAGCGGTTTTATTTATGCAGGAAAAAGCTGTCATAAGTGTATGGTTTAAAGAGGAACTCCAGTGAAAATAATTTAATAAAAAAAGTACTTCATTTTTACAATAATTATGTATAAATGATTTAGTCAGTGTTTGCTCATTGTAAAATCTTTCCTCTCCCAGATTCACATTCTGACATGTATTACATGGTGACATTGTTACTGTGGGCAAGTTATGTAGCTGTTTCTAGCTGCTCTGGCTGTTACAGACAGCTTTAAACAGCCATTTCCTGTCTGTGAACATTGTTACATTGTGTCAGTTTGCCCAGAGTACCGCGGTATTCAGAGCCTCTTGTGGGAGGGGTTTCAGCACAAAATTAGTCACACAGCGCCCCCTGATGGTCTGTTTGTGAAAATCATTCTATTTCTCATGTAAAAGGGGGTATCAGCTACTGATTGGGATAAAGTTCAATTCTTGGTTGGAGTTTCTCTTTAAGCTTTAATGTTCTATGCAAAATTTCATTGTAAAGTGAAAAGTTAGAGTACTTTATATTGCTCTGCAGTGGTGCTCAGCAGAGCTCGAATATTCGAGTAGCTCGAATATTCGAGCTCTTTTTCAGCTATTCGAGCTCGGTATTCGAGCTCCGAATAGCTGGAGCTATTCGAATGGGCTATTCGAGTGAACTCGAATAGCCCATTCACTATTCGCGCTATTCGAGCTAACAGCGCTATTCGAGCTCGAATACCGAGCTCGAATAGCGTCATAGCCCAGATTGATGTCCTTAGAGCCATTCAGAGGGCTCCCAGGCCCTCTGACGGCAGCCAATCACTGAGGGGGACCCTGGCCAGCCCCTACCCTATAAATAGCGGCCGCCATGTTCCGTTTCTCCGTCCTTGCCCGACTTTGCACAGAGAGAGATCTGCTCCTTTGTGCGTTGGCTTAGCAAGAGCTTTATTGTGGTCATTTACCTAGCGTTTTTGCTCACATACACCTCCTATATACACCTATATTGTTGTTAGTTAGATAGACATTGTATTTTAGTTAGTAGCTTTTGTGTTACATAGAGAGAGACTCAGACAGCTGCTGCAGGCTTACAGCTTTAGGCCTCAGGGCCTTGCCTGTGTGGGCAGCTGTTCTCTCCTGTCCTCTGTTTATTTCTCATCTATACCAGTATTTCTGCTGTCCTTTAGTACTGATTGATTGTATTTTGTATTGTAGTTATATACTGTAACTGTACTAGGACACTCACTCAGTCACTGTTCATAGGCTACTAGCTCCTGCGTGTGCGTGCACTCACTGTCTGTGTACTGTACACACACTCTATTTCCTTCTGAATAGTTATATACTGTAACTGTACTAGGACACTCACTGACTGTCACTGTTCATAGGCTAGCTCCTGCGTGTGCGTGCACTCACTGTATGTGTACTGTACACACACTCTATTTCCTTCTGAATAGTTATATACTGTAACTGTACTAGGACACTCACTCACTGACACTGTTCATAGGCTACTAGCTCCTGCGTGTGCGTGCACTCACTGTCTGTGTACTGTAGTGTACACACACTCTATTTCCTTCTGAATAGTTATATACTGTAACTGTACTAGGACACTCACTGTCACTGTTCATAGGCTACTAGCTCCTGCGTGTGCGTGCACTCACTGTCTGTGTACTGTAGTGTACACACACTCTATTTCCTTCTGAATAGTTATATACTGTAACTGTACTAGGACACTCACTGTCACTGTTCATAGGCTACTAGCTCCTGCGTGTGCGTGCACTCACTGTCTGTGTAGTGTACACACACTCTATTTCCTTCTGAATAGTTATATACTGTAACTGTACTAGGACACTCACTCACTGACACTGTTCATAGGCTACTAGCTCCTGCGTGTGCGTGCACTCACTGTCTGTGTACTGTACACACACTCTATTTCCTTCTAAATAGTTATATACTGTAACTGTACTAGGACACTCACTGTCACTGTTCATAGGCTACTAGCTCCTGCGTGTGCGTGCACTCACTGTCTGTGTACTGTACACACACTCTATTTCCTTCTGAATAGTTATATACTGTAACTGTACTAGGACACTCACTGTCACTGTTCATAGGCTACTAGCTCCTGCGTGTGCGTGCACTCACTGTCTGTGTAGTGTACACACACTCTATTTCCTTCTGAATAGTTATATACTGTAACTGTACTAGGACACTCACTCACTGACACTGTTCATAGGCTACTAGCTCCTGCGTGTGCGTGCACTCATTGTCTGTGTACTGTAGTGTACACACACTCTATTTCCTTCTGAATAGTTATATACTGTAACTGTACTAGGACACTCACTGTCACTGTTCATAGGCTACCAGCTCCTGCGTGTGCGTGCACTCACTGTCTGTGTACTGTACACACACTCTATTTCCTTCTGATTACTGATTGATTATTGTAATTTCTGGTTGTACTTACTGTTACTACTTACTGTACTAGTAGGGACACTCAGTCACTGTTCATAGGCTAGCTCCTGCGTGTGCGTGCACTCACTCACTGTCTGTGTACACACACTCTATTTCCTTGTGATTATTACTACTGATTATTGTAACTTCTAGTTGTACTTACTGACTCTGTTACTACTTACTTACTGTACTAGACACTCACTCAGTCACCTCGCCCACCAACCCACTCCATTAAAGTACCCCACTTTTCACCCGCCCTTTTAAAAAACGTTTGTGTTTACGCCCAAAACATCGAAGATGTCTGGAAGTGGCAGCCAGCGCGGTCTGGGCAAGGGGAAGGGCAGCAAGGGAATCAGGAGGAGAGGGAGCAGCATTGTGGCAAGCCGCGGGCGCGGCCGCGCCACCATGCACAGTTCCGCAGCAGCAGCGTCAGTGGCTAACATTCCTCCTATAGCCACTGGCCATGGACGCCTTGGGCGCCGCCCAGCAGGAGCATCTGCAACTCACGCTGCAGAGACACAGCAGCAGCAGCGTGTAGCACCTGCTCCGATTTTCCTCCAGCCGGGTCGGAAACGTCCCATTGAGGAAAAGGATGCAGACACTGTGGTGCAACTGATGATGGAGGATGAGCAGCCCGCCATCAGCTCTGCATCCGAGGCCTCCACCCTCACCACCACCAACACCACCCCTGTTCGCAGCAGCCGCCCAGCAGGGCCTGGGGAGGAGGCCAGTTCACCGTCAGTCGCCGACCTGTCACTCAGCACTCTTTTGACCCCAGGCATGATGAGTCAATTGTCTGCTGTTGTTGGCGATTTGGAGGAGGAGATGCTGATGGGCACTTTGGGGGATGAGGGATTGGACAGCAAGACTGTGGCGACAGTCAAGCAGCCCATCCATGCATCAGGAGAGGAGTTTGGGGGGTTATCATCCCAGCAGGACATGTTTCAGGAGGGGGAGGATGATGATGACACGGTGACAGACAGAGACTGGGTGCCACCAGCTCCAGGGGATGTCGTCATCAGCAGCTCTGAGGAGGAGGAGGAGGATGCGCTTGTGGGCCTTGCAAGGAGGCGCATCATTGCAAGCATTGGCAGCAGTAGGCAGGTCCCCCAGCCTGCTGGTGTCTCAGGCTCAGCAGCAGCAGCAGCAGCAGCATCTGCCAGTACCACCACCAGCCGCACCCAAGCCCCCCCCCCAACCACCACAGGGAGACAGGCAGCAGCGGTTCCATGCCGTAGGGGGTTGTTTTTGTCACCAATCTGGGGCTTTTTCACCATGCCCACAGTGTACAGCAAGTATGCCACTTGCAACCACTGTCAGCGGAAGTTGAGCAGAGGTGCAGACCCCTTAAAGTTCAGCACCAGCTCGCTCATCAACCACCTTGCTGCGAAACATTTCCACCAGCATGAGGAGTTCCAGAGGCTGAAGGCATCTGGTGCTGGCAGTGGCACCACACCCATCACTGCACAGCCTTCAGCAGCAGCAGCAGCAACAGCAGCAACAGCAGCCACCCGCCCTCCTGCTCCTCCAGCAGCACCAGCAGGAGTGCGGAAACGCACTGCTCCTCCCCCCTCTGCAACTCCTGCCGCCGACACTGAGGCCTGTTCTGGCAGCCAGTCCTCAGTGGCCTCCTCTGCTGTGTCTGCTGATTACCTTGCCAGCAAAAGGCCACGCCAGAGCCTTTTGAGCGAGTCCTTCCAGGGGGTGGTTAGGGCTCTGCCTCCCAGCAGCCGTCGCGTGCGGCAGCTGAACGGCTTGCTGGCACGGGCCATGTGCTCCCAACTCCTGCCGTACACGCTCATGCAGGAGGGGAGCGACATTCGTGCGCTGCTTGCTTGCGCAGCCCCAGACTGGCAGCTCCCCAGCAGACACTTCTTCGCCCGCAAGGCCATTCCTGCACTGCACCGCTTTGTGATGGCCAATGTGGAGTGAGGGCTGGAGCACGTGGTTGGTGAAAGGGTCCACGTCACCATGGACTCCTGGAGCAGCCGCTTCGGGACAGGCCGCTACCTGTCCTTCACTGTCCACTGGGTCAGCTTGGTGGAAGGGGGTGAGGATGGGAGAGCAGCAGCGGGCACAGCAGCAGCAGCAACACAGTGGGTGGTGCCACCCCGCAGGGTCGGGGGAACTGCAGCAGGTTCCTCCGATCCTCTGCCATCCTCCGGCACACCTGGCCAAACCCCCCGCCTCAGCAGCAGCGTGAAGGCCCGCCACTGCCAAGCGCTGCTGCACTTGGTCAGCCTTGGGAAGACCAAGCTGACGGCAACCCATGTGTTGGCCAAACTCCAGGAGCAGGAGAGGATTTGGCTGACCCCCAGAGGCCTCAGAGTCGGAGAGGTGGTGGCCGACAATGGGGCCAATCTGGTTGCCGCAATAGACAGGGGAAACCTGACCCACATCCCCTGTCTTGCCCACGTGCTGAACCTGGTGGTGCAGAAGTTCTTGCGCACCTACCAGGGGATGGGCGAACTGCTGGAAATGGCAAGGAACGTTGTGCGTCACTTCCGGCGCTCGGCTGCAGCCTGTGCGAGCCTGGAAGACGTGCAAAAGGAGCTGGAGCTGCCACGCCATCGGCTGATCCTTGACGTTCCGACTCGCTGGAACTCCACCCTGGCGATGTTGGAGCGTCTGGTTGAACAGAAGCACGCTGTCAACCAGTACCTTGCCCTGGCCACTGTTTCCGCCGCTCAGAGAAGGGACAAGACCAGCAACATCCTGTCCATCGTCCCCGATGATGACTGGAGGCACATGCAGCAGGTGTGCTTAGTGCTGGCTCCCTTTCTGCAGGCCACTAACATGGTGAGCAGGGACCATGCTATGGTCTGCGAGTGGGTGCCCCTGGTTTGTCTGCTGAACAGGGCCCTCGATGCTTTGCTGGAACAGGGAGCGGCAGCCTTGGACCAGCAGGAGCGGCAAGCAGCTGCACAGTCCACCTCTGAGGGGGAGGAGGAGGAGGACTTGGTGGAGGTCCCTGACCTTGCTGCTGATGAGGGGGATCAGCACAGCGCAGCTGAGTTGGTGCGGGGGTGGAGAGAGGATGAGGCGGCAGAGGAGGAGGATGAGGAGGACAGCACTGCCGTCGATGTGCCAGCAGACGTGGCCCGCCTCTTCCCAATGGCAGCGCACATGCTGACGTGCCTGCGCAGGGACCCCAGGGTGATCCAGATGAAGCAGAGGGAGGACATCTGGATCAGCATGATGTTGGACCCGCGCCTCAAGGGGAAGTTGAGCCAGTTCCTGCCGCCTGCAGGAGGAGACCCAGCGCAACAAATAAGGAGCTTGCAGCAGGCCCTTGTTGAGCGCTTGGAGGAAGCCTTCCCCCAGCCTTCCACCCCCACTGTCCAGCCAGCACAGAGGCAGCAGCAGGTGCCTGCATCCAGCAGCAAGCGCCCCACAGACCTGCTGTCTCTCAGCCACGAGCTCTACAGGACTGTAGAGGCTCCGGCAGCAGTGACTAGAGAGGAGGTGCATGCAGCAGCATCCTCCTCCGGTCACAGCCAGCGCCTGACCCGCATGGTGGCTGACTACATGGGGTCCTACAGCGGGCTTGACAGCGATGCCCCTGTTGATCCCATGGAGTATTGGGTCAAGCGCCTGGAGATCTGGAGCGAGCTGGCGCAGTACGCCCTGGAAGTGCTGTCCTGCCCCCCTTCCAGCGTGCTGTCCGAGCGCTGCTTCAGTGCAGCTGGTGGCGTGGTCACCGAGAAACACTCACGTCTGTCTCACAAGTCTGTGGACAGACTGACGTTTCTCAAGATGAACCAGGCGTGGGTGGAAGGCGAGTTCCTGGCCCCTGTTGTCGGCGAGAGGGGGACATGAACTGGCTGCCGGAACTTAGAACCATCGTTAATGTGCCTTACCACCCTTTACCACCTCCTGGCTCCTGCTCACTAAGCCAGCCTGGTTCACTTTGACTATTACGTCGCCTGCAGCCACACATTTTACAACTACAGTGGGCTGCTGTGTACTGCCCTTCTGCTGTCTGTCTGTGTTTCCCACTGCCAGGGTACACAGATTTACATTCTGCTGCCACTCTGCCACCAGCTATTACATCAAAAATAGCTATATATCTGTGTAATTTGTTTTACAAACAAAACCAAAAAACCATAAAAAAAAAGGTTTAATTTTTCTGAGGTGCCCGGGTTGAAAACTGTGTTGTCCCAGTTGTGTATTGGACACGATGTGGGCTGCACGACCGCTGTCTGGGACCTCCTGCCTGCTGTGTTTATTTACAGCCCTGGTATCACCGCTAGGTACCAGGGCTATTATGTCACGCTGCCTGCCTCATTGACTGCCTGCTGCCACACACTCATCCTCCTCCTCCTGCTGCTGAATTTACCTCCTGCTGTCTGTGTGTTTCCACTGCCAGGGAGCACATACAATGGCGCTTCCAACATGCGTGCGCCACCAGCTATTTGTTACGCTCAAAAATAGCTGCATTTCTTTAAAAAAAAAATTGAAAAGAGAAATAAGTGAAGAAGAAGAAGACGATATAGAAAAAGAAGGAGAAGAAGAAGAAGGAGAAGAAGATGAAGAAGAAGGAGAAGAAGAAGAAGATGAAGAAGAAGAAGAAGATGAAGAAGAAGAAGAAGATGAAGAAGATGAAGAAGATCAAGAAGAAGAAGAAGAAGAAGAAGAAGAAGATGAATAAGATGAAGAAGATCAAGAAGAAGAAGATCAAGAAGAAGAAGATGAAGAAGAAGAAGAAGAAGAAGATGATGGAGAAGATGAAGAAGATGAAGAAGATGGAGAAGATGGAGAAGATGAAGAAGAAGAAGAAGAAGATGAAGAAGAAGAAGATGATGATGAAGAAGAAGATGAAGAAGATGAAGAAGAAGAAGAAGATGAAGAAGATGAAGAAGAAGAAGAAGAAGATGATGATGAAGAAGATGAAGAAGAAGATGAAGAAGAAAAAGAAGAAGAAGAAGACAATGAAGAAGAAGAAGATATAGAAGAAGATATAGAAGAAGATATAGAAGAAGAAGAAGAAGAAGAAGATATAGAAGATAAAGAAGAAGAAGAAGTATATACAGTACTGAACAAAATTCTGGACACAACTTCTCTTTCCACTTTTTTTTTTAAAGGAACATCCCCACATAATCACTTGCTGTTGTTACTTGGAAAAAAAGATGTTTCTTGCATCATTCACCCTCAAAACAAGTGTTGGAAGCTATTTAAGGCCAATTCGAATAGTCAGCTCGAATAATGAGCTTGAATACCGACTCGAATAGTGAGCTCGAAGTCCGAGGTCGAATCGAATAGTAAAAATTATTCGACTCGAATATTCGACTGACCTCGAATAATTTACTATTCGAATTCGACCAAACTCGAATTTTAAAAAGGGGTATTTGAGCACCACTATTGCTCTGTGACATAGCATATTCCAGGCTGTAAAGCTTAGAAGATTTTAACTTGCAAGCTGGAAGATTGTTTATGTACTGGTTACAAGAAGCCAAAACATTCTTTGTTAATGTCAAGGTTAGACTGCACAGTATGTGTAAGACAGAATGCTGGTTTAAAATTAACATTACTGCAATAATTATTACACACGGATATTATTAATCTAAATATTAATGATCAATACAGTCCTTCTAAAGAAAGAAATAGTTATTGTTAAACCCTATATAAAGAATGTATTACTTTGAATTACATGTAAACTGCATTCTGCCAGTGATATAGACAGTGAAACTTTTATAAGGTTATTTTAATTTGCAAGCTAGAAGATGTTTACATGCTTGAAGGCCGTTACAGCCAGCAAGAAAAGATAAGTTTCCCAGACAGAGAAAGTCAAAATATGAAAGATATAAAATATAAAACAAGGGTTTTTCCCAATTAGTTAAAGACGATTCAATGAAATCAACATTATTAATACTGTTTGTTATTTGTTATGAAATGCTGACCTCTGCCGGTGGACATTATATTTATTTTATAAGAAAGACAAAAATATAGACATTGATTTTATATTATTAAGATTTAATATGCAATTATTTCTTTTATGATTGTTTTAAGAAGAATTATATAATAAGCATTATATTTAAATAAGTATATTAGAAGCCCTGTATGTTTAATAAGCCTTAAATTGCTGAAGGCTCTTGCAGGTCTGTTTTAGTGTCAATCTGACCTGGGAAAGTACCAAGACATTCCAACATAATTAACAGGGAACACTTTATCAGAAATGCGTCATGAATGACATTGTTTAGTCTCCATGTCTGGGTCAGCCAACAGACAAGATGGCTGTTGACGTCCATTTTTAATTACGTGCGTCAGAAATGACCTAAACAAAATGTCAAGCACTCCAAATGACGTTAATTCCCACAAGATAAAGTAATTAAGAATTTATAAACAATAATATTGTGACTTAAGAAAATCAAAACATGATAAAGCATTGACGCACAAAAGCTTTAGCCAATCAGAGCCTGGGATTCAGGGAAAGTCCAGATTAGGCAGCCATATTGCCTCCAACCCCTATAAAGGTAGAAGCTGAAAGCTCATAGTTTGCAGAAGCCCAACAATCTCCTGAGAAGACACATGAGGTAGAAGCTACCTTCCCACAAGTGGTTCTAGATGCTGAAGAGATGACAGAGAAGGGGTAATATGCTTAATATTCTGGTGATTTACTTTATTAATTTTTCAGCATTAAGTTTTATTAAGATGTTAGCAAGAAGTTTTTTAGAAGCTATTTTTTATGCTATTTCTTTAACAAGATTACTACAAGTTTTACACAGCTACTACATACACAGCTATTGATACAGATGAGACTACTTTTGATCTTATTCTACATAACACAACCGTTCTATTCTTTTTGAATGTACTTAGAAGATTGATGATCATTTGGCTATAAAGCCTTGATAAGATGGAATACTGTTATAAGGAAACGCTACTTGGAACTGTTCATATTTTGTATATATGCTGTATGATAAGCAAATACAATTTTTTATATAAAATCATATACTGAGTGCTCTGATTCATTTCAAGGTATACCGTCAATCTATAATTACTGTTATAGAGGGTTCAGACCCCACTATGCCGGATTTATATGATAGCAACGCTTTAAGGGCTGGACCTTTACTGAGTTGGCAATCATGAAAAAGGCAAGAACCGCTCGGGTTTTTGACACACGGAGACTGGGACATTGGCGGGGAGCGGAGCGGTCGGTGTGAGACAGTCGGCTGCAAGGGGCTGGAGAAAGCCCCAGGTGAGTAAAGCTAATTTTAGTGAATTTGCCTAATAACTCCTTTAAGGCCCTGTTCACACTGCACGCGTTGCCGTCCGGATTTTGGCAATGCGTGCAGTAGGCAGACACGCACGACATCAGAAAGTGCGTAGACTGCACTGTCTGATATTCACACTGCATGCATTCTGGACCAGTGCGGTCCTGGAACGCATGCTGCACGCATTTTAAACAAAACGCGAGGGATCAGCCACGCAACGCATAGATACGCAGATGGCGTGCATTTGTACGCGTTGCATTCCGAACGCACGGCCATCCACGTTTCATGATGTGAACGTGGCCCTAGTCCAGGTCTGGGAGGTGATCCCTCAGGAGACCATCCGCAACCTCATCAGGAGCTTGCCCAGGCATTGTAGGGAGGTCATACAGGCGCATAGAGGCCACACACACTACCGCGCCTCATTTTGTGTTGTTTTACAGACATTACATCCAAGTTGGATAACCCTGTAGAGGTTTTTTTTACCACTTTAATTTTGAGTGTGACATCATGGGTTGATACATTTGATTTCCATTGATAATTTTTGAGTGATTTTGATGTCAGCATGTTCAACTACTGTATGTAAAGAACAAAGTATTTAATAATAATATTTCAATCATTCAGATCTAGGATGTCTTATTTTTGCATTCCCTTTATTTTTTTTGAGCAGAGTTTGTTGTCTTTTTTTCATTAAAGAATACATATATAGTTTAAATGCAAAAGGCATCAAATAAAAGTACTTGTAATATATTATAGCATTTCATTTTTTTCTATGACAGTTATTATCTGATTTTTATTTCTTCAAAGTTGTTTGTTTAGTCAGTCTAGTGTCAAATAAATTATACTTACTAAATAAGGCCATACACTTACCAGTTTGTTTTTGTTTTACTTGATTCCCAGCCAATTCAATCACTTTGATGGAATTTGCCAGTTATCTTTTTGCCTCAACATAAATTATCAATTTATTCTTCTGAGATTATTTGATCAAAAGTGTGTTTGCACAGGTTGAAAAATCTTCGCTGAGCACGCGGAGCAGGAGCAGTGGAGCAGGATCAATGCCCTATAGTATTGCACTGATCCAGCAGTATAATGCTTCCTGGTTCTATTAATGCATGGTAGGTATCTGCTCAAATCTTTTGAAATTGAGTTTGCCGAGAAAGGAAGGACTCAATTAGTATTCATTTGAATTTTAATCAGACAGGGATCAATTCATTTGGCATATTGGATCCTAATTGACCCATGTATATGACCAAGGTGGCCATATACAATCACACTTTTGATCGATAAACTGGTAAAGCAGGGTACAGGGGTGGGAACAGCAGATATGTAAAAAAAATTTAGGAAATAAAATAATACAAAGGAAAAAAAGAGTTATAGCACAGAGAAAATGGTATTGGGGTGGACTGGGGCACTTACATGTAATGGGTTGTTTAATTCACCTTTAACATTTTCCATTTGCTCTCTAGCAGGAGAATAGAATACATTTTACAGTATTAAATCAAACTACCTTCTGCTCCAATGGATACCAGCTTCACTCCTTTGCTGGCAATGTAGTCCAAAGCTTTATTGACATTCGCAATCTTATGAAAACGCATCTTTCCTCTATCTGGTTTTGGCAACCTCTCCCCTGTGGAAAAGACATGCGTTATAATGAAAAATGGTTGTGGACAGACTATTCTAGATTCATTTCACAATGTGCCTAGTGTGAAAGGACCCATCAGTCAAAGTCATTTAAAAAAAGGCTGTGAATATCCACTCTGGGATACTTAAAGAGGATCTGTAAAACTAAAAACATCCCCTGGAGTGTACATACCTCGGGTGGAAGAAGCCTCTGGATCCTAATGAGGCTGCACCCATTCACCTCTGTCCTCAGTTCCGGCCCTGGCAGGCAGCCCCGGAATGGCGGAGAGGTAAATATTTACCTACCGCGATCAAGCGCAGGCGCAGTAGCAGCTTTCGGCTCGACCTCAGGCAGAAAAAGCCGAGCCCGATCAGGTCCGCTGTCTACCCAGGTGCAGACTTGTGTCTGCACAGTAGAGTGGACCCGATTGGGCTCAGCTATTTCTGCCTGAGACCGAGCGGAAAGCCGCTACTGCGCTGGAGCCGGGGAAGGTAAATATTGCAGGCACAGCAGTGCCTGCGCGGCTGTGGTTTCGGGGGAGCCAACGCTGGATCTTTGAGGCTTGGGAGGATGGGGGAAGCCTCATTAGGATCCAGAGGCTTCCTTTACCCGAGGCGAGTATCCCCCGGGGGGTTCTTTTTTTTACAGGTCTTCTTTAAACCTACACCTTGTTTATGGATATTTAATTCTGACACAATGTAAATTTAACTACAACTGGTTCATATGCTACTGCAACGATTGCACACACGTACCACTATGAACCCATCTGTCAATGACGGCTGAGTTCTATGTACCAATCAGGAGCCAGTTTCAATGGTTCCTGATCAAGTGAGCTGATCACAGGGCCAGAATAGTAAAAAAAAAATGCTCCAGTCTTTAAAGTGTACCTGAAAATAAAAGCATTTTTATGTACCTGGGGCTTCCTCCAGCCCTCTTTAGGGGGTTGGCTCCCTTGCTGTCCTCCCAGGCCGCTTCAATTCTTTGCTAGACGACCCGGTAAATCCTCCAGTCAACATCAGTCAAGGCCTTCATGGCTGGGAGCATTGTGTGCCTAGGCAGTGGATCATGACTGGTCAAATGTACACAAGGCAGCTAACGGCCAGGATGTGGGCTGGAGGAAGCCCCGGGTAAGAATAAATGCTTTTATTTTTTCATCTCAGGTTTCCTTTAAGGGGGATGTGCAGCTTATTACTGAGGTGGTTAGTAATGAAATGTGCTTGCACTTTTGTTTTTGGGTTTTATTTTAAAATACAAGTATGTAATGTTATCAGGGCTTTAGTAAAGATATGATAAGTTTAGAGACTGCTGGAAAGTTTCAAACCATCACTACTTCTGGGTTCACTGTTGCTTCACCTTTTTTATAGGGAAAGCTCATGGGACTGATTGTGGTCTGTGCAGGGCAGGGCCGGATTTACCATAAGGCACTGTAGGCACATGCTTAAAGGCGCCTGACGATGGAAAGGCGGCTCACTCACCTCCCTAATTGCCTCCCTCCCTCCTTCCCCATACAGAGTCTTGATGAGAGAGTAAATGAGGGGTTACTCCCCCTGCTCTCTGCATTCCACTGCCGAGATCTCCCTTCAGTCAGGGGCACCTCTAGCTACTTAAAGAGAAACTCCGACCAAGAATTGAACTTTATCCCAATCAGTAGCTGATACCCACTTTTACATGAGAAAAATAATGATTTTCACAAACAGACCATCAGGGGGCGCTGTATGACTGATTTTGTGCTGAAACCCCTCCCACAAGAGGCTCTGGTACCGTACGGTACTCTGGGCAAACTGTCACAATGTAACAATGTTCAGACAGGAAATAGCTGTCTGTTAAAGCCAGACCAGCTAGAAACAGCTCCATAATCTGCCCACAGTAACAATGTCACCATGTAATACAAGTCAGAATGTGAATCTGGGAGAGGAAAGATTTTACAATGAGCAAACACTGACTAAATCATGTATACATAATTATTGTAAAAAATGAAGCACTTTTTTTATTACATTATTTTCACTGGAGTTCCTCTTTAATACTGAGGTCTCCCTAGCTACCTAATACTAAGGGGCACCTCTAGCTACTTAATATCAAGGGTACTTCTGGCTACCTAATACTAAGGGGCACCTTTAGCTACTTAATATCAAGGGCACTTCTGGCTACATAATAGTAAGGGGCAAGGGATGTAAGGGAGAAATGACAGCTGGGACAGCCAGCACACTTGCAGTACAGGTTGGCGAGGGTTTGTAGGTTCATGGAGGGTGAAGTTTATGGTGCCAGGACATCTGTGCCTATAGGCTCCTGGGATGTAAATCCAGCCCTGGTGCAGGGATTGTTTCAGAGAGATCAAAAGACGTACAGGCTAGCAATGTGACTGTTTCTATTGGGATGGCAAATAACACACTACTTCTAAGGCCTGGTTCACATTGCACAAAAACCGTAGCGTTAAGCGGAACGTAGAAGCGTATCTGTGGACGGATGCAATACATTTTAATGGGAAAGTTCACATTGGTATTTTAAAACGGATCCGCTTCCTACGTTCCGCTAAACTGATGGGACGTTCCCGACCTGTACCATTTTCAAGGAACTGACACGGACCTGAACGCTGAACATATGCAATGTATCTCAATGGAAAATGGACAATACTGATTCCATTGGCTAGAAAATGTACCTGAATCGTACCAAAAGATCACTTCCTGTTTTGATTCTCTCTACTTCCGGGGCACAGATCAATGCACACCACGCCAGACACAGCAGGTTCCAGGCTGTCTGTCTGCTGCATAGGCACACTGCAACATAGGCCCAGCAACATAGGCCCATTGCAAGCCACATCACCCATCCAGAACTTCAACTCAATAGATAAAAACAACTACTGAAACCATCCCCCTCTCCAACCCCACCCTGGCCAACCCTTTTCCCTTCCCCATTGTCCATTTTCCATACATTTTTGTTCATACTGTACCGGAACAGAACGTATGCGAAATGGTTGTAAAACGTGAATGACACGTATGAAAACGTATCGAACGGAACGGAGAACGGATCCGTTTTGTCGGATCCGTCCCGGATCAGGTACAATGTGAACCGGGGCTAACAGTGCTGCTTCTGGTGGGTTGGGTAAGGAGGCAGACAATGCAATTTTATGGTTGGTCGGGCACTGTTGTGGCTAAAGAACCAACATGAAGGATTTTTAGGCAATGTCAAGGGTCTGTTGTACACATGGTAGATTCTCAGCCACACCAATCCTTAAAGGAAACCTGTAGTGAGAGGAATACAAAGGCTGCCATTTTCATTCTCTGAAAAATAATGCCAGTTGCCTGACTTCTGTGCTGTGAGCATGCAGATCAGATGCTTTTGCTGGACTCCACTGGCTGTATGCTTATTTCAGATGTGTGACTCAAAACCAACTAAGCCAAAAGCTCAGCAAGACAGCCAGGCAACTGGCATTGTTTATAAGGGAATAAAGATGGCAGCCTCCGTATTCCTCTCACTTTAGTTTCCCTTTAATGACTGTCTCCATTTACTTTAATCAAGAATATATACCTACAGGGAGTGCAGAATTATTAGGCAAATGAGTATTTTGACCACATCATCCTCTTTATGCATGTTGTCTTACTCCAAGCTGTATAGGCTCAAAAGCCTACTACCAATTAAGCATATTAGGTGATGTGCATCTCTGTAATGAGAAGGGGTGTGGTCTAATGACATCAACACCCTATATCAGGTGTGCATAATTATTAGGCAACTTCCTTTCCTTTGGAAAAATGGGTCAAAAGAAGGACTTGACAGGCTCAGAAAAGTCAAAAATAGTGAGATATCTTGCAGAGGGATGCAGCACTCTTAAAATTGCAAAGCTTCTGAAGCGTGATCATCGAACAATCAAGCGTTTCATTCAAAATAGTCAACAGAGTCGCAAGAAGCGTGTGGAAAAACCAAGGCACAAAATAACTGCCCATGAACTGAGAAAAGTCAAGCATGCAGCTGCCAAGATGCCACTTGCCACCAGTTTGGCCATATTTCAGAGCTGCAACATCACTGGAGTGCCCAAAAGCACAAGGTGTGCAATACTCAGAGACATGGCCAAGGTAAGAAAGGCTGAAAGACGACCACCACTGAACAAGACACACAAGCTGAAACGTCAAGACTGGGCCAAGAAATATCTAGAGACTGATTTTTCTAAGGTTTTATGGACTGATGAAATGAGAGTGAGACTTGATGGGCCAGATGGATGGGCCCGTGGCTGGATTGGTAAAGGGCAGAGAGCTCCAGTCCGACTCAGACGCCAGCAAGGTGGAGGTGGAGTACTGGTTTGGGCTGGTATCATCAAATATGAGCTTGTGGGGCCTTTTCCGGTTGAGGATGGAGTCAAGCTCAACTCCCAGTCCTACTGCCAGTTTCTGGAAGACACCTTCTTCAAGCAGTGGTACAGGAAGAAGTCTGCATCTTTCAAGAAAAACATGATTTTCATGCAGGACAATGCTCCATCACACGCGTCCAAGTACTCCACAGCGTGGCTGGCAAGAAAGGGTATAAAAGAAGAAAAACTAATGACATGGCCTCCTTGTTCACCTGATCTGAACCCCATTGAGAACCTGTGGTCCATCATAAAATGTGAGATTTACAAGGAGGGAAAACAGTACACCTCTCTGAACAGTGTCTGGGAGGCTGTGGTTGCTGCTGCACGCAATGTTGATGGTGAACAGATCAAAACACTGACAGAATCCATGGATGGCAGGCTTTTGAGTGTCCTTGCAAAGAAAGGTGGCTATATTGGTCACTGATTTGTTTTTGTTTTGTTTTTGAATGTCAGAAATGTATATTTTTGAATGTTGAGATGTTATATTGGTTTCATTGGTAAAAATAAATAATTGAAATAGGTATATATTTGTTTTTTGTTAAGTTGCCTAATAATTATGCACAGTAATAGTCACCTGCACACACAGATATCCCCCTAAAATAGCTAAAACTGAAAACAAACTAAAAACTACTTTCAAAAATATTCAGCTTTGATATTAATGAGTTTTTTTGGGTTCATTGAGAACATGGTTGTTGTTCAATAATAAAATTATTCCTCAAAAATACAACTTGCCTAATAATTCTGCACTCTCTGTACTTTATTTGGTAGTAATACAAATACAAATGTGTGGGTACTGTTGGTACTGCTTGCAATGCGGCTGTTTATTATAATGAACAGCATACCTGAAATAACTTCAAGAAGAAGCATTAACTTTAGCCCATTCCGGAAATCCTCTTCAATGTTCTCGATTTCTGTGCCCGCTTTCCGTAAATGTGAATTGCACCATGCTGTAAATGTCTGTATGAATACAAACAAAATAGCCCAATTTCACTAAATAGCATCAAGGCAACCAGTCATAAAATAATAGCAACAACTCAAAGAATGTGAATGGAACAATGGGCCCGATCCAATCCACTTCCTCTCCTAGGTGATATTTTCACATTTATCAATAAATTGCCTTTTAACCACTTCCCTACCACGCTATTTTGTGCTGATCTGTGCTGCGTGGGCTCTCCAGCCCACAGCACAGATCAGGTTGCAGCCAGGCCGATCAGACTTCCCCCCTTTTTTCCCCACTAGGGGGATGTCCTGCTGGGGGGGTCTGATCGCCGCCGGCTGCTTGCGCTTGCGGGGGGGGGGGCTCTTCAAAGCCCCCCTCCGCAGCGCTTCCTGGCCTCCTTCCCCTTCCCTCCCTCTCCCTCCCCCTGTGAGCGGCGCAGGACGGATTTCCGTGCTGCGCCTGATGGGATAGGCTTTAGCCTATCAGATGCCGGTGATCCCCGGCCAATCAGAGGCCGGGGATCACCGATCTCCTCTACGGCGCTGCTGCGCAGCAGCGCCGTATACATGTAAACACCGGGGAAGGTCTTCCCCGTGTGTTTACATTTACCCTGCGAGCCGCCGATCGGCTCGCAGGGTGTTCACAGAGACACCCTCCGTGAGCTGACATGGAACGGCCGCTCATACGAGCGGCCGTTTCCATGGAATACACTTCAGGATTCAGGGGCGTGTATATACGCTCCGAGAATCCGGAAGTGGTTAAGTCACCAGCAAACACGAAAATAATCAAACTAATCTTGACAGTACTCTTTCACTTACTTGTTGATACTGTTTCAATAGCAGAAGGCTGAAAATTATTTTAAAACAGAAGATTACTAATTATTTCCTAGGAGAAAAAGTAGATTGAATGGTGTCTAATGTTTGTTGCTAATAACACCCATTTGGAGCCTGAATTATTTTTAAAGCAAACAGAAAATAAACTTCTGAGATAAGTTGCTGCATCTGTAGGAGTAATCCTAAATAGAACTTTGAATCTCCTGTTCCAAGTTTGGGTTTCAGGGCTGAAAAATATCAGTTTGAAGTCTGAGCTGCTGTCCATTAAGTTCCTACACAGGGGTGATGCCCTACTGAACTTTTAATAACTAGTATATGGAGTCTGCCATATTGATTTACCTTTAAACAAAACCAGCTTCCTGGCAGCCTGCTGATCTATTTGGCTGCAGAAGTGTCTGAATCACACCAGAAACAAGCATGCAGCTAATCTTTTCAGATCTGACAATGTCAGAAACACCTGATCTGCTGCATGCTTGTTCAGGGTCTATGGCAAAAAGTATCAGAGACAGAGGTTCAGCAGGATAGCCAGGCAACTGGTATTGCTGAAAATAAAATAAATATGGCAGCCTCCATATCCCCTTCATTTCAGGTGTCCTTTAACATATTATGGTTTTCTCCTTTTTTTCACTGTTAATGTTTTTAATGATTTGTACAGAAGCAGAAAACTCTCCATATCAAAATGCAAAAAGAGGTATGCATGTGCATTAATAAGAACAATCATATTTAGGCCAGAGAGTACATTGATCAAAAAAAATTGAGGTAACAAATAGTTTGAGACTGGAGTGCATGGAGCCACAGACTGACAGAGGAGTGGGCCCACCAGCACAGGTGAGACTCTACTCTACCAAAGACTCTGCAGGGGTCCAGGGGAACACAGTTACGTTAGGAGGTGATTGGGGGAGGGGGCTTGGGGTCCAGCAGCTGGAACAGGACCCTGGGGGAATTTTGGCTGCAACAATGGGCTCTTAATCCTGCTTTTTGGTCAGGGAGGTGTCTGTTGGGGGCCCTTCGTTTAATTTTGCCCAGGGGCCCCAATGTTAC
This sequence comes from Hyperolius riggenbachi, assembly GCF_040937935.1. Lineage (NCBI taxonomy): Eukaryota > Metazoa > Chordata > Amphibia > Anura > Hyperoliidae > Hyperolius > Hyperolius riggenbachi. The sequence continues at coordinate 397,878,711 of NC_090649.1, forward strand.
TAGAACCAGCCCTGGCTATATATTGGTATGTAGCCCCACCCTCCCACTGATGCTGTTTATCATGCAGCATTCTGGGAGACAAGCTATGTTTTTGTGCTGGCCGTGGCTTGCTTGGTAACAGAACATTCTGCAGAGATTGCTTGATAGTACTAATAATAAAGTAAATTGCGATGAGGAAAGATATTACAATGGGCAAACACTGACAAAATAATGTATAAATAAATATTGTAAAATAAATAAGCAATTACGGTAATTTTGTTTAAAAAAAAGAAAATAAGCAATTTTATTATTTCTATCAAGTGTCCATAGCAGTGTCAAATGCAAATTCACTATCTGCACAATAATTACAGACATACAGGGGGATGACTAGATATCACTGGGCCCCCTGCGAAACTTTGGATGCCCCCCTCGCTTTCTGCACAGGTAAACTGAGAACCAATGTTACTCAATTGGTTAGTGCACACTTGAATGTGTTTTCCCCATGCAGATAAAAACATATCATATATCAACATATGATATCAGTTATCACGGTTTTGTGAATGAAGCCCATGGCGTGCAGAAAACGCATACAAAAAACTGACAGACAGTGTGCTCCCAGCCTCAGCTTATTACACTCACTCTGTCCATTTCTGATGGAGCAGAACTGGCTCTGCAGACTTCTCCAGCATCACTACAGTACACAGCACTTGGGGAGGGGTAGAGAGGTTGTGTGTGTTGGGCGCTGTACACAAGATCCTGCTGCACACTGAATAGGGACTGTCTACAAATCTTTGTCTATGAAACTTTGTAGGATTTCTTATCAGTGGCTGAGCAGATGCAGTCATTAGAACAATTGTGCAGAGAGCAGGAAGTTTTTTCTCTCCATGCCCTTACTTGTCAGTCTCTCAGGACAGGGAAAAAAAACGTCTCCCCCCACGGGGCCCCCTGCGGCTCCTGGCTCCCCCTGTGGCTGCATCCCTTGCAGGGTCTATTGTTACCCTCCTGCAGAAATAGGACAGAAGTCTGTCATGTCATAATAGCAATGCTGTTGTAACATTTCTGATGCCACAGACATATCTGAACAGGGGTTTATGGTCCATGGATAGTAACAGCGTGTGCACTGGTCAGTGTAGTGTGGACCAAGCCTTAATATATGACTATGCCAAGGCCATTGTAAATCCAAAATGGAAGTGTCTTCCTCTTTTGGTGGGCAGGTCCACACACATTATTCCCATATGCAGTGAGAAATTAGCAAGGTCACCTATTACACTGAAACCTGACTGCAGAAACATGTTGTGCTTAGGGCAGTCAAGGCAGTGATGCTGTAACTGTTTGTAGGTTTAAAGACAGGAGTTTTGAATCAGAATGATACAATTTATTGGTTAACTTAGAGAAGAATACAGAGTGAGCTTTTGGCTTATAAAAAGCCTTCGTCTGACTGGTTTAACCCCCTTGGCGGTATGAAAAATACCGCCAGGGGGCAGCGCAGCAGTTTTTTTTTAATTATTTTTTTTTTAAATCATGTAGCGAGCCGAGGGCTCGCTACATGATAGCCGCTGCTCAGCGGCATCCCCCCAGCCCCGCCGATCGCCTCCGGCGATAGGCGATCAGGAAATCCCGTTCAAAGAACGGGATTTCCTGGAGGGCTTCCCCCGTCGCCATGGTGACGGGGCGGAATGACGTCACCGACGTCAGCGACGTTGGGACGTCATTGGGAGACCCGATCCACCCCTCGGCGCTGCCTGGCACTGATTGGCCAGGCAGCGCTCGGGGTCTGGGGGGGGGCGCGCGCCGCACCGGATAGCGGCGATCGGGCGCGCGGCGGCGGCGATCGGGGTGCTGGCGCAGCTAGCAAAGTGCTAGCTGCGTCCAGCAAAAAAAAAATTAAGTAAATCGGCCCAGCAGGGCCTGAGCGGCACCCTCCGGCGGCTTACCCCGTGTCACACGCGGGGTTACCGCTAAGGAGGTTAAAAAGGAACTGTAGCCAAAATAACATAATGAACAAGTCTGAACAGGTCTAAGTGCATCCTGTGTTTAACATAGAATCAGGCCTCATGTTTGTTGTGGTCCGTCCTGTGATATGGATCATTATAGCTCATAGCGTGAACTGAGCCTACGGTAATTCTTTCTCCTTTTAAAAAGGAAAGGCTTCACTTAAAAGAAATATAGAAAGTCAGACTCATAGACCACATGCGCCCTGAAAATGTCCATAAAGGCTTATTAATAGACAGCCAAGCCCAAGCTGAGTGTATTACTCAGAGCGTTAAAACTACAAGACTGCATGCAGCCTTTATCCAGCAGGATTTACTGTACTACATACTTAGTTACAGGAGCTCTTCCAGCACTGTGTATCAGGGGAGCTGCCCTTCTTCACAGGGATGTAATGCACAGGCAAGCAAGTGTCATTTAATACATGCAAAAGGTCTCATTTAATGTTTAGATTAGATGGGAGCCATGGCCGCATAGGGGTACTATTTTGGCTGGGAACGCGTAGAATCAGCCGCGTTCCCCAGCCTGACGGGTCCTGACGGCGAAACCGGAAGTGGCCGCCGGCGGGACCCGGAGCATCAGAGCGACTCGTCGTGGGCACCGATCAGCTGCAGGGGGCTGAGGTAAGCCCCAGGTGAGTAAGACTAAATTTATTTTTTTCACTTAAGTGCCTCTTTAATGGGTTTCTGAACTGACATGAGACATGATGAGATAAACGTAGGTACATATAGTACTAGTCCTATTTAAAAAAAAAATGTCTTCAAAAGTAACCTTAAGTGACATGTGACATGATGAGATAAACATGTGTATGTACAGTGGCAAGCACAGGGGCGGTTGACCCATGCCGCTAAGTGACGAATTTGCATCAGGGGGCATGGGCCCTGGGGCAGCATTCCGCCCACCACCTCCCCTCGTCGCTCCATGTCACTGTCTGAGCTGGCGGCTGCTTGCTGTATTAGAGTTCCCGACGGCCCCCTATCCTCCGTGTGAGCCTCGTCATAACAGCGCGTCCAACAGCTGCTGTGAAGAGGCAGAAGCATGACAGTGGCTTCCTGTAGCGGCGATGTATACTAATACCGGAAGTGGCCGCCAACTCAGATGGTAACACGGAGCGGTGGCCGTGGTGGGAGGGGGACGAGTGACCGGGCCCAGTGGCGTAGCTAAGGAGCTGTGGGCCCCGATGCAAGTTTTACAATGGGGCCCCCCAAGCACTCTATACATAGCAATTGATACGGTGCACCAAAACCTGCCAATGGCAACTACAGAGTCAGAGGTGCAAGGAAGAGATGGGAAACAGTTTGTTAATGATTACCACTATTCAAAGTATCTATAGAAGTGATTATTATGAGCACAGGACTAATAGAGAGCTAATAATGTAGTTGAGGGAGGGCCCTTCGGGCCCATCTAGCCCAAGGGCCCCGATGCGGTCGCTACCGCTGCACCCCCTATTGCTACGCCCCTGACCGGGCCAACTATACTGTCTATACTGGGGCCAACTATACTATCTATACTGAGGAAAATATTCTACCTATACTGGGGGAAACTATACTATCTATACTGGGGCAACAATACTAGATAACTATACTGGGACAACTATACTAGCAAACTATACTGGGAGCAACTATACTACCTATACTGGGGGAGGGGCAACTATGCTACCTATACTGGGGCAATTATACTATCTATACTGGGGGCAACTATACTAGCTTGAGATGTGATGGTATTTTATCCTGGATATGTCCATCAGTAAAGAAGAACGGTATGTTCCCATCTGCAATGCCAAACTCCTACAGATGGGAAATATGGCAATTGTAAAAAAAAAAAAAAAGTTTGTGCAGTAAATAATCCTTACCATAAAATATTTTCCGTTATCAAGTATTAAAAAAAAGACCGTAATCTCTGCAACTGCTAAACCAAACCGGGAAAACACCTTTGGTATATATCTTAAAGACATATTTTCCAAAATGCAGGAAAATGTGAGATATTTCTCATTAAGAGAAAGTCCTATTTTTACCTGCACCATGAACAGCTCTAAACTGGAAAAATTGGAAAAGAAGACACTGATCCTACCATTACTCTGAGAACCAACTGGTGTCAACAACTTTTCTTCCTAGCAGAAAACAAATATAACTAGTATGGATAGGTTTAGTGCATAGGCAAGCATGAGATCACCGAGATCGCACTTTCACTTTCTTCCAGCAGAGCATTCTGTAGGTTGCTGGAGGCTACTGCCTAGTCCAACATTTGTGGCTAGATGGCTGCCCTGCAAAATAAATAATTATGGATATGCTACAGTAAACTACAGCAATTAATCATATTAGATTTCTGAAGGTTGACAAGAGAATGATGAATTTTGCTTAGCTAGTATGAGCTACTGGACTGTCTGTCTTTTTAAAGTAATCCTGTTACAAAAACATGCTTTGCCGTTTAAGAGTTCAGTGTAAGTGCCTCCTTGCTTCCTTAAATTCCTCAGTGTTTATGAAAATGGCTGTGATGGTCATAAATGCTATAATCCTTGATCTTTTTACACTTTTTGCCTCTGTATGGTCATTCGTTAATAATTTTAGTACCAATTGAAGCATGCATTAACTTACTGTGGGTATCCTGAAACAGATTTGCTTTAAATAAACCTGTTTTTGTTGAAATGATGGTACATATTTGTAAACAGGGGCGTAACTACAAATCACTGCCCCCCCCCCCCCCCCTGCAAAACTTTGGATGCCTCCACCCCCTCGCTTTCTGCACAGGTAAACTGAGAGCCAGTGTTATTCAATTGGCTAGTGCACACTTGAATGTGTTCCCCATGCAGATAAAAACTGACAGCAGTGAAGCACTGGGAGTATTTTCACTATCAATTACATTAGCATCTGTGGTAAAACATGCATGTTTTCACACATACAGACACACATGGTGTGCCCCCAGCCTCAGCTTTATATTACACTCACTCTGTCCATCACTGATCCAGCAAAACTGGCTCTGCAGACTCCTCCAGCATCACTACCGTACACAGCACTTGATGGGGGGGTAGAGAGGTTGGGGGCTGGGCATTGTACACAAGACCCTGCTGCATACTGAATAGGGACTGTCTACAAATCTTTGTCTGCAAAACTTTTTATGATTCCTTATCAGTGGCTGAGCAGATGCAGTCATTAGAACAATTGTACAGAGAGCAGAAAACTTTCTCTCTGTGCCCTTAGTTTTTCAGTCCCTCAGGACAGGGAAATGAAACTTCTCCTCACATGGGGCCCCTTGCGGCTTCTAGGCCCCCCCTGCAGCTGCATCCCTTGAAGGGTCTATTGTTACGCTCCTGTTTGTAAAGAAAAAATAATGTAATGTTTGACCACCATTCCCTCCCTCCCTAAAAAATGTAAGTTGAGCAAGTCCTTAGTAGATCAGTACTACCCTTTGCTACCAACTGCACCATCTTTCTGTGGGTAGGTAATGATAAGAACTGAATTTCCTCACTCTAACTCCTACTTCTTTTGCATGCAGCCTAACTTGGTCAATGGTATCCAGGACCACAGGAAGAAGTACCAGACATGGAAGGAGGCGCTGCAGTCCTGACTGTAATGAAGATCAGACCGGTGCTGCTCCCTATAGCCTTGGCTATTATGTAATGTTAGGTTGCATGAGGGGAAAAGCGTTCTGGCAAAGACTGGACCTCATCTTCTATACCTATTGAGACCCAACACTGTAGGGTTTAAACTCCACAGGGCAATGCTGAGCAGGTCAACATTAGCCAAACTCAGTATTTGTCTTTTCTTTGGGGATTGGGGGGCAGGGGGGTTATATACATGCCGCTCTAGAGAATTAGAAAAACTGAAACATTACTATGATTGGCTATTTTAGAACTAATCTGGTAGACTGAAACATCTGTCTTTTTGACATCACATCCCATTATTTGGATGTTCATATTAAGGATTGGTGGCTTGGTTGTTCTCTCTGCCTGCTAAAGGCAGCATGTTGATAGACAATTTCCTTTATGCACAGACGTCCATCTACATCAATGGCGAAAACATTTGCAGCTGGCGCTAGGCTCTATAGCATTGCCATCATGCAACTGCAGCAGTTTTCAAATGGATTTAATTACATTCTGTTACAGCAAATGTTGAGGAAATCATAGGCCAATATCAAGTTATACAGGAGATTGTTTTCATGCTTAACATATTTTATAAGATTTTATTCCACCAGCAGCTGTTTTTGAACTTGCTGTCAAGCTCATCTGTAAACTCAACTCAAAAGTGCAGAGGTTAAAAAGTGACAGATAAAAATAAGTTGACAACAAATCATATTTAGTATTGGATTTAAGTAAATTGTATCTTTCAGTTTTGTTATACCCATGTTTACACACAAATTCTACCAATCTTGCTTTGAGTCATTTGTAGCCATATGGGGAAATTCATATTGATGTTTCTGTGGTAACAGCAGTAGCAAGGCAGGTTAGGTTTGAGATAAGTTTGAGATAATTGGAGGGTCACAGTTGTAATTAGGGTCAGATAACAAGTTGGGGTTCGTTTTTCAGGCAAAGTGACAAATGTTACTTGAACACATCAGCTCTGCAGGTAATGTCATCTTCATGCGCGTAATTATGGGGCCCCTTAGCAAAATTTTGTTTACTACCCCTCAAAAATGATTCACTCTTGTGTGCCCTCACCTCCCCCACACACGCCAATTTTAGGCAGCCAGAGGTGCCCCCCAGTATCGGTTACCAGAGGTACACCTCGGTTTTGGATAGCCCAGGTATCCCCTGTATAGGTAGCCAGAGGAGCACTCCAGTATAGGTAGCTAGAGGGGCTTCCAAGTATAAGATAGCATCTGCCAGTATAGGTAGCCAAAAATAGTCCCCCCACTATAGTTAGCCCCCAGTAGAGGTAGTCAAATGCAGCACCCTCAGTATACTGTAGGTAGCCACAGGGGCACTCCAGTGTAAGAAGTAGCCTCCACAGTATAAGAAGCCCCCGATATAGGAATCCAGACCTATGCCCCAGTATTGGTAGCCAAAGAGCCCCCCAATATAAGTATTCTGGTAGCCTGCCCCCCAACATATGTAATCACCAGTATAGGTAGCCAGTGATGACCCCCCATAAGTAGTCCCCCCAGTATAGGTTAGCCACAGGGGCCTCATATAGTTATCCAGAAGTAGCCCCTCCCTAATATACATAAAAAGGACGCCTCCAGTATAGGTAGCCAAATGCGACACCTCCTCCTCTGGGGACACCTCCAGTATAGGTAGCCAACTGAGTGGGAGGGAGACAGCGTGTCTCAGAGTACAGCCGCTGCCCATCCGCTCACCCGCCGGGACTAATAGGTATTTATGGCTGCTTGCAGGGCCCAGGGGAGAAGAGGGGCAATAGCGTGGGGGGGGGGGGGGGAAGCTTTGCGCTGGGGGGCCCCCAATGCTATAGTTTGCACCAGGGCCACAGGGCCCCTTAAACCGGACCCGCCTATACAGTGGCTGCCTTTGTGAGTATAAACTCTTATACACCTTACTACTACCATTTGCTTCTTGAATGCACTACACTATTTTGGGCTCTCTGTGTTCCTTTTTTTCTCCTCCTGCAAGTACAGCAGTAGTGGAGGTCATGTGACTTGAGAAATGTTGTGGTTTTTGGCAATTTGTTTTTTTAACACTCCTAACCACTGATAATTTCCTGCTGGGGAAGAGCAAGGGAGATGGAGGAGAGTAAGATGGAAGAGGACTTTAATATAGGTAATGTTTGAGTGCTCATTATACTGACTAGGTAATGTCTTCTTGCACTGCTCTAATAGTCAGTATCTTGACATTTATCACTATCTAATTTAGGATTATGACACTGACCAGTTAACATCTTATTTATCGTTCTCGTGGAAGGATTCAAGTCTGCCAAGCTATTTGGGCACCACTCTTGCACCAGATGCCAGGGTTTAGACATACATGCACCAGACTTCACACTAGTATGCACCCTAATCCTCACGCATATGGCATTTAATGACGCTATATGACGCTGTTGGAAGGTCATCAGAAAACCAGGTGATCCTTATCCTGTACTCTGTGATCATCCATTTATCGCCTGGCTTGCTATCTTGAGATTTTCAGTTCCAGAGTATTTCTTATTATAATTTAGTAGGTCAGGGCACTCTTATCTATCCAGGTAAAAATAACGGTCAGCGGTTACTCTGACTTTGATACCATGCAGCCAAAAGACACACCAGGAAATTTGTGAAAAGATCTACTCAGGGGCCGTTCACACTGCACGCGTTGCAGTCCGTATTTCGGCAACGCGTGCAGGAGGCAGACATGCATGACATCAGAAAGTGAATAGACTGCACTGTCTGATTTTCAAACTGCATGCGTTCCGGGCCAGTGCGGCTTGGGAACGCATGCTGCACGCATTTTTCCCCAAAATGCGCGGCTGACCCATTCACTGCGGATGGCGTGCGTTCGTATGCGTTGCGTTCAGAACGCACGTTTTTCCTCCATGCGCAGATCATGTCCTCTAGTCCTTTGAGAAGGCCTAGGGACAAAAGGCTCATCCGCCAAGCTATTATATTGCCCTCCGATGTATTTATACATGTTAATTAGATCCCCTCTAAGGCGTCTTTTCTCTAGACTAAATAAACCCAGTTCATCTAACCTTTCTTGGTAAGTGAGACCTTCCATCCCACGTATCAATTTTGTTGCTCATCTCTGCACCTGCTCTAAAACTGCAATATCTTTTTTGTAATGTGGTGCCCAGAACTGAATGCCATATTCCAGATGTGGCCTTACTGGAGAGTTAAACAGGGGCAATATTATGCTAGCATCTCGAGTTTTTATTTCCCTTTTAATGCATCCCAAAATTTTGTTAGCTTTAGCTGCAGCGGCTTGGCATTGAGTACGATTATTTAACTTGTTGTCGATGAGTACTCCTAAGTCCTTCTCCAAGTTTGATGTCCCCAACTGTATCCCATTTATTTTGTATGGTGCTAGACCATTGGTACGACCAAAATGCATGACTTTACATTTTTCAACATTGAATTTCATCTGCCATGTATGTGCCCATATAGCCATCCTATCCAGATGCTGTTGCAATATGACAGACCGTTAACAGGTTAACAGACCGTTTTTGCCCTTCATTAATTAAATAATTAAACTGAACCTAGCATAGTGGCAACATCCTACAGTTCTGTTTCCTATACTGACGGCAGTTCAATTTACTGGACAGTTTGCTGTCCAGGCTCCTCCCTATCCTCTATAATAATCTCCCTGTGTCGCTGCGCCCAGCTGTCCCTGTGTCCCTGTACTTTGCGGACAGCTGGACGAGACCAGGGAGCGAGCGAAGTGGGCGAGGCGGGTGCGGGCACGGCGGATTGTTTTAGGGGAGTGCTTTTGTAAAGAACGAAAGTAATACATAGAACCCCTGAGAGGAGATAGTCTACTGTAAAACATGTCAGATCAGTCAGCTTTTTACTAGGTACTATAAGTGACAGCGACATAGCATAAGAGTAATTTATAGTGCATTTTACTCCGGGAGAAATGTACATTTTATATGTATGTATTTTACAGCTTAAATTTTTTCGCAATAGTGGTCCTGTTTCAAAATGTTTATTGGATTTTTAAATTTTTGCATAGTAGAAGAATTACAGTCATGTTTGGTCACAGACCAAGATATAACAGAGGTATAACTCATGAACCAAAGTAAATTATTGTACAAATTTAACAGTAGAAGTCTTGCCGTGGCATCTCAATGAAAATAGCGTAATATAATCACAGAAACTTCTCAACTAGGTCACAAGCATAACCAGGAGCCTGTGCAGATGGCCAGGAAGGAAGAGCGGGAAGAAAGGAGGAGGAGAGAAGGAGGAAAGTGGTGTAAAGAGTGTGTCAAAAGGCATAGCCTTAGAAAAATATAATTTAGGACATTTTAGGTTTCAATGGGTTAATTCTCTAAAGGCCCATACACACGTTGGATTTTTTTAAACGACGGGTCGTTTGGACGTCCCGTCGTTCAGTCGTCCGGACGTCAAATCGGGCGTGTGTACAGTCCATCATTCAGGTGATAAGACTGGTCTTGAGCGATCCGCCTGGCCCTGTATGGGCCTTAAGAGATATCTTCTGACAGACGCCAAGGTTCCCAAATTTTGTTAAATCCTCTAAAGTAGCTGCCATCATTTCCTGGATCATAAAAGCGGTCACTCTTCTTTTCATTTCTAGGAAAAAGACAAATTGTGTCCTCCAGGCTTGGGCAATACTCTGTTTGGCCGCCAGTGCCACAAATATAAAGTGTGCCAGCGTTTGCTGGTCTCTGTTAAGGGAGTCTAATCTGAAATGTAAAAGAGCGGACCAAGGATCTTTTGTTATGTGGACCCCAAACAGAGTGTGAAAGAGTCTGAAGATCTTTGACCAATATCTGGAGAGCATTGAACAAGACCAGAAGATGTGGATCATGCTACCTGGAGCTCCACAACCTCTGAAGCATAGGCCAGAGTTAGTGCTTGAGAGATGTTTTAATCTGGATGGGACCCAGTACCAACGTAAGAAGACCTTGTATGCAGACTCCACTATTAAAAGGTTGATTGATAGTTTCGGGAGAATAGCCCAGGCCTCCTCCCACCTTTCTCTAGATCCAGTCCCTCGCAAATCAGACTCCCATCGGACTATGTATAAATGAATAGGAGGACAGGAGGACTCATTCAGAACAGTATAAAGTGTAGATATAATCCCTTTAGAAAAGGGTTCCCTAGAACAAAAGTACTCAAATCTGGTCACGGATAGTGGGTAAGTTGTTTGGGGTGGTAGAAGGGACCCGAGCCAGTGGTGCAATTGCATGTAGCGGAAGCTTTCTGCGTTGGGAATCGTGAATTTTTTTTTTAATTAGCTTTTCCCAAGAGAAAACACCTGAGCTGTCCGTCAAGTTTTGAATTAGCTCCAGGACCTGGTCCCTCCACCACCTGAAACTGTAGGAATTATGCAGACCAGGAGTGAACAAAGGGTTGTAAATAAAAGACATAAGTGGAAGAGTCGGGGACATCAGACCCTTTGAGTACCGAATTGAGTCCCAAACCTCTAAAAAGTGCAGCATCACTACGCTTAAGCCAGCAGGACGGAGAGATTTGGAAAGCCAGATGGGAGTCTGATTTGAATGAGGAAATGCTGCTGGGATATTAAAATAAGTCCAGAGGGGCATTCTCTCACCTTTGTATAAATCTATCAGGTGTGTTAGCTGTGCCGCCTGGTAATAACTGTCAGATTTGGCACACCCAAGCCTCCGGAGTGTCTATGGGCATGCATAGCAGTGGCTGGATGGTGTACTGGTTAAGGGCTCTGCCTCTGACATGGGAGACCTGGGTTCGAATCTCGGCTCTGCCTGTTCAGTAAGCCAGTAATTCAGTAAGGAGTTCATTGGGCAAGACTCCCTAACACTGCTACTGCCTACTGAGTGCGCTCTAGTGGCTGCCTCGCAAGCGCTTTGAGTCCGACAGGAGAAAGGCGCTATACAAATACTGCCATTATTATTATTATTATTATAGATTTAGAGATCCTAGGACGAGAATTCACCCATATGAACTTGGCTAACTTGTTTTGAAGCATTCTGAGAAAGTGAGGGGGATCTTTACTGGGAGCATCCTAAAATAATAAAGGATCCCAGGCAAGAGTGTCATTTTTATCACATTAATGCGACTTAGCCAAGCGATAGTGGTCCTGAGGACAAAATCCCCAGACCTGGTGACCATTAACCTGCGGCCTTTGTATTCCCTTCAGCTATATTATCTTAAAGAGGAACTGTAACGACAAAACGTCCCCTGGGGGGTACTCACCACGGGTGGGGGAAGCCTCCGGATCCTAATGAGGCTTCCCACGCCGTCCTCCATCCCTCAGGGGTCTCGCTGCAGCCCTTCGTGCAGCGGTGACGTCAATATTTACCTTCCCGGCTCCTGCGCAGGCGCTCTGACGGCTGTCGGCTCCGAAGTAGGCGGAAATACCCGATCGCCGTCGGGTCTGCTCTACTGCGCAGGCGCAAGTTTCCGGCGCCTGCGCAGTAGAGCGGACCCGACGGAGATCGGGTATGTCCGTCTCTTAACGTGCCGAAAGCAGCCACAGCGCCCCTGCTGGAGCCAGCAAAGGTAAATATTGAAGCTACAGTCGGGTCTGTCGCCGGCTGTTCTGAGGGCTGTAGCGAGACCCCTGTGGGACAGAGGACGGCGTGGGAAGCCTCATTAGGATCCGGAGGCTTCCCCCACCCGAGGTGAGTACCCCCCAGGGGAGGTTTTTGATGTTACAGAGTCTCTTTAACTACAGTACAACATAACTGTAGTACATTCCCTTTAATCCATTGATATGCTGACTGTCCTCCCGATGCTGACCTATGATATTTTGTATACATGAAAAAAAATGGATAAATTGGGATGCTTGCATAGACACATGTAGCATAACTAGATTTTTAAACTTTTTTACTCTTTGTCCTGAAGGCTCCCAAAATTGCACTTTTTATTTAACAATTCTCTTAAGCAGTATAACCTAACTTAAATGCTGCATCCCAGCAGCAGAATGAGGGTCTTATACCCCCCAAATCCCTGGGGCTAAAATCGGGGAGCGCTTCCTGATAGAGGCAGGACTTTGGGCTGCCTCCATGCGCGTCAATCCCCGCCTTTCCCCGCCCTTCTCAGTCTTCTTTCAATGAGAGGTGTCTACTTCTATTCTAAGGGCTTGATTCACAAAGCGGTGCTAACTGTTAGCACGCCTGTGAAAACCCCCTTAGCACGTCTAAACAAGCTGGGCGCAAACTTTTATGCGCATCAAACTTTACGCGCGGACTGCACAGAGCGCAGGGCGCTCCGCGCGAAGTGCCCCTTAAAGCCTATGGGACTTAGCGCTCGCATAGGACTTTGCGAGCGCAAAACTTTGCGCGCGGTACTTAGCGCGCGATCTGATTGAGAAAACCGGTGCTTACCTACTTAGCACCCTGGTTAGCGAGCCTAAAGACTTTAGACGTGCTAAGTAGGTTAGCACCGCTTTGTGAATCAAGCCCTAAGTGTGGTGTTAATACATCTGGCCTGTAGATGGCACTTTTCTACTGTATTATTTCATAAGATTATCTAGACTGTTGTGGGTTGTTGGTTCCTGCGATGCCCTGGCTAGGATCACGGAGTGAAGATGCTGCTTATGTAGAGAGTTGGTGAATCTCGTAAATAAACCTAGTTTCAATTATCCTGCCTCTGCCTACTGAGCACAACACTAAGCTTTCATTGTCTCTCCATGAACAGTATACTTTATTTTAAGTAGAGCATAAAGGCAAATAAAGAAAACAATTTGAAAGCTGATATGCCCCGCAGCAATGTATTTACAGAAAGAATTATGAGGATGGGTTTAAATCAATGCATGTAGCTTAGACAGAAGAGATCCAGTAAATCTGATATTCCTGAATCAAAGAATTTGATAGAAAGAAGACTGGATTACAACAGACCTTACAGACTGTTGCTATTATTAGCCATCTCATCCATTGTAATCCTGCAGACTTCATCATTTGCTAGCAGCATCTGTTGACAGATTTCATACCGCACATATCAGTGGAATGGCTGCAGTCTAGAGTCTGCTGCCCACAATAGATGCAAAGGCAGCCCTGTCTTTCCACTTCCAAGAGATTGTCTCATAGGACATTCATGCCTGCGGCTTGCCAGGAAAGGCTGAGCAGGGTAACGAACTGTTCAAAGTGTTAAACAGGATCTTCTAGTGGGGTCCATTTCAAACATACACACATTGCATGGCAAATCTGTCCGTTTCTATATATATGCACAAATGATGTCCTACTCCACGCTGCCAATATATTATTCAGAGAGACATGGACCATATCAAGGACTGAACTGTTCACTTTCCATATTAAACTTATATCTCTATATAATTTTAAGATTAGTTAAGTCCAGAGAAGGAAAAAACAAATCAAGCAATTAAAACAATGCTGGTCCTGCTGAACATTGAAAGGGAACCTGCAATGATATCAACAAAGAGGCTTCCATCCCTATTCTCTTACAAAAAAAATGCCAGTTTCCAGGGCCGTATGTTGTTCTTTTGCCTTCCGTTGCACATAAAATGTAGAGAAACCGAGAGCCCAATATAGTGTAGTATGTTAAAACATAAACAAAGTAAGGCAAATCAGTGAGAAAATTATACTCACAAACGTGGGTTACCACACAGGCAACCACTGTATAAGAAGGTGAGGAGATTAGACTTGTCCTCACTCAGGGCTAAGAAGTCGCTCTCTGTAGATGAGAAAAAGGGGTAGATCCCCCCTCCACCAGGGGTGGACACGATTTTGCAGTAGGAGAACAGAGGTGCAAGCAGAATAAAAGTGCATAAAACCTTTAAAATTTGCTAGGAGGAAGTGGTGGACTTACCTCCATAAAGCAGACACGAAAGACTGTCTGAAAAGTAGCAATCACATTTATTATTTAGTACCACAAAAGTGCAACGCGTTTCGCAGGCCGAGCCCGCTTCATCAGGCAATAAATGTGGGGACAAAACAGAATTCCAGCAATAGCAGGTGTAGAGCCTCAGTGGGCGTGATTGCTACTTTTCAGACAGTCTTTCGTGTCTGCTTCATGGAGGTAAGTCCACCACTTCCTCCTAGCAAATGTTAAAGGTTTTATCCACTATTATTCTGCTGGCGCC